>NC_052058.2:160813092-161422467 GCF_903992535.2 Arvicola amphibius
AGAGAGAGAAAGAAAGATTTGGCTGGCTGTGGGATTTTGAAATCTCAAGGCCCAACCACTCCCAGTGACACACTTCCTCCAACAAACTACACCTTAATCCTTCTCAAACACTTCTGCTCCCCGGTGAATAAGCATTCAAGTATGTCAGCTAATAGCCTCTGGGGGCATCCTCAGTCACACCTCCACTCTCTCCTTTAAAAAAATGTAAAATGGATGTTTTATGAACATGAGTTAAGATGCTGATGATGGTGATTTCTAGCTCTTTACATTTGCAAGAAGACATGGGCAAATGGTACTTTTAATAACTTTCTCTAAGGCATAGAAAAGATATTCTGTGTTTACACACACACACACACACACACACACACACACACACACACACACGTTGGAGTAAGGCTGCTAGTTAGTTCCTGGCTGCTTAGCTCCAAAATAATCACACAGAAACTGTATCAATTAAAACATTGTTTGGCTCATCATCTCTAACTTCCTTTGGCTAACTCTTACATATTAACTTAACCCATTTCTAATATTCTGTGTGTTGCCACGTGTCTCTGGCTTACCAGCTAAAGTTTTGTCCAGCTCCTACAGGGCTCCATGGCTTCTCTCTGACTCCGCCTTCTTCCTCCCAGAATTTAGTTTAGTTTCCCCCACCTACCTAAGTTCTGCCTGGCTATAGGTCCAAAGCAGTTTCTTTATTAATTAATAGTAATCACAGCATACAGAGGGGAATCCCACATACATACACACACACACACGTGGCATTTTAAGTTTATAGAATATTTTATGATATAATTATATAGCTCCCAGAAATTTTATAGATTATATATGTTTTAGTATTGAATATGTTGTGTAGACAAGGGCTTATAAGGATAACAAACATAATTATCTAAGTTTCCAAAAGGATGAAATGATGCAAATATTCTCCATATTGCTTTAAAATTTGTAGGAATGAATGAGTACAAAAGTCAACTTTTGGGGGAAGTCTGGCAGGAAAAAAACTGATTAAAATCAGTCTGAGGAAAGTACAAGCAAGGTTGCTGGCTAAAGTCGTGAGAGGTGTATACAGAGAAAAGATTATTCCTCAGTGATAAGCAAAAAAGCATTAGCACTTTCCGATAGGGAGACATCACAATCTATTTAGTTTTTATGGCTAGATTAAGTTTCTGACCTTATAGCAGACTTCAAAGACAGATAACTGGGGAGATTAAAGCATCCCAGCAGAATTTAATTAAAGCCATAATGAACGTCACTTTTATATTATCTGGATGAATATCCAGCACCTTTCCATCTTTGCTGTGTTGGAAAATTTCACTATAGTCAGGTTCCTGCATTTTTCTGTGAAATATCTGTCAGTGATTTGCCTCCAGAAACAGGTGAACCGTTGGTCTCTTTTAGAATCAGAGACCTCCATCACTGCAAAGAGATATTGCTGTGGGTGCCACTGAGAGTTATAAAGAATAAAATTATGAGAAAGTCATATTTTAATTCAGTAAAATTTATCCAATGTGTACTGTATAGCGAAGATGTACTCATTAATTTACCGACCCTTAATAAACCTATCAGATAGGTAGAGAATGATTAGCATAATTTTATAAACAGAGAGTAAACTATTCAGTTACGTAAGCTTACTCCCCTAGTCACGGAGGGACTGAGACTTGGGTCCCCTGGTATGAAGTAGTAGTTGGTTACTTATGTCTTATGATTCACATGAAAAATGCATAGGTCCTGGGAAGTTGTTCTTTGTTGAGTTCTGTCACTGCAACCTTATAGGCAACTTTTAAAGTCCTATTTGCTATGAATTTAAGCACTTAGGATTTAGAGCTACTGAATTTTTTGTTTTTGATTAAATTTTGATTAAATGCAAAGCAGGCTTCCTTGAAGATTTGATCTCATTCTGTGATACTGTGGATATTGAATTAGAGGTCAATATGCCCCAGCAGTGATCTTAAGTATTGAAATGGATGTTCTGGATTTCTGTCTTCAGAGACTAGACATTGTCCACACGGTGGTTGTTAAATTTAGATGAATAGAAAGGCTATCTGACTAGCTTTCACCCACTGTATTTTAAATGATCGAGAACATATTTGTCTGGCAATTATTTTCTTCACTCAACTCAAATTAGAGAGTGAAGTTACCACTTGATGGAATTATCCCATTAAGGTAGGCTTTTGTAAGATATAGCGTAAATTTTAATTGCTCTTAATAATAAAAACCCAGAATCAGATATTAGGTGGTGAAAGCTGAAATATCAGAGCAGCAGAGCAGCCAGCCATTAGTTCTTACCTCTATGAAATCCTCAAACCGAATGGGGTATCCTCTCTCATACATGTTCTCAGACTGATGCTGAGTTCCTGTCTTCTCCTGCCTTACATTTCTCCCTCCACCCAGCCAAACTTCCTGTCTCCACCTCCCTAGTGCTGGGATTAAAGGTGTGAGCCACCACTGCTTGGTCCTGTTTCTTTTTTAGATTTATCAAATCTTGTTTAGCCCAGGGTGGCCTTGAACTCACAGAGCTCCACCTGCCTCTGATTTCTGAGTTTTAGGATTAAAGGTGTGTGCCACCATGGCCTGGCCTCTGTGGCTAACTAGTGTGGCTAACTCCACCCTCTGATCCTCAGGCGAGCTTTCTTCGTTAAAGCACAAACAAAGTATCATCACAGTAAGCCTCTTCATATTTTGCTCTTACTATCATGGGACATTCAGGTAATAATGGTATTTATTTGTTTGCATAAGCCTGTAAAGGGTAAACATGATTCAAACACACATTATTTTTTTTTATCAGAGGCATGCAGCTGGTTAGAAAAGATAAGGCATCTAAATAGAATTAGCTATAGCAAAGCTCTAACACAAGTTGTTACAGCTTTTTATCTCTCTGGAAGAAACTTGGAGATAATAATGGTGTTTTGCTACCAAATACATACTTAAATATAATTCTAATGATTGATGTATGATTTACGCAATATTTATTTATTTATCACAAAATATTAGATACCTATTTGTGCAATAGATCTTGGGGATAAGATATAATTTTGCATATGTTCTACATATTGAACTGGATTTATTTTGGATTTCTTAGAATTATATTAACTTCTCAGGAACAAATATTGCAAAATACTATTTTAGTAAAAAACACTCATATAAAATAGATTAGTGACCAAATATGTAAAGCACTACATACATTTGATAGTAGAGCTAACTACTGTATCAGGCAGAATGCATGATTATGCTTGGTATTTTAAGTAGAGATTCTGTAAAGAAGCCAAACATCTGATTTGTGATTTTGAAAGAGCAAAAATCAAGCTGTTGTAAACCACAAGACCCAGCAGAGCAAAGAACATTGTAGACAAAGAAACTGTTAAGGTGAATCAGAAGGTCAGAGACCATCTAGCTGTGGTATAAGACCTGCCAATAAGGAAGCTACTCAGAGTATGGAAGATGGAGGAGAGAGTCCCATGTGACAAAAAGGATCACAAAGCAAATTCCCAAAATATTGAAAAATGATAGAGAGGAAATAGCAGAGGAAGGGAAAGCAGGTAGATTTCTAAATAGTAATTTGTAACAATGCCAGGAAGAAGAAAAGGAAGAGGAAGAGGGAGAAGGAGGAGAAGGAGAGGGAGAGGGAGAGGGAAAGGGAGAGGGAGAGGGAGAGGGAGAGGGAGAGGGAGAAGGAGAAGGAGAAGGAGAAGAAGAGGAAGAGGAAGAGGAAGAGGAAGAAGAGGAAGAGGAAGAAGGAGGAGAAGGAGAGGAAGAGAAAGAAGAAGAAGAAGAAGAAAGAAGAAGAAGAAGAAAGAAGAAGAAGAAGAAGAAGAAGAGAAGAAGAAGAAGAAGAAGAAGAAGAAGAAGAAGAAGAAGAAGAAGAAGAAGAAGAAAGTGGGAGTGGGGATGCAATTTTGGGTAAGGATTAGAAACCATGATATAGCAAAATGGCATCCATGGAATTCAGTGTCATATTCTGGACAACGTAAGAGGGAGAAGAAAGATTAAAATCTATCTCAAGCCTGAATCTTGGTGATTTGTAGAATGAATGTAGCATCAGCATAGATTAAATAGGAAGGGGATGGAAAAAGTGACGCTCCTTTTTAGATGCTATAACTGAAGCTCACACAGCCAGGATCTTCCTGGAGCTTGAAATCTTATACAACTACGCTGAGGCCTCACCTTCACAAGGTTTACATAGAACAACCATCTTTGCAAAGCTGGGCCACAGATTTTAGAGAATCCAGATGCTATACCAGTAGGAGCATATTGTGGGAGAATTCACATTTTATCTTTAATTGACACACAATGTCAGCAAATAACATAATTTGCATTCTTGTGGAAAAGCCAAGCCACTGCTGATTTGGAGACAATAGCTGGGGATCTCTGTCTGGCCGCATAGACTTTGCCCATACAAATGAGCACACATACAGCAGGCCATTCTCTCTGTGTCTCTCTCTTGTGCCTAATAATGCCTCCTTTTGCATTCTAAGCAGAGTTTATTTACTTTTTCATTGTTTCTTTTCTGAGTTTGGCATGTGATGGGCATCACAGCTCCTATTCCAGCTGCAGCAGAATCACAGTAGTTAATCAAGTAGGCGGTTTACATACAGACTTACAAAATAAATTGAAGCAAGCAAACAAACCAAAATAATGCGACACGTCTACCAGGATTTGAAGATGTTATTTTTCTCAAACTTGAAGGAGCTGGCATTGTCTTCTTTTATAATCTCTTAGAAAACTGTAAGAACACTTTACAAAATATCAGCAAAACAAAAACTTATAGGCACATTTTCCAATATGTGTGTGTGTGATTCCATTAGAATTAAAATGATCGTTCTTATTTAATTCACTATGTTTACACTGTACCACATATTTGAACGAGGATTTTTGCCTTTCACAGTGGTACCCACCAGGCACGACTGTAATTTTCCCAGTAGATCCATATCTTGCTCTTCAACTGGTCCTGACTAGAGTAGTCATTTTGTTGTTCTCCTTGATTATGGTAGAAGAAGCAGTTAACAATGTTGTTGTTGTTTTTTTTTTTTTTTTTTTTAAATGTATATCCTGAATTTCAAGGGGCAAGGATGGGAAAGCTCTTTTAGTTTCTAGAGTGATAATGAATTGTCTACTTTATACCCCCCACACAACAGGCAGCATTTGCTTCCATAGTACCACTTAGGAAGTCTCTTGACTCCCTTTCATTTGCATGTTTGTAGTTGTGGGAACCGGAGTCAAGCCTCTACAGCTGCCAGGGCTTGGCTACTCAACTCCTCTCAGACTTTCTCTCTGCCATCTGCTTTGAAGCACATCATGTGCCTTTGGATTTTATTGCTATTATTTCCCTGTCCTATTTGGAAAGATGATTCAGTTTCAGTCACTTTTGGAGACGATGGTTTTCTCTGACTCATGTTGTAGTTATTTACATTCCCATGAGCTGACATCTCCTACCCCCGTATCCTAAGCCTTATCCATGCTTCAGAAGAAGGAGAAGTGGCCCTGTAACTTCTTTTTCCACAAGTTGTAGTCTAAGATAACTACCTTCCCCCAGGGATTCCTGTTTATAAATCCTTCTCTCAATCTTCTCCCCACCTGCAGACCTTAATTTGAATATTTAACTATCTAGAAAAAGGCAGAGGTTTCCTGTTAGCTTCTATTATCAACCTTCATTTCTTTATGTAATATCACAGATACATGGAAAATGAGTCAATTGGGAATCAGCAATCCTTGGGTTTATACCCTAGAGTTCTATATATACATACAAGCTTGAAAATTTTAAGCAATCTCTTGTGATTATTATCTTCCTTATCTGTTAAGTGGGCACAATAATACTTTATTTTAAAAAATGATTTATTTTATCTTATATGTATGAGTGTTTTGCTTGAATGTATTTAAGTATACCATGTCCATTCCTGGTATCCAGAGTGGCCCAAGCCACTGGAATCCCTGGAAGTGGTACAGATGGTTGTGAATCTCATGTAGGTATTTGAAACTGTACCCAGGTCCTGTGCAAGAACAGCAAGTGGTCTTTACTGCTGAACCAACTCTTTAGCCTCTAAAAGAGTATTTTAGACTAGATCTCCAGGAATACTATTTCTGAATTACTATGCCCTTGAAAGAATAAAATTACTAAGGTTAGGTGTTTTGGTACCGCATAGGGATAGTTTTGTTTTAAAATTGTTTTGTACACATACTTTAAACCATAGTAACCTCATCCGAGGGCCTCATAATTGTAATGACAATTAAACATTATGGAGATCCAACTCAGTGTATGAACCACACCTAACATCTCTAGCAATTACCTATCAGCCACATTTTAAAACTACTGTCAAAGTTGGGCTGTGGTGGTGTAAGCCTTTAATTCCAGCACTGGGAGGCACAGGCAGGTGGATCTCTGTGAATTCGAAACCAACCTGGTCTACAAGAGCTAGTTCCAGGACAGGCTCTAAAAAAGCTTCAGAGAAACCCTGTCTCAAAAAAAAAAAAAAAAAAAAAAAAAAAAAAAACCTTGTCTTGAACTCAACCCCCCAAAAAAACCCCAAAAAACAAAAAACCAAACAAACAACAAACAAAAAACCCCAAACCAAAAAAAAAAAAAAATCCAACTAACTCCTGACAACAAATACTTTACTCTAAGTATGTCTTTTTTATCATTTGGAGAGTTTGACATCTTGTAAAGCTTTTTATATAAACTCAAACTGTAATTTTTCTTATTTTTAATTTATGATGCAGTTTTTATTTTCCATTATTTTCTTTCCTATATATTCATAATACACACATCGATTGCAAACGGAGTTCATTCTAGCAATCATACTTGGTTTGTTGTTAAATTTTCTGTTTTTATTATTACAAAAGGAGTAGAAAAATAATTCAGACTAAATATGTCTTAATATTAGACATCTGAAGACATTTTGCATACCTAGAAGGGACAGGATTGCTAGATAGATTTTCAATGCCGTAAATTATAGCCTATTAAATTCAACTGGGACCTAGCAAGGTTTTTGTTTTGTTTTCTTTATTTTTAGTTTTTGTCATAACTAGGAGTGCTGAGGACTTTGGTAGGTGGTCCATGAATTTGTCAACAAAAACATGCACTTCCACACAGTTGTGAATCACTGTGTGGGAACTGGGAATTGTACCTGGTCTTGTGCAAGAGCCCCGAGTGGCCTGAATCATGGAGCCACGTTGTCTCCAGCCTGAAAAAGAGTATTTTAGACTAGCTCACCCTCAACATCAATACAAGTAATGACCCTTCTGGATTCATGCAAAGAAAGAAGATGGTACTAGTAAAATGTTGCAACTCAAGTAT
The DNA here is from genome assembly GCF_903992535.2 of Arvicola amphibius. Taxonomy (NCBI): domain Eukaryota; kingdom Metazoa; phylum Chordata; class Mammalia; order Rodentia; family Cricetidae; genus Arvicola; species Arvicola amphibius. Next base: position 160,820,378 of record NC_052058.2, read on the forward strand.
GTGATAATTCTAAGCAGAAATTATTTGAATCTAAGGCTAATAACCATCTAGAGTTAAAGGACTCTCTTGGTTTCTGTCCTTGAGTAGTTTCATTGGCATGGAATTCAATCTCAAAAAGGCAGTAAGAGCCACTGAAGAGCAAAAAACACAAGAAATTGTTCTGTTGATACTTTTGTTGTTCAAACGTCATGTGGCTCTCTATAGTTTCTATCACTCAGATCTGGCCAACAGCGGGGGCTGACTGAGAAGCAAAGGACAATGGCTCTGGGCTCTGATTGTTCTTCATGGACGGGCTCTGTGGGAGCCTTCTCAGCTTGGTCGATCACCTTCCTGGACCTGGGGGGAGTTGGGAGGACCTTGGTCTTAGCATAGAGTGGGGAACCCTGATGGCTCCTTGGCCTTGAGAGGGAGGGAGGGATGGGAGGTATGGGTGGAGGGAAGGGGAGGGAAGGAGGAGAAGGAGGGGAGGGAAGGGGGAGGAGGAGGGGAGGGAGGGGGGAGGAGGAGGGGAGGGAGGGGGGAGGAGGAGGGAAGGAGATGGAAATTTTTAAATATAAAAAAATAAACCATGAAAAAAAATATTAATGCCAATTTTTCCTTCCTATGTGAATTGTGTGATTTTTTTCTGAGAGAAAAACCATTCCTGGGAGAATTTTATGTGAAAAATCCAAGTGCAAACTCAAAAAGGTACAACATTAAAATTTTAAAATTTATTTATGTTATTTATATTGCAATGATAATACTGTACATTTCCAATAGAAACTGGAAAATCATACAATGCTACAGCATTTTAAGTCACCTTAAGTACTATGAAGCATTGTACAGAGATCTTTGACAATATAGCATCTATATAGCATCTGGTCAATGGACCTGTTCTAGTGACAGCACAGGTACAGAGGTGGTGGTGCCTTACTTACATAAAGTATTTCATGTGTAGGTATGAGTAGTGGGATTGCGAACAATGAAGAATCCTACCATCTTCCACAGCCAATGACCTGCAGGAGAAATCTGAACAGAATACTCTATTACAAGGTCAGGCCTCTCCCTTTCAACAGAGCTCCACTATTCTTAAATTCCCCCTACACACACACACACACACACACACACACACACACACACGCACGCACGCACGCACACACACACGCACACACACACTGTCTTTTTATCTTTTATCTTTTCCTCATATGATATGAGCTCCAGAACACCCTCTATGTTCTTTTCTGTCCATGTTATATTATTTCCTCCCCTTCTCAACACTCCCAATATGCAACTGTTTTAGTCAGTATAGCAAAGCTTCTGGGGCCCAGGCTGGGTATAGAAAGTAACTGTAAATGCTAAAGCTTAGTGTTCTAAAGAAATATCAGACTAGAGCTTGGGGAAATGCAAGCATGAGGACCTGAGTTCAATTTCCAAAACCCCTGTAAAATAAATAAATAAATCCAGACATGGTGGTGAAGCCCGAAACAGACAGCACTGGAGAAGCAGAGGGAAGCAGATCCCTAGGGTTCCCTGGACACGCTCGTTTTGCCTTTTTGGTAAGTTCCAGGCTAAGAAAAGATCCCCACAGGCACTCGAAATAGAAATATCATAGTAGCCACTGTGCATAAGGGTAAAGCAGAAACCGTTGGTGGAGATAGTGACGAAGGAGCTAATTTTCTAAATATCTTTAATTTCTCTTTCCTTTTGAAAAGGGAGGAAAGAAAGAAAGCAGACGATTTCAGAATTAATCTTCCAAAAGATTGGTCTGTATGAGTAATGTTTTGATGTGGAACCAAACGTGAAAGAGCTCTTTCATCTTTAAATATTATCAATTTTTTAAATTTTTGCTTCTTTTCTCTCAACTTGAAGTTCCAAGGGGCCAATTTCTATTCATAAATAGACCTCTCTCTAGACTGGGAAATGTCAGCACTGGTAATGAGCTCCAGGTGGACAGGGTGCCAAGTGACTCTAAACGAGCTCCGGTGGCCCCGGCATAAAGGATGGAATGAAGTATCTGAAAAGGAAAAGGTTGATCCAGTAAATAAACTTGACTGGCATTAAGTATTTAATACGACGCTGCCTCCATGGAACCAGCACATCAAATGCACAGTGGCAAGCATCCATTCGGGTCTTACTGTGAGGCTGACAAGCCCCAAGCAGTCTGTGTGGCATCAAATTCTAAGTGACAAGTTCTGATCGGCCTGTCAGCCTGAAGAGCTTTTCTTTAAAGGAAGCAGAAAATGCTGCAGGTTCTTTTATTAATAGTGCAGCACTCAGTCAGAGAGAAGAGGAAAGACCCTGGGGTATAGGCAGATGTTCTTGAATCCACCAGACCTGAGCTTGAATTGCTGACCTTCATAGTAACTGCTGTACAATCTTCAAAATAAAAAAAAATCACTCCACCTTTTTGAATTTGTTTATTGATGAGAAAAATGGCAATAATCCACAGATGAGAATAGTTGAAGGGGAAGTAATGAGGAAATAATTCCTGGGTTTTATTCAGGTCATTTTCTATAAACCAACCAGCAATTACATGACATTTCAGGGCTATTACTAATTCAAGAGAGAAGTTAGATGTCCTCCCTTTTTCTGTGCTAACCATTCACCCTGACGGTCATTTCATTTTCAGTATTCAATGCGTCAGCTCAGCTGAAAAGAGAAAAGCTAAACCAGTGGTCTAGCCTCAGTGTCCTGGAAATGGAATGGTGGAACTTGAGTGGTGGTGTGTGGGGATGGTATACCACAGGGGTTTACCATCCATGAAAGGTCAAAGGATGCAGAGTTTTGAAACATGCTTCCTCCAGAAAATCTGTGTCTGCTCTCAGTTCTACAGCCTCGCCAAATAGCACTATCAACAGGGACCGCACATTCAGATACATGAGTGTACGTGGGACATAGGTCAGCTCAGGCTGCCACAGTAGCAAAAATAATGTTTTTAATTTGATAGAGTTTCCCAGTATACAATGGATCAACCACATTGTATCTAGGGGTGAGTATGAGTCAGATAATAATGATGAGACAGAATAAGAAATCCTGAATGTATATAAGTATTCTTATAATTAGATATTTTTTCTTTACTTGTACTTCCTCCAAGTGAAGATGGAATCTGTGATTGGATCATTCTGCTGCCGAGCGCATGCTCTAACAAGGGTATGACAAGTGAATACAGGACTTTAAGTCAGTGACGAAGCTTCTGATTCAGTGAGCACTGCATAGTATATACCAGGAATAATTGAAGGAGAACATACTATGTTCCAATTTCAGAACACATTCCCAAACTCCCATCTCATAACTACTCTGTGAAATGGAAATTACCTTTAATGTGAAGACAGACTAATGTTTTCCTTATTTAAATTCCATTGAATCAGTGCAAAAAATGTATCCGTTATCTTTCCATTGAACATTTTTGCAGACTGTTTTCATATTGATGTTGTCTGTAAACTGAGATGCTTCTTTTTCACTAATAGAAAATATGACACTATTGTGCAGATGCAGTGCTTAGCTGGGCATATTTGCAAGTTGTTCTACTCTCATAAATTCCTTGAGTGCACATGAATCACAGGATGCAAATATTTTTCTTAATTACTTTTCTGTGATGGGAAACATATATCTACGTTGGCAAATTTGGGCTTTTTCTTTTCTCCCTATTTTTTTTTTGTTTGTTTGGTTTTGTTCACTGAATAAAGTTATTTTGTTGTTTGTTTTGTTTTGTTTTCTGTTTTTTCTTTGAGTGCCAAACATGCTTTAAAATACTTAGGTCTTGGTATCTGGGTGATAAAGTTTCCTAATTTTTTATACTGCAGATAGCTTGCATTCTATTAAGGAGAGACAGAAATAAGTACAAAAATTAAAAGGGCTTTGGTTTATTTTGAAAACTGTCCACGGAAATTTCGTGGAAGGACGGGAGATTGAGGTAGCTACCTCTTATTTTCAAATAGGCCTTTCTAAGGAAGTCAGAATAGAATGGATACTTGACAGTTAATAGAACCAATGATGCAAAGATCTAAGGAAGATCACTCCAGACTTACAGAACAAGAACAAAAGGCTCATGGAGAGCATGAAGAGCTCTGGAAGCCAGCACGACTGGAGTTCACATACTACGGAGACAGTTGATAAAAGCTGAGAGGAAGAATTTAGAAAGGCATGTACATCATTGGGGGTTTTAAACTGTGTGGACAACACTGTCTGATTCAATCACTGAAAACCTTCCCTCCAGCTGGAGAAATGCATGAGTCATCTCGGTTGGAGGCTGTTGACAGAAAATGTGTCACGGGAGATGATAATGGCTAATATCTTGGACATAGAAAATAGGGAGAACCCTGTCACAAACTGACAGTTCTGGCTGGTGCCTGGAACACCGGACTGCAAATTTTCTGAACCATGAGCTAAACTAATACAGTTGGGCTTAACGAGTTGTGAGATTTCAAGTTTACAAGCCATTCTCTTGGTAAAATAGAATACATTGACCTTGACCTAAAATAAGTTGCTAAACTTTACCTCAGACTTGCTAAAGTGAGCCTGGAAAACTGTGTTCTAGGGAGCTTGAGAGCAACTGGCAAGCTCAGTTGGAGGTACTTATTTTCTCAGTGTGGAGGCAGAAACAGGAAACAGAGCTGGAGAGTCCCATCGAGATAGCTCTTACAGAGGTGAACTGAGTCTTGGCGCCTGTCCCAATCTAAAGACAGCACTCAATTGAAGACAAGACATTCAATTAAACAAAATGAGTTTTGTTTTCATAACATGAGAAATAACTACTCATACAGAGAAGACAAATACTGGAAAGCCAAGAAGTCATATAATGTGTGGAGAGAAAATATCATGTTCCAAGCCTAGTGATCAAGAAAAATAATATAAAGAGGTGAGGCAAAGTGCCAAGAGGAACAGTACAGAATCAATGTCTGACTTGAGTGAGCAGTTGGGGAAATATTTTGGTAATTGAGAATGTAAACATTGCTGTAATTACTGCTTGCTGAAAATTTATTCAACATGATGCCATGATGATTTAATTAGTCATCATTAAGCTGATGACTTTTTCATTAAATCTTATTTTATTTTTTAATATATTGATTTACTTTTGTTTTCATTTTAAATTATTTATTTATTTTTGATAGACCATACTTATATAATTTACACCTTCCTTTTATTCTGATGTGGGAGGTCCTTCTGCCTATGTGTTGCTTTGATTGGTTAATGAATGAAGGAACTGCTTTGGGCCTATAGCAGAACTATAGGGAAACAGAGCTAGGCAGGGATAACTAAACAGAATTCTGGGAGGAAGAAGACGAAGTCAGAGAGATGCCATGGATCCACGGCCAGAGGCAGACACGCTGAATTTTACCCAGTAAGCCACTGCCACTTGGCGATACACAGATTAGTAGAAATGGGTTAAATTAATATAAAAGTTAGCCAAAAAGAAGCTAGAGCTAATGGGCCAAGCAGTGATTTAATTAATACAGTTTCTCTGTGGTTATTTTGGGCCTAAACTAGCCAGGTGGCCAGGATGAACAAGTGGCCCCTCCTTGCAACATTATTCTATCCCTCCAATTCCTCCTTCATTCCCTCCAAACTATCCCAAATACCCCTCTTTGCTGAATTTCAAATTCATAGCCTCTTTTTGCACTAATTCTTGTTACATAAATGTATGCTTTTGTGTGAATAAATATATTCCTGTATTCCTAAATGCATTAATTTATCCTGATCAGTCTGTGCAATGTTACTTTTATGCATATTTTCAATACAAATCAGTTGGCATTGGACAACCAATTTGTGTGATTTTTCCTGGGATAGATACTTATCGCCTGTAGTTCCTTGTGTAGGTGAAGGCCTCTTAGGCTTTCCCCAGTCCACTTTAGCATGCGTATTGGTGTTCTTGTTCAGCTCATGTTTAGACAGTTGTGCTGCTAAGATTTTATGATTGTAGCTTCTGACACTCCTAGAAGGTACAGCCTCATGGCAAACTCCCTGATGTTACAGTCTTTCTGCCCCCGCTCTTAAGATGCTCCCTTAGCCATGGCTGTGGAAGTTGTTTTTATAGATGCCTCTACTGGATTCACAACTCTGCATTTTGATTGGCCATAGATATTTTTGTAATTGCCTCTGTTTGTTGCAAAAAGAAGTTTCTGTGATAAGAGGTGGTTGTAAGGACAACTATTTAGAATGTAGTTAGGGATTATGCTGGCAACTGTAATATAAATGATATTTCTTGACATAGATACATTGTAGTAGGTCCAAAATATGTTAACTAAAACTTCACTCTATACATTTAACATTTCTTTGCAATGAATGCACTGAAAACCTGCTAATTTAGCAATTTTGAAACAGTATTGTTAACTCCAGTCAAAATATGGAATCATGATTATTATGATTTACTGAAATAGAGATCTGATCTGGGTTTTAATCAATAAAGGGGTGGATTTGAGAAATGTGCATGGTTGCTTACTTTTTTCAGGGTGTAGACAATTTTACTGTGAATGAGTGGGAGGATGGTACAGGAAAACAGCTTATTTTTCTGTATCTTCACCCCCTTAGTCTTGACAGCTTTTAAATAAACGAAGTCAAATATATACAATGTTTCCAAGATTCTCATGCCCCCACATGTAGAACATCTTTCCTCATGAGTGTGGTTAGACCGTGTGGAAATGACGGAATAGTCATTTCCTTTGATTAGGCCCTTCTACCCTGAAAACTTTCACTGCTGTTTTCTGAGCTGGCAACACAGGGGCTTCCTGGCATGATGAAAGAGCTGAGAGCAGCTGCTTGCCAACGGCCTGTGAGAAAGCGGAGGCTGGTGTTCCAGAACCTCGAGGAACTATAATATGTCAGCACTGTGAATGAGCTGGGCAGACGACCACAAGCTCCAGATGAGAGTTCAACCCTAGATGCGAGTCTCTGACAACCGTTTTACATTTGACCAGATTTCAGAGCCACGGGGAAATAATATGTGAACATTGTTGTAAACCAGCAGACGTGTGGTAATTTATTATCCAGCATATGTTACTTGTGATCCTTTGATTGAGATTTATTCACTATGTCTCATGAACAGGTACCACAGAATCTTTCTCCCTCCACCCCTTGGTCTCTCTGATGCCTTTAAACATAAGTTGTAGAATCCCAGTTGCTACATCTGTAGGGAAGAAATAAGTGAAGTGGTTCTTCATATTATGACCAGTTTTACTCTCCACAGTCTAAACTCCTATCTTGAAAATTGTAGTGTCCTTCTTTCCAGCCATTGTACACCTCATGCACATGTATAATTACATCTATCCCAAGCACAACTGTAATTATCTCCTCGAGGATCTGATTCCCATGAAAGAGCTGGGGTTTTAGTTGTTCCGCTATTGCCTCATTTTTCCATCCCATGTTGAAATCCATTTTCTCAAAACTGACATGGAGGTGTAATATCTTAAGTTTCTCTGTTCTGATTCTATGATTTTGATGACACACTTAAAAAATCTAGGGCAAATTAGAAATGCTTCAAAGGCTTGTATTCACCAAAATGGATGAGCATTTTGTTCAAAAAATTGAAATAGAGACAAATGGATTTTTAGAGAGGACTCAAATGCTACTTCAAATACAGAGATTTAATTAATATGCTTTTAACTTATTTATCTGAATTATTTCAACTTCTACTTCTTAGAACAGGCCTTAGTGGATAACTGAGTACCAGTTTCTATTAAGAACAAAAGGTCATGAATGAAACCTTTTAGACAAACACTGTCATTATTGCCTACTCATCTTTAATCAAGACTGCTTCTCAGTCTTATTAGTAGTCATTATTGCCCCTCAGGGTATTTTGTAGCCAGATTGACCTGGCTCAGCTCATATGGCAACCAGTTTGCTAATGCAGAAAGTGGTTGTGAAAGGCCTTTATGCTCAGGTGCAACTGCAGTCCCACCAACACTTTGATTTTAACCTCTCAAGACTCTGATCAGAGATCTTCTATGTAAGGAGCAGGAACATGAAGTAATCAAGCATTGTTTAAAGGCATTGTGTTTGTCCTAATTTGTCATACAACAATAGCAAAGCACTATCAAACCACTACCTTCAGCTTTCTGGAAAGAGTCATCTTTACTTGTATGTATTTATTTAATAGTTTTCATTTTCATACATGTTAAAGAGAAGCAAATCTAGATTTTTTTTTAAAAAGAATTAAAAGGTAGAAATTTGAGAGTACAATTGACACTTGTGTAAGGACAGGTCTGAGAAATGAAAAGAATAAGAAGTATGAAGAACCCATGCCTGATGGATTCATCTACATTATAGCTCCTACAGCTGTGTCTTCTGGAACATCCTGGAAGAGGAGGTGGAAAGACTGTAAAAGTCAAGATGCCGGGAAGTCTACTGTGAAACAGTCCCTCCTAGAAATGACATCAAAAGAAGACGAAAGCAATGACAGTATCAATGGACATGCTGACATGGAAGGAAGTAAATTTCATAGGGTTCCATTGTTAGACAAAGAAATGTAGGTAACCATTGACTGGGAGAAGAAGAAGTAGCTTCTTCCAGGGATTAGCCCTCTTGTTGGTTGTCTGGTGCAGGTTGGTCTGCTCTGAAGCCATATATGCACAATATAAAAGAACTCACCAGGTCGTATCTCTGTATATTTGTGTACCCCCCACATATGTAACAAATATAAGAAAAGAGGCTACCAACGTGAGTGGGGTGCATGTGGGGGAGGCTAGAAGGAATGTAGCTGGAAGAGACTGGAGGGAAAAAAGGACAGGAAAAGTGACACAATTCTCTTTCAACTAAAAAGAATAGAAAATAAGAGAAAAACTAAATAAGAATTTAAAACCAAAAAAGAATAAAGATTTAAAAACCATCTATTCACCTCTATGCTATAGTTTTGTTTTAAGCTGAGAGTGGTTACAGGAATTAGAAAGTTAAAAGATTAAGGTATATAAAGTAGAATAAAAAACTCAAATAAGAAAGCATTAACTCATTCAACATGTTTTAAACAGGTTTCTGTAGCCTTAACGGACAACATATGAAGTCGGTAGTAGTGTAGGATGATGTCCTAAAAGCCTCACTGTTCACTTCCTCGTCCTTCCAGAGCCATGCCCACTTTTGCAAGCCCAATTCAGTGAAACATCCTACACAGGTGGCACATGTCTCACCCTTTGTGCAATTTTTGCTGTACATTTTCTGTGTAGGCGGTGCTTTCATTTTTTTTTCACTAAGGTTGTAGCTAGCATGTAAAACAATACATTTCATTATGATGTTTTCATTTCTTATACAGCCTATTACCTTATACTGATAGATGTTTTTAGATACACAATTATGTCACTGATTTATAATTGCCTGCACTTCTCAGCACAGTGCCAAGCTGGTCCTAGCCTATTAGCAATAGCTAAGGTATGCAGTAGGTTTATACTATTTGTGTAAATACATTCTAGGATGCTAGCATATTGTGGAAATTGCCTAATGACACATTTCTCAAAATGCACCCCCATTGTTAACCTGTATGTGGCAGTTTAAATGGCCAACATAGCAGCAAAAGGTATGCGTTACATTTTGGTCTTATCGTGTTCATGATTAGACCCAGCCAAATTTGAACAGGTTTTGAATTTTTCTGAAGTTGAAATACTATTTGTAAAGAATGGTGGGGGATAAAGATTGATATGAAGTGAGTTCTCTGCTAAGCCTTTGACTCAAAGTTAATTTACTCGAGAGAAGCAGCAGCAGTACTCTACGCTAGAATAGCTTTATTGTCAGAAGTGGCTCCTAATTTGAATGGCTGAACTGACTAACTTTGCTTCCTTTCAATTCTATAAGCCACAGCTCTATCCGCATAAATCACAGGTGATTACAGTACCACTACCCACGATTGCTGGCATAATCTCAGACATAATGAACATGAAGGTATTTTAAAATACAAATAAAAGAGGAATCGTTACTGAAAATTAGGCTGTTTTCTTTTCCTCTGTTGTGTTTATTGAATTTGTATTCCTCAGAATAATTATGTCAGTGCATTTTTGTCCTGGAAAAACGTTTGTGCTAATAAAAGGACTCCATTGTCATATCCAGTTAAAACAGGGGTAATGTTTCTTTTGATTATATCACCCCAATACCTTGCTTTTTGTGTGGCTACTATTCTTTTCTTATTTATCTAATAATGAATAGGAATTAATATATTCTTGTATCTTTCTGAATATACAGAATACCAAGCATGAAAAGTTAACGTGTCTCATAAATGAACATGACATACTTTCTCTTTTGTTGTGATTCAGGGGAAAAATTCTAAAGGTTTACTCGTGTATAACAAGTGGATTGATTTTCAGTTCATAGCCCTAACAAATGAAAATGAAGCAATTTTGATACAGAAAAAAAAAAGATGTAAGAAGCAAACATTTGAATATGGCTTATATCCCCGGACATTTCTGTCCAGTGCTTTGAGAATTGTTTAGTAAGGTTTTTAACTAATCGATTAACAGAATTGATTTGGGGGAGGGGAAGTGACTGTGGGTGTGTTGCCTTTCTTTCTTTGTCTCATTGCCTGTCTCTGGTCACAAGTCTCTAGTACTTATATTGGATTACCAACCTTTTCGGACATGTGTGAAAGATCATGACACCTTAGCAGCAACAATTATAGGAAAATGGGAATGGCTTCCATTCATTGTCTTAGTTACTGTTACTGGGATAAAATACCATGGTCATCAGCAACTTGGGGAGGGAGGAAAGAGGTTTCTTTCACTCACCGCTCTATCCAACAGTTCATCATCCAAAGCAGTCAGGAGTCAGGCAGGGACCTGGGCTCAGTAAGGGGCGTAGAGGCTCTAGAACAGTGCTGTTTACTGGCTTGCTCCGTGTGTCTTGCTCAGCATGCTTTATTTTGGAAGCCAGGACCACCAGTCCAGGGAGTGACCCCCACCATAATGGACTGGGTCCTCCCACATTGGTCCCTAATTTGAAAAACTATGCTGTGGAGGAATTTCCTCAGTTGAGGCTCCCCCTCTCTAAGGACTCTAGCTCCTGCTAAGCTGACACAAAACTAGCCAGCACATAGATTAAGGAATGTTTGGCGCGATTAAGTGATGGAGATGGAGAATTCGAAAAGATAGTTACAATCTATTTTCTTTAATTTAGAACCTATGAGTTACCAAAGAATAGTAAACTTGGCCAGAAGAGGGCTAAAAACCGTAAACACTCCCTGTCTTTTGAACTTAATTCATTTTATCGCCTAGCCTTAAAAATTCTTATGATATATTATTTAGTCAGGGTTGGTGTCTCTCATATATACTAAGAGATAGATTCGATTTGGGGATTGCTTTCCCACTGCTATTGTTTTCTGTATTCAGTTATTGTCAGGTGGATTCAGGCTGAGACATCTCAGCTTACGTTCATTTTATCAGTAGCCTTTCTTGTGGAAAGCTAAAGGATTTTCTGTTTATGTTGTCACGGAAGGCATATAAGGAGAGATGGTATCGGACCAGGTCAATAGAAATTTTATAGAGGGTTTTTAAAGAGGAGGATTAAGCATGTAAGGTGACGAAACTGGACATGCAAAGGCTGAAAGATGTCATTAAGCATCAAGGGCTCAGTGGCCACCAAGGGATTTAAAACTTATAAACCTGCAACATAGGATAAGGGGTGAAGTTAATGCCTGGGTGTTTGCCTGTGGAGCAGGGGAAGTGGGTTAACCTTTGGTTGGGTATTGCATTATGTCCAAGACTGGTCATTGTTTTTACAAGCAATGATACAATATATAATCTCTAATGTGCCAATTTGTTTGTAACAGGTATGTATTTAAAACAAAATTAAAAGGTAAACTGCCAGGCCCAAGGTAAAAGAATGGGTGAATCTGAAAGTTGTTTTAACTTACCCTGCAGACGATTTTCTCCTTTTTCTGTTTTTGAAAATTTCCACAGTCTTAGCAATAAAGTGTAGAGACAGTTGAATTTTTGTTCATTTGATGATAATGGAGCAGCATCTCTGTTTTCTGACTCTAATTCTGAGTAAAACTGTATCTCAAGTATTTTTCTTGCATTTATTTTATAAACTCTTTCTTCATGAAAGACCACAGAGCCATATTCTTTTTATCTATTCATAATACATATAATTTGTAAGTATATGTATCCATATATTGTCAACTTGAGTTGACCAAGTTACCCCCAAGAGCCATAGACCAGCTAGTAAAAACCCTGGTACCAGGCATGAGAAATCCCCTGCCTAATTGTTGGTCAGGAGAATCCAAGATACTCCCATAAACGCTTTAGCTATTGCCCATTCTTACCTCTCAGAGGTTAAAGGTTAAGTTGCTATTATCATTGGTCTTCATTTCTTATTTTTGTATTCTTCCCAGATGATAATATTACACTGGAATACTTAGCCCTTGTGAATGTGTTACTGATGTGGTTTGGAGTGAAGAGCCGCGGGCTGCGTTGCCACCTGGATCTCAGCCGCTGGGCTAGCTTATGCCCCAAAATAATTACATGGAAACTGTATTCTTTTAAACACTGCCTGGCCCATTAGTTTCAGCCTCTTATTGGCTAATTCTCACACCTTGCTTTAACCCATATTTAGTAATCTGTGTAGCACCATGAGGGGTGGCTTCCCAGGAGAGATCTTAACCTGCGTCTGTCTCAGAGAGGAGAGGCATGGTGTCTGCTTGAGGCGTCTGTCTCACTGCCTTCTTCCCAGCATTCTGTTCTGTCTTCCCCGCCTACCTATGTTTTGACCTATCAGGCCAAGCAGTTTTCTTTATTAATTAACCAATAAAATCAACAGTGGTTAGTTGTTCAAATGTTTTATTTACCTTTTCATGTGCCTGTATCTACTGGAGTATGTGCACGTGTGTGTGTGTGTGTGTACATGTGCTTGAGTGCATATCAACATAGGTACACTTGGGCATGGAGGTTAGAGGTCAGTGTGCATGTCTTCCTCAATCTCTGCTTTAGGTTTTGAGATAGGATCTCTCAATGAATCTGAAGCCTGACAGTTAGGCTAGATTGGCTGGCCACAAAGCCCTAGGGCTACTTTGTCACCTGCCTCCTAAGCACTAAGATTATAAGAGATACTGCCAAACCTGTTTTGTTTCTATTTACTTATTCTTCTTGTTGTTGTTTATTTTTTACATGGGTGCCAGTCATCCAAAATCAGGTCTCTTTGCTTGCATGGTTAACACTTTACTGACTGAACTATCATCCCTGCCCAAATTTATATTTTTATGAGGGGTAGAAAACCAGCAACTCATATTCTTTTGTCATACTGAGCCTGTATTTTTATCACTCTTACAACTCAGTCCTGCATTTTGCGCACCTGTTGCCTTATGATAGAATTGATTCAGTAGTAAATATTTAATTTTGTGCCACTCTTAAGACGCCTTTTGCATTTTTCCACTTTAAAGAGAAATTTGTACTCCTTTTGCCACATTCTGGATCTTGATTAAAGAAAGTTCATGCCTCTGCAGAAATTTGAAAATTATTTTCTAAATATTGAATTCTGAAAATAAAGGATTGGGAAACATTGAGATAAATGATATGTAAAACAGCTTCTAAAATTAGGCAATTGTGAATCTTTTTCTGTATATCATGTGATCACTTGTAAGAGTTGAGAGTTTTGGTGAAAGAAAGCAAAAACCCTTTAAGACACATCTAGTGTGCCGTCATAGTGTGAAAGGGGAGCAGAAGCTTTAATATCAGTAAATAGATAGAAGTTGATTCAGATCTGTGCTCTTTTAATGTTATAGTCCTCAGGGATGAATGCTAAGCCAGACTTCATAACTCAGGAAACTGGTTTTGCTTGCTTAACATTTTTCCCTAACTAAAATTTGTGTAATTATCCGGCCAAATGCAGTGTGTACTTAGCAATTTAGAAATATAGTTGAAAGAACAGTAGGCAAAAGGCGTTGAGTAACTTGGCTAACATTCAATATAGCAGGAGAAATAGCAAGACCAATATCTCTAAGGTTTAATTTTGGTTTAACTGGATTATGTTGAAAACTTTGTCATTCAGTCAATTATTTCACCGGAGGTAGATGCAATTTCATGCTGTGTTGCAAGGGTCCCTTGTGCATTTTTTATCTAATCAACAATAGATTGAATGTCAACAACTTATTGAATAATCGAACATCACACGTTAGGGAGAGAATCTTTGAATTTTCTCAGGCATGCTTTACAATACTGACTTGGAAGGAGCATTTTGTTGTCTTAAAGATGTATAGGGAGCAGGGTATGTTTTTAATCAAAATAAAATTTATTGAATAGGCCAAAGATCAGGAAGAACTAGGTCCCAATATTATTTGGAACCTATCAGTTGATTGACCTTGAGAAAATGACCTTTCTTTCTGGACCTTGTGTTTTCTAGATATAAAATGGTGAGGGTAATAGTGTTGCACCCTAACAGGACTTGCATTTAACTACGCTGTTCAATTATCATCTCTCTGTCTGTCCATTTGGTAATAAGTACCGACTGATGACCAAGTACTCTGAACTCTTGACACACAGAGAGCTTTTCCTGCAAAATTAATCTTTTGCAAGTCAAAGCTTTGGCAAGAAAAGTCTGATTTATGTGACTGTGCGTGGTATTTTAATCATATGATTTAATGAAATTTAAGTGAGTTGATAAAATATGAGCATGTAAATTGTTTTAAGGGCTTCAGAGAGGCTGTAAAGATGGGGCATGAAAGTTCTCTAACTGTCTGTGGGTAAGATGATAGCAAGTCATTAGCAACATCATAAATAGCTGGGATCTGGCACTGAAACAGCCCCGCAAATGTTTTAAATTGCCACTGCACTTTAAAGTAACAAAAACTAGGCGTTAGCAAAGATCAATTATGGTGTGATTCACACAAGAGTAATAACTAACATCTAATCAGCAAACCAGAAACAAATAATAACAATAGAAACCCCTTGGTCTTAGATAAGTATTGTTAACAATGAAAATTTAATGGGAATTCTGGTAATATGAAGTAAATTATCTTTCAACTTTACCCCGGGGATGTACTAGGCAAGGTCTTTAAGTGTATGAGAGCATCAGTAAGCTGACAGAAAAGGAGTGTGTTTTTGAAACCCTTCTACTGAAGCTGCTGCGGTTATGCGCACTCAGCTTTCTATCACTTGCCCTTTTGGTCTGAAGGTGTTGCTGCATTTCTTGGGGAGGATACTAAAAGGTTGATAACATTGGCAACAATGGGTAAAGAAGTCTTGGCTGGATAACATACACTTTGGGGTACGAGACAAATCTAGAAGAGAAAGAAATGTAACGTCTGTGCATAGACGGCCTGAATTTCTGTCTGCATGTTCTAATTTATACATGGTGTAGAAACCAGAGGGACTCTGCAGAACAGGCAGGCAGCCCAGACGACTCTAACCCACAAATAGAGTGCTGGGACAGTAGACAGATTTGGCGCTTCTGAGGGCAGATTTTAAGGAATGTGTTATAAAATGTGTTGTAAAATGTTTATGCAACAGAAGCAACATATCCTCAAAAAAATAAAATATTTGTAAAGATTTTGTGTGATTACCACACGTATGTGGTATGCGTGGCTATAAGAAAAGGGCATTCAATCTCTCAGAGCTGAGGTTGTGGAGGTTGTAAGCCGCTGGACATGGATGCTGGGAATGGAAATCAGGATCTATAGGGAAGCAGGAAGGGCTCTTAACCACTGAGGCATCAATCACTGCAGCCCAGAAAACTTCCTTTTAAAAACTATAAATTTTCATTATATTTCCCAGAATGGTTTTGAACTCATGATGCTCCTGCCTCCTGAGTGATGAGAGGCAGGCAAGCACCTCCATGATGACAGAAGTAAGGAATCTCAGCAGATAAGGAAACTGTAAAAGAGGAAGGTCTGGCTCAGAATTGTACAATAACTACATAGTAGGAAAATGCATGGGGGGGCGATTGGAGGAGGGAAGGGAAAGAGGGAGATATGCAACTATATTCTAATTCAGAAATATGTTTAATGAAAATACTAAAATATAAACTAGAAGAGTTTTGATTTTATTGTTTTGGGTCTTTGGTTGGCTTTGTTTTGCTTTGTGAGACAGGGGCTTATGCATCCCAGTGGCCTGGAATTCACAGATAGCTGAGTATAACAAATTTCTGAGTTTCCTGCCTCTACCTCCCAAGTTTGGGTATTAACTGGTGTGTCCTGCCACACCTGGCCGCTGAAACGTGGGCCTTGAGTAATAGAGATCTACACTATAAATGAGAGTGAAACTATTCAATGAATATAGGAGTTTTAAGATTTATTACTTAATAATAAAACAACACTATGAGAAAGAAGATAAAATAGTTAGGCTGTATAAGCTAATACAACAAATCAAGGGAGCAACATCATTTTTACATTATTTATAAACACATAAAAGAGGAATTCAGCCTCTTTATATATAGGAGTGAGGAGGTGAAACAGAAGTCTGTGCGTAGAGGTGGCTTAGACACAAGATTATTATTATTATTATTATTATTATTATTATTATTATTATTATTACAGTCAGGGCTGTCTGTCCTCAATTCCACAGTATGTACTAGCATGGGATAATGAAAACATTTTCCTCTACTCTAGTAGGATCTAACTGTTTGGGTCCTCGTCATCCACTTGACAAGAGACAGATGAATAAGATAAAAACAGTTCATTCGCATGTGCAAACCACATACTAGGAGAAATTTTCAGGTCATGGCTTGGTCTGTAAAATGCTTGCTGTCCTTATGTGCAAACATGACAACCTGAGTTAGGATGCCCAGAACACCTATGTTACACACTGGGTATGGTGACAGTCGTCTATAATCCAGACGGGAGGAGCCCAGGGGTATTCCTAGCCTGCCAGTCTAGCTGAATTCAGGTTCAGTGAGAGACTCCATTTAAAAGAATAAATAAACACGGTGAAGAGTAACAAAGGAAGACAATCAATGTCAACCGCAGGCCCTTGCTAGTACACACACAGGGATGTACATACACACTATTATACACTACACACTCAATGGAAATGTGTGATGCCTCTACTCTTGCATATTGGTTAAGTTCACACAATAGGTCTGAGAGCTTGTCTGTACAGGGTGCTGTGTAATTCTGCCACTAAGGAGCCTGTTATGGGATTGGTGAAAAGTAACTATAAGTCAAATTGAAAAGAGATTAGCATCATACAGAAGAAAAGAAAATTTATGTATTGCTGAAGCAAAGGGAAAGGCATGAGAGATTGGAGGAATTTTTTCAAGGAGCAAAGGTGGGGTGTGCAGAATAGCAGGCTTCTAATGATCCTCTAATGATCTACAGAATTTATAAAAATAATTAGTTTGTGGAAGGCGTGGTGATTTTCACCTATAACCCCATTGCTTGGAAGATTAACAAAGGAAGATACCCGGTGTCAACCTCTGGCACTTAAAAGTGCATGCACAGGGATAGACACAGTATTATACATCACACACTCAGTGAGACTATGTGAGGTGCCTCTACTGTTGATCCTGGTCAAGCTCATGCGACAGGTCTGTATGGACATGGAGACAGAAGACACACCTCATTTAGAGCCCAGCCTGACTACAAAGTGAGACCCCGTCTAAAACAAAACCAAATAAAGAACCTTAAAATAGGCTGCATGATAAGAACTTTATAAGTAGGGGAAGCTTGCCGGCCAGAATATCTCAAAATAGATTCTGCTGGACTGCAGAAAGGAACCGTTGTAATCTCAAGGTGTCCAAGATGTTGTGACATTTGAAAAGCAGACAGTATGGGGTCTGGGTCATAGCACATGTAATGCAATTCAGGTATTTGATATGTTAAAATTAGGATTCAATAAAGCTGCTTAGTTTCCAAAGCGTTCAGTATTGAGGGGGAACAATATCGAAGGGAAAATTATATATTGCAGAAATATTTGATTTTACTGTTCATAACAGTTGGAGCCTTTAATACCAGGTTTTATGATGAGTATGTTTCTCTAGAGATGTGGAAATTTCAATGGTGTATCCTCAGGAAAATAGATTTTGAGACACTCTGAGGAAGAAGCTGACTCAGCACCCCCAAGCAAGGCAGATGACACCATGTGTTCTTTGTCATCTTCTGCATGACCCAATTTCTTAGGAATGGAAAAGGAACAATTCATTTTTCATAGTTATTTCATAGGCACTGCGTGGGCTAGATTCTCTAATGCTTTATTTCAGGCTAGTTCCAGTTATTCTGTAAGATCAATATTTCAAAGTAACAATAGATTGTGGATGGATACACAGCTTTGTATGTGTGTCTATGTGTGATAATTTTCTTTATTTCTAACCTTTGTATTGATGCCCTAGCAATAAAAAAATCAGGACAGGACAGGTCTACTGAGCTCTGAAAATGGTAAGTGATCAATAAGAAGTCAAGTCCTATAAATTCATAAAGGCTGAAACCACAGGTGTGAAGGGGAAGAAAAAGGTAGTGGCAAGTAGAAAGGGAAGAACAGCATCCTAATGGCTGACTCCAGGGATGTCTAGGATTGAGCAAGAGTCTTCAGAGCTAGCCGAGGATTTTTTAATTAAAAAATTAGAAAAAAATATGCTGCTGAAAATACAAATAGATATTCTAGGCAAGAGAGATCGCCTTGTTCTAAGACACAATTCAACAAAACAATATCCTGTGACTAAATTCCCTCTCCGTCTACACCTTTCTGATGAGGAGTGTAAAAATCCTGTGGCTGTCAAGGGAGTGGGGAAGAAGTCACCATAAAAATTAAAACTCAGCAAATTTGTTAGATTACCCCCAAAGACAAGTAAGAGAAAAAGAAGTTTGAAAAAGAGCTAATTTTGAAGATATCAGAAAAAGATATGTGTTATGCAGTTGTGAAGAAGCAAATTGTACATCCCTTACAGTACCAACAGAGCAAATAGATGTTTGTAATTAATTTCATGGTTTATACTCTCCAATTTTTCTTCTAGTACCACTGAATCTATCCGCTTGACCAAAATTTGATACAGCCAGGGATACATTTAGATCCCCAAGGAGATTGCTGTTATCACACAAAACTGTTCTCAGTTCTGCAAGATGCCAGGAACAGCTTCCTCAGTCACTGCCACTGTGTTGGGTAAGGGGACTGTCTTCCTCAGAGCACAGCAAGAAGAACAAATGGCAACAGAGTAGGATCTGAACACCACATAAAAGCTATTTACGTGTGTTCCTTGGCACCGTTCTTGACATAGCTTTAAGATACACTTGAATTTTCTTTTCTTTCTTTATTTTTATTGCTTTATAAATAATACCATTTAAAATTTCCACTTCCTCCCCTCCTCTCCTTATCCTTTCTCTACCCCACTCAGCCTCTCCTTTCTCCCTCCAGTCCTAAGGGAGGGCAGGGTACTCTTCCCTATGGGAAGTCTAAGGCCCTCCCCCATCCATCTAGGCCTAGGAAGTTGTGCATCCAAATAGACTAGGATCCCAAAAAGCCAGTACATGCAGTAGAGACAAATCCCAGTGCCAGTATCATTGGCTTCTCAGTCTGCCCCAATTGTCAGCCACATTCAGAGGGTCCAGTTTGATCCCATGCTCGTTCAGTCCCAGTCCAGCTGGCTTTGGTGAGCTCCCATTAGATCAGACACACTGTATCAGTGGGTGGATGGTATGTACTCACTCATTAGTGGATTCTAGCCTTAAACAAAGGACTTTGAGCCTATAGTTCACGATCCTAGAAAAGCTAAGTAATAATAAGGTGAACCCAAAGAAAAACATATATAGATCCTCCTGGAAATTGGAAACAGACAAGATCGCCAGGCAAAAGTTAGGAGCAGGGGGATGGGAGTGGAGTGGGGGGAAGGGGACAGGGGGAGAGAGAAGGGAGAAGGAGAGGACTGAGGAGAGCTTAGGGGAGTGGGATGGCTGAGATGGAGAAAGGAAGTATATGGGAGCAGGGAAGAAGATAATTAAGATAGCCATTTTGGGGTTGGCAAGAGGCTTGGCTCTAGAGGGATTCTCTGGTGTCCACGGGGATGTCCCCAGCTAGGTACTTGGGCAGTGGAGGAGAGGTGCCTGAATTGGCCTCGTCCCGTAGTCAGTCTGATGACCATCTTGAATATCACAATAGAACCTTCGTCCAACGACAGATGGAGACAGAAACAGAGACCCACTTAGGAGCATTGGACTAGGCTCCCAAGGTCCAGTTGAAAAGCAGAAGGAGGGAGAATATGAGCAAGGAAGTCAGGACTGCGAGGGGTTGGTCCACACACTGTGACTTGAATTTTCAAACCATGTTGCAGGAGAAGCAGCTATTCAAGGTACTGCGGATATGGGCAGAAGCGATGTCTGTTTTTTAGTAGTTTAAAGTCTATGGGGCATGGCAGTTTTTGATATTTGGATATTAACAAAATTACACTATGATGCAGGAACAGGAGCTAGAATGTGTGAAGTCCCAGGTGGTAGGTGAAAGACTGTGGAAGATTGTTCAAGAGAGATTGCCACGATCACCCAGGTTTTTCAAAAGGTGTGATGGTGGGAGCTTGCCTAGTTAACCTTGCTTAAACCTAGATAGAGCCTTTTCAAAAACTGACCTGGCACTCAGAAAGTCAGTAAGCCCCCAAGTCAGAGCTGTGCAAATCCCTGTTATCATTTGTACTGCCTCTACCCAAGAAAAGTTAATGAGAATAGATCTACAAATATAAAAAAAAATAAACCATGAGGAAAAAAAAATAAAATGTCTTCAGCTCCGATACAGTTGCACGAAACCAAAAGAGCTCTAGAGGTCGCTGATGGGCCAGTCTGAGACTTGGCTTCAGAGTCCCTTAACTGCTCAGAATTAGCCATTATACAGGATTATAGAAAAGCACAGAAACCCCCCTTGACAGTCCTCCAACATTTTAACCACACATCTATAGTTACGACTCACTTCAGTTTAATGATGTTTCAGATAGAATCTACAACGTAATTTCATAGCTACAATGATCTCACGACCTCGGAGAAATATCTATCAATTTATTATCTTAAATGCCTTCTGGGCTTCATTTGTGCACCAGGCCCAGTGACCCTGAATGGCATTTAAATCCACTTCATTTGTACATCTTAGTATGAGATGCTGAAGCTCAGAGAGATGTATTTTGGCCCAACCTCATTCACGGGTAAGTTATAAAGTGGAGATCACAACTAACTTAACTTTGAGACGTCTCTGCCAGTTTTCTCTTCTCTGGTGAATGATCTGAGCTCTGAGTTAAGGGGAATTCAGTTTAATGAATGTTTACCAAGAGCTTAATATCTATCATTCATATATTTGGATGAATGATTCTGATAAACCACCCAGACTATCAAAATCAGTATGTTGATACATAATTACAAGAAGTATTAATATAGAAGTACATATCTTTGGGTGAACATAGGTTGTCACAGGAGAACAAACAGGGCCCAGACCTTTTCTAGGTATGCTGGGGAGATGGAGGAGGAGTGCGTAGAAAGTAGGCGCTCTTGGCTAGCTGGAACAGGAATAGTAAGATTGCACCATCTGCAAATATATTCTCACTCACTCTTTTTCCCTTTTTCTTTAATCAGAACTAAATCTAAAGTCAATTTTCAGAAAACAACAGAGCGCAGAAACACAAATGTTCTCTGGGGATTGGTACAAAACTAATATTTACACATGTTCAGTCTAAAAAAAAAACTAAGTCCAGTGTTCAGTGTGCCTAGTTAGACGATATCTGTCTACCCTTTATGAAGGGAGGGTTTGCCACTTGGCCTCTTTTAATTAAATGCTAAGAAAAAATACTTTAAGTGTTTTATTTTTTTTGGAGAATTTCATGCACGTGTTCTGTATTTACACCTTCCTGCCTCTTTATCTAACCCTCCAACTCCTGCTATGTCTCCCCAACTTTCTCTCATATCGTGACCTGCTCTTTAATTAATAGTATTTTACACACACACACACACACACACACACACACACACACACACACACGCACACACACACCTCCATGCATTTGGTACTGCTTTTATGTACGTATGTTTACACTTGGGACTAGGTATTCTATTAAGGTGGCCTGTATCTCTCTCTAGGGATAACTTTGTGAGATTTCTGCCTCCCATCCTCATTGTCTTGGCAACCGATGATGTCATCTTTCACATCTTGTGTTGGTAACCATGTTGTTAGAGTGGCATGGGCGTGGCTTCCCTGTTGTATCTACAAACACCATCTGGCCTTAGGCATCTGTCCTCTACGCTTACAGTATTACTTTTCCCTCTTCTGTGATTTTCTTTTTCCTGAGTGTTAGGTGTAGAGATGGTGTTGTAGATATATTAGTTGGGAATGGTCATTACATGGTCACTTATTGTCTAGGGTTCTTAGTGTAGGACTGAGGTCTTGTGGGCTTCTCTCCATACAGTTTGCTATGTTCCTTGGTGTCTGTCTTGTTCGGGTCATATTTGGACAGTCCTGCTTGTGAGACTTAGTAGGTATAGCTTCTGCTATTAGGAGGAGATAGAATCTCACAGCAAACTCCCTGATCCTTTGGCTCTTAAAAGTTTTCTGCTTCCATAATGTTTCTGAGACTTAGATGCCAGAGCATTTTGTAGATGTATCCATTGGGTCTTCACAACTCTACATTTTGTTTAGTTGTTGTTTCTTATAATGTTCTCTGACTGTTGCAAAGAGAAGTTTCCTTGATGGGGGGTGGGGAGACTACATTTATCTGTAGGTGAAAGGACAAATATTTATAGGCTATTGTTGAAGATTATGCTGGTTTAGTAAATTAGTAAATGTGGATTCTACTCCAATAAGCATGGCTTCACTAACACAATTGGTATTTTTTTAAAATAGAGGTCATGAATTTGAAGAAGAGTGGAAAGTAGTATATGGGGGAGTTTGGATAATGAAAAAGGAAGGGAAGGGAGATACGTTGTAATTAAATGATAATCACAAAACTATGCTTTCAATAAAAAGAACCTTCTCTGATGAGAGATGAGAGCTGGGGTTACCTGCGGGTATCTAGAAAATAGAAAGCATGTTTGTTTAGAACAATGGCAGTAGGTTCTCCTCTAGAATACCAGGAAGTTTATGACTTCTCTCACTGTGGGTACTTGGCGTGAATTTCCTTCTATAGAGAGACCCTTAAGTCTTATCAGACAGAAGTTGGCTATTCCCAAGCTAAAAGTGTTGCAGGGTTGGGGTTATATTGCTGGGCTGGTCATTGTTGTTCTTAAGTATCATGGTTGGGTAGGACTATTGATTGCTTTTCTTCCGTAGGAGATTGCAAATCACTGTCAGAGACTATGAGAACTAGTCCTCAGGGGCAGACTTCCACATCAGTTGTAATTCGGTTCCCTCAGATTTTATGTACGAAACTGTGTTGTGTCTGCAGCAGTATGGTCTTAACTTCAAGTACTGGTAGTCAACCAAGGCAATGACATTAGCTTGTGTTATTTGGCGAATCTTTTGGACTCTGATTAACCAATAATTGACCAAATACCTTCAATAGGACCTTTTCCATGCCTGCTTTGTACTCGGGTTTCTGATAGTTTATAGATATTAGGGGGTGGTTATTATCACCCTGTATGGTGTATCTTTATTCTCTCTCTCTCTCTCTCTCTCTCTCTCTCTCTCTCTCTCTCTGTCTCTCTCTCTCTCTCTCACACACACACATGTGCTAATATTGACATAGTATATTTTTATACATAATACATAATTAAAAATAAGCTTATAAAATATTTCCCTATTGTTTTTTCAAGCATTATTAATGTTATCTCTACTTTTTTTCTTCCTTTCCTTCTGTATTTCCCTCTTTTTCTCCTCCACAGTTAAATCTCACACTGGCAGCCGGGAGGTGGTGGCGCACGCCTTTAATCCCAGAACTCAGGAGGCAGAGGCAGGCGGATCTCTGTAAGTTTGAGGCCAGCCTGCTCTACAAAAGCTAGTTCCAGGACAGGAACCAAAGTTACAGAGAAACCTTGTCTCGCAAAAACCAAGATAAATAAGTAAATAAATAAACAAACAAAACCCACACTGGCTTTCCCCTTTCTTTCTGTGTCCTACTACCCTTCTACCCCCCTTTTCTGGACAACTACGTCATCTTTTTCTACATTTCAGTCTTCTGCATTTACTTCAGATTACATACTAAAATATAGATCCATAATTAAAAGGACCTCTGTCCTTATCTTTTGAGGCCTGGGTTACCTCACTTAGTATAATGTTTTCTATTTCCATCATCTACCTGAAAATGTCACTTTTTTTTTTTTTAGGTAATAGTAATAGCAATGATTGTGGTCTACATTTTCTACCACACCTCATGCTATCATGTTATTTTTTTCTGTTTACCTATACCACACAAACTTCCGTTACTCTCAGGCTTGTTCAGTTTGTGGATTATTGGCTGCATGTATCCTGGAATAACTAGGAGTCAGGAACCAATACATGTGTAGAAATGTTGTATTTCAGCATTGAAAATGTCAGACACCCCCTTCTTAGTGATAAGAGACATACTTGCTAAGATTTAGCTGAAGGGTGAGAAGTAACCGGCTAGAAAATGGGCAGAAAGAAAGACACCTGTGGCAGAGTTAATGCATGCAAAGGCACAACAGTAAACACTAATTTGGCGCATCCGAAGCTGGAATGCATTGCTGAAACTAAACTGGGCAGCTAGATGAAGCTGGGCACAAGAGGAAGCTGCAGATGCAGGCATCATCTAAATTGTAAACATTTAGCGTGTCATAAGCAGATTTTTAAACTTTGACCTATAGATTTCATCTTAGCATATAAAAAATGAGTCTGACAACCTCATGCAGGAGAATGTGCTTTCAACTCTATCCTTTGATGTATAGTTAGGAAGATCTCAGTGAAGGCCAACTTAGCCAATCCCTATGAGTCTGAGAGTTTCATGGATGATAGCAATTTCAAACTCTTTCAAAACCTATCTTCTGAGAGGAGAAATATACCAGGATTTCAGAAAGGACTATTTTGGTCCTGCAGAGGTAATTCCAGGTTATTTTGCTTGTATGTTAAGTTGTGCGTGAATCCCAATAAAACTTTGCATTCTTATCTGAATCAACGTGAAAGCAGTTGGTGCCTGATGAAGAGCTTTCGGTTAACACCCTTTCTAAATGGTTTCAGTTAATTTTGGCTTACAGGCTTTTCAAAATGCTTCCACTTTGTGTAAATTTTTTTTTTATTTACGGACTCACCACTGCATGCTTATTTTATCAAAAAGAAAAAAATTTCTCATTACATCGAAGTAGGAAAAAGACTCAGATTGGATATTTATGTGATCTAAATATAACATATAATCTAATATATATGTATATGTATATACATTTTAGTAATAAATGCTCATAAAATTCTATCAATAATACATCATGTGCAAATTAGTGTCTGAATTAATGTAGTGTGGTTGCTGCTAGAAAAAAGAAACATACTTTATTGGACAATAAAATGTTTTTAATTGTTGGAGTAGAACAGCTTTATTACATTCCATTCCTTTGGGAAACAGAAAACTTTTAATTGATCAAACAGTGTTAACAGTCATACAAGACTGAAAAGAAAATAAAGAGTAGCACCCTTGAAGGGGAGAGAGAAAGCAAAATAAAGAAACAGTATAGCTTTAAAAGCAAAGTGGAACATTGTTAAGAAACAGATTTAAAGTAGAGCTTAAATAAACTCAGCTTTTTGAAGTCAGTTTTTTGAAGAGCTTTTAAGGCTTAGCTTGCGTTTATATCTGAACTCAAAAAATTAAAAAAAACTGTTAAATTAAATTTTAATGAAGTCTGTTTTCTTGGTGTTTTAATTAAAGACACTTTTGATGGTTTGTATATCATGCTTTCAATTTATAAAAAGCAATGCTACATTTATTAGTAGAAAGAAAAGCATATTACTGTTAATGTATCAGTCATTTTGAAATCATAATATACCAACTCCAAATTAATATACTTTTATATGAAGCATAAGTGCTGCTATCTATATGGAACAAATAATTATTATTGTTAATCTAGTACTTCCTAATAGTAATTATTACTCAAATAATTATTTACATGGAACTTTATAGGTATAATTTAAATCCAAAATTGAGAATGGGATGAGAAGATGGCTCAGCTAACATAGTCTATACTTAGCAAACAGAAGGAGCTGAGTTCGGATCTCTGGCACCTACATAAGAGTTCATTCACTCCAGTGCTGGGGTAGGAAGATGAAGGTAGAGACAGGTGGATAATAGGGGCTTAAAGGACAGCCAGCCTGACACACAGCAAACTTTTGGTTCGGTGAGAAACCTTGTTTCAATAATTGATGCATAGGAAAGAAATCTGAAGAACACTTCTAGCCCTCATATATACACTTGCTCTCACACAAAATGATTTTCCAAAAATCGTGTCATCTGTGGTGGTTGAATGAGAATGGACCCCATAGGTTCTTATAGTTGAATGCTTGCTCCCCATTTGATGGAACTGTTTGAGAAGGATTGGGAGGTGTGTCACTGGGGATGATATTTGATATTTGAAAAGCCCAGGCCAGACCCTCATACTTACATCTCTTTGCCTCATACCTATATCTCAAGATGTGAGTTTTCAGCTTCTGCTCTGTTCCGGTGCCTATCTGTTTCCTGCCATGTTCTCTGCCAGGATTGCCATGGGCTCTGACCCTCTGAAATGATACGCCAATTAAGTGCTTTCTTTCATGAGTTACCTTGGTCATGGTGTGTTAGCATGGCAATAGAAAATAACTAAGACACTATTTTTAAATTCTGTGATTAATTAAGCTGAGTGTATGCATTCATTATCTTTTTAAAATGTCATGCTTTATTCATTGAATGTCTAATATGTGTCAGGTGCCAGGCTCATAAAAGACTTGATCTTTGTTGTTGTGGGATAAATACTCTGATAAGAATATTCTATGAGTAGCCAAATACGTGATTTATTGAATTCAATTCCTCCCTCTCTCTATCTCTCTCTCTATCTCCATCGCTCTCCTACATTTTTCCAGTTTTTATTTTAAAACAATCTTTTCTCATTTTACATACTAATCCCAGTTCCCTCTCCCAATCCCCTTAACTTTCCTCCACACCACCCCCATTTTCTCCTCAGAGAGGGTAAGGCTTCCCATTGGGAGTCAACAAAATCTCTCATATCACTTTGACGCAGGACCAAGGCCCTCCTGTCTATATCTAGGCTGAGCAGGTATCCCTCCAAGAAGAATGGATTCCAAATGTCAGTTCAAGCACTAGGGATAAGTCCTGGTTCCACAGCTAGTGGCCCCTCAGACTGCCCCAGCCACACAAATGTCACCACATTCAGAAGGCCTATTTTAGTCCTATGCAGGTTCCCCAGCTGTCATTTTCGAGTCCGTGAGCTTGCACTAGCTCAGGTCAGGTTTTCTTGTGGGTATCCCCATCATGTTCTTGACCCGTTCGCTACTACCTCTCTTTGACTGGACTCTGGGAGCTTTACCCAATGCTTAGCTGTTGATCTCTGCATCTGTTTCCAACAGTTGCTGAATAAAAATTCTGTGATGACAATTAAGGTAGCCATCAATCTGATTACAGGAGAAGGCCAGTTCAGGCACCTTCTCTACTACTGTTTAAGGTCTTAGCTGGGGTCATCCTTGTGGATTCCTGGGAATTTCCCTAGCACCAGGGTTCTCGAAAGTCCCACAATGACTCCCTCAATCAAGATATCTCTTTCCTTGCTCTCTTTCTCTGTCCTTCCCCAATTTTGGCCCTTCTGTTTCCTCCTGTTTTCTCCCTCCTTCCCTCTCCCCTCTTCCCCTCCTCTCCTCTCCCTTTTCCCTCTTTTATCCCACACGTATGCTCACAGTTTTTCTCAGTAGATCTTGTCTATTTTCCCTTCCCAGGAGGATGAATATATGTCTCTCTTGTAAATTTCAAGATCTCATTTTTTTATCACTAAGTAGTAATCCATTTTGTAAATGTACCACATTTTCTTTTTCCATTCTTCAGGTGAAGGGCATCTAGGTTGTTTCCAGGTTCTGGCTATTGGGAATAATGCTTCTATGGGTATAGCTGAGCAAATGTCCTTGTACTATGGTTGAGCCTCCTTTGTGCATATGCCCAAGAGTGTTGTTGCTGGGTCTTGAGGTAGATTGATTTCCAATTTTCTAAGAAACTGCCATACTGATTTTAAAAGTGCCTATATGAGTTTGCAATCCAACCAGCAATGAAGGAATGTCCCCCCTTACTCCATATCCTCTTCAGCATAAACTATCATTGGTTTATTTGATCTTAGCCATTCTGACTGGTATAAGATGGTATCTCAGAGTTGTTTTGACTTGCATTTACCTGATGGCTAGGGATGTTGAACATTTTCTTAATTGTCTTTCAGGCATTTGAGATTCTCTTGCTGAGAATTCTCTGTTTAGATCTGTACCACATTTTATGAATTGTACCACATTTTACAAAGTGTACCACAGTTTATAAATTTTTATGAAATTTTATGAATTTTTATGAAATTTCATAAAATGAAATGTATCACATCTTATGAATTCTAAGAATTTTTGTGAATTATTTGATATTTTGATGTCTAGTTTCTTGAGTTCTTCATATATTTTGGAGATCAACCCTCTGTCTTCTGAGGGTTGGTGAAGATTATTTCCCATTCAGTTGGCTGTCATTTTATCTTACTGTGTCTTTTGCCTTACAGATGTTTCTCAGTTTCAGGTGGTCCTATTTATTTATTGTTACTTTCAGTGTCTGTGCTACTCATGTTTAATTTAACAAGTGGTCTTCTGTGCCCATGCATTCTTTGAGGTACAGTGTGGCTGGATTTATGTTGAGGTCTTTGATCTATTTGGATTGAGCTTTGTGCATGGGGATCTATTTGCATTTTTCTACATGTTGACATCCAGTTATGCCAACACCATTTGTTGAAGATGCTTTCTTTTTTTTACATTTTATACAAGTATTCATAAGTGTTGAAATTAATATAAGGGTTTTCAATTCAATTCCATTTATGCCAATACCAAGCTGTTTTCAAAACTGTAACTCTATAATAAAGCTTGATGTCAGGGATGGTGATGCTTCTGGAAGTTCCTAATTGTACAAGATTGTTTTGACTATCCTAGATTTTTTGTTTTTCCATATGAAGTTGAGTATTGTTCTTTCTAGGTCTGGGGAGAATTGTGTTGGGATTTGGTAGGGATTGCATTGAATCTGTATTTCTAATTATTCTGATTCTACCTATCTAAGAGCATGGGAGATTGTTCCGTTTTCTGATATCTTCTTCAATTTCTTTCTTCAAAGACTTAGTGTTCTTGTCATACAGGTTTTTCTTCTTTGGTTAGTGTTACCCCCCAAGATATCTTATGTTATTTGTGGCTACTGTAAAGGGTGATGTTTCTCTGATTTCTTTCTCAGCTCTTTTATCATTTGTATATACGAGGGCTACTGATTTTTTTTGAGTTGATCTTGTATCTTGCCACATTACTGAAGGTGTTTTGATAGGAGTTCCCTGGTATACTATATGTAGTCACTTAGGTGTGCTATCATATCATCTGCAAATAGCAGAAGTTTGAATTTTCCTTTCCAATTTGTATCCACTTGATCTCCTTTTGTTGTCTTATTGCTCTACCTAGAACTTCAAATACTATATTGAATATATATGGACAGAGTGGGCAGCCTTCTCTTGTTCATGATTTTGGTGAGATTGCTTTGAGTTTCTTTCCATTTAATTTGTTGTTGGCTGTCAGCTTTCTGTATATGGCTTCTATTATGTTTAGATACATTCTTTGTGTCCCTGATCTCTCCAAGACCTTTATCATGAAGGGTTGTTGGATTTTGCCAAAACCTTTTATAGAATCTAATGTGATGATAATATGTTTTTTATTTCAGTTTATTTATATGGATTACATTGACAGATTTTCAATACATCCCTGCATTTCAGAATGAAGCCAACATGATCATGGATAATATTTTTTGATGATTGTATTAGCTTTGCCAGCATTTTATTGAGTATTTTTGCATCAGTGTTCATGAGTGAGACTGGTCTTTTAATTCTCTTTCTTAGTTGAGTCTTTTTGTGGTTTGGGTGTCAAGGTAACTTTAGCCATGTAAAAAGACTTTGACAATGTTTCTTCTGTTACTATTGTGTGAAACAAATTGAGGAATATAGGTATTAACTCTTCTTTGAAGTTCTGGTAGAATTCTGCACTGAAACTATCGGGCTCTGGGCTTTTTTTGGTTGGCAGTCTTTTGATGACTGCTTCCTTTTCCTTAGGGGTTATAGGTCTATTTAAATTGTTTATTTGATCTTGATTTAATTTTGGTGTTGTACCTATCCAGAAAATTGTCAATTTCTTTTAGATTTTTCAATTTTGTGGAGTACAGGTTTTCAAAGTATAATTTAATGATTCTCTGAACATCCCCAGTGTCTTTTGTTATGCTTGCCTTTTCATTTCTGATTTTGTTAATTCGGATAATATTCTCTCTCTGCCTTTTATTTAGTTTGGATAAGGGTTTGTCTATCTTGTTGATTTTTTTCAAAGAACCAGCTCTTTGTTTCATTGATTCTTTGTATTGTTTTCTTTGTTTCTATTTTATTGATTTCAGCCCTCATTTTATTTCTTATTATCTATTCTTTTTGGATGAGTCTGCACCTTTTTGGTTAGAGCTTTCAGGTGTGCTGTTAAGTCACCAGTGTGAAATTTCTCCACTTGGTTTATGTGGGCACTTAGTTCTCTGAACTTTCCTCTTAGCATTGCTTTCATAGTGTCTCATACATAGGTTTGGGTTTGTTGTGCCTTAATTTCCATTTAATTCCAGGAAGTCTTTAGTTTCTTTCTTTATTTCTTCCTTAACCCAGGGGTGATTCAGTTGATCATTATTCAGTTTCCATAAGTTTGTAGGATTTCTGCATTAAATGCTGTTGCTAAGTTCTAAGTTTAATCCATGGTGATCTGATATTATACAGGAGATTATTCCATTTTTTTCTATTTTTTGAGGTTTGCTTTGTTACTGAGTATGCGATCAGTTTTAGCAAATGTTCCTTGAGGGTCTGAGAAGAAGGTATATTATTTTGTTTTGGGTGAAATGTTCTATAGATGTCTTTTAAGTCCATTTAAGTCATGACATCTGTTAGCTCTCTTATTTCTCTGTTAAATTTCTGTCTGACAGATCTGTCCGTTGGTTAGAGTAAAGTGTTGAAGTCTCCTACTATTAGTGTGTGGGGTTTGATATACAATTTAAACTTCAGTAAATTTTTTTTTTTTTACTTATGTGGGTGGTCTTGTATTTGGGGCATATATGTTCAGATTTCAGACTTCTTCTTGATCAGTTTTTCCTGTGATGATTATGAAGTGTCCTTCTATATCTCTTTTGATTGATTTTAGTTCAAAGTCTATTTTGTTAGATATTAGTATTGTAAGGACAAAAAAAAATTTAAAACGCTTTGCTTGGTCAGGAGCTGGTTAAGACACTGGCTTTGAGCTCTTTGCAACATCACAAGAGTTAGCTGGAAAAACCAACTGTTCCTGACAGCTAGCCACCTAGTTTGTGGTCTAGACAAGAGCAGAAATAACTGCTCTGGGGGAGGGTAGGGGGCATGCAGAGAAGCAGAAGGTGCTGCTTAAAGGAGGAAGGGGGTATGTAGAAGTAGTCTATACCCTGTACTCAGCAAAATCAACCACCTTGACTCTGAGTAAACCTGGCTTGCAGTTCTTGCCTACATATATCAATCCCAAATGAGGAGTGGGAGCTCTCCCCACTGCACTGCATCGTGAATGGTGGCTTTGAGCTCCCAGCTAGCTGGTTTGAATTTTGCTCGCTGAATAAACGTTGCTTTTGCATTCAGGACTTGACTGGATTCCGGTGGTGTCTCTCTTGGGGAGGGGGAGTCCCAACTCGGGCACAACAGTATAGCTATGCCAGCTTGTTTCTTAGGTCCATTTGATTGGAAAATCTTTTCCCAATCCTCTACTCTGATATAATGTTTGTCTTTGAGGTTGAGATATGCTTCTTGTATGCAGCAGAAGGATGGGTTCTGTTTTTGCATCCATTCTCTTAACTTGTGTCTTTTTATAGGTGAGTTGAGTCCATTGATATTAAGAGATATTAATGACCAGTGATGATCAATTCCTGTTATTTTTTTTGGTGGTAGTCTACATTAGTGTGTTTCCCTTCTTTGGGGTTTGCTTATGTGAGGTTATCTATTGCCTGTATTTTCATGGATGCAGCTAACTTTCTGGGGTTGGAGTTGTCCTCTCAGCACTTTCTTTAAGGCTGGGTTTGCAAATATGTATTTTTTAAATGAATTTTGACATGGGAATGATGCTCTGTTGGGAAATGTTAGGACTGCTTATTTTCTATTAGGACAGAGAGTAATAAATTTGTCGTCTAGTTAAAGAGATAATTATTGACAGTCTAGGTACAATATTAACTGCAAATAGTTTAAGGTTATTCCTACAGTTTTAGAAGATTATGGTAGCTGTGGGCTATGAATCTTTTTGAATAAAGTCTCTGAAGTGGGAAAATCATATAGACAAGCAAAGTTATAATTGGTCAGAAATTGAGAATAAGTAACAGAGATGTTGAATGTACTGCTGCTTAGGTTTATGTAAACTAGTTCAAATTCAGCTTGTGGCATCAAATATTATTAATCAATTGCTCTTATGTATTTTGCTGGGGAAAGGGATCAACCAATACCCTGGAAGTATTTTTCTTAATTTATATTTAAAGTAAGGATATATCACTGACATAAGTCATAGACTACTGGTTTCTTAGGTTGTGCCATTAAATTTTCTCTTAAGGACAGAAAAGCATTTGTGCCTTTCTGTAGGGATGACGGTAGTTTCTATATTCCCTCTGACTTTTATGCTTTTTATTGAGATCTGCTGGTTTGCGTGGTACACTTGCTTTTCAAAAGAGGCAATATCCAATGACTGGTTGACATATTGGTATATACTCTTTCTCACTTAGTGGCAAGTCTAGACCGCTTTGACTGCCAATACCAGCTCTAGGACTCCTTATAAATAAATGAGAAGGTTCTGAACTTCACTGACTGAATTTGCTTTGTTTGAAACTCCTCTTTTGTTGACTGACTACGTAGACTGGAAACATTTATCCTAATAATATTCCTATATGCTGCTGCTCTCCCTTTCAGAATCTGTGTCCCAAGGGAACTCGTTCAAGACCTTACCTGTTTCCATTTCTGATTTATAACAACAAACGTGTTTGTAATTTACCTTCACTTTCAACTAAACAAAAAGTTTCATGTGAGAACAGAAGTATAAGGCTGTACTCAACACTTCTCTAGGAGTAAATCTTAAACATTTCTTACATGCAAACATAGAAAAGCTAATTCCTGAATGAAGAGTGGAGCTCCCAGTCCAGTATCCGGAACATGGCAAGAGGTTCATATGTAATAGTCATTATTATTGTTGTATGTTGTTATTATGTGGATAAAACTTTTGCTCATGACAGGTTTTTATCATTTTTATGGAAAGTGAGTCTTTTTATATGAAATATATTGTTTGCACTAAGTCAAGCGATTCCTATCCTACTAGCAGATAAATTTTAAAAAGGTGGACTCATAAGAGTATGCCAGGGATCTTCAGGGTTGAGGGACTTATGGAAATGGTGATTATAGACGAAAGTAGTTCAGTCATGCAGGCATGATGAATACATTGGAGGTGTAATATGCCGCATGGTGATTAATGAATAATCCTGAATTATGTACTTAACATTTACTTAAGGACTTGATGCTAAATAATATCAGAACATAAAAATAGTTCTAGTGAGGGGATACATATGCTAATTGGTTTGATTGAAGCAATCATTTTACAATGAATATTATATCAAAGCATCACATTGCACATCTGGAAAATGTGTAATTAGGAAGAAGTTCTGTGCGAGTTTTAGCACATATAATATGGTTTGATCAATCTCATCCCTATTCCTTCTCCTTCAACTTGCCCTGTTCCTGTCTCCATCATGAAGATTTCACTCTCAACCTTATGTACTCTTTTTTTCTAAGCCTACATTTCTTTTTAATTTAGTGTTGACTGAGGCTGCATTCCTGAAGAAAACTGCTCTTCCCACCTTATCAGTCTTCATCTGTCAATAACTTTTCAACCAGAGGTGGGATTTTGTGAGCCCCTCTCCCACCTATGCTGAGAATTTGGCTGGTTTACTCTTGTGTAGGTCTTGTGCGTGCCATCACAGACACTGTGCTTTCATGTGTACAATGGCCCTGTCATGTTCAGCAAAGAATGGCTTCCTTGGAGACTAACTCCGGCTTATACCTTCTTTCCTCCCCTTCTTCCATTATGATCTCTTGTGGGGAAGGGGTGTGATATAGATATTTTCTTTAGAGCTGAGCATCCCACAGTCTCTTAATCTCGGTATATTGACTAGTTGTGGGTCTCTATATTAATCATCTTCTATTTTAAAAAGAAGTTTCTCCAATGAAAGTGTATAGATGCACTTATATGTGGATGTAAAGATGACATAGGGGACAGTTTATCACTCTCTATTTTGCAGAATAACAGTACTAGGCTCTCCCCTAGTGCCTAGGACATACCCAGATCCAGATTTTGAGTCTGGTTAATAATCACAGAAATGAGCTTCCTCCTGTGAAACTTCAAAAAAATCTAATTAGGAGGTAGTTGTGTAAACTCATGACATTTGAGTTAGTATTGTGTCAGTGTGTATATTTCACCAGGGTATTAATTATTGTAGCTAGCATGGTCCAAAATTTGAAAAAGGCA
Source organism: Arvicola amphibius (assembly GCF_903992535.2). Taxonomy (NCBI): domain Eukaryota; kingdom Metazoa; phylum Chordata; class Mammalia; order Rodentia; family Cricetidae; genus Arvicola; species Arvicola amphibius. The sequence goes on from NC_052058.2 coordinate 160,854,931, forward strand.
CAAAACAGTGAAAAGCTGATTACTTTTCTCTTCCAATCATATATGCAAAACCTTTAAGCATTAATGAAAGCTCAGTAAATATGAGGCTTCCAAGCCAGTACCAGGTTGATTGCTCTAGGGTTTTTGATTCAACTATGTGGTAGCTTTAGAAATGGGTCTAATTGTCAGGTTCTTGAGAGTAGCCAAGAACATAGCAATAGCCTGTAAAATGTGTGCAATAGTCTATGGAATCCTATAGATGGACAGCAGGAAAAGAAATAACCCATACTTGGTGCTGGACTTTTTATTGGTGGAACCAGCGATGGCTGAGAAAGACATTGTCATCTCTCTATGATGTAACTCCATTAAATTTACATATATATATATATATATATATATTTATAGATATATTTTAGGATGCTTCTACAGTATTAAGTTTCATATGGCTTTTTCAAAGGTCTTTAATATTAGTTATCCCTTCTCATACACCCTCCTCTCTTCTGCCCATACCTCTCCCACTGTTTATCCACACTTGTTTTATTATTCCTCTTTCTGCTTTCACACAACCTGCATTTTATCCTGTTCTCTTAATGTCACCCCACCATGGCCTCTTACTAGCTTCTTATATACTCTCTATTTGGCAATCACACCTTACAAAGCTGGACAGTGAGGAGGAACAAAACCAACCTAATCAGTTGTTGACAAATGGGGAGTAATTGTATGAAGCAGGTCAGAAATGAAACCATATTCTGAGGTCAGAAAGATGAATAAAATTTATTTTGTTACTTGAATTTTAACAAAAATAAAGTGAAATATATAAAGAGTTTATAATTAAAAAAATTAACTTAAACCTTCCTATCAGAAACATAAAAGTAGTTTATATAATATGTTCAGTCATGTGAACCATGCAGAGAAAGAAGAAGACACATCAACAGGAAACAGCCCTTCCTTTGAGACATGGTTGTGTTTTCTTGTTCAGATTCCTTACACTTTTCAGAAGCTTTTGGATGGTGTATTATTACAGTAAAGTGGCCTTTTAATTTATTCACATTGTAGATGTATATTTGATCATAATTTTCTTTATATTTCAATTACATTTATAAAATGGTTCGATTTTATTAAGTGACTTATCAAATCCCATATTTTCCTAATGATATCTTAGCTCCACTGCTTACCTTTGTGTTTAGCCTGATTCCCACCATGTCTCTCTCAACTTTCTCCTATTAACATGGATTTTATGCTCTTATCTTTGTCTTTCATATAGATTGTTTTGATGACCAAGTGTGACACAAATAGAATAAAAAGTTTTGAATTTATTTAAAAAGCAAGAGTACCACAAAATTTTATTTTTCTTTCACTAGTTGGAAAGCTGCATTCCTTAGCTAAGTAGTTACTTACTGTCCTACAAAAGTTAAGATTTTGCTCACCAAAACAAAAACTAAAAGACCAACAACAACAGCAGCAAAGACAAATAATTCTGCCCTTACTGGAGATGAAGAGATAACAGGAGATGTCTAAATATGTCATTTCGTAAAGCAAAAGGCACATGGTGGTGCTGGACAGTGCCTGCAGCTTGTCTGCTCATTTCAAAATACCAAGTTAAATCCTTTTCTTGGCAGTGATCAGAATGATTTGTTACTCTGATGGTGACAGAACCCAGAGAATTTTCCCAAGGGTAGATAAAGTTGTAGAATAATCACATGAGCCATTAATGGAGTGCTGTGCACTCACTCTGCCTGAGACAGAAGCTGTACACCAGCTGGAATTCAGAGCAAAGGCAGAGCATCCAGCAGGTGTTTCCACCATATCGCATAGCCATAGAACAGCACGGCCCCTCTTGATAGCAGATGATACAAAAGCATCCTTCCTCCTGGGGGAAGAGCTAGATAGAAATCAACTCTGACAAAGAAAGGCAGATCCCTTCAAAGATAGCTCATCCAAGCCTAAATGTGCCTGGATTGCTTCCACCACAAATAAAAATATTTATCTTCGGGATGCTCAAATCACCAGAGATTTACCTTTGTTTCCTTAGACAAAATCCGTTTTGTGTAACTTCAGTCTTTGGCAACAGTGGCTGTGGGGATTCGGTGGCAATGTCAGTATTTTTTAAACTTCTGTTTGAAGAAGAGATACGCATGACTGTGGCTTTTATTTGCTATATACAATGCTACATGATCAGACATTTGAGACTCAGTCAAAACACATAAGAATCTATTGTTAGTTTTTTTTCTTCAGTTAAAGGGCTAGCTATCTGCATCATTCACCTGTTTCTTTTTGTTCTCAGATCTCTCATTCAAAAGAACGCTATGATTCCCTCCAGCCTGTCTGGCCTTTTTTTAAAGGTTACAAATAATTCTGTTAGTCTACAATAAAAATAATTTAAATATATGTTTTTAAATGTAGAAACTGTAGAAAACTAGATTTAAGTCAAAGGTTAGGTAGACATATGTTTGACTTTGGGTCTCTACAAATCTATGTATCATCTGGATTACTTTCCTCAATTCTCTTTAGGTTCCATTTCCTCACTGGTTAATTGAGATGATGGTGGTGCATTTATAAGGGATGGTGAGGTGAAATTTAATTTGGTATGTGTGGTGGTTTGAATAAGAATGGCTTTCATAGGCCATTTCAGTGCTTAGTCATCTGGGAGTGGTTCTACTTGAGAAGAATTAAGCACTGTGGCTTTGTAGGAGTAGGTGTGGCCTTGTTGGAGGAAGTGTGTCACTGCAAGTGGGCTTTGAGATTTCAAAAGCCAAAGTCAGGCCCAGTGCCAATCTCTTCCTGCTGCCTGTGGCTTTGCATGTAGAATTCTCAGCTACCTCCACAGTATAGATGCCAGGGGCTGAGGTGATGCTTCCACCCAAACAAATATATTTATACATTATCCCTTACCAGTTTCCCCTTCCAATCCTATATACACATCCCTGTTCTCCTCTTTTTCACTAATTGTTATTGGATGTATATATGTATATGCATACATATTCCTAAATTTAGTGTGTTCAGTCTGTATGATGTTATTTATGTGTATATTCTCAGGGTTGACCGTCTGGAGCTGACAGTTCAGTGAATATTGCAGATGATGGGTATGAAGGAAACATGTATAGCCTTTTGTTTCTTCTTGGAATCTCTGACCATTTATCTCGACTTCATTACCAAAATAAAAAGCTGACTTCTTTCCTTTATTTTTTTTCTGGAGCATGTCTTCACTGCTGGCCTTTACATGGCAAGTGCATGTACACTGGACATACTTTACATGGCAAGTGCATGTACACTGGACATACTTTACATGGCAAGTGCATGTACACTGGACATACTTTACATGGCAAGTGCATGTACACTGGACATACTTTACATGGCAAGTGCATGTACACTGGACATACTTTACATGGCAAGTGCATGTACACTGGCCATACTTTACATGGCAAGTGCATGTACACTGGCCATACTTTACATGGCAAGTGCATGTACACTGGCCATACTTTACATGGCAAGTGCATGTACACTGGACATACTTTACATGGCAAGTGCATGTACACTGGACATACTTTACATGGCAAGTGCATGTACACTGGACATACTTTACATGGCAAGTGCATGTACACTGGACATACTTTACGTTACATTGTCACTAGTTTGCAGTTTTCAACACACGTCTACTTCCTCAAGGGAAATTTCATAACCTGTGTCAGAATTTTTTTCAATATATACCATAACACATGCCTAGTAAATGTTTATGGAAACAAAGCATTCTCAAGCTTGGTTCCACCAATGGTAAGAAAGATTATTGAGGCAAAAGTTCTTTAATTAATGTTCAGTGGAAGAGCAGGATTGCTGTAGAATCTAGTGAATTATTTGACACCAAGACAATTCTCTCCTTGAGTATAAAATTATCTTAGATGTCTAGAATTTGAATAACAATCAGGAATCAGTTGTAAAGAATTGAAATTAAAAAGTGGGGCATAAACCATCTGCGCACTTACCCTGGGAGTATAAATGAAATGATTTTTAAGGTGCTTTGGGGACTTACACTCAGTTTCCGGATACAATTTAGACAAAAAAACAGTAAGATATAGGTATTAGTGAGTACTGTGCAAGAGCAAAGGGAACTATGCCGCAGGGACCCATGATAGGGCGTGACTTGGAGGTAGAAATACGAGGCAGTGTGCCTTGTGTGTGTGGAGGCAGTTTGTCACACCAGGATCCACATGGTCAACCTAGGCCCGTGGCAGGGAAGAAGGGGCAGTGGTCCATCTCTGCTGACAGCACTTTCTTTCCAAGCCTGTTCAATCTCACAGTTGAGAGCTACCGGCCACTTCCACAGTATCAGAGTTTCACAAGCCAATCCTGGACCAAGTCTGTCATTATTCATCTTCTCCTGGGAAAATTTAAATAGGGAAAATTAAAACAAGCCAGTTCTTGACTGTAACATATCCCTATAATTCACGCACGGATCTCTGGTTTTCTACTTGTATTTCCACCTTGCTAAATAGCTCAGAAAAACTGTATGGTTTTCCACAAGTATTCCTTGAATATAAATAAGAAATCTACACACATTTTATGATAGATAGTCCTTACAATAACATTTCTAAAATTGCCTATCTTTTATTTATTCATCGGCAAAACATTCATTAAGAGCTCACTAAATTTTATGGCTAGGAAGTTAAGAACTTGAAGGTCATTCTAAGTTTTATAGTTTCTTCCATTTTCAGCATCCAAGTGTCCAAAAGTAATATCAGTTCTCTCTTGTAAAGGTCTGTTTCACTGTTTTTCTGCCATAAAGTCTAATTTATAGAGTTTTTAAAAATTATATTCCGTTTGAGAGAAGCAGCGCCTTAAAGGCTCTGATAGTTACTCTCTGGTTCCTAAAGAACATGCCTTAAAACCTCCAGGAGTCTCATATTGGCACATGACATCACAACTCCCCTGCTCTTCACTGATTCTTTACACTTTCCTTCTTTGGCCATTGTCCCTCTCCTAGATTTTTCTTTATTTCTATGCTCCACTATATTGCCAATAGAGCAGTGGCTCTCAGCCTTCCTAATACCACTACCCGTTCATATAGTTCCTCCTGTTGTAGTGACCACAGCCATAAGATTATTTCTTTTTTAATATTTATTTATTTATTTATTTATTATGTATACAATATTCTGTCTGCGTGTATGCCTGAAGGCCAGAAGAGGGCACCGGACCTCATTACAGATGGTTGTGAGCCACCATGTGGTTGCTGGGAATTGAACTCAGGACCTTTGGAAGAGCAGGCAATGCTCTTAACCTCCGAGCCATCTCTCCAGCCCCTATAAGATTATTTCATTGCTACTTCAGAACTGTAATTTCGCTAGTGTAATGAATCATCATGTCAATATCTGAAATGCAGGATGTCTGATACATGACCCCAAAAAAGGCTTTGACCCACAGGTTTGGGATCACTGCCACAGAGTCAAACCCAGATCCTTCTTTTCCCTATTCTCATGAACTCCAACTACTTAGCTTATGGCCAATTCTACACCACATTATTTTACTATTTTATAGATGAGATACTTACATTTTCTAGTGGATGAATTCTTTAATTTATTCACAAAACCCCTATTTAGGATGTTCTGTCCACTTTGAGGAGTGATAGGAACACAGTGTTGACAAACAGATTTGTCCCAGTTATTGAGAGTGTGTGTCCTAGTTCCTGGAATGACACCTGCTTTCCTATTCTAGGTAGGATCTCAGGAGTTCAGGCAACAAGAGCATTTGTGTGTGTTCCTGCTATTCTATGTTTCTTCATGTGTTTCCAGAGACATCTAACGTGTTCCATGAAAGGAATAAGAATACTATGTATTCTTTGCCTGCACTCACCTCTCTAATGTTGTTCGGGCATTTCATGTGTAACCCATTTGCCTTGTCCTTACTTGTTCTAACTGAATTTCAATTTTTGTCCTTGTTTGCTAAGCTGGTTCTAGTCATCTCATAATCGTGCATTGTAGTTAGAGACTTATAATGGATGCTTGGGTAAAAGTGTGCAAGTCAGATGGTCTTTCACTCACTTTTTAAAAAGATGTTTTGCACTGTAGTTCAATATTTTTTTAAAACTGAGTTGTCTTCAGATTCTTGGGGCAAATAGTTTACCACCATGGCACAGTCTGAGATTCTATGCAGATCTATGGAATATGTGTAACCTTACTTGTGAGAGAGACCCTATTTTGTTTAACTCTGGCTTCTTGGGCAGGTAGAAAACATTCAGAATGCAGACATTTCCAATATTTCATTGCTATGGGCAGTGTAATATATTAGAAGTATGGAGGACAGACATTCTACCCTTCTCACTGCCCTTTCTGTTATTAATAATCACCATGACTTTTCAAAGTCTCACCCTTCTCTCTCCGTCCGCCTCTCCCTGGAAGAGTCCTGTCTCCTGTCTAATTAATGACCATAGTTTACAGATGGTGCAGCTGTCTACACATATGGTTCATTACCCTTAAGACAGAAAACGATGTAAGAGTTGAAGGTTTCTTTCTCAGGGTTCTTCGGGCAACTATGAAGGATGAAATCATTACTGTGACTTTTAACTAAAAATGAGCTTTGCGGTCTTGGATCATCCTGCATTTGTAGCACACACATGTGAGGCCGTTTGGCCTTTTAATCAGGGTTTATTAGCTCATGTTTATAGACAAATGCTGGCGCCACAGAGAGCTACGAAAACAACAATAAAACACTTCACATTTTACTTGAGTTTTTTAAATGTCTCACATTTAGGGTAAACTAGCAACAATAAAATGGATTAATTGCAAAGCAAATTGCAATTCTTTTCTAGAAGACTGTTGGTTAGTGATTACAGCAGTTGGTGAGAAGGCAGTAGGTTTTAGAAAGGTGTGATATTTAAAGGCGTATAAAGGGCATTATCCAATGCTTCCTGGAGTTTCTTTTAATGATTCATGTGACACATATTCATTGACACTCTGTCAGACTCTATTCTAGGTAGCAGGCACTGGTTCTAGTGAGGGAGAAATATCCCTTGCCCTTTAAGATGAAATTTCCTTTCTGTTTGAGTACTAAAGTAAAAAAGACTGTTTGGAGCCTGAAGAGGTGGCTCTATAGGTAAAGAACCCATTACAGACGCGTGACGATCTGGGTTTAAATCTGCAACACACACACACACACACACACACACACACACAACACATACACATACATACACACACACACACACACACACACACACACACACACATACACACACACAAATTGGGAGTGGCCACATGCTTTTATCACCCCAGAAGAGTGAGACAAATACACATGAATTCATGGACCTCGTTGTCTAGCAAGACTAGCTGAAATGGTAACAGGTATCTTGAATTTATTTCTTCCCTTCTCCCTCTCAGTATACGTTTATGAATATTGCATATTATACTAATTAGTTTTCTATATACACCACCTGAATCTATTGATTTACTTTTATGTCTTCCACTGCTACTACTGCCTTATTTATAATATATCCCTTTGAGATTCTCAACTGTTTTATTTCTCAATAAATTTTTTCTTTATTTTTGAGAATGTATCCAATGAAATATGATCAAAAACCCATGTTTCTTTCTCCAGTTTTCTCGAGTTACTTTCAACATGTGTCCCAGCGTTGTGTCTTTTTGTTGTTGTTGTTGATAGCCAATGAGTCCAGTTACTGCTGCCCATGTGTGCCCATGTGTGGGGCCATTCATTTGAGTGTGGGTGAGCCTACCAGAGGCCACATCCTCCAAAAATGAATGATTCTACTATTCCCAGAAACTACCCATTGTCAATAAATCCTTATTAAAGGGCTGGACCTGGAGACAATATATCCTCTTTATGTTGGGATTTTGATGGTTTGATTCATGCAGTGTCTTGTTCAGGTAGCCGTAGCTGCTGTGAGTTCATTCTTATCATAGCTGTGTCCTATCCAGAATACAACATTTCACAACACTATTCTTTGCTTTCCGGCTCTCACATTCTTCCTGCTTCCTCCTCGGTGGTGTACTCAGAACTTGGCGGGTATGAGAAGCTAATGGAGGTGCTTATTTAGAAGTGAACAGTGAGTGTCTTGTTCTTAGTGCTTTAACCAGTATATGTCTCCAGTAACTGTTGTCCACACAGAAAGAAGATTTTCTACCAGGGTGGAAAACAGCCCATGCCTATGGGTATACGTACAAACATGGTGGAAAACAGCCCATGCCTATGAGTATACGTACAAATACTTAGAATCTAATTTGACAGGATGCTCATTTAGCAAATAAGCAATAGTAGATCCTACCCTAGGGTCTATGATCTTCCCAGCCATAAGGCTTGTTTCAGAGTTACAGTACCAGGAACGAAATTCCCTCCTGAGGAACAGGGTTCACATCCAAACAGAAAGTCAATTAGTTATCACAATCAAGATATTGTGCCAGCAGATACATCTTGCCTGGCAGTTCTGTGTTGCAGCCTGCAGTGTCCAGGACTGGGTAATCGTGTTGATGTCTTTGCTTTCTCAAATCTTCCACCGTACTGTCTTAGCACTGTGAAAGTTAGCCAGCAGGGAAGAACATTCCTGGTAAGTTGTGTTAGCATGGCCAAGGGCAATGGCAGTAGCCTCTGCTCTTTTGGAGACTTCTGGGGGTACGTCCATAAGTAATAACTCATCGGCAGGTATCTCATACCTCATATAATAATTTCCATTTAATTACCAATGTCTTCTGCAAACAGCATTGCCCAGACATGTAGAATAATTCTATCTGAATTATTTTCTTTTTAAGCTGTAGTTTGAAATCAACTTTATAACTGGAAAATTTCCTTAAGACTTTTTTTTTTAATTCTTAGTTTTGGTGAACCCAATCCACTGCTCTGTTTTCTTCCTCACTCTCCTGTCTCATTTTGCTTAGTTTTCTGTCTTTTACAACGTACCCAATATCTTCAAATTCGCATGTGTCCTACTGCCCTTCCACCTACATTTTATTAAACTTGGTTATGAGATAGATTTCCATAAGGCTTTTAATACCTGTTCCCTAGGTTTAGCCTTCCCATTCACCCCCTGATTTTCGCTATTACCCATACTCCTCCCTACTTAAGCCCTTTATACACACCTCACTACTTTTCTTTTACATATAATCCACTATCTCCCCACCCTCGACATAGTCCCCCTTGAAAGAAAAGTTTACTGGCTCCCACTTGTGTTTTAAGTTAAACACACAAAACAAAAGTTTTGGAGTTAGGCTAGGACCTGCATATGAGTGACAATGTACAATATTTGTCTCTCTGGGTATGAAAACGCAACACAGCAAAGTCTAAGGGGCCCACTAAAGATGGCCCTAAGAGGAAGATTTATAGCACTATGTACCTACATCAATATTTTGAAATATCTCAAATTAATAATCTAATGATGAACTTGCAAGCCTTCGAAAGATAAGAGAAAATCAAATCTTTATATAGTATACCAGGAGAAATAATCAAAATCAGGGCTAAAATGAATAAAACAGAAGCAAATTAAAATCAGTTAAAAATCCGATGCTTTGCAAAAATTAGTCAAGATTGACAAGGTCTTAGCCAAATTAGCAGCAAGATAGAGAAGACTCAAATTACAGAGATGTTACAGCAGATTTCAAAGAAATTCAGAAAATCAAAGGGCACACTTTATAAACCTTTATTCCATGACTTTGTAAAACCTAAAAGAAATGGCTGAATGCCTAGTTGCATACAACGTACAAAGTTAAACTAAGATGAAATAATTAAATTTAACAGACTCATAATCAGCACCACTATTGAAGAAGTAGTTCAGTGAATAAACAGGGCCAGGTGGATTGCAGTATAATTCTAGCATAACCTTCAAGAAGAATGTCCCAAACCATCCCAATCATATATAAAAGGAAAGAAAATGGAAGGCAAGTTTAGCACACTTTCATTTCTGTCTGACAGTTTCCAATTTGTCTTCTATATAGGGATCAGATACATGGTCTAAAACGCACATGTAGCATAACAATCTTTATTTAAATTGTTTTTAAGCCCATGTGTCTTTCAGGACAAGAGAAAGTGAAAGTATCATTAGCCCAGTCTATACTGCATCCCATAATCTGCTTCCTGCTTACCTTTCCCAACAGCCTCAGTTACTTTTCTTGTATGCTGAGGACTTCAGGGTCTTAACACTTCCTCTGTCCTTGCAGCACAGTGCCATCCCTTCACACTTGACGCTGTCTCAAGCCAAACCATGTGACATTCTTTAGATAGGAGCTCATGTGGCATAGGCAGTACTTTAAGAAGTGGTGTTTAGATTCTTGACCTGGCTTTTTAAAAATTCTTTTTATGTTTCTGACACCACGAGAAGGATGTGTCTAATTTATCCTGCTGGTTTTGGAAGGAAGATTAATAAGTGATGAACAGTGCCTCCAGCCAAACGCTGCTTAGAACACAGCCCCAACAAATGAGTAAGCCAGTCTTGAGGCTATAACCAGAGAGCCACAGCCTGCTGATGTGTACCTCCAAGGGAGAGCATATTCTATCACATAGCAAAACCACACCAACATACGTCTGCAAAGCTTCTTACCCTATCTATACTAAACTGTTCAGAGCCTGCCGTAGTGAGAACTCTCAGCCTCTAGTCTTAACATTCTTTGATTTTCTTCAATTATACTTTGTAAATGCTTAAACATTAGGACCATCAAAGCATTTCTTGCTGCAGAAACTTTCTGTGGCTGTGTCAAGGCTACCATTTACTCCTGTGTGCCCTGTGTAGCTCTTGCTACATTACCCTCCAACTATGCCATATAATATCTATCCCCTTATAGGTCTGAACATCAAAAAGGCCCATTTGTCTACTAGTTAACTCTTAGACAAGATCAAGAAAGCCTTCACGGAGGAAGAAGACATGCTTTCAGTTTTGTCATAGAATAAATGATGAACAGTTAGTTAGGATGTAGATTGGTAACCTCTGAGTATCTAGGGGTCTGTGTAAGTAGAAAGAGTAAGTGAATAATCAAATTTTTCCTCGATGGTCCCCCGATTTGCTGGTGTAATGAATCCTGTTGATCGGCAGAACAGACGAAACTCTTCCAAGCGCACAGTGCTGGATGTATCTCCATGCTCTGCAGTTTTCTTCCTTCTGGCAGGGAAACCATGTGCTGCCTGGTTAACACCTGCTTGGCTCTGGGCACTCTGTCCAGCTGTCTAGTCTGAGAGACAGTGACATTTACAACAGTTACAAGGCTATAGTTCTGGCTGCCTTCCATAGTACATCCCATGTCCAAATGTCTACCATCTGGCAGGGCATCTGTTTGGCCAATAGGAAAGCTTTGCATGCAGCCACATGCTCATGGAGAGGACATTCCACTCTGCCCTTTTTGGGACAAGAACTCAGTGCACTTCTGTCCACACAAAGGAGTCCCAGTGAGAGTGGTACAGAGTGGGGCATTCCTGATGGCAGGGATGTTTCATGGCTTTTCAGGTTTGTGGCTCCTGACAATATGTTCCAGTGTGCTTGTTGAGAACATAGCCTTTGAGGCCAGACCAATTGCTTTGCACTTCTGGCTGTATCTTTTTACTATATGACTTTGAGGCAACTCACTTACTTTTCTAGCCCTGATGCCATAGTCATACAATGTTAGCTAATTTTATGTTTACATAATAACTTGGCATTGGTTGTGTGCTCTGGAATTCTGAGGTTGCCCAGGAACCTATTAGGGTAAGCGTCAGTGATGCTCAGGTCTTATCAACTACTAGATTTACTGTTTTCCTCTCCTAATGAACACTGGTGTTTCCTCTAGTTATTATCACAGATTAGAGTGTAATATGTGATAGATACTTCTTTGCACATGTGTACATTTTAATGGTCTGTCCTGTCCCTTTAAGAGACAAGCCCTGCCCACTCACTCCCCTGTCCACTGAGGCAAGCAGATCTTTTTTGCTTCTAGCCTGAGTTCCTTCCTTTCCATCTCTCTTCCAAAGAGGTAGCTGCTGCTTTGGCTCCTCTCCTCTCCTCTCCACCCCCTCTCTGTTTCTCTTTCTCTTTCTCTCTGCCCTTCTCTGCTCTTTCCCCCTCCCTTTCCCCCTCCCCTTCCTTAAGGCGCTAAATAAATATCCAACCTCACTCTGCATGGTGTGCCTATTTGTCTGTCTGTCTCTGTCTCTCACCCTCCACCTGGCTCCCTGCTTAGGACCCTCTGGCCATGATGGCCCACAGGCCACTCAGGGAACCACAGCCACAGCGTTTTATTTTTACCATAACATTTGGTGCGTGTGACTCGGACAGGCTCTCTCCACATTCCCTCCAGCTTTCTGTTGGGCCAGCTGAGGACATGTCGAACTCTGGGCTCCAGAACCAGGTTTCTTTACAACAGCTCTGCATTCTATCTGCCTGAATGCCAGCCTCTACACACACCAGTGGCTTTGGTGATGAGTTTTTCCCTTCTAGCCCCCAATTGCAGCCTTCATAGCTACAGTCGAGTCCTTCACGGACATTCATCTCTGGTTGCTTCCCATAGCTAAAAACATGATTGGACCAACCAGGTCAGTCCTCCTGTGCTAGCACTGCACAGGCTGTGTGGTGCATTCGATTTGGGGCCCAGGGTCCCTCAGATTTTTCTTTCTCCTTTCTTTTTTCTTTTCTTTTGGACCACTCGTAAGTGGTCCCCACCGTGAGGGACTGCTTGGAATGGCCTCTGGCCTCTGGTTTGTGAGTTGCCCGGGGCTTGGAGCCAGTCAGGCTTCATCCACACCCTGCCTGTAGAGAAGAGATGTTTTCCTATAGTCTTTATGGTGTCATTGTTTCCTTAACACCCAACCTGTAGAGAGGAGACGTCCTCCTATAGGTCCTGTGGTCTTTTCACATTTTCAGCTATGGTATAAACCCTCAAACTATCAGCCACCCACCTGTAACCATAGAGGACCCTGAGGAGTAGCTCTAACCAAGTAAGTTCTCTGTCACTTTTTAATCAATAACTCAAGTAAAATTTTATCCTTCTCATAGATCTCTGATACAGTTTGACAACTGAGAATTTTGGCAGTTTAAAAGGACAACCTCACCAAACAAATTTTAGTAAAATACAAACACAAGTTATTAAGGTGTGTACCTGCAATTTATAAAGTTGTGAAGACAAATACAAGTTAATCACATTTCTCTCTCATACTGTCTTCCATAGTCTTAAAAATACTTTTTTTTTTTTTTTTGGTTTTTCGAGACAGGGTTTCTCTGCAACTTTTTTAGAGCCTGTCCTGGAACTAGCTCTTGTAGACCAGGCTGGCCTCGAACTCACAGAGATCAGCCTGCCTCTGCCTCCCGAGTGCTGGGATTAAAGGCATGCGCCACCACCGCCCGGTTTAAAAATACTTTTTATTATTCAAAAACATCTGTCACAGTCATTCTGACATAAATATGCTACTGTTTTTATAATACGTATGTCTAAAACTTATGTTTTCACAATCCCAAAGTATTCTTGTTAGCTCCAAGGAGCAGAATTGAAGGATCCACTCTAAATAGGTCAGATATATCCCCTCTCGATTCCCTGATCCTAAATATTTTTTCCCTAAACTCAACTTTGTCTTCTGTTCTGTCAATACCTTAAACAGGTGTAAGAGACACTAGACATTTCCAGACCACAAACTCTGGACTGGAGCAAAGAGACCAGCTATGCCAGAATGTGACCAGCACCCAGCTTTCTCAAGTTCCTCCCAAGATGATGCACACAAATAATCAGGATGCAATCTTGAGAATCTGCCGTCCCAATTCCTTTAACCTGCTGACTCTAACCTCCCACTTTCTCATTATAAAAAAGAAATGGGAATGTAATGGTCTGTCCTGTCCCTTTAAGAGACAATTCCCACCCACTCCCTCCCCCATTTGCTGAGGCAAGTAGGGAAGGATCTTCCTTCTGCTCCCAGCCTGTCTCCTCTTCAGAAGAATTAGCTGGTGCCATTGCTCTTCTCCTATTCTCGCTCTCTCTCTCTCTCTCTCTGTTTCTATTTCTCCTTCCCTCTGCCTCTCTCTCTGCTCTTTCTTTTTCTCTCCTTTTTCCTTTTCCCCCTTCATTTCCACAACCCACTAAATAAATATCCAACCTCATTCTGCATGGCGTGCCTATCTGTTCTGGTCTCTTACCCACCGCCTCCCACCTGCCTGGATCCACAGAGGCCTCAGGCGGTGGGACCAGCTGCCCTTGTGGCCTGCTGTCGTTTCCCACCTGCCACTGCCCTAAACCACTCACAGTAGCCCACTGCCACCACTCAGGGATCCACAGTGTTTTATTTTTACCATAACATACATAGCATCCTTCCTACCACTCTCTTGCCCTCTTTATTGATCAGGTTTATCATTCGTTGACAGAAGTTTCTGTCCCACCTGGTCCTGCAGCTGTTCAGTCCCAAAGAAACACACAGAGACCTCCATTAATTATAAACTGGTTGGACTATTAGCTCAGACTTCTAATTAACTCTTACGTGTTACATTAAAAATTAACCCATAATTCTTGTCTGTGTTAGCCACATGACTTGGTACCTTTTATCAGTGAGGCATTCATATTTTGCATGCTCTGCATCTGGGTGATGACAGCTGACTAAGCCTTTCTTCTTCCTAGAATTCTGTTCTGATTGCCATGTCTATACTTCCTCCTGGCTACTAACTAATCAGTGTTTTATTAAACCAATACAAATGACAAATCTTTCCAAGGTACAAGACCATTGTCCCACAGCAACCATAATTCTTGGCATCTCACATATGTTGCTTTCTTTCTAGAAGCCATTTCTGTTTACCTTCCAATTATATGCTGCTATATCTCTCTGTTGTTGCCTCTATATGGTACAGGTGGATTGATGGATGGATGGATGCTTGGATAGGTAGATGGAGTACTTTATATATCTTATCTGTATTGTTTTCATTTAATAAATCTAAAACAAATGAAACTGTGTTATTGCCTCTTGAGAGAGCTTCATTTGTTCTGGTTTAGATGCAAATTATGGCCCAACTGCAGATTATTGAAAACCCAGTCCTAGAGGAGATTGACACACTCATATGTTACTTTCACCCCTATTTTCCTATACGTAGAGATTATGGGCAGCCAAAAGAGCCAGATGGAAATCACTGATTCCAAGGAACCGGTATTGTTCATTCAGTGCAGAATTTCTTTGAATGAATGCAGCTGTATTTAAGATATGTAAAAGATAAAATTATGTGTACAAGAAGTCACTGATTTTTGTATGCAAGAACGAAACCATCTGTGTCCTAGACATTCCTTATTTCCTTTTTCACACTGGCTTTCTAACATGTATTTTGAAGGTTACTTTGGAGTTATGTGTCCAGAAACTTTCTTCTCTGGGACTGGGTCTAAGATTCTTGCATCGTTAGGCAGAGTTTCAGTAAGCTTTATCTCTACAAGGTTTCTGCGTAAGTATAATCTGTCAACCTAAATGGATAATATCTTGACACCAGTAAATAATAATCATGTATTAGTTCATTTGACAAACATTTCTTTCCTGTATAATGTATGCCAAACTCTAATTTATTGAAATAGTTGAACAAAAACTGAATCCTACATTCTAGGACTTCTCAGTTTGTTAAAGAGACACACAAACTAGAAAATGAACACAAAATGAGCACATCATACAGTATACATACTGTGAGTAAAGCATGCCAGGCATGATACAGGTCTCTTCTATGCACTGTACCACTTGCTTTGTGGTAGATGGGCATATTGTTTCTATTTCATATGTGAATGCAAAGAAGTTATTATTGGGCCAGGCTTAGTCTTAGGTTCTTCCTCATTTCTGCAATTATTTGAAGCCAAAATTTATTGGTATAGACATAACTTAAAACCTACAGCCTATCCTAGAAATACCAATTACATTGCTCCAGGAAAATATTGTTGGAATGAGTGTGAAATGTCTTTGATCCTAGTCTGGTGCAGTATTTTGTACTGGTTTTTAACAATGTGCATGTTTTACCCTTTAGGGAGAGCTCTAGTGTGTGGTTTGTGGATTAGTCCCAGTAACCTACTCTTTGTTCTGTGGGGTGATATAATCTTCCCAACAGGAGTGCTGTTGGTAAGCTTTCTTGTTTGCATGCTGCACTCCTGATCCAAGACTTAGAGAATCCTCCCTCTGGCCCTGACCCTAATGCCCAATGCAGCCTGGAATGAAAATATAAAGATACTAGGATTGGAACAACCAGGATCCAAGTGAAAAATGTTATTTCAAATCCCAGCTAAGTTTGGAACTCAGAATCACAATAGTCACATGCAAATAGGAAGGCATTGTTAAGTCAAAAGAAATAAACCCAGAGAAATCATAAAATTATTTATCAATTCAAAAAACATTTATGAATTTATCATGTGGTTCCATTTAATTAATTAATCGATTTTCTTTTTTTCCCTTTATTTTACATGCCAAACATGGTACTCCCTCCCACCTCTCTTCTTGCCCCTTCTTCTAATGAGTCCTGGTTTTCAGCTGCTTTTCTCTCCTAGAACCTTCTAATTGAAGTTACTAGAAGCTGTACCTAGTTTAGAGGATCAGGGGATGGGATTTTCATCTGTTGGCCATTGACTGAAGTGTATTTAAGCCTACATGGTGTTACTATAGAGGGGCTTTTGGTATCAGTGTTTAAAGGTCTGCGTGTTGGTCTGTATCTGCCTGTGTATTCTCAACCTCCAGCCCCTTGCCCAAAGCTCTCAAATTTTGTTCTAGCACACAGAGCACATACACGGGGGCGCACTGTGCGGCACCCTCTATCCTCCCCTTCCCTCATCCATTCCTCCCAATGGGTAAGAGCTCTTGTGGGGAGTCAACAAAGTCTGTCACATTAAGTTGGGGCAGGACCAAGCCCCTCCCCTTCTGCATTAAGGCTGAGCATGGGCTCCAACAAGCTGGCTCATGAAGAAGGATGCTTAAAAGAAATCCCACACTAGTTCAGAATTGAGTATAAAAAGAAGGTTATTTATTTAGGGGTAGACTCACAGATCACAATTCTCTGCTGAAACAGGGAAAAGCAACCAAATCCCGCAGCTGCAAAAGAGACCAGATGCGCACTTTACATCGGCATAAATAGTATAAGAGGCCACACCAAAGTGGGCGGGTAACTTAAAGGCTACTGGCGGTAGGAATTTCTAAAGCAAGCTCATACATCAGGGTTACAGCTTGGTCGTACTGATCCATTATTTAACACATGTCAACTTGGGAAGATCCTTTTTCATTATTAGTAGCAACACTGATAATAGTACCAATAATAATATTATGGTTTTGCATCATTTCATCTGTTGGGCACTTAATTATATGCTGGTCATATATATTTGATCCTTTAAAACATTTGAAACATTATGTGACTTATAAGAGCTGTAATCTAGCAGAGAATAATTGCTTGTTTCATTCATGGCTGTGAAGAAATGCTAAGCTCTCTCAGAACTGTGTCATGGTTGTGTACTGAGTAGTTTTGTTACTTCATCAAATCTCACCATATTTATAAAACAGTGGATGACATTATGGACTTCAGATACACTGTTCGAACAATCTGAAAGCAATAATACGTTATCCATAACTATAACCCAGCACTCTATGCAACACGTAGCTGAGATATTTGTATGATTATTTTTCAAGTATGTTTGTCTGCCCTGCTAAGTCTGACCCATACTATCTGGTTCTGGTCTCCAAGGACTGGCAACAACTTTATGATCTAGAGCAAGTGAGGGTTGGATAATGGGTAAAAAAAATTTGATTGAGTGAAGTTCTGTAACAGCTATGGCTATCTACCAGAGAAGCCTAGCAATGCATTAGTATCTTGATGGCATTTATCAACCTATTCATTAAAGAGTGTTATGAAATTGATACTGTAAGTTGGTTTCTGTATTGTTTCTGTTCTCTGTTTTGTTGCCTTATCAGACAGGACATTCATTTCATGATTACTTTGTTGGTATTTGTTGATGACAAATAGAACAGCCTCTAGATCCATGGATTTCAACCTTCCTAATGCAAAGACCATTTAATACAGTTAGTGGTGACTGCTAAACCATAAAATTATTATCACTGCTACCAAATAATTGTAATTTTCTGCTGTTATGGATTGTAATGTAAATATCTGTGTTTTTTCCCAGTGGTCTTAGGGAACCCCAAAGGGGTTGTGACCTACTGGTTGCAAACTCCTGCTTTAGATGCTGGTCCATGAGACTGCAGTTCCCTATGTGCAGTTCATATATTCAGTTTGTGAGAATGGAAGCAAATTGTGTCTCCTTGTGTGGGGGAATGCTAACCATAAGCAGCCTCTATTCTATCCCCTGACATCTTTGCAGTCATAAAACTTTTCTTTTCTCTGAGAGTGTAATTTCAACATTTCTCCCTTTCTGAAAGCATGTTACATGTCTCCTCCCCCTTTGCTTCAAATTCATGGCCTCTTGACTTACTAACTGTTATAAATTCATATATGTATATACATATATATATTTCTAAATATAGCCTGTTTGGTCAGGATAATGTAACTTTGTATGCAAATATGAAACTATAGGTGAATGAGTGATTTGTATGTCTGAAAGGATATGTTGCACCTAATAAGTATATTGCCATTTCTCCACTTCCCAAAACTCAGGCTATCCTCTTTAGAAATAACAGAGGTAACGTAGATGGGTGACTTACCATCCAACTACTTATTACATTGCTATCATTTTTCTACTTACCATGTATTTCCAAGAGAACCATTGTCTTATATCAAGGATACCAACTAGCAAAAAAAGATAAAATTAATTTCTCTGATTAAATTTTAGAAAGGATGTATGTCTCCCTCATCTGCTTATAAGCCTCATTTTCTTTTATAATTATTATCTTAATTTTTTGTGATGTCTAGGAAAAGCAAAGCAGATGAAACCTGATTAAGGGTTGGCCTTTAAAAATGCCCTCAGTGCCCTGCTTCCTCCAGCTGTGTCTCATCCCCCACAGTTCCAGCTCCTAGAAAGAATCTACCAGAATTCTGAACCCATCCATTGATTAAACTGTTCCTAAGGTCTGGGACCTCTTGACCTAATGATATCTGGAAAGGACTTGGAGAGTCTCCCACAGGTGTTATTACTGGTCTCATGGATATTTCTCAAGCAAATGAAATGTTAAAACAAAGGATCATCCAGTACATGTAAATAATAGCTCTAGGTAGATGGTTTATTGGATATGTGCTTTACCACTTTTTGCCTGAATCAATGAAGTATGGCTTTCTTTTTCTTATTGAGAGCTTCTGATAAAAACAAAATTTAATAAGTCCAAATTAGTACTCGTTTTCTTCTGTGGACAGTATTGTTTAATCTAAGAAATATAGCCTGTCTCCAGATGAGAATGCTTTCCACCTTTGGTTCCCTGCATCACTTTTAAATCTTATCTTCTGTATGTACATAAAATTTGAAACAACTCAAATTAGGTCTGTGTGGCAATGTGATGCTCGTTACAGGAAGAAGAGTAAAGCACGAGCCGCTGTGTTCCAAGTCTTTGTTTGCAGTAGAGTTTGGGGGCCACACTATCAGTTGCCAGGTTTTATTAACCCTCTTCTCGAAGCTTCCAAACTCCTTTCTCTTATCATCCTCTGTCTACACACTGTATAATGATGTTGATAGTTTATTTGCAAATAAGTTGGTAATATTGTTTCCGTCCGATTCAACACAGACTATCTTGTCTAGTCTAAGAAACCCGAAATTCTTTAAATTCTCATTTTGTGATGTTTTCTCAAGAATTTAACTTTAACATTTCTTTTTATAATGAATAATTTATGTGTAAAGGTGCTTAGTCTGCAGTTCTGTCTTTGTACCAGATGTATGCCTGGTGCTCTTAGAGGCCCGAAGGGTTTTAGATCCCTTGTAACTGTAGTTACAGGCAGTTGGGAGCTGCTCTCTTGTGGAACTGAACTTGGCTCCTCTGGAAGAGCAACCAGTGCTCTTAACTATTGAGCCATTTCTCCATTCTCTGATTTCTTTTATATCTTTAGCTGGTATGTCTAACCACATTCACATAGCATAGACTTCTTACTTCAAGACTGTCAGAAGATATTCATATTGTTTTATATCTGAGTACTTGATTTTCTCAATACATTTTAATTCTCAGGGCGTAGACACAGTGGCCCATTACTGCCTGTGGCTATGGGGTTAAATATGAAAGCGAAACTGATTTGACTGGGGAGGGGGGAGAGAGTTAGTTACTTTTCCCTTGATGTGACCAAACATCCCCAAAGAAGTAAATTAAGGAGAAAGGGTTTTTTTTTTTTTTTTTTTTTTTTTTTTTTTTTTTTTTTTTTTTTTTTTTTTTTTTTTTTTGGTTTTTTGAGACAGGGTTTCTCTGTGGCTTTGGAGCCTGTCCTGGAACTAGCTCTTGTAGACCAGGCTGGTTTCGAACTCACAGAGATCCATCTGCCTCTGCCTCCCGAGTGCTGGGATTAAAGGCGTGCGCCACCACCGCCCGGCGAAAGGGTTGATTTTTGCTTTTAATTTGAGGGGACAGCATTCTTTCTGGCAGAGACGGGGTGACATCAAAAGAATGAGGAGATATGAACAGCCACATTGTGGCTGCAGTCAGGAAACAGAGAGGACTGATGTCACTGGGGTCACAAATTCATTTCCTTTTATTTGGTCTCGGGATCTCAACTCATGGAATAGTATGATCCACGTTCAGTACCGTTTTTCTCTTTTCAATGAAGCATTTCGGGAAATATTCCCGTTTTCATGCCTACAGGTATCTTTCCACAATGATCCTAATTCCATTAAAGTCAGAAATAAAGATTAGCCTTTATTTTTTTGTCCTCTTTATTTATTTTTTTTTTATTTAAAAAATTTCTGCCTCCTCCCCGCCTCCCATTTATCCCCCTCCCTTTTCCACTCCCCCTTCCTCTCCTGTCCAGAGAGCAGTAAGGGTTCCCTGCCCTATGGGAAGTCTAAGTTCCTCCCCCCTCGATCCAGGTCTAGGAAGGTGAGCATCCAAACAGGCCAGGACCCCCAAAGCCAGTATGTGTAGCATGGTCCAAATCCCGTGTCATTGTCCTTGGCTTCTCAGCTCCCTCATTGTCCGCCATGTTCAGGGAGACTGGTTTTATCTCATGCTTTTTCAGTCCCAGTCCAGCTGGGCTTGGTAAGCTCCGAATAGATCAGCCCCACCTGATTGTGAGAGTGGATCCAGACGCAGGGATTCTATTTGGTGAAAACTATGAAAATATGGAGATTCTAATTTAGTGGCAATGATATAGGTGTGGACCAGCTCATCACTAGATCATGATTAGATAGAGGTGAAACCAATGCAGGGTTATAGGCATTGATAGTTGGAATGATAAACAGTGTATGAAAGGGAGTACGTGGAGTTCAGAGACTTCACAGACCTTAATTTTATTCTATATAGCATTGAATGTATACTGGCAGAACTATGGAAGTTTAAAATTCACACACACACACACACACACACACACACACACACACCACATTACAGACACTCACTTTACTTCCAAGATGAATAGATTCAAGAATAAAACTTTTTATTGTATCTGGTCCTAGCTGATGGAGGAAAAGACTAACAGACTTTGAGGATAAACAAACATTACCTCTTATCTTACAAATGACCTTCTCTTGCAGAGCTTAAGTAGTGTGGTTATTTTTTTCATTTTCTATTGTTGAGTGATAAGATGATACCAAAGGCAAAACATGAAATGGATCCAATCATCTGGTATGTGATGTTAATATTGGCCTCGGGACAGGAGATATATATGGGAATCAATGGCTTCGTCCAACTTACGTGGAAATTGAATTGGTGTTTGAAGTCCCAGCTCTAGCAAGATATGAAAGAGCATGAAATGAAAAACCATCCATCTATACAGGAGTGTTTGCCTCTGATAACTTACACAGAAACTATCCAAGGGCTCAGAAGAATAGATTGTTAACACCTGGTGACCTGGTCTCTCTGTCTCTGTCTCTCTCCTCTCATTCTATTTCTCACTCCTCTCTCTTCCTCTCTCTTTCTCTCTCTCCCCCTCCATTCTCTGTCCTCCTCCTCTCTCATTTTCTAGCAGTAGTAAATTAAATCTACAACATTTATTTGATTTTTTAAAATATATATTTTTCTATATGTATCTGCCTTCTGCTGTTACTCGATTTGTGGGGTCTTACACAATCCAGCCCATCTAAGTTTGGCAAATTGATTCTAGAACTTGAGTCTAAAGGCTGTATTGTTAAAATTGTTAAAAAATATGTAGTTGAAGTTATGTCCCAAAGCTTCTTAAGCACTAATAGTTTATTTAGAATAATAAAGAAGAGTTAAAAGTAAAACACATGTTCTTGCAATATTCAGTGTGGTCTTGGTTTCAAGTGTGGTGCTCACTGCTTTACCACTGATGAGCGAGATTATGCTTGGTCAGGAAGTCACAACTCTTGTAAAACTTTATTAGTGTTCAAGATCATTAACAGGAAGCAGAGGTGAAAAAGAATAAATATTACGTGTCAGTTTCAGACAGTCAGAGACAAGTTCATTGAGCTGTAAATTAAGTCAAATGTCAGAAAATGCACAGGTGGTTAACGTGTCCATTCCCTGCAAAACTGTTAAACTTTAAAAGTCTTTTCCACTAAAGTGAGTTAGATGAGCGCTATGTCATGTTGTCACAGACGGTGTCTGCAATAGTTGAGAGTGCTGGACTTAGGGAAGTGATGGAATATTCTCGCAAACACAAAAAGATCAAGAGTTAAGAACTGCTTTTCCTACCTCCTACTTACTATCTTATTAAATATTTTGTACATTCTATTAAAATTTGCAGAATTTTTGTCAAGCTTGTTTTTATGTGTATTCTAATTTTTCTATCTCCTTTCCATTATTTTTGCCTTTTAATCCAGCCTGACTTTTTTGTGTCATTGCTGAATTCAAGGACTTAGCAGAATACATCTTGATTACAAGTGGATCAAGGGTCTATATATATAGACAACTAACGAGGCAACACATTGCCTTGTACGACTCTAAAAGGGACATGTCTAAATTCAAAAAACAAACAAACAAACCTAAACCTACAAAGTTCTGGGCAATAAAATTTCATCACGGTTTGAGGAAGGACTCTCAAAGCCCACATCCCAAGCAGAGGTACTATAGAGAGTTGATAGCTAGAATACTATCTATCTGTCTTTCTGTGTATATGTCTATCTGCTGTCTGTCTATGTGTGTGTCTATCTATCCATCCAAGTCAATATATTGGAACCTTTGCAGCTATTCAGTAAAGCAGTTATATTTTATAGCTCCATATAGACATCCCTCAATGGTGGAAGCCCCATGACAGGACATAATACTTCTTAAAAAACCTTCTTGATGATCTCCCAACAGCTATTAACTTTTGTGGTGAATTTTGAGGGGACAAATGCCTCAAACACAGAAGGAATGAATGCACATATTAAGTCTGACACGTTAGTGGAAATGACAGACTGATGTGGTCCTTGTCTTCTTGTGTCTAGGTGTGAGCCTATTGCAATTTTTTAAAGCTAAATCCTTGCTAGGAGGAAAACTTTTTCTTCTTTACTTACCAATTTTTCACTCCATGTAGTTATTTTAGGAATCAAGATCAATAGAAAAATAAGGGAATTAAAGGTAACTTTGTAGAGGGTAGAGATGGAGTAGGTTTGGTTCCTGTTTTAACTGCAGAGTGACTTCATTAGCATTGGATTGCCTACTAATTTCTTGTTTCATAATACAATGACTTTTCTCTTAAGCTGTGATTTGCCTTTTATTTTTAACCGTTCAAATTCATTATTTCTTATATACATAGTGTGCCAAGTAAAACAAATTTAACGTGTTGAAAAACCTAGGTGCCAGAAGCCCTAAACATAGAAACAGACTAAGTGACATGCTAGTTAGTTCAGGGTCTCTTTCTGTGGAAATAAGGATTAGATATAATCTAGCTGACTGCATTTTGATGGCATTTTGTATCACATTTTAATACCTGTAAATGAGATAATTGCTAGAAATCATTATTCATTCCCTTCTAGTAATATATTTCTATATCCTTGCCAAAGTCCTTGGCAGGGAAAACTGTGCTTCTTCATCTCTTGAGTTTGCTTTTTGTCATGCTACACTTGAGAAACAGTCATGATGGGAACATGCAATAAAACATGGTAGCAAAGGTCTGCTTGGCCTTCTTGTGTCTTTAATTTTCTCAGGAGAAAGCTGTACCTTGGTTACCTGTGAGTCCTAGAAAGATAAGAGAAAAAGAATAGTTGGGGAGTCTAATATAATCTTTGAGGAAAGAAGAGCCTAAACAAATAAAGAAATAAAAAAGAACAGCCTAAACAGCGAAAACTCAGCCAGTCTGCGAGTGATTGGGTAAAACCATAAGTGCTATCCCAATAGGCCACAGAGATTTTGGGTTAATTGTTGCATAGCAAAGGTTGGGTGAATGCAGAGGAATTCTTACTAGAATTCTAGAAAAGTAAATATTCATTAGTGAGATGGCGGGTCAAAATTATGTTCTATATCATATCTTATTGATTTAAAATTCAATCTACTTCATTTAATCATAACTCTTTGTTTACTGTGCTCAATCCCTGGAATACTGGAGGAGAGGGGCTACTGTTATTTGTCAAATAGAATATCTTGTCTACCTTCCTTCTTTTGAAAATAGAGTCTTCTCTTATATAATGCATCCCAACCAGAGTTTCCCTTTTTCCTTCCAGCTTTCCCTAACCTCTCTTTTGTCCTGATCCACTCCCCCTCCATTTCCCATCAGAAAAGAGCAGGTTTCCAAGAAACAACAACCAAACGTGACAAATCAAGATATCCTACCTTCTTAATAAAGATTGCCAAAAACATTTAAGGTGCTCTGTCTTTGAAAACCACCCATATGTAACTCAAAATAATCACAGCTGAGTTTGTTCTGAGAGGTTTTCTATTGGGGTCTGAACATGAAATTTCCCCCACAAACTCATATGTAGAACATTTGGTCCCAGTTGATAGTTCCATTTTGCGAAATTCTAGAAAAATACTTGGCAGCCCTTCTTGGAAGAGATTGTTCACTCAATGTGAATCTTAAAGGTTGTATCTTGACCTTAGTCCCCATATCATATTTTGCTATTTGTATGTAAGAAGGTGAATAGCATGCCCCTATACTTTCTTCTCATGTAATTAATGACCTGTCTCAGCATGGACTGATCCCAGAATCAACGGAGCCAAGGGTTGTGCACTGACATCTTTGAAACCGTGAGCCTAAATGAAATTTCCTCACTCAGGTGATTTCTAACACATGGTTTGTCACAGTGGTGACATTTATCATCCTAACAATGCCTCGTGATATAGAAAAGCAAAGCAGCACTGAAGAAAATATTATACAAACCTTATTGCTACTTTACTTTGCCTTCTTGAGGATAGCTTTACAAATAGGAAAAATATGAATAGATATTTCACATCTTAACTAATGGTATTTTATGACATTTTGATCCTGCATTCCTCAAAATCCCTGACTGTATTGTTGTATTAAGAGATCTAGAAACAGTGAAGATAATTGACAATTCATTGAATCAATGGAAGAAGATTTAAAACATTTGAGACTGCTTGACAGGAAGACATTGATTTTCAGTAATAGGCTCTAAAACTTTTGTTGCTCTTGTTTTGCACTATTTTAAACTCAGGAAACATTTATTGACCATTTAATATTGAACCACTATAGGGTTGCTACCCCTTGTGGCTGCAATATACAAAATCAATGTCATTATTGGATACTATTTTAGTAATGGAATTTTAAGAATTTTTCATTCAGAATGACTTACCAGAGACAGTAAGAATGCTTTAGGATGTGTTTAGCTCTTCACCAGTTCTTACTTGAGAGTTTCATTGGGTCTGGACTCCTCTAAGAAGTACGACAGACACAATCCTATACTTAAAATGATACACTTGCGTTTTGAAGGACTTTGGAAAAGGAAAAGAAAGAAGACTTGTAGAGAAGTATTTCTGTAAATGCAGAACGTCCTTGACGTGTCCATTTCAAGCATTTTTTGCTATTTATTGACTATATTGTCGATTATCTGAAATTAGTAAAGCATGGTTTCTAAATATAGAGTAAGTATGGATGCAGAAAAAGTTCTTACCTCTGCTTTTGTTTGAATACTCATAATCTCATGAGATGATTGAAAATTTAACTTTCCCCTTTATAAATGAAGGTGGACACCTGTTGCAGGGAGGACCTGCTTGTTCGTCTCTGCCACCCAGCTAGCTTAGCCCCAAATAACCACACAGAAACTGTATTAATTAAATCACTGCTTGGCCCATTAGCTCTAGTTTCTTATTGGATAATTCTTACAACTTAATTTAACCCATTTCTATTAATCTGTGTATTGCCACGTGGCAGTGGCTTACTGGGTAAAATTCCAAATGTCTGTCTCCAGCGGATCCATGGCATCTCTTTGCCTCTGCTTTCTTCCTCCCAGAATTCAGTTCTGTCTTCTCCGCCTACCTAAGTTCTGCCCTATCAGACCAACGCAGTTTCTTTATTAATTAACCAATACAAACAACAACATACAGAGGGGACTCCCACATTAGGCACCTTTGTAAGGAAGAATACATCTATTAGCCAGTCAGAATGTAGGCTTCTCACTATATATCTTTTCCCTTGATAGATACTCAGCTTTAACCTGATGGTGGAGATCTTTTGACCTAGAGGATTTTGATTAACCTGTCCAGTAATTGTGATTGCTAAACACTGCCCTGCTCTACCACCCTAAGCTGCATATCTGTCATTTCAGTAACATTTTCAATATTACATACAAAGGCGTGGAAGCACTCTTGCCCCTACGAAAAGAGCACACAAGAGCACAGCAGTGTACTGGTGGCCTTCAGGGGAAAACCATTACGTGACATTAAGGAGTGGCCCAGTCATTCATCCATGGAGGAGAAACTGTTCCAAGCATATTTAGCCTCAGAAATGTCTCCTCAGCCCATCTTCTTGGTCAACAACTAAATTGTATTTTTGCCATTTGACCCAAGCCTCCCTGTTTTCTGTTACTTTCTCACCTAAGCTGCAAATTGTCTGTAGCCTGATTTTAAATCTCCAAATCAAATCTTCAGTTTATCGCTAGTTCAGGAGATTAAAAAGTGTGCCTCCGGGCAGCAGTTAATAAGTAATTGTTTATTTAGCCATCATGTCAAGAGCGAAGTTCACAATCAATTCTCTGGAGGTCGAGTTTAGAATTCACTTAAATACTGCTTGCCCTTTCCCCGGTGAACGGCTGCTCAGTTGTTTCCTGAGTTTGATTAAGGTTGCAGTAATAATCGTCTTCTACTTCTAATTAAGTTGAACTACACTTAAGAGTGTATCTTAGGAAGTTCTATCCTGTTTTTCTTTTGCTAGCTAGAGAATTGCTAACACTTTTGGCACATCTTATTTGTGAATTATTTTAAATAAGTTTGATGAATTATAGTGACAATTTCTTTTATCATCATTATTGTTAAGATGTTATTATAATCTTAATATGAATAATGAAAAGAATATTTTACAGACATTTTGAAAAAAATCACATATCCACACAGATAAATGTTAGATAAATGATAACGCACAGGACTTTGCAACCATGAATCTCTTGTTCTCCATTAATGTTCTTGAGAGCATAAAGCTAGTGATATTTATGCACATTGGTAAATACTTTGTATATATTCTTTCTTAAATTCAATGTAACATGCAATTATTTTAGTATGAATTCATAACATATATTTATTTAATTCAGCTTAACAATCAGTAACATTTCTGAGGAGTCAGTACTGGTATAGAAATGGAAGATTTCTATTTCTATATAATAGATAACTCATCATTTCTCTTATCCTTGAGAACATGATTTAGTTACAGAAGGGAGTATAAAAATAGAGAAACAAACCTTAATAAAAATAGCATTTGATTTCTCTGTGACTCAGTTACGTGGTCTTATTTTTCTAGTTAATCTTTTTATTATTTATTTTTAAAAGTTTTTTATTGTATATACCAGCCCAAGTTCTCCTTCCCTCCCTTTCTCCTGCTCCCAATTCCACTTTACCCACTCTCCATCCACTCTTCAGAGGGTGTAAGATCTCCCTTTGGGAGTCAACAAAGTCTGGCACACCAAGCTGAGGCAGGATAAAGTACAATTAAGTAAGATGTAATATTTAGGGGAAATTGAATAAAGGATGGATACTATCTATTTATAATACTTTTAAAAATGCCTATTTGTATGTAATTATTCAAAATGAAAATATAGAATGGAAAATAATTTAAAATTTTGCCCTATTAAGGAAATTAGAATAGGGGAGAAAATTTGAATACTATAGAGAGAAAAATATCACCTAGCTAGAACAACCTTCTTAACAGGTATTGAGAATATCAAAAAGAAACAATGGTGAAACAAAACAATGAGAATGCAGATTTTCAATCAAGTATATTTGTTGCTTTTTAGTCTGTAGAACGTCTCCTAAGTTAAGTTTACCTACCAATAAAAGCAGAATAATATTTACTTCCCTGTGAGTATGGAAAAAGATGTATGGGTTTCTGGAGGCCTTATTGTTACTTGTGAATATAACCTGAGGTTTAAGGTTTTAGTATCTTTAGAGCCTGTGGAATGACACCTCATCATCCTGAACTGTATCCTGTTTGATTACTTATTAAATTGTGTACTTTCTTGATGCCATGGTAACTGTCCCCGTAAATCTTTTGAAATTGGATCAGATCCTTTCTTTTAAATACAACATCATTATTAGCTTATTTCTGATGGGTAGCATTAATCTGAGTTGCAAAGGTCTAGCCAGGCCATTAACTCCTGTCTCACCTTGAGTATTTTCAGATCATGTATTTTAATCCAGCCAGTCTGGCCCATTGGTGACGTTTGTGTGAAGTTCATTGACACTGATGGGGATAGTGAAATCCACGCGTATACCTAGGATCACAGCTGAAGAATACACGTGAGAGAGGCGGTCACATCTCCTCCCAGCAGAAACATAACGTTATGGTTGACTGACAATGGTAGAAACATTTTAACAACCACTTAGTTGAAGAAGAATTACATGAAATAGATGGGACATCATATTTTCAACACAAAGTCAAAGGATTGATTGCTTTAGAAGATGAACCAGAGTTTCTAATATTTCTCCCTGTGTAACAGGGATAAAAAATAACTGAAGTGCCTTGCCAATTGAATGCTCAGAGGATTTTTTTTTTTACTTTTAAGTACAAAAGAAGGAAAAAAATACATTTCTTTAGTATTGTGATGGGTGTTCACTATTTTCAATTTTAATTCCCCTTTTCAAAAACATATATAATAAGGCTTTACATTATAAAAATGATACTTAGTTTTATCATTAAATACAACAGAACAAGTAGAAAAACCTATGCTATGATGAAATAAAATAGTCTTCATTCTCTTGCTGTAATTGTAGGACTCACAACGGCTACCTTCTATACAGAATGTGCAAAAAGTTTTATAAAATGAATGAGTGAGTGATCAGATTTTAAGCAAAGTGCCTAGTCTAGGGGAATCTCAAGCAGTTAGTGAAATGGCTATGCTAATCATGATATTAAATACGAATATGATAATGTTGAGCAAAGAAATCAGAATGTAAAACAGTGAGCGCACAAATTGTTCTTAAACTTCAGCATCCATCCTATTACCTAGAGGGCTTGTTAGCGCACAAATTGCTGAATCTCAACACTGCTTTCTGCTTCAGTAGCTCTGCCAGGACTTCCAATAATTTGCATTTCTATCAAGTTCTCAAGGTCCCACGCTGCTGACCTTAAGACCACATTTGTGAATTGGGTGCCTATAGGGTGTTTGCAAGTACGGGGGAAGAAGAAAATAAAATTATGCTTGGACAAATAGTCAAATGGTGATTAACTTTAGCAAATGGGATCATGACTTAATTTTATCTTTTCGTTTCAACTACTATTTACTTTTAAAAGCATGATTTTTGCTCAAAAAAAAAAATGGAAAGTAGGAATGTTTAGGGAGCTTGCTGAAGATTTTGGGAAGGAGGGATTAAACCCGTACCATGGGGTTCTTAGAACACCCGCAGAGATCTAAAACAGGAAAAAAAAAATACATTGTCTTTCCTTTTTGACAGGCCTTCTGCCAGGCCATGGAAAGACAGGGTAGCTGAATTTTGAAATACATGTGCTAGGTGCTGCAAGCTTGACACGTTTTACTTAAGACTCACAACAACTAAATACACGAGAAATGGTAAGAAAACAAATAAAAGCAAAATACAGCACATATACCATAAAAGGAGATATCAATTATTGTGGCGCTAAGGTGACGAAACAGGTTGAGGAGCCCACATAGGTGACTATGTGTGCTCATTTCACTGCATAAGGCTCCCCGATGGGTGCTGCACTTGACACCTAAAGCCATTGTCTTCTAGAAACATTTTCACTCTTTCACAGGAGATCCCACAGATTTGATGATGAAAATTTCCCCAAGAGCAGGGCTCAGTGTGCTGGACGCTCAGCGTGCACTGGGCTGGCAATGCAGAGGAACTTCAGATTTCCCACACTAACCTTGAGTCATGTTAACACAGTTGCTTGCTTATTTTCCAATTATGTATCTGAGCCTTTCTTTTGCTCTCCCTTCTGGGATGTAGATAATTCTGGACCATGTCAAAGGGCTTCTTTGAGGTCTACTCCCAGAGCGTTGACCATGGAGAAGCAGTAGAAGAAGGCTAAGTAAGCATGGTCCGTATTCTTCAAACTTTTCCCTGTTAGGCCATGTCAACACATTTAGCCACCACAGCCTTTACCGGCCAGAATTCTCACTTTGGGATGATCTACAGGTGCTGCACCTGCTTTCTTTTTTTGCCCATCTGGTGTAGAGCTGTTCGTTGCTCTCCTTCCTCTGTTCCTGGTGTTATAGTATGTCCTCTGCATTCACTTTTGGTTTTCATTAGTTGCACCCATACCTGTGCCCCCAGTTCCACCAGTAAGTTCTCCTCCTCTCCTTCTGGGATCTTTGCCAGTATACTTGCAATTCATTTCAACTTCTGTGTCTAGGGAAATATTTTCTGCTCTCAGAACACAAGAAACAAAAGCTTCCTAGCATGCACTGTAAGATTATGGGCTATCAGACAAACCATATTTAGTGAGATAGTCATACTTAAAATTTCTTTACCACGTGACACAGGGAAAGTTACTTGAGATGCAAATTTCTTTCAAAATTTGGTCTTATCATTTTTCATTTATTTAGTTTTTATGAGTTTTAAGTAAAATATTTCAAGCATGTATCACATAACATGTATATTTCAAAGCTCTACTTCCCCATCTCTCCTTATGTATGATGATAAAACAGAGCATGATGATAAAGAAAACAGCAGACTTATTCTCTCATAGATACCTGTGGCTGTTCCAGTGTGTTTCATGGTGCATCCATCTCCTTTGATAGAGACATATCCATCAAAGAAGAGCCCTATAAACAAGCACACTGAATTGCTAGCTTCTCTACAGATATGTATCTTCTATTGAGAAAGCCAAAGATGTTCTTGTCAACTATAGTATGTTGAGTTTCATAAGAAGACTCACAGTAGCTAATAGCCAAAATGGTTTTTATGTAAAGATACAGTTTCACAATATCTGGTAAGATTTGAGATCATAGCTTTGTGTAAGACAGATTATTAGATAATTTATATGAGCATTTAATCTTTCTTAGGTCTTAAAATAAGTCTGTAAATATTATGGTAATTTAATTTTCTTGCTACTTAGGATGACACTTAGGATGAAACTTTAGGTAAATTGACACATAAATATTAATGTTAAAACACAGGTCTCTTCTATGTCAAAGTATGATCTCAATATGCCAGTATAGTATTTTTCTGTTTGTGTGTTTAGAAAAACAGTATAGTTCTGGAATAAGTATGTTTTGTGGTTCCGTTGAATGAATTGGGCATCTCAGGATCCATGATGTACTATAGCTTTAAATAAAAGATATGTGGGCATAACTCTATACTTCATGGAAACTGTGTGATGATAAAGGAAAAACATGCATGACTGCCTCATACTTTCTTCAACTATTAGACAACATTATTCTTAGTACCTGCCTCTTAGAATACCTCACAGTAGCGATGCCAATAAATTTCCATTTCTTACATGTCAATAGTCAGTTTTCTAAGTAGGTCACACCTTTTCTTCTTTTCTGTGCTGTTCTTTGTTCAAATATCCACTAACTCCTGACAAGATGATTTTTGTAAACCTAAGTAGCATTATATCAATTTAAACCCCTAATAGAGTCACTTGGCAAGGAGAAAGAGCAAACTCAAACACAAAAGGTCAGTTGCTCCCTTCCTGGAGCATCAACGACTTGTTAATACGAACCAGCAGTGGTCCAGCTGCCTCTGCAAAACACTACGACTTTTCACTGTGCGGTTCGAATTCTCCTCAAAGACATGGCTGAATAACCATTAAGAAATGCAGTTCCTACCCCCACCAGCTGAGATCTTGAGTCAGCCCCCTAGACTTCAGTGGGTGCCACGTATTTGAAATTCTACCTTAGTGAACACTATAAATGCAGAGGAGAACCTCCTTTCAACGTCAAGTTATAGACACAATAGGATATTTTGAGGCTAACTTGTATGCAGTTTTCAGATGTAGCTGTCAAGGACATGGGTGCATGAGAAATAAACCGATAGTCCAACTACAATGAAAACAGAAACTCTTTTCTCTATCTATAGTTTCATACTAAAAAATATTTGTTTGGAAATACTCCTGAAATGGTTTTCACATGAGACTGAACAGATGTTGACTGGGATCTGAGAGGGAAGGCTTGATGTTCAAGCAATCTCTAGGCAATCACCTTAGGGAGATGGTCACTTCTGGTGGCTACTTACAAAAGGAAAGGGATCTGAGCCTTTTTAGTATATACAGTTGTGACAGCTAAAATTCTCATTTTGATCCTACCAATTTATAATGATACCTGATGTGGTAGATAGCCTTTTCAGTTCTGATATCCTTCCAAACTGGAAGCTAGAAGGAGGAGAAATTAACACTTAACCTACTCCTACTATCTACATATGGCACCAAACATTATATTCATTTTCTTATTACTCTCATCAGTCACAGAGCTACATATGCAGACATGCTCTTACCGCAGATAAGTAAACTGAGAATGAACTAGTGCATATCCATATTGGAAATAATAAAACAGGTTCTGAGGTCTGTTCTTAAAAGTATAGGTTTGGCCCTTTATCTACCGTGGTGAAGAACACCCCAATAGACAAATGTTTTTGTGGTTGCATTTATAATCAGCTGCATTTCACACACATTAATTTATAGAAATGTCTAAATATTCATTAATGAAGATTTGTTGGTAGCACTTGTTTAGAAGATCTAAGAAGGGCAGAAACTGTGTAAATTTCATTAAGTCAGGGAAGGGTTAAGTTTACCAGTGCCCTGAAAGTGCAGATCCATTCTTTTAGTTAAAATCGTTCAGGGCGTTCTTATACATGATACCACTCACATGTTAGTGGCAAATTACTCTGAAATCAGCCCTATTATAGTCGAACTGTTTCTCCAGTTGTGATTTGATGAGAATAAGAATACAAAATTTTAATCATTGATGATGATGTAGGCAGATTACGGTATCAATTGTGGAAGATTACACCACTTGATGACACACAGGAAAAGTTTTCAAAGAATATGAGATTCTTAAAATTCAGATTTGTCCAAGAAGGTTTTCTTGCTGGGCTCTCCTCTACAGTCCCTTGTCATATATGTATATATGGGATCAAGAATAAATTTAACACAGCCTTTCTATGTCCCTACAATGTACTAGTGGTCTCTGCCAGTTTCTGAAACTGGAGGGGCAAAAACCAATAGCTCCTGAACTGGAAACAGTTGTAGTTTTGTGGGATAGAAGATATTTTAAAACTTTGGAAAGCATAACAACAGAGATACTGTTTTTATACCAGAATGCATTTTGTCTATATCTTGAGAAGTAGTCATCAAAAAACCCAGCAGAAATAACATGAACTTTCATGCTTAACATCACACCACCAGACCCACATCATATGCTAGAATTTGCTAATTACACAGTACAAACTATGCAGTTTTCTATACACAGTAGCTTCTCTTTCCTTTCTTCCTATTAGTATCTTATTTATCACCCAACCTTCAATGAGGCCGTATCTTACCCATAAAACCACACTGCTCATGTTTTTGGCTTTTTGAGTCTCAGCAATAGTATTCATTTGCTTGTCTACAGTGCAAATCTAAACTTCTGTTATAGAACCAAATTTATTAGTTAAGCTCTATCGTTCCTCTACTCAAGAATGCTAAGATCACCGGGAATAAAGTTCATGTCTGATTTCTCACTGTGTTCCAGTGTTTGGATAAGATTTTATATGGCATTTTAATGAATAATCGTAAGGGACAATACTTGGTTGACTTGCCAACTCACTTCTGTTTTGTGCTATCACTGAAAGTCCTGCCGGTATCAAACTCCTCTAATCTATACCATTCTGGTGGTGGGTTATTTTCATTATTATCCTTCTGTTTCTTTTGTCTCTGCCAAGGTAATAGTGAGCAGTTTACTAAATTTACTGGCATCTGGTCCTCCTCATTCCTCCTTATCTTATATCCTGTAAATTGAACTTACAATAATTAATTTTGTACCTTTTTTCCCCTCTTGAATTTAATGACTTTTAGTATTTTTACAAGGGGGGGGGAGGGAGAGAAAAGTCACAGCAATTGACATATGTGATTATCATGTTGTCTTAATAAAGTAAGGAAGCCTAATAAATAAGGCCATTTGAGGCCCTAATGAGGTAATTTGGGGTTTAAGACTCACATGGGAAATCAATTGACAAAGAGGAGCCAAAACAACATTTTTCTGATGAACACTTTTCTCAGAGTTAAATAACGGAAGGCAGAGGCATAAGTATGCATCTTTTGATCAATAATGTACTTTATAGGAAATCGGAGTTTAAATCTCAACTAGATATGGCTTATCCTTTGGCTCAGATGTTTTTGGGAACTTAAAAACATTATTGGTTTTAACTATTGAAAGCAGGAAAATACCATGCACTACATAGTTTATTTGGTTTATGATATATAAGGCATATGTTATAGAATCAACATTGAATGTTGATAAGTTATAAGAAATGGATTAGATTTTTAGATAAACTTAACTTATGTTCATGTCAGCAAAACTAGTATTTATGTCTTATTTGTTTTATATCTCATATTTTTATTGGTTTTTAGAAAACATAACCTAAATCACATGGACTTTGGTAACAAGAGCTAAAAGTAATATAAACAATGTTTGATAAGGTTGTGGAAGTCCTAATTAGATTGACCTGTTATTGTTCTACAAATTTTATAGTTTTATATATTTCAGGAAGTTGATTATCCATCTTGAGTTAATTTTTGTGTACAGCTTATGGTAGAATCTGCATGTAGACTTGCATGTAG
Source organism: Arvicola amphibius (assembly GCF_903992535.2). Lineage (NCBI taxonomy): Eukaryota > Metazoa > Chordata > Mammalia > Rodentia > Cricetidae > Arvicola > Arvicola amphibius. The sequence goes on from NC_052058.2 coordinate 160,890,251, forward strand.
AAAGCGGATTGCTTGTGTCTTATACAACTTAATTTTGTTACTCCTCTTTTTCAGTTTGAAATGGAAAATAAAGCTATTACTTCATTTGTACTTGGATGTAAAAATCAAGTTTATTGTATAATCATGGTAAAACCACTAGAGATAGTTTATCACCCAGTAAAGGAGGCATTATCAAACAGGGTTGGAAGACTAAAATAAACACATCTGGAAGGCCAAGAGAGTGGATAATAGGTTATTTTAATTTACAAAGCTGAGTTGTTGATATAATCAATGAAAGCTTAATAAGAATTGAGTAGAGAAATGAAACTCAGGAGATAGAGCCAAGGGTAAACCAAATTAAACATGTTAATATCCCCACGAGGAAGGATAATGATCGGCTTCCAACTGGGAGCATGACCTACAGTGACTTTATTAATGAAGATGCAGAGTTGGATGTTTCTCAGCTATTTGCTCTTTAAGCAAATTGCTGGTCTCTTTCTCTTCTACTAATTTTAAAGTAATACGAATCAGGTTTCCTTTCATACTTTAAATGGATGTTTTAAAGCATCAGAAAGTTGTCCTAAAATTTAGATCTTGACAAGAAACCATAGATATGAAGTAAATCCCAGACACCTTTGCTGGTGAGAAAATTTGTAAGGAGAGAATTTCTATAATTTACTTCTGTAAAACCTGTCCAGAGACTGTTTCTGCCAATAAATGGGTGAGTATTAATCTTGAGCAAAAATGTTGTTGGGTTTTTTTTTATCATAATGTATTGTGGAGGTTCCAAAAGTGAGTTTGAACCACATGGAACATTTTATTAATCCTTTAATAAGATTTTTCAAGAGATGAAACCTTTCACAATGGCATCTTAATAGAAACAGTTCCTAAAATGGACATAATTAACTTGTAACTGATCTTAGTTTTTATACTGATAGTGTTCTACCTTGTTTGGTACATTTTATTTTTTTTCCATTTTTGTAAATGTTTTCTATTCATGCTGTCATCCTTCCTCTTTACCATTTGCATCTATTTGTTTTATTTTGTGCCACACTGAGATTAATGAAGGCTGTCTATGTGACCATGAGTTTAAAACTATCTCTTGGAGCATGGTGGTAAGCCCCCAAAATAATACAAAAGTTTGTAAATGAATTTAAGCTAAAGGCATGGATGCAACATCTTGATTTCTGCAACATGTGCATTTATGTGTATACTTATTTTTGAATTATGTACTTATGTGTATTTGTGTGTGTATACCTGCTTACTTATGTGGGTATACCTGCTTACTTATATGGGTGACTACAGAAGACTGAATAGGTTGTCTGATCTTCTAGATTTGGAATTACAGTTGGTTTACAAGCCACATATGACCATAACTCACATCTCTGTACATGTGCATATGAATGCACATGAACACAAATATATATGTAAAAAGTACAAACAGTGTTTATCTGTGTACATATATTTATATGCATTAATAGTTAAAAAGTTTTAAAAGTGTTTGTTTTATTTTTTTATTTTTTTATTTTTTTTTTTGGTTTTTCGAGACAGGGTTTCCCTGTAGTTTCTAGAGCCTGTCCTGGAACTAGCTCTTGTAGACCAGGCTGGCCTCGAACTCAGAGATCCGCCTGCCTCTGCCTCCCGAGTGCTGGGATTAAAGGCGTGCGCCACCACCGCCCGGCAAGTGTTTGTTTTATTATATGTGGGTATGTGTCTGTGTGTGGTTTTATGAATGTGTGTGTGTGAATGCCATTGAAGGACACATGAGGGTATTGGATTGTCTGAAGATGGGGTGACAGGAAGTTCTGAGATGCCTGACATGGATGCTGGGTACTGAACTTGGAACAGCAAGCTCTCTTAACAGCTGAGCTGTTTCTATTATCTATATGAATATATTTATGTTATTTTTCTAACAAAGATTTATAAAATGAAGATACCTAAACAGTGAGCACTTGTTACTCAAATCACTTCCACTTAGTCTACAAGATGGCTCAGTGACGCTTACCACTAAGCCTGAACAGAGTTCAACCCTAAGAACACATATAGTTCAGGGAAAGAGCTGCCTACTGGACATTGACCTCTGACCTCCACACACACACTGTAACATACACAGCACCTCTTCCACACACAAAGAGTAAATAAACATATAAATAAAATAATTTCTAAAAAAAATACTTTCCATGACAGTTTCAACCACCACACTGTACCAGGCAAGCTCAGTAGCTATTTAAAAATATCACCAGCACCTAAAGACACATTCGGTAGCGTGGTAACTATCCAGGAAAAACACTGTATAGCTTAAGAACAAATCTTCCTCAGCTTATATTTCAATGTTTTTTCTTTAAAAGGAGTGATTTTTGTATGGGGTTTCTCCTTTACAGACGAGGATAAAAACTGAGCTAGGACCAACATATCATCACTATCTTCATGCCTGCCTTCCGCTTCTTCCTCATCCTCTGCATCCTCGACCTCATCCTCCTCTTCCTTCTTTTTTTGCTGTTTTCAGCCTTGGTCAATCCCCTTTCCACTGTATTGGGTTTTCCTTTAGCTCTGGAGGCAGCAATATCCTTTCCGTGTCTTCCCTTGAGCTCGGCAGTTTTCTTTTCACCGGGCTGCCTGTCATCTGCAGGAGTGTGGTTCCACATCGCTCCCAGTTTCTTTGCAGCATCACCAATGGATAAATAGGGATGTCCTCCTTTGGTTTCTTTGAGGCAATACATAGAACAGGAGATGAGGAAGGCTGAAGGAAGCCTCTTGAGCACATTTGGGGGTCCATGAACATGTTTTTGGTCTCCCCTCTCAGGGGATGTAGAGTTTTCACTTCTCTTCTGTAACAGCGAGAGTTGTCAACATTTTCGGTGTCTTCAAGTTTTCCCTTTTCTTCAGCAGACATGATTTCACCTACCTGAGTACTTCTAAGAAGGCCTAGGAGCTGACAGAAGCATCCTGGTGATTCTTCTTGCATTCCTCCCAGCAAGGCTACCCAAAGAAAGCACCTGAGGACAATTTGCTTCTCAGCTCCTTAGGTTCTTTCTTTGCCCGTGCTTAGTTGACTTTCCTCCACGAGGCACAGAATCTCTCGCTGCCTGTCTGGGTATTGCTTGCCCTGGCACTGTCTTTAAGCACCTCACTGTAATATAATGGCTGTGAGAGCAGGAGACAGACACAGCCTCAAATATAATAATTTTTAAACAAATTCTGATGTGAATTATGTGTATGTTCGTGTGACTGTGTGAGTTTATATGTATACATGTGCCCACCAGGGCCAGAGAGCATTGCCCTGGTACTAGAGTTACAGGTAGTTTTGCATAACTGAAATTGGTCCTGGGAACCAAACCTGGAAGAGCATTAATTAAGTGCTCTTAACCTCAAAGCAATCTCTTCATTCCATAATATTTTTTTCCAAAAACCCAGATTCTTTGTATAAAACAAATGCTTCCTAGATAAATGACTGTTTTCAGGGCAAAGGAAGAGAAAGTACTCAGTAGGCCTGGGAAATGTTCTTTCTGAGTTAAAGAAAAATGCTTAAATAAAGCATCTACAAAGAAAAAAAGCAATAGAAATTAATTAGCAGTGTGCACAGGTAGCCTACTACTTGGTAGGAAATGGAAACCATCTATTTGATAAGGGATTAACATCTTAAATAGAAAAAAAACCATTAAAATGCCAAGAGTAAGAAATAAGGGAAACTAATTAAAATGAGCAGGACACCTAAATATACATTTCTAAAAGGAAGGCATACATACAATTAGTGCGTGTGCGTGTGCGCGCTCACGCGCGCGCGCGCGCGCGCGCACACACACACACACATACACACACTCTCTATATATTCTTTCCAATCATTTAGAGACATTCAATCTAGAATCATAATGAGATAATATCATATTCCTGTCAGAATAGATATTATCAGAAATATAAAGTATAAACAGAGAGAGAAAAGAGAAACCTTGAGCACTTCAAGTGGGGTTGTAAATTAGCATAGTAATTATGAGAAACTAGATATTCCTGAAAAAATAAAATTACAACTGCCATATGACCCAGAAATCCCACCTCTAGGTTTTATTGAACTTGCATGAAGTTACTTACCAAAGGGAATTGATTATCCTTTTCAGTGTTACACTGTTCCCAGTAGCTAATTCACAGAAGTGACAGTTAATATATTTTTATATGTTTTATCTCAAATACTGAAACTCTGAAAAGGGTTAACTCATAAGGTAATAAAGAAATAGCACAAAAAGTGAACCTTTACATTTTCATGAGTGCTTTCAAAGATCAGGCACGTGTATAGCTCTGGTGTGTGCAATCAAGAGGGTAGGAAGGAACAGCTGTTTAGTGAAAGAAAGACTCATTGGACAACAGAAAGATAAATGAAGAACAGTTGGCTTTCCATCAAAACCACATCTCCCATAATGCCCTTGTCTCTACTTTTCTGTGACATGAATATTCTTCTTGGTAAAGGGGGAAGACATATTTATAGATCATAGAGACAGCTGTTGTTCTTCGAGAGGATAATTTGTCCCATCTTCAGAGACTGTTCTCACTGGTCACCATGGGAGTGAGGCCAGATGTTTCATGTTATCAAATTCAATGTCAAACCAATTATGGGTGTAGTGATGCATCATAACATCTTGGATGAAGAAATTGTAAATTAGACCACTTCGTCTTTGGAAATTTAAATTTCGACATTTTATACTGTGATGATTTATGTCTGCTCTCAGTAGAAATGATCTTGATTGACAGGCAGGAAAGTCCAATCTGTGCCCAACTGGCCACATGTGGTTACACTTATCCTAAAATAGTTATGAATGAGGACCGTCAGACATCTTAGACTTAAAGTGTTATGAGATTTTTCTGGGTGTGTTTTGTAACTTCAGTGTGTGGTTCTTAAGCATAAACTGTGTGGTTGACCACATCATGTCACAGTGTTAAAACTTTGGATATGCTTGATTTTAGAAGTCGATGTATGGTGCCCAAGGAGGCTAAATAAATCATGGAAATAATGTTTGAAAATTGTATGTCTTATGTCTGGTATAGTATAACTAGGTCTTATCTACATAATCACGTCTATCATGAGTAGGACTCACTTGTACTCTAGTTGACTATTTTCAGGATCTATCACCTAGATTATAATGGGTTGAAGATAATGCTTGAAAATTTAAAGACTTCCAAATCTTGTAATGCGTTCTTTTTTATTATAATATTGATGTTTTTGGAATGAACTAAAAAATGTATTCCACTCTGTGGACATCTTGGGAAGCATCACTGAAATCTCTTCCTCCCACTGCCATGATAATTAAGAGTCTTCTGATGAGTTTAAACTTCTATATCTTTTCTCTGAAGGCCAATCTCTGAAACAATAATCAGAGTCTGCAGGGCCATAGTGATCAACAAAGGGGCATTTACAATGGTAATAGGCATGCAGGGGCTTTGGGTTTGTCACTGAAGCCACAATGAAAGATATCAATGCAGTCTGGATGCCAGGTCACAAACACTGTCCAGAAGATTTTCATAATCAAAGAGCTTTGTAAAGAGCAAATTCTGAGAGGCCAGGTTCTCATTGCAGTGAGAAACACAGCAATGATAGTGGTGATAGTGTTAAAGAAGACAGTGAAGAACTTCATTGAGGAGATAATTTTGGGAATCACATGAAATTTAAAGAGATGGAATCGTGACGGTACAAGCAGTGGCGAAGAAAGTGGTTTTGTGATATATTATTGATTCATTGATAAGATTGTAATGGGGAAATGCTATTGAGTGATCACCACTGTGAACTGAGTTGCCAGACATTTCTTCCTGACAAAGACAGTGAAGCGCATCTGAAAACTCTAGTAGTGGTTTTAAAAGTGGTTTTGGTGGCAATGATAATTGTTAAAAATTTTCATTTTATTTTTGAGATTATAATATACTTATATTATTCTCCCCTTTTCCTTTTTCATCCAGACTCTCCTAAATAATATTTTTTGCTGTTTTCAAATGTATGGCCCCTTTATCCATTAATGGTTTACATACACATGTGCATATGCATGTGTTTATCCATATATATTACTAAATATAGGAATACTCTTTTCTTAGTCTATATAATGTTACATATATATATATATATACATATATATATATATGTATGTGTGTGTATGTGTGTGTGTGGTGTGTGTGTGTGTGTGTTCCTAAATATGGGAATCTATCTGACTAAGTCTGTGTAATTTTATCTGTATGTATCTATATGCTCCTAAATACATTGTCTCATTTATTAGACCTCTCTGTTAGTCTTTGTTGCCTCTCACAGATTGAAGACAAGTCCCTTATGCTGAACATACTGTGTACTTTAACCATAGGACACAGAAAATTCTAGCTTGATATGACCTCTGAGGACCAGCTTCCATAGTACCAGAAGGGGTTATGCTCGTTTCCAGGGTTTCCAATAGTCCTATCCAGGTTTGATGCCTATGCACCACATCAATGACCAGCATGGCAAAATAGGCCTAAAGGTGCAATAGAGGCACTCTTATTTCACTGAACTCTGGATCCTGTAGTCTCTGTGCCACATCTTTAACTGGGGAAGCATGTAATAGAGATGTCTCATTTAGAGTGGAATTTTCCACATCATTTCTTCTCTGCACTTTGTCCAGTCATGAGTTTCTGTGTTAACCATCATTTACTACAAAAACAGATCTTTCTAAAGAGGTCAGAGACTTGCACTGTTCTATGCTTAGAAATATACTAATTTGGCTAATGTTTTGTGACAGTATGTGCATTCAGTAAAATAATAATAGTAGATTCAGGCTTGGGGGTCTATGATTTCCCCAACCAGGTTTTTGACCATATTTACAAGAGCAGGCATCTGTTTTCTTCTGTGAATCAGGCTCTGAATTCAGTAGAACAGTTGTTACTAACCCAATAATATTCATGCTGTTATGCTATCAAAGGACATACTTTGCTACACTGGTCATGACTGAAGTTCTAAAAGTTCAAAGTTGGGTAAGATTGTTGATGACGTTTTATGCTGAGGGATGTAACCCATGCCAAGAAGTGTCTTGTCTCATGTGTCCCTCATGGGTGGATCTTAATGTCAATTTTTTTTATTTTCATGTTTAATTTGGAGTACCTATAGATACCAGAAAATTTGGAAGGATCCACTAGGGAGGAGGAGGAAGAAAAAATGTGCTAGAATGGTATAGTAGAATACAGGTGATATAAAGGAGAAAGGGGGATTAATGAGGAGGGAGGTTCAAATAGCAGAAGATGAGATTAGGGGAGAGATAATTGACACCAACGCTCTTTTAAAAAGCCACATGTAACCCCTTTATTTAATAAGTTTTACATACACACATTTTTTTTCATGTCCCAATGTTTGTTGAATATCAAACATGACTAAAATGAATTAGTCACTCAAGATGCTACTGAATCCTAGTTGCTTCTATTTTTCAATTTCTACTTCTCCTCTTTTTAAAAAGTTTAACTTTTCTGAATTAAGTGAGTAAGTGGATAATTTGTTGTTGTATATTTATTATTATCACTTTTTTTCACTTTTTAACCTGGCCTCTTGTTATTTACTCATGAGTATATATGCAACCTTAAGCCAAATTCTTGAGTAGGGGATGTACCTTCAAACATAGCAAGATTTTAAAGTAAAGGTTTTATTCTTTGCAAAATGACATCTGAAAGCTGGATAACCCATTGGAAGTTTCTTTCTGCTCTAGGGTGGTCCCTGACTTTCAGTTCCCAGTTCCCCTGTGGGGATGCTGAGGTGTGCTTTGTTTCCCAATTAGCTAACTAAATGAGTTAGCAAAACCAGTGGTTTCAGCCCTTTTCTGAGTGTTTTATTTCCTGGATCTCTGTTAAATTCTGCATGGCCCATTGTTTGTTCCAACAAAAATGAAAATGTGTTTGTTTCCTACTAAATTAATCAGCGTTAATTGACAAAATAATGGACTTTTGTAATGTCTTTCTGTCCACCGTAAATGTGTTCCCAGTAGCGAAGTGGTCGGTTTGGTGTCTAGACTCATGTACTAAGATGCATTCACATTTCCTGGGTACAGTGAGAGTCCAGGGGTTATTGGCAGAGAGAAATAGGAGGGTCAGGAAGAACCTCAGACAGAGGCTAAAACAGATTCCCACTTACGTGAGAAGTAGTTTATTAAGACAAAATGCTTCCCAATTCTTTCCTGCTGTTACCTAATTTTTGATTTTCTATTAAATTTATAAATTGATTAATAATTTAACATTGTAAATCTGGTCATCAAGGTTCCCAAGTTCCGAATGAATGCTGGCTGTCTCACATCTAATTTTTAATTTCATCTCTCTGAGTCTTCTGCTACTGCTTCTATCTTCATGTTTATGGTTGCTGACTGATTGCGGACCTCTATCTCATCTCCTTGAAATGCCACAGCGGTTTTCCAGTTCGTCTTCATACTTATGCATTTAGTAATTGTTACCCAAGAACTAAGGACCCAGTTTCTCTGTATAAGCGTTACTAATCGCCCAATTTGACCAAACAGCTTGGCATTGCTGTGGCTCATTTCATGCTGCGGTGACATATTCGGCTGTCAGACTGCTATTTCCTCTTTGAGTCAATTCTCCTCTCACCTATTATTTCAATGACAGGGACAGTAGTGAAGGATCACTGTTTTCTGGACACAGTACATGTCAACTACATACTTGCACTTTCATTTTTTTTATTTTACTTGAGTTTTCTGGTTTCCATATTTTATGATTTGACAGTGGCAGTCTTCACACCACTTACCTGCAAAAATCTTACTTCTGAACTGCATGTGGCATAGGTACTTAGATATACAGATTTGTTCAATGAACAAGCATAGGATTTCAGAAAAATAGAAAGCTACATTGTCTTCAGTACTGAAAGAGAGAAGTGGGTTTATGTATTACCAAGTAGCTATTTTTAATTCTCAAAGAATAAATCAATTTATCAGTTTTTCTCCTCACATTATTAATAATGCCTTACTATATCAAATCAATGTCCCTTAAACCTCATCTCTAAAACTCATATATTCAATCATAAATATTCTCTGTTATAGACCATGCTGACTTTCAAAAAATTAATTATACTCATGGGAATATTCATATATATGTAAATATATTCCTTTATATATATGTATATATTTAGTCATTTTGTAATTTCTTTAGAGAACTAGAAATCTGCCTAATAAAGGCCTGTTATTTTATATTTTGAAAGAAAGACTTTAGAAAGATGAAATATTTTCATTAGATGACTATTATTTATTGAATTAACCTATTAGTATTCTAAAATTGTCCAACTGAACATCTTAATCCAAGGTTTAATGATTACATGTTCTATTTAAATTCACGGGAAATTGGCTGGCATTTCGAATAGTTTTGAAAATAGTTTACAGAGATTGGTCCTGACTGCAGCAAGCATGCCATCTTAGCCACATTTATTACAGCAACTAGAACCCTTCTGAGAAGATGGTGTTGAATCACATTTAGTAATTTAATAAAAATACTCATTTCCAGTAAAAATATCCTGATTTATAAATATAAAATAATGTAATTCATCTTCTTATGTGTTATCTCTTAGACATCTCTGAGGAATATAAAATTTAGTTTCAATTTATTTTCTCTTCATCGTTAGTTTTCAAATTTTTCTTTTAAGCCTTTTTCTAGCTGAAAACCACTGCCAAGAACAACGAAGAAATTTTATTCAGACATTGAAACTAGACATGATGGATTATCACAAACAACTGTAAGTGTGGAAATATACTAGATCTCATCATTATGCTTATTTGGCTTTGAAGATGTGCTTTCAGATTAATATTGGTATGGAGACCAACTAAGCAGAGTCAGCTTCTTTATTGAGGTTTTCAAGAATTATTGCTACTATGTGAAGAAAATCATTATTTAGTCCTTCTTGCTTAAAAGCATCCGTGAGAAGAAGGGGATTATGCATTTCTTAATGTTCTTTCTCTAATGAACTCTTTGATATCAGTTTTCTGGAGCAGCCCCTAGTGTTACTCCTTCCAAGGATAATTCCCTATTAACTTAGCTATGCTTTAGATGTAGTCATCATAAAGTGCAGAGATGTTTTAAGGTTTGTTTGTAGTGCTTACTAAAGTATGTTTATTATAAACCTACAATATAGAAGCATTTCTACAAATGAAGAAATGTGATAATAAGTAGAACCTCCACTAAATCTATAAAAGTGCTAAAAAACCAATAACTTCTCATGCCAAGTCCTTTCTTATGTTTTTAGGAGCTTATGTACACATTGGTAAATATTAGGTTTCTTTATAATTATTCCTGATACTATTTCTTTAAGTCCTTTGTCTCAAACTCCTATGACAGTCCCACCTTTATTTCAATTAGTGGTAAGCTTACAGCATATCTTTTATCATGTTTTTCATTACTTGAAATTTCCATTTATAATGTATTTTTGGGGACAAGGTTTCTCTGTAGCTTTGGTCCCTGTCCTGGAATTAGCCCTTGTAGAATAGGCTGGCCTCGAACTCACAGAGATCTGCCTGCCTCAGCCTCTGGAGTGCTGGGATTAAAGGTGTGCACCACCACCACCTGGATTTCTATTAGATATGTGGTTTCATTTTTTTATCCCATTCTCGCAATCCCAGTCTTTAAAATTGATATACCTTATATTATTCACTTTAAAACCAGTTGTGATTGAACTTACACATGGTGTCTTTGAGATGTGTTATATCTACTATGCTTTTTCTGGACTATTTGTTGAAGTGAGACCTTCTTGAGTTGATTAATTCTCTTGAGTGTGAACAGTTGAATTGAAAAGAGAACTTAGAGAGCTCTTTCATTCATTCCATTATGTGAGGACACAGGAAGAGAAGGCTGCTTATAGATTAGGATGGGTATCTTCTCTAAATGTGAGATCCACTGTTTAGGAATCTGCCCTCCAGCCTCCACAACCGTTAGAAACACATGCATCCTAAAGCCCTCTATGCTTTAGTATTATAACATCCCCCAAATAAAATCAATATAAAACATTCCAATATAATCAATCACTTTCTCACATGGTAATCTGAACATTCTATGTGTTACATGTCTTCACACTGTAATAGACTGTGATTAAAACCAAGGCTTTACATGATTGTAGGGTGTCTGGGGTAGAGAGAGCATTCTATAAGACTCTCAACGACTCTTTAGACCTATAACTTTGGGTCTTGGCCTTAGTGTTTATTTCCTTCCATAAGTGGAACAGACTTCTTTCTACCTCTTCACTACCATCACCTCTTCTGGCTTGAAAATTTCCTCTTTCTTTGAATTCCCTTCTGTTTCTATTTTATTTTACACATATATGACACAAGAGGGTAACAGGGCCTGGGTGTGAGTTGGTTCCCTTCCCTGAGGTAGGGAAAGCATCAGAATCGTATCTCTGTTAAGTCTTTCTGGTTGAAGACCATGCCTTTGTTATGGACAAAGTTCTGAATGTTTTTCACAGTGGTGTTTGTCAGTTTGCGATTCTTGGATAAGAAGAATTCAGGAGCTGTATCTCTCTCTCTCTCTCTCTCTCTCTCTCTCTCTCTCTCTCTCTCTCTCTCTCTCCCTCTCTCCCTCTCCCCCTCCCCCTCCCCCCTCCCCTCCCCCTCTCTCCCTCTCCCTCCCCCTCCCCCCTCCCCCTCCCCCTCCCCCTCTCTCCCTCTCCCTCCCCCTCCCCCCTCCCCCTCCCCCTCCCCCTCTCTCCCTCTCCCTCTCCCTTCCCCTCTCCCTCTCTCCCTCTCCCTCTCCCTCTCTCTCTCTCTCTCTCTCTCTCTCTCTCTCTCTCTCTCTCTCTCTCTCTGGCAGTCTTTCTAGCTATAACATAATGGTTTGCCTAAAAAGTTCAGTCCTAAGATCAGGACTGTTTTTTTTTTATTATTGAAACAATGACATTATCTCTTAGCAATGACTTAGTTATATAACCAGGACATTGCTAGTTAGAATTAATTTGGCACATGCTAGCTGTGAATGAGTTTTTCTTCTTATAAAAGCTCAGAAAGCATATTTGACTGGCCCAGAGTTACATTTCAAACGGTCTTTGGTATCCTAGCAGCCGACTTAGATAATGCTAAAGGACCTTGCACTAACTAAATGAGATTTGTTACTATTAAAGTTCTTAGATAAATCATTGCATTGAACATCTACTTTAACTTTACAGAGATTTTATTTAAATTATTCCAAGAGAATAGAACTCTTTGAATAATATTTTGTTTACAAATGCAGATATGAGAAGGAGATAATATAATTCATGGATCTCAAAGACAAGTTTTGAAATAACTCATCAAATTCATTTCAAATAACTGCTTTTGTATCTATTGAATCAATAATTCCAGTTGTAGTACACTACTGAATTTTTTTTCTAATTGAGTAAAACTGTATATAAGCACATACATAATTTACAATTTATTTGTGCGTGGCATTTAGCTTTCTTTCCTTGCTCTTTTTGTGACTCTTAGTTCTCTAACTTACAAAATGGTTGTAGAACTTGTGCAGGAGTTAGGTACCATAATCTCGATTGGATGCAAGTCTCTGCTACCCTATAGTTATACAACCCTTTTATGAATCCTGGAAACATGACTTGCTGAGCTCTGCGGACTAAACTGGAGGGATGTTATCTAAACTGGGGGTAGTGAAACTGCTATTAGGCTTCCCAGATAGGAAGGAAATATGTGATATGTGAGCTGGCAAGAATCTCAGATATTGTGCTATCTTAATGCTGCATTTTATAAGGAACAATTTCATAGAGTCTTAGTAACTAGATGAACAAACAGATGTTAGCCACAGAGGCAGCTAAATTCTCAAAATAAGTCACTGGATGTTTAACGCCTGCCATGTTTTGCACTAGGCACAAACGTTCCTGAGCTGAATAAGAAATTCATTTCTTCTCTTGACACGCAAGTCAGGGAGTGAATCATGGCAGTACTTGGGATTTTTTAAGAGCCGTGCATCTTTCTGAACATGAATTCAGCTCTGCTTCTTCGTGGTCCTGCTGCTGCAAGGCACTCTTTCAGCCATCTCTGGCACTACCACCAATGCATGGGCAAGGCTTGGCATGTCAAAAGAAAAGCAATGCATCTAGGGCCAGAAGACACAATTGTTCTGCTCACTCCAGTCACCCGGATGTAGAGAGTGAGTGAAGGAAGGACTGAGTGAATGTGCATTGTTTGACACGAGCTGGTCACTTCATGGGTCTCGGACCCATGAGAAATTAGTAAAGTCTCTCTTTCCCTTTGGTCAGACAAAGACTTCTATGGTTCAAGTGCAAATGTCAATGGTGTGAGCAAGTTTGAATATTTATGAACAATGGAGCAGTCTGTGACGAAACTAACAAGTGCAGTTTCCTTCTCTGGGATGTTTGCAGTTGGACATTGCTTACCTTCCGGGACTTTCTATGAAGACTAGTTAAGTCCTCCCCTCTGTGTTGCTCCTAATAGCCACACTCTGGCGCCAGGTTGTGGAGTAGTCGCTCTCACCACATTAGATGCCGAGAGACCACCCGACTCTAAGTTTTGTATATGTGTCTCTGTTTCAGTTCTTTTTTCTTTAAAATTCACTCCTCAACGCCAGGTCAGAATTTTGGGACTGAGTCATGGTGGGCATGGGAGATTTGGAATTATTTTCATTTTTGTCTTTGTGCACCCCATTGTCTTCAGTTAAAACATTAGTAGGGGAAGATTTCATCCTTTATGCAGTGTGTTAGTTCTGAGGAGAATAAGTTGTGTCTGTAGAGGAAAAACCAAAGTGTTTATGTAGTATGCTTAGGTTTATATATTAATTCTTTTATTTTTCGAGTTTATAATATAATCACACCAGTTCCTCTTCTCTTTCTTCTCTCCAAACCCTCCCATAATTTCTTCCTTACTGTCTTTTAATTTCATGGCTTATTTTTATTAATCTTTGTTACCTATATACATATATATGCTTATATGTATACATATATATTGTATACACACACACATATATATATGTAATAGAGAGAGAAGTATATTCATTTCCTAGTCTTTATAGTTTTACCTGAATATATGATCTGAGGGATGACCATTTAATATTGGATCACCAGTTGATGTGCTTGTCCCTGGAGAAGACTACTTTTCCCATTCTCAGTGTTTCTATCTCCTTTTGCTATGATAAAATGTTAAATACTTGGAAGTTTATAAAGAAAATACTTTTTACCTCCAAACTATGGAGTTCAGGAAGTTCAAAGATCACCAGCAAGTATCAGGGAGCCTTCTTGCTAACTAATAACACAGTAGAGGAAATCACACATTAAGACTGAAAAACCAAGCATTCAAATTCTGCTCTTTCTTCCACTTCTTATAAAACCAAAGGTGCTTTCTTCTTAATGGTCTTTTAGAACCATAACCGCAGTTCAAAAGGCTCACTTCCAGTCAACATATAATTTGGGGGATTATCTTTCTAATATTTAACATTTTGTGAACATGATCAAATCATAGTATCCAGTATGCACATCCGATTTCTGTGATGATATAAGGATTTCATGAGAATTCTTCACCATAGCAATGCAAGTGAGCTTGAAGATTACTGTGGCTGAACTAGGGGAGTCCATCTGCTCATATCCTAGCCCCCTCCTTTCTACTGGGCAGACACAGTTTCAAGGGCATGAAGTTTGAGTCTTCAACTTTACTTGTCTGTAATGCTATACCACTCCATTTCTAATGATCTTATATTCATCATGGTTTCGTCAGGAAGCCATTCTAGTTGCTTAAAGGAGGAAGATGTCTAGTAAAAGAAAATACAGCCTTACTTAACCAATCGAGGATGGATAAAGGTCAAAGAACATAAAGGCTATTCTCAGGAAATCTATAAATTCAGGAACCAGAGGTCTCAGCTACAGCACCAAGTGAATCTCAGTAATATGCTTTTAAACAAACAGGAAAGACTTTATATCTCTCTATCAATGCCAAGGTACCAGCAGATAGGTCCCATAGGAGAAGGGCTTCTTTTGCATTTGACCTTCTAAGCCTTCCAAGCCACCCTTTACTGGTGAGCTTGAATTGGACTCAAACGTTCAAGAAAGTACAGAGCATGGAGCTTACAGTTTATGTTCCTCTCACTGCAGATGAGAGTTTAGAAATATTAAAGATGGTACTGCCCACCAAAAATTGCCAGCATGATTCTGTTGTAAGAGCAATCGTACCTCTCTTTTACTGTTCCAATTTATTTGCCTTTAAAAATGATTTAGGAGTAGCATATACCTGGAGGAATTCTCACAGATAAAGAAAAAAGTCTAAAATAGCAATTTTTTCAGAACTTGTATAAAAGCCCTGTCTTTCTCTGAGATTTGTTGATTCCAAAGTGAAGGATCTGGCTGCAAGACCTCTTAGGTATGGCTAGTATTATTATGGCTATTGTTATTGTTGCTGTTATAAGACAATATTTGAGAAAACTATGTTTCTAATCTTCACTGGAGTGCCTTGGTGTTTTGGTCAGAATTTCATATATGCAAATGAATAGTAAAGGTTTACCTGGGTAACCACTTAGTTTACAGCATCTTAAATTATTAAAGGAACCTCTAGGCATATAAATGACACTGTAGTGTGGTAGAACTTCTTCCATCATTTTTTATGTTTCATTGCTATTAGAATCTTTACAGTAGCTACATTTCAAATTAATTAGTAATTATAAAAGACTAAGATAGATATAGCTATCTCTAATTTGGCACAATTGTGTTTCTATCAAATTTAATTGAGTACTCAGAGTTTACTAGTCTAATTAGTTTAACTGTTTTTGAATATCTTCTATAGTGAATGCTCTCACTTTAACAAATCAATGTAATTAGGCACACTCAGACATATCTTTTATATTCTGGTTTTCATAGATTTTAAGTTTCAAGAAACACACTTCAATCTATTTGAAAGTTAAGCTTTGCATGCATTATTTAGTTTCAAAGGCTGGAAAAGACTGGCTATATTTTAGATTAGCAGACTATGTTAATTGATAACTTAGTTACTATTAATGCATGCATATATACACATAGACAGAGAGACAAACAGGCACACATATACAGATACACAAATAGACACATAAACACACAGAGATACATAACAAACATACAAACATACACATGTTTCTAAATCCAATGCTATAAATTCTTCTTTAACAGTAATTTTACCCTCCCTGATTAGGCAGATATGTAAGTGGGTTATGTCTAATATTAACTGCTTTTCATTCTGGTTATCTGTACAAATAGCAAAATTACAAAGAAAGTTAAAATAAAAATTAACGGGTAGAGTGTTAAAGAAACCTAAAATGCATGTGTTTCTTTATCTTATTTTCTTATTAAAAAGACTGTATGACTGCTTGTCTGCATCTATATCTGTGCACCATATGTATGCAGCCTGTGAAGGCCAGAAAGGGTATTAAAAGCCCCGAAACTGGAGCTACAGGGAGTTGTGAGCACTGGCAAAGAACTCAGAACCTGGGTCCTCTGGAAGAGCAAGATATCCCTTCATCTTTGACAGAGAGATGTCTGAGTGTGGAATTATGTGACATTTGAAGGTCAGCAAATGGTCTTCCTGGCATCTGACTTTCTAGGCTACTCACTAAGAAAACGCTACCCAGAAGCCAGGGTTTAAAGTGTCCTCTCCTCTATCCCCTTTGGTGTGGAGCTGTGTTTTTCCCTGTAGTCCAGTATAAGAAATAAAATAAAGAAACCCTGGGCTTCAGAAAACATCAGGAATTGTATTAGTAATTCTCTTCAATGTTGTAACAAAATTCCTAATCACAACAGAAATCTAAGAAAAAAAGGCATGAAGAGAGGGAAAGTTTGATAGTATACGGGAGAGTTTGGATGCATGAAACAGAAGGAAGAATGATGCTATCACATTATAATCTCAAAAAGTAAAGTTACAAAAATAAAGTAAAGGACAGTATGATCAAAAATGGCTTATGGACGAATAATGGCTTATGGATGTACAGTTCCAAAGATAATGTCCCTAATGATGGGGGCAACATGCAGCAGAGGCAGGAGCAGGAGGCTGAGAAATCAAATCTTCAACTGTAAGCAGAAGCCAGAGAGTGTGACCTAGAAGTGGGCCAAAATTCCCTCAAATCCTGACTTTGGTGACATAGTTCCTATAGCAAGGCTCCATATTGTAAATCTTCCATAAACTCCCAAACCAGCATCACTAGGCTAGTGTCCACAAACATGCGCCTATGGGATACATTTTTAATTTAGATATTGGGAGTTGTTGTCCACTGCTAACATAAACTGAAGAACTCATAGATGTTGGAGACTAAAGCAACCACACCCTTCCATGTATGACCACATAGCAATGGAATAACTAATTTCCACATATAAAATTCCTCCTTAAGAACAATTCCTAAATTGGTTTGGGAATTGAAATAATTCTATTTCATTCTTTGGAGAATATTAATTTGCTTTCTCTGGAATTGGGAGTTTAAAGCTATTTATTTCTACATACTAGCATTTATTTCTACTTACTAGCAACTGGGTGAAATTCTCTGTAATTGTTCCTTGGTTAGGGACAAATTGTGTCTTGGGTTGTAATGATGGCATATGGAAAGCTAAAGGCAGACCTCAAAACTGGAAGGTCACATTCTTTTATGACCATGTTTCAAAGATGTGAATATTTTCTGTTACTTAAGATTTATTCAAAATGACATCACATGCTAGTTTGTTGCTTCCCTTTTATCCTACTAATGTATTATTCTAATAAGTATTAGATGTCGATTAGATGTAATAACTGCTAATGATCTTATTTACCAAGTCGAGGCAGATGTTAAGGGACTTCTTCCAAAGTATACCTCCTGTAATCAACCCCAGGGGAAGCTAGTGAGAGACGGCCAGAACTTTCTGCACTCACCGTGATAATGAAATGGGCTGTGACCCAAAGAGGCAACTGATGCCTATAGCGTCTGCTTTGGCTCCTACCGAGGCTAGAAACAGCAGATGTTAAGTGTTTTAATGCTTAATGCAAATTGTTTTTAGTAGTGAAATGAAACGGAAAGAGATAAGAATTTTCACAGAAGGGCAGACAGTGGTCGAGGATTCTCACACACTTGTTTTAGAGCTGGGGTCTTCTCATAGATGGATTAATCCAATCTTACCCTGTGAGGGTATGGATCCATCCAAAGTCAAGCAAGGTGTGTAGAAACTCAACAACCCCAGGTTGATGTTTTCACTTTATGCATGGACTTCTAGAGTTAGGATACATTGCTTATACAGATTTAATTCAACAAGTCCCATTTAATTCTGCTTATGTTTTGAGTATTTATGGGAAAGTACTGTGCTAAGCATTGAGTTACAACCCAGAGAAGAATCTTGCCATTTTTGCTATTGTAGTAACTCAAGTGGACAGCAAAACAAGGATAAACTATGCAAAAAAGAGCACAATTCAACACATTCATATGAAGGCAGCAGCACATGGCTATTCCATAACTTTTGTATGATAGCATAACTATTGATGTAAAATTAAGATGCAGATCAAAACGTCTCATGCATTTCAGCAAGTCTTTTGTCCTGTCTTAGGTAATGATCAAAACATATGCTATCAGTTTACAGTTCTCTGGTTTAGACCTGTGACTCAGAGACTAAGATCACTTGTGTGTGTGTATGTGTGTGTGTTTCTTTTCTTTTCTTTTTAGAAATAGAAAACAAACTATGTTTTTCATTTTACATACCAATCCCAGTTCCCACTCCCTCTGCTCCTCCCATTCCCTCTGCCTACCCTCCCACCCTACTCCCCATCCACTCCTCAGAGAGGGTAAGCCATATTGCTTTGAGGAAGGACCAAGGCCCTCCTTGCTATATCTAGGCTGAGTAAGCTATTCATTCAAAGAGAATGGGTTTCAAAAACCCAGTACAAACAGTAGGGATAAATCCTGGCGCCACTGCCAGTGGCCCCACAGTCTGCCCCAGCCATGCAACTCTCACCCCACATTCAGGGGGTCTAGTTTGGTTCCTTCCCTGTCCAGTAATGGGAGTTGGTGAGCTCCCATTAGCTCAGGTAAGGTGTTCCAGAACTAGATACCCCTCAATTAAAGAATGGATAAAGAAAATGTGGTAATTTATACAATGGAATACTACTCAGTGTTTAAAAAAATATCTTGAAATTTTCCTGCAAATGAAAGAGACTAGAAAAGAAAATCCTGAGTAACCCAGACCCAGAAAGATGAAGGTGGTATGTACTCATTCATAAGTGGATACTAGCTGTAAAGCAAAAGATAACCAGCCTGTAGTCCATGACCCTAGAGAAGCTAAGTAACAAGGTGAAGCCTAAGAAAAATATATATAGATCTGCGAAGGGGAAATAGACAAGATCTTCTGACAAAATTGGGAGCATGGGGGTGGGGGGAGAAGGGAAGATGGAAAGAGGAGAGAAGGAGAGAAGTGGAGGGGGGAGGAGAACAGGAGGACACGAGGGAACAGGATAGTTGAGCTGGGGGAAGGACAGAGACAGAGAATAAGGAAAGAGATATCATGATTGAGGAAGCCATTATGGGGCTGACAAGAAACCTGACACAAGAGAAATATCCGGGAATCTACAAAGATGATCCCCACTAACTAAGACCCTAAGCAATAGTGGAGAGAGTGCCCAAACTGGCCTTGCCCTGTAGTCAGATTGATGAATACATTAAATGTCACCATAAAACGCTCATCCAGCAACTGATGGAAACGGGCTGAGACCCTCAACAGAGCACTGGGTTGAGCTTCCAAACTCCCGTCGAAGAGTGGGAGCACTGAGAATATGAGCAAAAAGGTCAAAACCATGATGGGGACTATGATCACTTTTATGGTGTGTGATTCAGTATTGATTAGAGCCTACATTTTTTCAGCCTCCCAATCTCAGGCTGTTTGATCTAGCTTTGCTTTACACTGATTGAAATGGTGTAAAAAACTGTTAATTGCATTCCTGTATCTGCAAGATCAGAGCCAAAAGTCTTCTGCAATCGAATTAGTTTATGTACTATTTTGTACATATTCTTAAAAACAACCATTTCAACTTTTTCTGTAAAATTACCCATTAAGAAGATGTGTATGAAACATTAAAGAAATCATATTCCTAGATCTCTCAGCTCTACAGATTCTGTTGCAACAGTCTTGGATTAGGGCCCGGATGTTTGCATTTTTAACTAAGAGGCACTTGCAAAAGAGGAGCACACAGACGACAGTTTCAGAAGTGCTTTTATTTTAATGCTTCATGTACTACAATTCATTACCTTGAATCAATAACTTCCTTTCACCTGAATCTCTCCCTTGATGAATCACCACGTATTAAATGTGCTGTGGAACTGAGGAAGCGTGCCTGTTGCATTCATGTTATTCCAAAGTCAGTGACATTTTCACTTAGTTTTCAACAGTATCACTTTGGCTTCAGCCCCAGACAGAGAGCTGTGGGACCAGAACTTGCGTTCATTGTGCTGGCTTTTGAGCGTGTGGTTGCATCTACTTTTTGTTCTTAAGCAGCGTATATCAAATTATTCCATACTTACATATATCAAATTATTCCATGTCTAACCAATGATTTATTCTTATTCAAATAGATTTTTTTAGAAGTCTTCATTATTGCAGCCTCCTCTTTGGCACAAAATTTAATTTAATCGCTACACCTATACATAATCATTTAATTCAAAATTAATTTAGGGGTTCTTAAATACACCAAGAGACATAAATCAGCTTTGTTTCATCCTGACCTAAAGGGAAGAGCTTGTCTTGGTAATAGTTTAGCTTTGTAACTATACACAAATAATGCATGAGCCATTGTTGATTTCATTGAATTTTGTTGTTAATACCTATAAGACTTTAAGGATGTCAATATTTCAAATACTTGTTCCTTCATACATTTGCTTAATGAATATTCCTCCCTACTTCACAGTGTTAGGCATTTGGTTATGAAAACACACAGAATGGCCTCTTTCTTTGTAGTGTTCATAGTGGAATAAATAAGGTTGGGCATAAACAAGTATGTAAATACTGTTATAACAATGCATCATTTCATAGTGTAATGGCCACCTTGTGCACAGCACTGAACTGTGGAAAAGGTCCCTTAAAATGAAGTAATGAATTAGCATCTGAAGAGTTGGGGCATGGGATAAGTCACTGGACAAGGAGTGGGATGGCATGGCTGGTCTGGGAACAGTTAACTAGTTGCCAGGGGAGAATTCATTGTCTAAAGGAAGGAGAGAGCTGCTAGTTTGAAAGAACCTGACGGGAAGAACAATAAAAATTGGCAAATTCTGGGGAGGAAAGTCAAGGTTCAGAGGGTTGAACTTCCTCTGAAAGATGACCCAAAGGACTTTCAGTGAGAATATCAACATACAAAGGGTCACATTTTGTATAAATTCTCTTCATTGTGTTGTGCAGACTGTCCCTGAGAAGAACAGCCGTGTGTGTGTGTGTGTGTGTGTGTGTGTGTGTGTGTGTGTAGGGGAGGTATGGATTCAATTTGATGTACAGTGGCAATCACCCAAGCAGCCCGACCGTGGATACTGGAGTCGATTGAAAATAGAGAGCAATGGAAGGAGACAGCAGAATGCACAAAATTTAGTAACTGAAAGACGTTTGGAAACATAAATATGGAGGTGAAATTCATATACTCTTTGTAGTTCTTTTAAAATAGGCAACAATTTAATATTTCCTGCATCAGAAGCATAGTATAATTTTTCTCTGTTCCTTCACCCTACTCCATTGCAGACAAAGCATTAAGTCCTTTATACATTTTTGTGGAATATCAGAGAGGGAGCCAAGTGTTACTGAGGAAGAAATACCTTTCTCAACAAGGAGAAAGTGCCTAAAGTTTTCCTAAAGTGCCCTGTTCTCATAGGAACACAAATGGGGTGAGCTGTAGACAACCAGGAAGTCCCTATAATTGATTCAAACTGCATCTACCTGAAGTTGTCATAAAATCACGGGCAGATAACAATGGAATAGAAAATAAATATGTCAGAAATGATTTTAATAAATTTTGTGTCCTCCTTTGATGTGACAGGCAACAGGCTTCTGAGGACTCTGGGATTCAAGGGTGAGGGAAATAGTACAAAAGAATCTATACAAGTAAACATTTTACCAAGTTTTTATATTTACAAAATAGAGTACTTAGGAATTATGATTGTCTAGTTTTAAAAATGTTAAGTAATAGATTAAATTAGATCATTGCTGTTAAAAATGTAGAGCTAAAATTGTTATTTTACTTTTAGGAAGCTACATTTAATATTTTAATATTAGAAAATGACTTCACCTAAAATATGAAGGAGGAATTTTTATGTTTATTTCTTTCCTTATCTTGTTCTCTTTTCCCATTGGTTTACTTGTCTTATATCCTTTCCTTATTCTTCTCAAGTTGTGTTTAGTGTGTGTGTGTGTGTGTGTGTGAGTGAGTGTGTGTGTGTGTGTGTATCTGTGAGTGTGTGTGTGTATGTGTGAGTGTGTGTGTATGTGTGAGTGTGTGTGTGAGTGTGTGTGTGTGCAGAATGAAAAATAAATAGTTAAGTAATGTGAAGCTCTGGTTTTACGTTTCATATGTTAGAAATTTCTTTATTGTCTTAAAATTTTGTTGAGCAACTCTTTGCCTGTTACTATGGTATCAAGAGATAACTGACCTGGCTTAATTATGCAAAGTAGATCGTTTACCTTTCTGTTTTCACAAAACAAGTATACTTGATGCTGTGCTGTCCTTATCCCGAGGGTTTTGCTGTTTTTCAATTAATAATCTATTTTTCAATTTCTGAACTCAAGGTTGATGCTAACAGGTGAGCCAAGTAATTATATTTTTTGTGCTCAATAACTTTATGAGACAAACAAGGACTAAAACAATGAAGCAGGGAGAAATAAATTATATACCAGGTACTAAGCAGGAAATGTATTAATTGAAATATGATAAAAAGGAAAAACAAATTAGGACAGGTCAATTAGAAAGAGACTTTCTGGTAATGTGAGCTAATATTTGAAGAGAAAATAAAACTTTTATTGTCTTAGGATCTGAGAGAGAAATTTCTTGGTGCTTCTCATGATCTACAAGGTGAGACTGAAATGAGTTTGGAGAACCTTTGAAGTGCAATGTGTCAATTCAAGGTTAGATGACTCGATTCCACACCAAGTGGGACAATGTGTGTGAGTGTGTGTGTTTGTGAGTGCGTGTGTGTGTGTGCGCATGTGTGTTTGTGTTTGTGTGTGAGTGTGTGTGTGAGTGTGTGTATGAGTGTATGCGTGTGTGTATTTGTGTTTGTGTGTAAGTGTGTGTGTGAGTATGTGTGTGCGCGTGTGTATGTGTTTGTGTGTGAGTGTGTGTGTTATTGTGTGTGTGTGTGTGTGTGTGTGTGCATGTGTTTGGTGGTTAAATTAGACACTCTAATGTTATCTGGTTTGGGAAGAACAACTGTGTGAAAGGAAATCCAGAAAACTAAAAGCGTTAATTAGAAAAGACAGAGACTTCTAGTTTGAAATAAAAGTTAAACTTAAAATTTTTGAAACTTGAATATTTAATTTCTTCTTGAGAATTTTAAATATTGCTTCATTTATAGGCTTCATGAAATAGATCTTCTGAGGAAGTAGTGAACCCAAACTCCCAATCTAGCTCTTAAAATCATGTCCTGGTCTTGTATTTATTTCTTAAACTTCTGTGTAGAGGAATGCAACAGAACTTTGGTGAAAACGTGTAAAAGGAATATTGAGAGATGTTCATAGGAACTAAGTAGTTAGAAAAGCTATAGATGCAAAACTCCTTCGTTATGACCAATGATAGTGAAACATCCTTTGGTATAATGTCTAGACCCATAGAAGATACTGGAAGTTAACACACGTATAGGGCTATTCCATCTGAGCTTTGATTTCCATATATAAAGTGAATGAGTATAAAATTGTTTACAGATTTCTTGAGTTTTCTAAACTCGCAACTGCTCACAAATGCTCCCTTTCCACCAGGCTAATTACTGAAGTACTTACCATGTCTGCTACCTAAAGCTTTGTTGGCTGACATTGAATTAAAACATAGTCCTGTGTGCCATAGCAGAATCCTGACTTTCCTACTGGACAATCCCGTTTTCTGTTTTCTCTGTTTTTTTTTTTTTTCCTTCAGAAAATGATTTATCTGGAACTAAGAGTCCTTAATCTCAGAACACAGATTACCCTGGACAGTGCCTCGATGTGTCTTAATAGTGTTGTTAAATAATTCAGTGATGAGTTACTTTGTCCTACATAGATGTGTTAGGTTTGTGTAAGATTAAAATAGTACTATATCTGAAAACACTCATTGCTTAAATGAATGTGGACAACAAAGAAGAGCTGATGTTTATGCAGTATGCAAATTCTTAAAAAAAAACTTTTTAAGGCTTTGATCCCACGTGAGGAAACTCAGTTGCGAACAACAAACATGTACAAATTCATAAAACAAAAGTTAGGCAGGAGAACACTGTTTAAAGGAAGTGAAATTATGAGCACTGCCAAATCCTTTTTAAATATTTATTTCATTTATTTTTATCCCTCTTCTGAGATTACTATAAACAAAGTCATCAAAGTTTCTCAGACTTCCTGAAAACAGATACAATCTGTGACTGTTTCACTGATCTTTTTATTTTTTTCAGAAATTGAGCAAAAGAGTTATTTGCAATTCTACTCAAAGCTATTATTTGGAGAGGCTCTCTTGGACACAGTTTGGACTGCACGGAGTGACCAGTCCCACATCTGGAGAGCCCAGACTCTAGGCCCTAGGCCCTAGTGACTCCTTTCCCACACCCTCAGCAGCACTAGCCAATCAGCAAACAGCCTGCAGGCATGCTGCTCTAACACCCCACACTGGACCCTGTAATCTGCCCCAAACTCTACCCCAAACATACCCATTGGTGGAGACCTCAGTGGCTTCCTGAGACAAAGACAGTGCCCGCACAGAACAGACTAAGAACAACCTAATGAGGCACAGCAACTGCAACAGTCAGTTCAAGAGAGGATCCCTGAGACACAGATACCAACTACATACATGAGTTGAGACAAGACTGACGAGTCATATGATAGATAACTAGGGGGGGAGAGAGAGAGAGAGAGAGAGAGAGAGAGAGAGAGAGAGATCGATCAGGTCTGGGAATGGAGGAATGTTATGAGCTTTTAAAATTCAAAGGCTGTCCTTTGTGATATACCTCCTCCAATAAGACCACATATCCTATTCCTTGACAACCATTCCTACAAACTTTGAAATATATGAAGTGATGGAGACCCTCCTCATTCTCACCACCACACTGCACCTTCTTTGCTTTTACGTACTGGAAAATTGATATTAGAGATTGTATTCATTTATAGCAGGCGCTTCCAGACACAACTCTCAGTTCATCCAAATACTCTGTGAAAATTGCTCTCGGAGATCTCGGAATTTCACAGTCACTACAGATCTGAATTTGTCTTTTGGTTTTGGATAGGTGCTAGCAACTCCTTTATTCTCTCTGTTAGTCTCAATTATATGGTTCAAGTAGTGTATTAATGTGTTATATTGTGAGCCTGAAAGTAAGCAGTCTTTTCCTACACAGTGCTACCTTTTTATTTCCTTTGAAAACAACCATTAAGTATAGTTTAATCATCCTTTGAGTTTTTTTAAATTGATTAATTAATTAATTAATCAATTTATTTATTTATTTTTCATCCAGATTAGTTTCCCCTTCCTCTGTCCTTCCTTCCTAATCCTTCCCCCAGCCTCCCGTCTTCCTCTGACTCCACTGTTCTTTGGTTCTTATATTTAACCTATTATACAAAACCTGGTAACAGTGATTCTCCAACTACTTCTCCTTCTTAGTAATGATAACTTTAATTTTGAGTGTCTGCACAATAACCAGTCAGTTATTAAGGGAAAATCTTACGCAAATCTTCTCAGTTAATGTGCAAGTCAGAACCTATAACTCATGTGAACTTCATTAGGAGAAGGAAATGAAAAGGAAAAGATGATTCACTTAATACTGCTGTGTGAGAAAAAAAATTGCATTCTCAATCAGTGTTTGTGCTCCTGCTGGGTCACCAGGGACAAGTCTGTCAATCATTCTTTTAGTAAGACCTTCCATCTCTATGACCAGTATAATCATTTCTACTTTTCCTTCCCCTCATTGGTTCTGTAAATTTCAAACAAAGTAATTATGCTAATGTATTAAGTTTTTCACTTGTTCATTCATTTATTACTAAATTCTTTTGCAAGTACATTCATAAAACCACAAGAACTCAAAGCTGGGCAAATAAAGTTGCCATAAGGAAAGGACCTGAGTTATAAAGCTAATTGTTTATTGTTTTTCTAGTTTTGATTCTATCATGGGTGATTTATCCTTTGTGTTAGATAACACAAACTGTATCTGTTAATACAGTGTAATTCTTTCTTTTTTTGAGATTATAGTATAATTACATCACTTACTCCTTCCATTTTTCCTTTCAAATACTTCTACATACCACTCCTGGCTCTATTTCAAAGTTATGACCTAATTTTTTTCTTTAATTATTGTTACATGCAAATATGCATATTTATATACATATATATCCCTTAATACATTCAAACAACCAGCTCCATCTGTATAATGTCACTTGTATATTTGTTTTCAGCTCTGACCATTTGGTCCTGGCTGTCTAATTTGTGTGCCCTTCCATGTGGAAGACTTATTTCTCCTGCTCTCAGCACTTCTTAGTTGCCTTTAGTTCTCTGTTTAGGGTTAAGACCTCATGGGTTTTCTCCCATCCACTTGGGCTTGTCCATTTTTGGTGCCCTTGTTCAGCCCATGTTTAGGCAATCACACTGTTGAGACTGTTTGGGTGTTAGCTTCTGAAATTCCTAGGAGACACAGTCTCACAGAAAACCCTGATACTCTGGCTCTTACAATCTATCCATCCCACTTCTGGGATTTTCTGTGAGCCTTAGTTGTGGGGATTATTTTGCAGAGTATTCCTTGCGAATGGGCTGCAGAACTTTGCATTTTGACTGGGCTTTTTATTTTGTATTGGTTTACAGTTGTTGCCAAGAGAAGTTTCCTTGCTGAGGGGTGAAGATTACACTTACCTCTCAATAGAAGAATACCTCTCAACACATGAATAAATATGAAGAATGTATTTAGATATTATGCTGGTTTATTAGACTGGAGCTGTAGGTTCTTCCCCAGGATCCACAGATTCACAAGCCTAGATAGTTGGCTAGCTTTCCAGTACCAGGCATGATTTCCCTCCAGTTTAGTGGGTCTTAAATTCAGTTAAAGAGATGTTGATTACCACTAGGGTATGTGTTCCATTACTGCCCCCTTAGGGTTATCATGTTATGGTGGACTCGATGTTGTTTTCTGTTTGTGTTTTGTTTTAGTATTGTGTTGTTGTTGTTTAAGAGTTGGAATGTAGGCGGAAGTTCCTTTCCTGTCTATCAGTTCCCAAATAACTGGTGCAGAGGCTTAATATATATTATAAATGCTTGGCTAATAACTCAGGCTTATTACTAATTAGCTCTTATATTTTAAGTTAGCCCATATTTCTTATTTATGCTTTTCCACATGGTAGTGCCTTTATTAGCATGGAATGTTTGTCTGCTGCTTCCTCCACATCTGGTTTGTGACTCCAGACTCTACCATTCTTCTTCCCATAATTCCCTCTGGGTATAGTTGCCCCACCTATACTTCCTGCCTTGCTATTGGCCAATCAGCTTTTTATTAAACCAATCTGTGTTACAAATATGCACAGTGTGCAACATTAGGAAGAACTTGAAGATGGACTGAGGGGTGGGGAGGAGGATCTGGGGGAGTTTAAGTAATGGAAAAAAACATGACCAAATTACATTTTATAAAATTTTCAAAAGTGATTCTATCTTAACTTTATAATTATTTTTCTTTACAAACTAATCATGATAACAGGGAAAAGCTGCTTTCTGGTTGATTTTGTCTTTCTCAATAAGGTACAATCCTTTTAATAGGGAATGAAATATTTTTCATGATCTATTTTTGTATAGATATAAAACACCTGCTATTTCTATATGAATTTTCATTGTCATATTCCACATATAGTGTGCAAACATTTTGGAGCGTTGTGCTTATAATCATACATTCTAAGAAGCCTCTATTTTATTGTAGGTATTCAATAAATCTGGGTGACATTTTGATTGTTATTGCTGTTTCCCTAACTGTTCCTGCAGCATTCTGAATTCAGTGATTTCTAGACTACTGTCACACTTTATCTTGATGGGTGGCTAAGATTCAAAATTAGACAAAATAACATGACTAAATAGTCTTACTTTAAGTGACCTGAATTTTAAGAAAATAATCCATATGTTGTTATCATACCAACATGATAGCATATACTTGGTCTATTTTATATATCTCATATTGCAGAGAACTTAGAGAAACAGTAGGAGAGTACATTGAATTGAAAGTGCACTAAAAAGTCAAGGCATTCTTAAAACTATTGTAAGTCTTTATTTTGTACTTCTTTTCATGAGATATATGTTAGTTATACTTGTGAAACACAGAATTTGTTCACCTAATTTGCTCACCTAATTATCACAGTTAGTTTTATATATCTACTTGTCAACTCTGTCTCTTCATGCTGATGATTTTATGTTTTCCGCTACTCTTCAAATTTATGTAAAAATATTCACTGCTAATCTAAACAAGAACCTGATGAGTCAGGACGTACAATAACTTTATTGATTCTTTTAAGCTGCTGCTGTGTAATGTATTTTACAAATTAATAGCACTCACCAACACACATGCTAAGCCAGCTGCCCTCCACCAATAAACATCAAGTTAAGAAAATTGAACAAACTGATTAAACTGCAGAAATACACAAGGACAATGTTGCTAAACTGTTGTAATGTTGGCACTGAGATGCAGCTATTTTTATTGTTCACAACTGTGGCTCTGTGAAATCACTGCTCAAACATTCATAGAATATAGCTGAATAAATATATTGTTATGTGTTTTCCTTTTTATTTGTTTTTTATTTTTTAAAAGTCCTTACCTGTTTTTAGGATATCTCCCTGGTAGTTCATCTTACTTCTTGAAATCTTTTTTCTTAAGACTGCTCTCCAGCTTAATGCAACCTTTCACTTACATTGAGGATTTTGTTCCCCACAGAATTCATTGCATTTTCTGACGTTATTTGCTTAGGAGTTGCTTTTCATGCAATGAGTTCTCTGCGATGAACAAGACAATATATCTTTCTTTTTTGCAATTTTGATTATTAATGAATAATAAATTTGATTCTTGCTCAATGACTCACTGGGAGATTTAGAGGATGAGGATTGATAATTGACTGTAAGAAGAGATTCAATTGAAGCTAATTATATTTGCAAATTGATGTCAGTGCTTTGAAGACAGTATTTGCATTTCTATACATTCCTTGTCTATCAATAACATAAATAGACAAACACAAAATTTCTTACTCATTTAAGCTCCCAATGATATTATTGACTTTATTTTTAAGTTGAATTAAAGACTAGAGCTACAGTTGGAATCTATGTGACTATGTGGCTATTTATGCAAAAGTTTGATGTCAGCATTAAGGAGAAAGACCATTGGTTATAGATTCTCAGAGATCTTGACTTCATAATGTCAACTAATAGATCATTCAAGTCAATAAACCAGGCATCTTAAGAAGATGATCATAAAAACAATGTGAAGATATGAGTAAAAAAGAAATAAGAAAAATATTTAATTTGTATTTATGGTCCTATAATGATAACCCAAGCAAAGTTTTTAAAATACATATTTCAATTTAATGTTCACTATGGCCTCTTACGTTTACTGTTTTTTGTATTTTAATGATAAAAAATAGAGATCCATTCTGTGAGTTGCCAAGATTTGCAAAGGGAAGTAGCAGAAGATCCAAAGGATGTGTTTTGAGAACCATGTCCTTAGGTAGCACTGTAAACTCTGATGGTCACTGCCATGCCTACATATTCACAATTGCTGCATGAGAAATATTCAGCCTGATTTCTCTATCTTCCCAAAGTTACTTTTTAGGTTAAGACACTTGAATAAAAAAAAATCTACTATCTTTTGTGAAATTTTACCACTGGCAGGTGATATTTATGAAAATAACACTCATTATGAAGAATTCCAATGAATTCAGAGGTCATACATTTCTTGTTTCTGCCTAAAATATATGAATTCTTAATAACTGGAAACCCCCAGTCCCATTGAAAATGACCTGTTTTGACATTTCTAGCTCATTCCCACATGAGTATTGTGGGAATGCTCATGTGTGAGTGTGTTGAGGCATCATAGTGTTTGCCCTGACTTTGACTATGCGTTACATATTTCAACATAGGCCATTGTTCTGATTGTTTAAGGTGGATGACCCTGAAATTGATCAAAGTCCAATAAGTTATTAAAAATTGAGCAATGACTAGTGGCAGCAAGAGCAAACATAATTTATACTCAAGATACCTGAATTATGAATGTAATGGTATTGACTCAGTGTAATTCCCTTAGTCCCTGGAAAGACTATTAAAGGATATAATTTAGAATAAGAGTAAGCCCATGAAAAAAATGCTAGCAAAGGGGTTTATGACTTTCAGAGACATTCTGGAGAGCATTAAAGGGCTTTGATTATTTTCACTTTAGTAATATAGACACTTTAAAATCAACAATGTCACTTAGAAGGATAAGGACTTCCTATGTCTGACCTGACAGGGGTCAGTACCATTACTCTGGAAACATTTGAAGTTGGACCGAATAATTTTTTGCATTATGATATGGATTTAAGTGTTTGGGGACCAGGAAGTGGAATGTAGTAGTTTGAAAGAAAATGGCCCCCAAAGAGAACGGCACTATTAGGAAGTGTGGTCTTGTTGGAGGAAGTGTGTCATTGTGGGGGTGGGCTCTGAAGTCTCTTTTGATTAAAGTTCCCTCAGTGTGAATTCAGTAGACTTCCTGCTGCCTGCAAGATTTGGGACTCTCAGCTATTTCTCCAACCCCACCTCTGTCTACACAAGACCATGCTCCCCACTATGATGATAATGATCTGAACCTCTGGAACTGTAGGTTAAGTGACCCCAGTTAAATGTTTTATTTTATGAGTCATTGTGGTCATGGTGTTTCTTCATAGCATAGCAATTAAAACCCTAAGACAAGCATATAGCAGTCACTTTTAAATATCATATTTATCCCCTCTTATTCTGACATTCACTAATGTTTAGAGTAGTGATTATTTTCATATAGTGTCAAAGTATTGATGATGACTTAATGTAGTACTACTCACAATTGTGTCATAATATCTATCTATCTATCTATCTATCTATCTATCTATCTATCTATCTATCATCTATCATCTATCTATCTATCATCTATCTCTCTATCTATCATCTATCTATCATCTATCTATCTATCATCTATCTATCTATCATCTATCTATCTATATCTATCTATCTATCTATCTATCTAATCTATCATCTATCTATCATCTATCTATCTATCTATCATCTATCTATCTATCTATCATCTATCTATCTACCAATCACCTATCTATCTATCTATCTATCATCTATCTATCTATCTATCTATCTATCTATCATCTATCTATCTATCATCTATCTGATCATCTATCTATCTATCATCTATCTCTCTATCATCTATCTATCATCTATCTCTCTATCTATCATCTATCTATCTATCTATCTATCATCTATCTATCTATCTATCTATCTATCTATCATCTATCTATCTACCAATCACCTATCTATCTATCTATCTATCTATCTATCTATCATCTATCTATCTATCTATCTATCTATCTATCTATCTATCATCTATCTAATCATCTATCTATCTATATCTATCATCTATCTATCTATCTATCTATCTATCTATCTATCATCTATCTAATCATCTATCTATCTATATCTATCATCTATCTATCTATCTATCTATCTATCTATCTATCTATCTATCATCTCTATCTCTTTGTCTATCTATCTATCTATCTATCTATCTATCTATATCTATCTATCTATCTATCTATCTATCTCTCTATCTATCATCTCTATCTCTCTGTCTGTCTGTCTATCTATCTATCTATCTATCTATCTATCTATCTATCTATCTTTCTATTTATCTGGTAAATTTGATCAAAATTTAACAGTTTCTTTCATTTAATATGTATGGGACTTTTTAGCTTCAGGAGAATTTTATTGCATTCATTCTTACTGTTTATTTATTTTCTTATTTATAATAAATGAGTCTTATCTTGAGTTTTATTTTTAATTTTCAGTGTTTTCTGTTATTATTTTCAAATTTTTAGTGTTTTTCAAGCACAACCTTAAATCCTTAAATTTGACCTTCATATTCTGATTCAATTACCTTGGTATTTTTTTATTTTTGATGCTTTATTTTGAATTAAAAATACATCCATATATCTCTTATCCATTTCCCATTTTGTTGACAGGGATTTCTGTCCCCCCAGGTCCCACAGTCTTTCAGTCCCAAAAAAATACACAGAGGTCTATATTAATTATAAACAGACTGGCCTATTAGCTCAGGCTTCTTATTAACTTCTATAATGTATATTAGCCCTTAATTCTTGTCTGTGTTAGCCACGAGTTGGTACCTTTTTGAGTGAGGCAGTCACATCTTGCTTCCTCTGTGTCTGGATGACCACTGCAGACTGACTCTTCCCTCTTCCCAGAATTCTCCCATTCTCATTGCTCCACCTCTATGTCCTGCCTAGTCACCCCCCCTATATTTCCTGCCTGACTTCTGGCCAATCAGCATTTTATTAAACAAGCACATTGTCCCACAGCACCATTTAATGTTTAAGTCATCTTTTCTTTGGGGCCAGTCAATATGTAATTATAATGTAATATATATTAGTGCATCATGAACTATAATGTCTATTTCCTGAATACTACAAGAGAGATGCTTGGCCAGATGCATAGATACCAAGTAGTAGGGTGATGGTCCTATGGTAAAGTCCATTACTTTGTATATTAATATAAAAGCACTAATACAATTTTATTATATCCTATAATTTCATTTTTTAATTCCCTCATGTAAGAGAAGACACAAAAACAAGATTTTCCTGAATATTTCCAAGCCGATATTTCAATAAACTTAATAGAATGTTTTTCCGTTTTGCAATCAAATCATTTTATCAGTTTTTTGAGAATATCAGACAGTATATTTTCATTATAATCATCCTCTTCCTGCTTTCCACCCAGATCTATCCCGACTTCCCAACCTACCCCAAAGTGCCCTCTTTTCTTTTGTAACCCGTTGACTACAATGTGTAATGCCCATATACTTTCCAGGTGTAGCCTTCACTGGAGCACGGTCAACACACCAGCCACTGCATCCTTAATAAAAATTTAATCTCCCTATACTGGCAGGTATCAACGGCTAGCAGTTCCTTAGTTAGTGGTGAGTCTTCATGCCTACTTCACTCCATCTATAATTTTGTTTATATGAGCTCGCACCGGCCTTCACTATGCTGTCTCAGTTGCTGTAATTCATACATTCATCTGACTTACTCTGTTGAGAAAATTCTGTTTCTTCATAGTCAGCCACCACCCCTGGTTCTTACAATCTTTCCAACACATCTTCCAAGAAAATCCCCGAGACTTAAAAGGATGGGTTATGATATAAATGTGTCAT
Organism: Arvicola amphibius; assembly: GCF_903992535.2. NCBI lineage: Eukaryota > Metazoa > Chordata > Mammalia > Rodentia > Cricetidae > Arvicola > Arvicola amphibius. Next base: position 160,923,770 of record NC_052058.2, read on the forward strand.
TTAAAGCTGAGTATGCTGCAATGTCTTACTCTTTGCACTCTGAATAGCTGTCTAAAATGTAATGATGATGGTGGTGATGATGATGATGATAATAATAATAATAATATTTCAACCTTTGCAGTTAGAACTTGATCATTGTTGAGAAAGTTGCTTTGTTTACCTGATAAAGATACAAGGAATTCTTTGAGAGACAGCAAGCAGATTCAAAGAACTTCAAATCCAACTTTATGTGGAATTAATTGATAGTAGTACTGTTGTTATCCAATATAATTTGTAACCTTTGTCAAACTCTGCAACAGCAATAGACTTATACCTGAAGAAGGAGCAGAAGGCAAATGAATAAGAAAGTAAACAAGAGAAGGTGGGAAGGAAAAAATGATTGATGGAAAAATTAAGTCAGATTTTAGGTCAATATTTTGTAAGAATACCATGTGTAAAATTTTGGCAGATAGTGGGTTTTTGGTGTCTCTGTTCAGGTTTTTTCACATGTGGTACAAGTACCTGCGTGTGTGTGTGTGTGTGTGTGTGTGTGTCTGTGTGTGTGTCTGTGTGTGTGTCTGTGTTTGCGCGCACGTGTGTGTGGACCAGATGTGGACGTCATGTGTCTTCCATGGTCACTCTCCATTTATTTTGTGAGACAGGTCTCTGGATCATCTTGGTGTTTATTCATTTGGCTAGACCAGCTGTTTCCTGAGCTCCTTCCAGCACTGGAACTGTAGATCCTGTGATTTCCTATTTCTTCCATGGGTGTTGGTTTCAAACTCAGGTCTCCGTGCTTTGTGATAAGCACTTTATTGAATAAAACCACCTTTACCATTTCAGGCTCTTACTTCTTCGAAGGACTTTTTAGTTTCCTTTGAGTAGCCCCCCCAAAATCATCTTTTTCTGTGATTTCCAAGAAGTATATTACAGTAATTTAGAACATCTTATTTGAAACACGTCTGTCTTAACAGCTGTATTATCTTGGTCAAGACACTAAATGTTTTTCTTGTCTCAAATTTTTCATCTACTTTGATATCATTAAACATTGTCACGGTGGCACATGTTCTTCTCCTCTAGAACAGAATGATCTGAGTTGAAGACGGGCCTAGGCAATAAAGCAAATTCCTTCTCAAACCAAAAAAGCAAAGAAACAAATGTAAAGAGCCTGTCCATACAAGATGTATGAAAAGGGTCAGGAAGATGACTGGATCTTCATTCTGTAGAGCTTGTACTTCCATTGGGACGTATTCAGGTCTTAAAGTATTAGCAAAAACTATTAAAAACCATTCCCCTTGGTGGGAAGCACTCAGCATGGTTTCTAATTTGTCGCGTATAAGCAATACGACATTGAACAGTCCACTTAACCTAAGACTTAGTCTCCTTGTCTCCAGACATGGCCTTAATGATGCCATCCACTCTATAGATTACTTTTCAACAGAGTCAATGGGGTGTGAGCACTGCTGACTCCACGAAACTTGTAAAAACAATGTGAATAATAGACACATCAAGGGTGAGAATAAGAGAAGAAAATAAAACGGATTGTTATTGCTATTTTATAGTTTTAGTAGTAATGTTATATATTAGGTCTAACTTTTTTTCATCATTTTCTAGCTGAGGTGCACTGAAGTGTAGCAACAGTATTAGATATCAAAGGAATAGTAGATTATAGCAGAAATGGAGTCCCTCAACTCCTCCTTATCACTTAAGTAGTACTTTCATTTTTTCAGATCTATTAAAATGGTGTGTGATGTGGTATTGTGAACTGAAAAAAGAATATTTTGCAAAGCCCTTGAGTAGAAAGAAGCAAGAAGACTATTGTCTTGGGCCACATTCTTATGTATTTTGAAATAAAATTCATCTTTGATAGAAATTTTTTAACAGGTTATAGTAAATTTTTTCCTTTTATTTTCTAAATATTAATCAAAAGTTGGTATGTCTACCTTCATTTACCATGATTCCATATTATAAGAATGGATACATAGTCTCAGAGAGGTTCAACATTTGGCCCTTACTCAGATAGCTATGAGCTAGGTCAGATCCACTGGCCTCCATATTCAGAAGGCTCACCCCTCCGATGCTGATGCAAGTGTAAAACACATCCCATTTTCTCCCAATCTGGGTCTCCTTAAAAATCACTTGCCAGGTCCTGCTCCTTTTTCTCCCCCCATCCACCAAAAAATCATTCTGAGGGATATAATTGTTGAAAACTCTTTTGTCGTTTAACATTTCAAATACACTAACAGATGGCTCCTCCCAACTCCAGGCAGATGACGGTTCAGAAATAAGTGGCGTTGCGAGATTTCTTGGGAACACTTGGGGACAGCAAAGACAGCTGTCACTGAATATCTTAATTACAGCATTTACAAAGCTCTAATTAATGTAATGGTACTTTTATGATTATATTAATGTTATGACCATTGGGGCGTTAGTTGCTGAACTCATTTGGCAAGATAATTTGGAAGTCATTGTGGATTTTAAGGCTAACAACTGTTATGTAAGCTTGAAAAATTCTGGCCTTATCCTAGAAAATGAAAAATAAAAATGATCTCATGCCTAATAATTTAGCTGAAAATTTGTCTTTAGAAGTTCATGCTAGCCAAACAGAGAAACTGAAGGGTAAGGAAACTTACATTACACAATGAACTAACAGGTATAGCAGAACAAACTGTAGAAAGATAAGTGGCCTTACAATACAGGTGCTCATGCTGATGGGCCCAGAAATTGAACGTGTGACCCTGGGAAAGTCATTGTATCTTTTTTGACCTTTATTTGAATTTAATTAAATAAAGATAATAGAAATATTTTTCTTTTTTTAGCAGTGTCTTTCATGACAGGAATTAGGTTACCACTAAATAATTCTCAGGCTCTTTTTTTGTTTGTTTATTTGAGCCAGAGCTCATAGAGTGCAAGCTGACCTGGAACTTATTGAGTGACCAGTGATGCTGTTGAAGTTCTTATGCTTTTGTCTCCAGGACTCAAGGATGGAACCACAGGCTTGTGCCTCCATGGCTAGTTTTATGCAGTCTTAGGGATAGACCCCATGTCTTCATGAATGACTGGCAAGCTTTCTACAGCTTTACTCTCAGCCTACACACTCTTTTGTGTGTGTGGTTTTGTTCTTATGTGCATAATTATCAGTTCTAAAATATCTGAATTACTCAGTTTGTTTTCAGTTTTTGTTAATATTCATGTTTCCTTTTTATTTATTCTTCTCTCATAAATACATCCAATCACAATTTCTCCTACCTCCCCTCCTCCCAACCCATCCTCTGACCCTCCCCCCCCTCCAGATCCATACCTCTTCCATTTCCCTTCAAAAATGAGAAGGCCTCCTAGGGATATCAACCAAACACAGCATAATAAGGTGCAATAAGACTAGGCACAAACCCAAATCCCAAGGCTGGACAAGACAACCATGTAAAAAGAAAAGGGAGCAGACAAAAGAATCACACACAACCCCCCACGCAAACTCCAACTATTAGGAATACCATAAGAGCTCCGAGCTAAACAACTATAACATATGCAGATGACCTAACTCAGACACATGCAGTCTCTGTGGTTGACACCTCAGTCTCTCTGAGTTCCAGTGAACCCTGGTGAGTTGATATAACTCTGGTTTGTTGAGTGGTCCTAGACCACTCTGGCTCCTATAATCCTTCCTCCCTCTCTTCTGTAGGGGTCCACAAGCTCTGTTAATAATTGGCTGTGGGTATCTGCATTTGCTCCCACAAGTTGCCTGATTATGTTTCTCTGATGGCCATTGGGTTGGACACTGATCTGAATAGAGCAGAATATCAATAACAATCATTTCATTGACTATTTTTTTTTTTTTTGCCAGATGTTTGGTTACTTTTTTTTTTTTTTTTTTTTTTTTTTGCCAGATGTTTGGTCTCTTGACTTTCTAGCCTCCTATTCCTGGATTCCAGGGAACTTCAACAGCACTAGCTTTCCACAACATTCCTTGTCATAGTTAGGGTTTTCATTGTTAGAACAAAGAATCCTGACCAAAAAGCAAGTTGAGAAGGAAAGGATTTATTCAGCTCATACTTACATATTGCTGTTTATCACCAAAGGAAGTCAGGATCCTGAAATGGCACAGGATCCTGGACACAGGAGTTGATACAAAGGCCATGGAAAGGAACTTCTTGCTGGCATGCTTCTGCTGATGTGCTTAGTCTGCTTTCTTGTAGAATGCAGGACCACCATCCCAGGAATGGTCCACACACAAGGGGACTGGACCTCCCTCATCCATCACTAATTAAGAAAATGCCGTACAGCTGGATCTCATGGAGGCATTTCTTCAACTAAAGTTCCTTCCTCTGATGACCCTAGCTTGCATCAAGTTGACACACAAAACTAGCTAGTATATCATTGAAATGCTCCCTAATTCCATTCATCTCTCCCTATACTGTTTCCTACCACCTGATCTCTCCTGTTCCCATTCCTCCCTGTCCCTAGTCCACCTGCAAAATCTCATCTCTTTCCTATTTACATTGAGATTCATGCGCTTCACCTGGAGCCCTCTTTGTCACTTAACCGTTCTAGGTCTATGCATTAAGGAATGATTATCCTTTACTTAATGACTAATATCCACTTATAAGTGAGTACATACCATGTTTGTCTTTCTGTGTTTGTGTTACTTCACTCAGGATAACTTTTTTTCTAGTTTTATCCATTTGCCGCAAATTTTATGATATCATGTTTTTTAACAGCTGGGTAGTACTCCTTGTATAAATGTACCACAATTTCTTTATCCATTCTTCAGTCGAGGGAAATCTAGGTTCTTTCCAATTTCTAGTTATTATTAATAAAGTTGCTACAAACATAATTGAGAAAGTGTCATTTTGGTAGGGTGGAACATATTTTGGTATATATCCTAAAGTGGTATAGCTGGGTCTTGAGGAAGACTGATTTTACTGTTTAAAATTTCTGAGGATTTTATAAATACATGTAATATGTTTTGATAATATCCTCCTCCTACTTCCCTTTAACTCAACCATGCCATTCTCACTACTAATCCCTCTAAATTTTGTGTGTTCCCTTTACCCCACCACATAATTCATAATTCACTGCTAGTGTGTGTAGAACCATCTAATGGAGTACAATTAGGCTCTCACGGCTCAAGTCTTGAACTAAAATCAGTTCTGATATTTAATCTCTACCCAAGCAAAATGACTAATGAGGGTGAGGAAGAATTGTAGGAGCCAGAAGGGTTGAGGACACCAGGAGAACACAACCCACAGAATCAAATAAGTAGGGCTCATAGGGGTTCACAGAGACTAAATCAGCAATATGCCCTGCATGGATCTGTGCTAGGCCCACTTCATTATCTATTACGGGTGTTAGCTTGGTGTTTCCTGTGGGACTCTTAACAGTGGGAGTACCTCAGACCCTGTCTGCTCTTGGATCCCTTTCCCTACTACTGGGTGTTCTTGACCGCCCTTGAGAAGAGGGTTTGTGCCGAGTCTTACTGTATCTTGTTATTCTGTGTTTAGTTGATATCCCTTGGATCCCAGCTCTTTTCCAAAGGGAAATAAAGCAGGAGTGGATCTGGGGAGAGGAGAGGTGGCAGGAGGATTTGGAAGAATTGAACGAAGGGAAACTGAGGCCAGGATTTATTGAAAACAACAACAAAAACAAACTAAAAGAAAAGACAAAAAATATTAGAATGTGTGTGGGGAAAGAGAAACACATTTTTGTTTGTAGGAGTGCAAACTGATGCAACCACTATAGAAATCATTGTGGAGGTTCACAAAACAGCTAGAAATAAATCTACCATAGGTTCCAGCTAAACTGTTCTTGCATATATACTGAAAGAAATCTATATAGTACTAGAGAGGTAATTGCTCATGCATGCTCATTGCTGTTCTAGTCACAATAGTCAGGGAGTGGAAATAGTCTACATTTCCATCAGCTAATGTGTGAATAAAAGGAAAGTGGTACATTTACAAAATGGAAATTATTCTACTGTTAAATAAATGAAATTATGTAAATTACAAGTAATTGTAATTACAGGATGCAGGTAAATTCCAATTACAAATTGGAAATGATCATTCTTAATGAGGTAACCAGGATCCTAAAAGACAAACAGTGAGCCTTCTCTCCCACTGTAGATGGTAACCCTAAGTCGCTGGGTATGTGCTTTTACATTGGAGTGAGATGACTTCAGTGTTTACTGATGTTTACTGTGTGATGATCTCACGCAGATTAGATCTCATCTGAGGTAAGAGCGATAGAAGGTAGGCAATTGGTAAGACACAAACCATTTAAAATATTTTCTATGAAATATTTCTAAGTTGGTAATACTTCTATGATACCATAGTTTCTTTTAGTTTGCAATTTCATGTTGCATTATGTGATCAAAAATACTAAAACTTGTAGAGTTCCTCTTTTTAAGATTTTGATTTATTTTTATTTGTTTGTATTCCTGAATGTATGTAAGAACACCATGTGTGTACAGCTACTATAGAGGGCAGAAGAGAGCGTTGAATTCACTAGAATAGAAGTTATAGGCAGTTGTGAGCCTCTGATGTGGGTGAAAGAAACCAAAACTTTGTCCTCTGCAAAAGAAGGAAGTGTTTTAGCCACTAGTGCAACACAAAATTTTAAAATTTCAAAGTAAAATTTAAATGACATCTAAAACAAAAGTATTGCAGGTTTTTAAATTTTTTAATGAATTTTAGCTCTGGCTAACCTTCAACACAAATTTGCCTAGGAATGGTGGGTTCCAACATCAGTGAAGAAAAAAAAAATTACAAAAATTTCAAATAGAGTGTTAACCAAATTTGTACATTTAGTGAGCATTTAAATAAACAGTAAAAAAAAATAAAAATTTATGTGACTGATTGGAGATTTTGTCCTTATATATGTCTACAAAGTCATCTTTTTGGCAATAGTATATACAATTTCAGTTTCTAAGGCTTAAAGAGCAGGCACTGTGAGGTGACTCTACCAACTTGCAAAGTCAATCCAAATTAAAAAAATAAAAAGGAAGAGTTAGTAACAGCAATAGGAGAATCATGAATGAGGTACATTAAAAGTCAATAATTTCTGTTCAGTACTAGAGAAACATAACTTCAAATCATAAGTCTGTGTTCCTCTATACCCGCCAGGAATGCTAATATTAAAAAGATGGAAACTATTGAGTGTTGTGAAGATAAAGGTAAATAATGCTTATTAATTCTTGGGGAGTGTACCAACTTGTACAAAATTATCAAAATTATCAGCATTTACTACAAACAAGCACACACACATACACACAGATGAGCTAAGCACTGAAACTGTAGGTACCATATACATATAGAATGGTCATGATGGCATTATCATAAAAAATCTAAAATTGACACATATACTGACTATAATATTCAATAAAGTATTGGTATATTTATAAAATGAATTAATAAGGAGTAATGACAAGAAATATAATAAACACCTAGTTTGATCTCCCAAATACAATATTAATTACAACACACCAGAAACAAAAGCAAGGAAAAATTAAACTTTTGTAAATAGAAACATGTACATGAGTAAGACAACAGCTTTCTGGGAGCTGACTCTTCTCGGTTGCTCTCAGCTTTCTCCTTTTCATCTGTATAAAATGTACATGGGTATATTTGCTTTTTAAAAGGTCACGAAGCTATAAATATATATACATATACATATATATACATATATATGTATGTATATATATATATATATATATAACACAAAAGTCTTATTTCTTAGAAAAGGAAGAAAAAATAACATCTTAAGTCAGAAGCTAACTGGAGCTATCTTCCCAAATTTTAATAATCAAACTTCATTTAAAATCTAAATCCTTCTTATAAGTCTTCTTGTTTTGGGTAGATCAACACAAACAGGTTTGACTCGGTAATTCTTGTTTTACAAAAAAAAAAAAAAATGCTGGGGAACACACCAGCAACAATGACAAACAACAGGACACAGGTAAAATCTTGTGGATTGAAGTGGAAGGAAGAGAGGTTGGGGACAAAAGTAACTAAGTCAAGGGTGCATCGTCAGGTTCTTGAGTCTTTCTCCAGCTTAGGTTCTGTCTTTGGTAGTGTCAGATTGTTTGAGTGGCCAACTGCAGTTATGATGACAGGGATAAAAGCATATTTTGAGTTGGAACACAATGTCCAGAACTTTCCTTTGTCATTATGCAACTCCCAGACTTTGGTCCCCGCTCTTTGAGCACCAGATCTGAGCACAAAATGAAACTTTTTTTATGATATTAACAAAATAATTTCAAACATAACAGAAGAATGAGTTTTGAAAAGCAAAAACTGATTTCTGTTTGTATACTTTTGTGCTGTTGTTTCTTATGTCAAGAGTGGCTTTGGGGAATATTTAAGTGTCTTGATTTCCAACCAGGAAGATGTATTTCCCAAGCAGTTTCTTTCCTTCGAGGGATGTGCCATTGAGTGAAAATGACATCTTTTGATAGTCTTCATTTCCCTCACCTCTACCTTTGTCTAGCTGCAGTATTTCAAAACATATGGATTTATTTGCCTTCCTACATAGGCGGGAGATTCATGATAATGAGGGACTTTATACTTTTCATTTTCTGCCAGTCTGATCTTGGAAGCTATTCTCATATAGGAGGCTCTCAATAAAATACACATATTTTTAAAGAATAGAGAATATATGGACACTAGAGACAGAAGAAACCAAATTATCCAAATCAGGGAGAAAATCAAATGTACAGAATTTTAACCTTTGCTGACTTCTAATGGTAAAGTTTTTCTTTTTTAAATTAAAGCATTAAATAGGCATGAATCCTCAAGGCATTTGTCAGTTTCTGAAAAATTGAAAATGGAATCGTCCCCTGTCTCTAAGACTTCATCCACTTTTGGATTTGCACTGGGCTTTCGGATGCCAGTCAAGGTTCCCCGCTGCCCAGGAAATAATGCACATGAGCAAATGCCAGTTTCATGTAATTTAGAAGAAAGAGCTGCATTTCAAGTGATTTACATAAAAATAAAATTTATAGCCTTCCCTACAGAATAGGCTCTGGTCAGCAGAGCACAAATCAATCTGTTTGCTCCCAACTTTAAATTTCCATAAGTCATTACATAGTTCATAATCACATTGATATAACTGAATTGAATTCTCAGAGATTATTCTATGTGAGAAAGGACTTTCAGCTATTTAAACTGCTGCTTTTCAATAGATAAGGTCTGTCGAGTCTGACCTCTGTTTTACATTAAATTTCTGACCTAATTTCCATCTCTCTCTGGGTTCTCGGTGCCTCCAATGGAAAGGTCTTGAAAGTTTTCTCGGTGGGCATTTTCATATTTGCAGACACAGAATAGCAGGGTAAAGGAAGATAAGCTTACAGATGGGACTGAAGGGGGTGTGGTAGATAATTAGTGAGCAGATAGGCATGAGGGTCAGCCCTTCCCTCTTTTGCATATGAACTCTCTCCCATAATGTTGCTTACTTCGCACTCTTTGCTGAGTCTCTCTAAGCTTCAACTCCCTCATCTGCAAAAGGCAGATAGCATTAGCATCAACCCCACATTTTTCCACAAGAAACCACTGTAAGAAGGCAAACTGAAGTCTGTTCATTGAACAGTGCTTTACTAATGATTGCCATAGTTTTTTATATAATTTAGATTAATTTCAAACACAATACTAAAACAAACAGCAAGAGCATGGGTTAAATGGAGAAAGCCAAACCAAAAACAAACAAACAAAAAAAAAAAACTGTTGGGCTTCAACTTTTTGTTTTCTTAAAGGTATTTATTTATTTTTCGATTTAATTTATTTAAATAAATGAATGAATGAATATTTAATGTGCATGTGTGAGAGCCTGCATCACATGAATAGAGTGACCTCTGAGGCTAGAAAAAAGAGTCAGGTCCCTTGTAACTGAAGGTCCAAGCACAGTTGAGTCACCATGTGCCTGCTGGGAATGAGTGGTGCATGTGTGTGTAGGTGGGGTGAGTGTGTGTGTGTGTGTGTGTGTGTGTGTGTGTGAGAGAGAGAGAGAGAGAGAGAGAGAGAGAGAGAGAGAGAGAGAGAGAGAGAGAGAGAGAGAGAGAGAGAGAGGAGATGCGTATGGTACCCTTATAGGACAGAAGACATAGGACCCTCTGGAGCTAGAGCTGCAGGTAGTTAGGGGCTGCCTGACATGGGTGCTGGGAAATGAACTTTACCCAACACTATGTTATTATTAAGCAATTTATTCTATAAATAATAATAAGTAAAAGTGCCAGATGCTAATTAAAATGTATTGGTTCTTTAGGCATGAGTAAAAATAGTTATATTTCCCAGAAAAAAATAATAGAATATACTTAGTGTTTCACTTAATGATTCTAACATATATAAAGAATGTGTATATGAATACTCAAATAAATAGACACATATAATTCAATATTAAAAAAACAAAAAGATATAAATTATTAGTACTCCACCAGGGAAATATAGGAGCATCCAAATTCACATATGATTACTAAAAGTGATCCTAGAGACATAATTTTAGGAAATGTGAAGTATAAACATTACTCAGTCAATTATTGATTGGGAAAACAGGTCATCTGGGTCTTGGAAATGCATTCATATGTCTTACTCTTTGTCTCCAAAGCTTAGTATTTACTTCTGAATGAAGCAATGTAAAGACTTCCTTGTTAGTACACACTTTATAGAGCAAGACGAAAAGTTGCAAGCATTGTCCCTTGAAATTAGGAGTTTCTTTAATATTCTGAAATATGAGGTTTTTTTTTTTATTTTTTGGTTTTTCGAGACTGGGTTTCTCTGCAGCTTTAGAGCCTGTCCTGGAGCTAGCTCTTGTAGACCAGGCTGGTCTCGAACTCACAGAGATCCGCCTGCCTCTGCCTCCCGAGTGCTGGGATTAAAGGCGTGCGACACCACCGCCCGGCTGAAATATGAGTTTGATAGTGAATTTCTAAACTCTAGCATAGTATTTAATATGCATATCCATATGCATTCGCTTTATTAATTACTATATAAGTGTGATTTAATGGGGAGCCCTGAACTTGGTTAGCCTTTGTTTGTACATAAGACTATTCCTAGCCAGTTGAAGGAATTTTGGAAAACTGCTTAATGTTTCTGCAACTCATATCCTTATTTGTAAAACTAAGATTATGAGAAAAATGCAGAGCTTCATGAGCATTAAATAGTTAATAGAATACTTAGAAGAGTTTCTTTTAGCAAACTAATAACTCACTAAGTGTTATGCCATAACGTAATTCAATAATCTGGTAGTCATGAAAGTGTATGGTATTACTTTCTTTACTGACATTTTATCTCAAGGAAATAATGTGGCACAACTCACAGAGCCTTGCATAAGGGTATTAATTTCAGGATTGAAATACTTATAGTCTATAAAATCAATTGTTCAAACTCTCCTATCAATTGAAGGAAAGTTTTAAAATGTTGAGGTGAAGTATAAAAAGATACAATAGAACATAACATAAGAGGGGAGGATGATTATCTGTTTTCAGACATAAACTGTGTCTTTGCTTGATGCTCTAACTAAATATGAATACACCATGTGACTTATGCATAGGAAACATTTATTCCTCACCACGTGGAGACAATGAAGTCATCAAGGTACCATCAGATTGGATATCTGATATAGTCCCACTTCCGTTTCCTGGTTCATTGATAGCTTTCTGCATATTAAGGAAGAACGGCGGCATATTTCTCAAGTACCTATCTTCTACATGATAAATTCCTCTTCCTCCTTGCAGGTTATCAGCTGCTTGTATGGTCACACGAGGGAGATATCAGGTGTCTTAGTTTCAGTCAGTTGCTTTGATAAAACACTGACTCAAAACAAGTTGAGGGGGGAAGACTCATACCTGCGTATCATAATCCATTAGGTTAGGGACTCAGGGGAGGAACCTGGACTCAGGAATATGGAGCAATGCTGCTTGTTGGACTATTTGAGGACATTTTCTCAGGTTTATTTTCAGCCAGTTTTCCCTTTTAGACCAGAACCATTTGCCTAGGAACTACAGTGGACTGTGCTCTTCTGCTTTACCCTCGAAAAAAAACAATCCCCCAAATACGTGCCCATAGGTCAATCTGATCTCTGCTTCTCCTATAGATAGATATAGGATGAGTCAAGTTGGAAATTAAAGGTAACTAGGACAGTAGGTAAGATAGCTCAGTAGGTAGAAGTACTTTCTGGTAAGCCCAAGGACAGAAGCTTGATCCCTAAAATCTACGACAGAACCTAAAATCTACGATAGATCCCTAAAATCTAGGACAGAACCAGCTCCTGAAATTTTTCCTCTGACCAAACAATGTGCTGTTTTTTGCACACTACACTCTCTCTCTCACAGACAATAATAATACATGATATAACATTATAAAGGAAAAATCCCTAGCTAGCATGTGGTTACTTCTTATATGGACACTAATCTAGTAAATGAGATCTGTATTCTGATTACCTAATTGTCACCTCTTAAAGATTCCATCTACAAATGTCACTATGATAGATTTAGAGTTTGGATATGGAATTTGGAAGTAAACAAACATTCAGAGTATGGCAACCCTTTTTTTTCTTCTCAGTTTCTTATAACTACACACACACACACACAACATATAAATATACAAATAACACCCACCTGCATACATGCGCATAAATCTATCGTCTATGTACATTCTATCTAGAAACAAAATGTAAATGTAAAAAGCATCAATATTAACTCAAAAATGTCTACATTTATCTTTGAGAGAAACGGAGTCCTAAGAGACTAGGAGAAAATTTAGGTATACATTTTCTTAATATGACTTAAATACTACAAATACTTTGACCTAGGTCCTCATTTTTCCCTTATTTAGCTGAGGATTTTTCAGGGTGTATTTCATATCACATTATGCATATAGAATTTCCTATAATCAGACAAGTTTGGCAAATGCTGCAAATTCCATCTCCTTATTGAAGACTCCCATTGCACATTAGCATAATGAAGTGTTTGCATGTTTCTCCAGCTAAGCATTTTACCCTTGCTGAGCCTGAGTTCCCAAAGTGCACTTGACAAAGAAGACATCTTTATCTTAATACGAATGTCTGTGCTCTTCGCTTTCCTTTACCAAACACAGACATTTATGAGAGGCGTGAGGTGCAGAATTTAACTGAAGTCAACTTGCATATCCCAACATACCTTGAAGATGGGAAGATAATGGTGAGGTAGGGCTGCTGCCTATATGGCTGCTCATGTTCAAGTTTAGCTCCTTTTAGCTCTCTTCTTATTGGGTCACACTTAATTTTAAGGGCCAGTGCTACTGTTCTTGAAGAACTTGACCCATTAGTTTATAAATTTCAGTCATGGGAATGTTTGCAAGCCTTGTGCTTTCTAGGATAAAAGAGACACGAAACTGGCAAGATTAAAACAGTATTCAAGACGGGAACTTTGGCATAGCATCTCTGATGTTAGCTTGCAACCATTCATCGAGGAGCCTCTACACTGTCAAGCTCATATGGTATGTAAATCAATAGAAGGAAATAGCTATTACCTTCTTCCTTCTCTTCCTATTCTAAAACATTTTTCACGGACCCAATATTTAGGAGGAAAGAAACTTAGATGTAGACAGAAAACAAGCAGCTTATCAAACATCACCCAGCTGGAATATGGAAAGACAGAACATCTTTCTCAGTTACTAAGGATTGATTGAAAACTGGGCATGTCAAGGTTCTGCCGGGTGATTTGAACATACACTGTCGTCATACCTCTCACTGTACAATACAGACGATTTAATTTTCTGTGATAAAACGATAGGTTGCATCCCCTGGAAGAAGCAGGGCTCACTACCTGTGCAATGAAATTTCTGTTTTGCTACGTGTTACTGTTCCATATGTTAATTAGATTGTTGCTGATCTTGGAGTGCATTTATTCTAATGGAGGAAAAGGATGTGAATGTGAATGGGTCCTCTCCACAGTCTGTGGAAATGAGAACATGTAACAGTTTTTGAGTGTTAGCTTTTCTCACTTTGCTTAGCTTATTCAATCTGCCTAGCAAAGTTTAAGATAAACACTGCTTTTCTCTGTAGTAACCGGATGTTATTGGAGGAGCGGAGAATCCCTAGTTTCTTTTGACCAATATATCCCAGCAAGAAGGTAATGGAAGCTGGCATTTAGATCCAAAATGTCTGACTCCATAGCCCACAAAATTAGTTATGATCTATTAGGGAAAATTAAGCTATGGTTCCTAGGAGTTTAACATAAATAAAAGCACCTTGAAAGCTATAATAATAACATTTATGGTGGTTGATAAGTTGTAGGTTCCTGGGGAGTTCCATTCGTGCACCTTACTCTTGTCGTGTTCACATAAAATCTCCCTTACATGCTTTATTAATTTTAGAGAAACACCACATTGAGAATTGCATTATAAGAACCCAGGATAGACTTAGGAGTCTTGAACTCTAAAACAGAATTCTACTGTATGTTCACAAACAGTATATGAGGTTAACGGTAGAAAACCAGTGTTCTCAATGCAGCAATAAATTGAAATGATACCCAAAAAGCTTGTAGTTCTTGTCTACCTTTTTCATTATAGGGTATGATATGCCTGTCAAAAAAATGCATTTTACTACAAGTGAGACATCAGAAAAGCAAGCTTCTTAGGGTCTCAGCAGTTAGCAGTGTTTATGGTGCTGCACTTGAGGGCCACAAGGCTGGCATAGTCTTGGCGTTTGAGTCATAAGACTGCCAGGTTGGCTGTTGTCCATTTCCATAAGAAATGTGGGGAAATGTCAGTGAATATTACATTGTGACATGTGGAGGCAGCTGAAGCTGCGTGGTCCTTCCCTGCAGGGAGCAGAGATCTGTATAAATATTATTACATTTAAAAAATCATTTAGTAATAATATGTTTCACTAACTATTTTATTATCAGATTGTGCTCCCTGTACTGTAAAACACAGCATTTAAACAACCATTAGTTAGCAAAAGGTCAAAATAATTTGTGTGAGAATTTATGGGTGTCTTACTTTCTCAAGAAATTTGGTAATGAAGTATGTGCACGAAATATTTTTGGATCTATTAAAATCTGCCATGGAGCCTAAAATAGCATCAATGACCATGTTAGAGCTAGAGGACATTTTGCTGCTAAGAAATAATAGCGTTTACTTCATTGGTTTATTTTTTATCTTAGAAGCATAAGCTTAAAGACATCGTTACATGCATGCTGTGGCAAAAGATGATCTGTGTCTATCTCTTGGGAGCTGGATTTTGATTACCTCCAGCTAAGACTCCTAGATATAGTAGAGGTGGTGCCTGAACTGGCTTTCTTCTGTTATCAGATTGGTGACTACCCTAACTGTCATCGTAGAACATTCATCCAGTGACTGCTGGAAGCAGGCAGGTACAGAGATCCACAGCCAAGCACTGGACTGAGCTCCAGGAGTCCATTCAAAGAGAAAGAGGAGGGATTGTATGAGCTGAGCAAGGCGGATCAGGATCATGATGGGAAAATCAACAGAGACAGCTGACCTGAGTTCTTGGGAGCTAAGGGACCCTGAACCAACAGATAGGGAGCCTGCATGGGATCTAACTAGGCCTTCTGCATGTAGGTGACAATTGTATGGCTTGGTCTTTTTGGGGCCGCTGACAGTAGGACCAGGATCTACTCCTGGTGTATGAGCTGACTTTTTGAAACCCATTCCCTACGTGGGTTCCTTGCTCAGCCTTGATGCAGAAAGAAGCGGCTTGGTCCTCTCTCAACTTGAAGTGCCAGGCTTTGTTGACACCCCACGGGAGGCCTTGCTCTTTCTGTGGAGCAGAGGGGGAGGGTAGAGAAGGTGGGGATTAGGAGGAGGATGAAAGGGAAGGGAAGCTGTGATTGGTATGTAAAATGAACACAAAATTTAAAATAAAAAATAGATTTTTTGGCGATAAAAGCCAGCAACAAGAAAATACAGATATTTATATCATAAAGAGAACAGAAATAGGAACATTTAAAAGTTTTACTTGAAATCGATATAAACATGTAAACAGGAAACCCTGCCTCTAATTTTTAACCACTTACCTTTCAGCAATAGACTTTAACTTTTCAAAAAAATACAATCAGTACTTTTAAAAAACACTTTGATTCAAGCCTAATATGCAGTAATTGTATTTTTAGAGACTTATTTAATATTGGGATTAAAAGTTTTATATTTATATTTTCAGAAAAGACATTCATTTATTAGGTTTCCTCCAAACTTAAATGGCTACTATAATCAGGATTCTTCCTATAGACATAAAATTTCTTTCATGTGAAAATGAGAATATTCACATATTTTTATTAAAAAATAACTGCTTTAGTTCTTGCTAATTAGGCCAATTAGAAGCTTTCCACTTTTTATTTGTTTTCAGAATACCATGCAACCATTGTGACTATCCCAATCCTGGATTTGAGAAAATTAAGGTTAAATAGATTTCATTAAATTTTTTATAATTTTAATGTTATCAGCACATGTCACTTTTTGAAAAAGAAATTCAGATACTATCGGCCATACAAATTGAATTCATACAGAAAAGTAACTGCTTCATATGTAAAATGGATTTCTCTGATTTGGAAGAATGCTTGTATATTTACTGTATATTTGCATAGCTGCATTTTTTAACCTCAAGATTGTGAGTAATGATGTGTCATTGGTTCGGCTCCTGTTGACGTAATTAGATTAGAGTGAAGAAATTTCATGTGTGTCTATCTGGGAATTAATTTTACCAATTAATTTTATGATAGATAATATCACCATTTTATTTTGGGTTTTGCTTCCAAAAGTGAGTGGAAACATGCATTGAGATCTGTTGATAAATGCTCACATTAGTGTTGCTTGTGATATAATGTCCTGCTGGAAACACCATTCCATTCTGAACTCTTTAATTTACCTCAGTTCCAAACTACCCTCTTCTTAGGGCCACTTAATGAACTTAAATACGTACATGGTTAGAAAACATATCTCCTACCATTTCACCAATGGCCTATCAATGGGAGTTAAATAGCTGATAATTATCATTAATTAAATATGGATTAGTACTACTATTATACATTATCATTAAATCTTATATGTCATTAAAAATCAAAGCATTATCTAGTAGTATCAAAATGCTCACTGGATATAAGATTAGAGACTTGGATCAGTTTACCAATTTTTTTATGACTGACATTTCACGACTTCAGAGATGTGTGTCTGATGTGAGAAAACAAAGAGGAAAGAACCTCATTTCTCTGTGGAAATCTACTGCTTTAGCAACTGCTGCATTTGGAAATCCTGACAGCCAGCTCCCTTATTCCAGAGCCTTTATTCGTACATGTTTTGTGGTCCCAGAGTATAAAAATTACCTATTGGAAGAGTTATTGCTTCAAGCAGTAATGAGAACATAAATCTGTTAGCCTCTCTTAAGGTCTCTAGAAACACACAAAAGCTGTTGGGTTGTTTTCGAAAAGTGTAAAGTCATCATTTTTGTTGATATTCATTTAAATCAGGCTTGTTTTACCATTTGGGGCAGAATTTCCTTGATAAAAACTAAATTATGAGGTCTCCAACCATCACCGTTTACTTGAACTAAACAATTATGTTTCTAAAAACAAGGTAGGTTGACAAAGGCCATTAAATGCGCCATTATGTGTCACTTGAATCTGGAGAGCACATGGAGTCTAGACAGACAAAAGAATCCCCTGGCCAACAGATCAGTGACTTACAGACTTCCGGCAGAGAAGGCAGAACAAATGCACAGGGCTAGTGTGCGTTTACCCTTACTACTCCTCTCTTTCTATGTGAAAGGACGCATAACTCATCATTAAAATGGGGAAAATTCCAGCCTCATCAGCAAAAGTAGAAAGAAAGGGGAAGCAGCCTGATGCATAGCGTTAAATCACACTGGAAATTCTATTTACCTTAGAATCAGAAAATCTAGCTGCTATGCTTTCTGGCCTTTGGTAGCTGTGAGAAACAGCCCTATCTGAGCCTATATTCTCACAGGTGAAAAAGGAGTAATAGATAACTGTGTAATTAGCAGACAGGTTGCCATGCTCAGCTCATTGGCTGCTATATCGAAAGTTGGAACTTTTCCTTAGGATGGAGGACACAATTTTACATTGGCAGAGGGCTTTGTAGTTATCTATTTACGACTTTTTGAATAAGCCTCCAACATCCTGTCCAGTTGGGAGTTTCTTCACTCTAGTAGTTCAGAGAATGTCTCAAATTTTGCTCAAAATCCCTTTTTTAGGCCTTATTTTAGGTAGGGTCAGAGGTAATGTAATCTTGTTATACTCAGTGGTAGAGCACCTGCTTGGCTCTCTTGCCAATCCTCAGTAGCTCCTTTGTTATACTAACCCTGTTGTCAGTCACCAAAACGGTAATAAATAATAGTCTACAAAAAGAGATTACAAATTCAGGAGAAGTTTAATATTTATTGAGAATCACAATTAATTTCTTAATACCATCATAAGATATGTCACTAGAAAGACAGTGGCTTACAGGTCATTGGATTTTCACAAGCCATGACATGTATAGTGGTCTAAAGATGGAATTTGAATTTTGCTTGTTCTGAACCAGAAATCATGCATGCTAATTGTATGATACCATGTTTCACACTAGGAGTCACAGTTTCTGTGTGTTGTATGCAGTTTCAGGATTGTTGAAATTATATTAATTTTCACGGCTCCTTTTCAGGATGGGGTGTTTTCCCCCTGCCCCTCAGGACAGACTTCCAGAAAGAATATGCATGGCCTAGACAATTTGCAAGATCTTTTTATATTATAATTCTTTAGTGTTTTTAAAGACTACTTTGTAATAAAAGATTCAAATAAAATTATAGCAAGCATGACCCTATTCAAATGAATGTATATAATTGATTTATATGATCTATATTAACCCATCAGTTTTTTAAAGAATAAAAATTACAAAAACACTTCTAATGAATAACAGATCAAATACCATTTTTTTGGAAGGTACTTGTGGCAGGACACAAACAATTCATACATAAAGAATTTCAAGTTTTTCTTTACGACTTATTATTTAATTAATTTCTTATTTAGGTTACTGAGTGTAGAATATAGCCTTATAATTGGCAATCTCCTGATTATTAAGAAATAGATAACTTCTCACTTTAATTGGATAAAAGCAAATCTTTGCTGTCCCAGGACACTTGTGATCTTCAGCAGCCTTTGGCCTCCTATCCTTCCCACAAATGTATCCAGTCAATTTCAGTTTGACCCTCTGCACCTGGGTGACAGTTGTGTAGCTTGTTCTGTTTCTGGGCCCCCTGACAGTGGTACCAAGACCTGTCCCTGATGCATGAGCTGGCTCTTTGAAACCTATTCCTTATGGTGGGATGCCTTGCCCAACCATGGGGCAAGGAGGAAGAGCTTGGTCCTGCCTCAGCTTGATATACCAAGACATGGAAGGTCTTACACCTTCTGAATGGAGACATAGAGGGATGCGGGGAGGGGTAGAAGGGAGGTTGGGGGAGGAAACAGGAGAAGAGAGAGGGGAAACTGTGGTTGCTATGTTATATAACTAACTAACTAACTAACTAACTAACTAACTAACTAACTAACTAACTAAATTTAACAAAAAGAGGTGTTGTACCAGATCCTAAGAACCCAGTGACTGGTCAATTCATGGTTGAGCCTCTGACTTAACAAGTGCTACCTATTTTTTGAAGCAGAATCAAGTGTAGTGAATTGGGAAAGATACTGTGAAAATTTATATTGTCTGTGCTGCAGAAATACAATGTTTTTGATCTGGATCTTTAGAAAAACAGACGAAAATTTTGTGTAAGACAAGAAGTTATCATCAAGCAACAATGTCTGTTGGTTGTCTGCCTATACTCTACTATCTACCATTAGCCTTCAGGTCATTATTGTCATTGGGAAAGACAAAATATTCTAATTCAATGTTTTCTGTAGCTCTTTTTGTTTATGTTACATCCCAAGGTTCATTGGCTATAAAGGGGAACTGTATTTTGCTGAGATTGTTATGAACAGAACAACCTAACATGGAAGCACCAGTGAAATCTGTATTTCAAAATTAAAAAATGAATAGTTTTTTAACAGACTTCTACCACATGGAATTTAAACACATGGATATGGTCAATAATCATTAAATACTTCAGGCAAAACTTGCCAACCTTTAGCATGCATGTGTGTGTATATAAATGAACTCATTTTAAAATATGTTTAAGTTCTTATTCAACGTCACATTTATCAATGTTACATAGGAGAAAAAGCGACAATTTCTTAGCAACTTAGAGTGATGTATTTCTGTATTTGTTCTTAAATGCCCCCTCCATATCCTTTAGTCTTCACTTGAAAAATTTAAGGCAAATTTTGTGAAACTTATAGTTTGATTGTTTTAACTAGAAAATTCCAGATATATGATCTAAAATAAAAACTTGTTTGAGAAAGCTTATTACATCCATTACTTCATTATATATCTACAACATAAAGATAGTTTCCCCCCTTTTGTTGTGGTATCTAACTGGGAAAATACTTGTGGTTGAACACAACATGTATGTTGTTGTGACTTCTATGCCAGCCAGGAAAGAAAAGTATAGGCTTAGTAATGTCATTGTTAATTCATATCAATAATTGTTGGATTCTAATTTTTTAAAAAAAATCCCTTAAAGAATGGAGTGAGGAACATCTTATTTTCACAAATCTGATTTCTTAGCTGTAAGCTGCATTATAATTTTTCATTCTAGCTCTCTCAATAGCCAGAGAGATCAAATGGATCAGAAATGGCAATCTCTGTCTGAAGACTTCTTATACATTAGTATATTATGGATGTAACTAACAAGAATAGAAACATAGATATTTAAGGAGCTGTGAAATTAAGTAGGATATCCTCCTGTATGGATTAGTTTTGTAACAATTCTTTTTTGGTAAGATTTTTCATGAAGTGAACAATGTGAGATAGAATAAATAGTTAAATAATCAAAACGTTTATACCATGGACCCCAAATTCATAAAATCTCAATGAAAAAATATCAATGAAATTTTATCAAATATATAGAAGTATTTTAAATACTAAATGCTTAAACATGCAACATATTGTAATTACTCAAACACTAATTAAAACCCTTTAAAATACTGATTTTTTGATGTTTATTTTTATTATCTCTAATAGAACAAAATCTCGAGAGCTATGGTTTTATTCATTTATATAAGTTTATATCCAAGCTAAACAGAAAATGATGCAAATTAGCTGATACTGCAGATTTAGTCTCATTGAACTCCTGGCGTTCTGCCGTACCAAGGGATCCATTAACACACTCTAAGTGGATATAAACCTGAGTCAGTGTTTATTAAGCATTGACCTCTTGTCAAGTGAAAGTTGGCTTACAAAATCAGTGGTACTTTTAAGGACTATGTCTTATCTTTGAACCTTACACCTCCCCATCCTTGCCTCCATAATTAAGACATTGGTTATAGAGGATGCCACCCCAGTTTAGAATGCTTTTGACTATACCCTATTATCACTCATTGTTTTTAGGGCTATCTAGAATTTAGTATGCCAGGAGATTAGAAATTAAGTAGTAAACGCTTCTAGGAACAGATAGTCATTGCATTGGATATTGATATATATATGGTTTGTTTTGTAGAATCATTCTTTGTTGGTTGAAATACAACAAAAATACATATATATGCACACATATATACATATAGTTTTATAATCTTTTTGTATACTGTGTGAAGATGTCTCTAATGTCTCCATGTCTCCTTTTTACTTCACTTTCCTAAGACACCTTCTGCTTGGTTTATTAGAGGTTTGGGCGGCCAATAGCTAGGCAGGAAGAGGATAGGTGGACCTTAGGGGTAGAGGTAGGAACTCTGGGAAAGAATCTGATATAGGGATTTGCTTGTCAGATATAGAGGAAGTCATACAAAAAGTACTGAGAAGAGATAATGAGCCATATGGCAGAACATAGATTATTAATATGACTGGGTTATTTTAAGTTTTAAGAGCTAGTAGGGATCAAGCCTAAGCTATGGTCAAGCTTTCATAATTAATAAAAAGTCTCCATGTTATTATTTAGGAGCTGGCAGTCTAAAGAAAGACTTGTTACATTTGGTGACCAACATGCAATACATATATTAAAACATAGGGCCTGAGTAATCTGAGAAAGGTTCTAGGCATGGAGCCAGAAGTGGTTTCTTAGCAATCATGTATGTCAGGCAGACCCCATGCTTGCTATGTACAGAGGCCTGGTTCTTTGAAGAGGCCTGCTCTGCATCCCAGCATTTGAATGGGACCTGAAGAAGCTAACATTCCACTCTGCAGGACATTGAGTAGAAATATCTGCTGCCCAACACCTTCCTAAGACTGAAGCAGGTAGGCATGACCCCCAGCTAGTGCCAATGGGTATGAGGCTCAGCTCTCATGCAAGGACAAACTGTGGCTGCAGCCCAGAATCAGGGGGGTAGGTAGCCTACTGGACAAACATAAGGGGGTTGGAGTCATCTGCCAATGGTATGTGCCAAGCAAAGCCACAAAAGGAGCCATACAGGACAAAAGGAACGTTTCCCCAGAACCAAGGTACTCAGACACCACAATCTCTTTGCCAAGCTTGTGAGTGCTTGCTGAGTCCTACTGCTCCTTCCTGTTGGGTTGTTCATGGTGGGTAGCATGGCCATTTAAAGCTTGTCTCCAACTGTAGGCACATGGAAAGCTAGGTCCAGACAGAGAAAACCTATGAACAGGCACAGTATCCTTGAAAATGTGCTGAGGTGATGAAGAAAGAAATGAAAATAAGTATAGACAGTAATTAATAATAATAATAATATGTTAATAGTAATAATATAGTTTGAAAATAATAATGTGAAGTGTTTAAAAAGAAAGTAAAGTAATAAAAATGTAACCACCCATGGAAGGATAATAAATAATGTAACACAAGGCATTTGGACCCCATATAGTGCTTTATTAACTTTAAATTTTTTAAATGCTAATGAGCAAAAACAAAGAACTACTGAGAGACATTGGATTGTGGGGAAAAGTACCTATGAATTAAACTATTTTATATATTTTAAGGATATTTTAACTTCAGAATAGATGTCAGGAAATGTTTTGCATTGGGGAGAGGTTATATCTTTGTTTCCAACAGAAATGAAAAGATATGAATTCCTTCATAATTAATAAAGATTAAATTTGGCTACGGAAGATCTTCTGAAAATTTTGACTACAGACATGAAGACAAATATTAAGAAAGATTACAGGACAGGTGGCATTTATGCTGACCCCTCTCTGGGAACAACTGTGAGACTGGATGAGCTATGACAAATCTTGTTGTCTGCAGAGTCCTCGTGAATTTTCACACGCCATCCTTTCACATGGCATGGATTCAGATTTATATTACAGTTTGCTTATGCAGTCCAAATGGAATTATGAAGTTAGCAAATGCCTTTTACCTGCTCAAACATACAACAGAAAACCATCTTTAGGCTGATTTGTGCACACTGCACGTTTCATACTTGTGTTAGCGTTGGTTTATGGAAAAGTCTGTTGGGTACTGTGGTCCTGTAGGCTAAAGATGAAGTCCTTAAGCTCACAAAAGAACTGTGCAGGCTACAAGATATCTCTGTCAACTTTAAGGTTTGGAAGTTGCTTATAATGCACTTCCTGTTTACTTAAATAGTACTATATCCTTTTGGTGTCTTTGATAGATTGAAGAATAGATAGTTATAATTATAGTTTTCCTCAGTTATGATAAAAAATAATTATATATAAAACTTTAGACTCACCAAGAAATATTGTAACTTTAATTCTATTTTGATACCTGTTTTGTCATATGTAATTTTACTATGTTAAATTCAAAACCTTCCTTTTTATTTAGACAGAAAAGGGGAGATGATGTGGAATGTCCTTCTGTCTATTGTTGCTTTCATTGGGTAATGAATAAAGGTTCTTTGGCCTATGGCAGGGCAGAATATAGGCAGACTGGAATAGATATATATATAGAGAGAGAGTAGGTAGAGTAAGGGAGATGCCATGCAGTTGCCAAAGGAGAAAGAAGCCTGCTGTGGGAGTTCCTTCTGCTCCTTCAGCAAATAGCCTTCATGATACCAGCCCACTTGGGCATGGTCCTTTATACTATAAATGCAGCTGTAAAGCCTGCACTCAATCTCTTGCTTCTAGGTCTCACTTCCAGCTGTTTGATCGTGTTCCTGTTCCCCATTTATGCAGAGGACTGTGATCTAGGACAGTGATCTGTAAGTCTCCCCTAAATAAATAATCCTTTATTATATATAATTATAAACTAGTGTGGGATTTTGTAACTTCCACCATCAGATGCTGGATCATCAGAAACTTATCTGTAGGCCTCAGCCTTGTGGTGATAACACTGATTATTCAAAATAGGTTATTTTAAGCTGTCAGAGTTAGACAATAAGTAGCCTGAGCTAATAGACCAAGCAGTGTTGTAATTAATAAATTCATGTCTGGGCAGCTGGGAAAAACAAGCACTGGGACAGGATTAAATTCTGGTTTTATTACTGAATATTTCATTTTCTTTTTATTTAAACTGCATGAAATATGACTTTATTTTTCTTCATAAAATTATCATAGTCCTTCTTCAAAAGGCCTTATGATAATTAAAAGTGAGCTGTTGAACATATTGGAAATACACGGTTTCACTCTGGAGCACATGGTGCTGCTGCCAAGTTTTCACAGCCCTCCTTGGAACCAACGAATAGGGAGCCTGCATGGATCTGACCTTGTTTTTTTTTTAATATTTATTTATTATGTATACAATACTCTGTCTGTGTGTATGTCTGCAGGCCAGAAGAGGGTACCAGACCTCATTACAGATGGTTGTGAGCCACCATGTGGTTGCTGGGAATTGAACTCAGGACCTGTGGAAGAGCAGGCAATGAATGCTCTTAACCTCTGAGCCATCTCTTGAATATATGTTACGGTTGTTCATCTTCCCCTTCTTCTGGGACTCCTAACGGAGGGAGTGAGGACTGTTTCTGACTCTTTTGCTTCCTTTTGAGACTCTTTTTCTTCTACTGTGTTGCCTTGTCTAGCCTTGATATGAAGAGAGTTGCATATGCCATGTTTGGTTGATATTCCCTAGAGGTCTGCCCTTTTCTGAAGGGAAAAGGAAGTGGATGGATGTGGGAAGGGAGGAAAAAGGTTGGGGAGAAATTGGGACGAGAAGAGGAAGGGGAAAATTCAGTTGGGATGTAATATATGAGAGAAGAGTAAATAGCAAAATATTAAAAAAAAGAAGAAGAAAAAGATGTGGCTTACCTCATGGAAGGTAAATGCGAAGGAGGAAATGGAAAAACCATGGTCTTAGTGTACACTTCAAAGTCAGGTTCCTAATAACTTAACTTCCTCACTAGGCCTCAATTCCTAATTGTTCTACCACCCAATAATTCCATGATCTAAGGACTCAGCATTTAACACACCAGCCTTTGTAGGGCATTTCCAATGTAGAGGGTACAAGGGAACAAAGACAATGACAGCCTAAACTTAGTCTGTTGGATATATGAACAAATATGCTTTTCAATATTCGGTGGATTTTGTATTTTTGATAGGAGCATTTTATTATATATAAATGACACTTAATTTTTAACCAAGTATGTGGATCAGACAAAAAGTACTAAGTCAGGAAATCCAAAACAAATTAGAGGTTTACTCTGTCAACTGCCACAGTTTCTAGATCTTAATGCATTTTCTTTATCTCATTTTAGGATTTTAACCATTGGTTTGTAAGAACTTTACAGTTGTAGCCCATATGAATGAAGTAGCAATATTTATCTGCTCACTGTTACAGCCTGAGTAGCTTTTACAATACTTAGCAGCATACAGCTGTAATAGTTTCCTACTTAATTGAATCTGATTAAAATTTCATGTCTATTTAATTAGACAATTAACTGAATGGTGATTCAGACCTCTCTTTCATCTCTTATTAAAGTTACTGTGATTTAAGATAAAAAGTACTAGGGACTGGAGAAATGGATCAGCGATAAAATCATGTATGACGTTTTTAGAGGGTCACAATTTAGTTCCAGCACATACAAATGGGCAGCTCACAACTACCCTTAAGTGTAGCTACGGGACTCTGTCTCATTCAGATAATCATAAGCACTGCACTCATGTACATAAACCTATACACAGATGTACATATCATTAAAAAGTACTAAATATTTGTTTCCTATTGTTTCTTGTAGTTTGTCTTTCTTTTCACAAACATCTGGGAAATTGAATTATTTTATACTTTACCATGATGCTTGTGACCTACCAGCAAGGTTCAGGCAGATGACTTGCATTTGTCTCTGGTGGTGGCTCCATGGCTTCACTTGACCCCGCCTTCTTTTTCCCAGCATTCGGTTTAATTTTCCCACCTAGCTCTATTCTACCCTATCACAGGCCCAAGACAGTTCCTTTATTAACCAATGGTATTAATAGCGTACAGAGGAGAATCCCATATCTCATTGCCGTGACCATTTTTATATTAGTTAACTGAATACTCTTACCTGGTTGTCATGGTCCTAATTCCAAATTTCTATTATATCATTGTTACTTCCTTCTAGGTACTTATTATTCACCTAGATCTTTGCAATTATTTTTTAATTTATTAACCCTGGCTCAGCTTTTCTTAAAGCCTGCCCTTCAGTTAGATTAGTCAATAACACCACTGTTATCAGTAAATCGGCTGTAGCCTTGAAGCCTGTAGACACTTATTTAGATTACTACAAGAAAGCATTCAAGCTCAGATCTGAGCTAAAAAGAGAGAGAGAGAAAAAAATGAGGAAATCTCAGTACTACTGTGTCCTATGTCAATACAGAATAAGCAATAAAAACATGCATGTATCTTGTATTTTATAATGCGCTGCACAGTTTGACATGAAGCCCAGAATAATCTTCATAAATGCTGGCTACTGGTGCAGAGAATATTTTCCAGATGCATGCACATTAGAGAAAGCAAATTAGAGCAGGGACAGACACTAGCTTATCTAAAGCCCGACTCTGTCTTTTACTCTCTCTATGAACATTCCCATCCAGCTACCTCTGCACTTTTAGCAAACATGTTTCTGAATTATGAAAATCCGTATTAGTTGAATTAATCACCTAAGTCAGCTGCAGGGTGGTAGAATGAATCCTAGCATTTATAATTCTGTTATTCTAAAGTAACAATCCTGTCATTCATGTAATTTTTCATCTTAGTCATTTTGCAATGCTTCAGAATCAATCCCACTGTATTTAGTAGGGTCCCCAGCACAGAGTGCATTCTGGCTGCTTCCTCTTTCTTCAGTCTTATAGCTCAACTATCTCTCTCCAGATGATACTGACCTGTAACAGCAAACTACATGTATTTTGTCTTCCTTCTGGAGTTCTGTTCATGCTAATACCTTTTGAATATCATCCATACCTGAATAACACACACAATTTCCAGCACCAATCTGAAGCATCTAGAAAAGTACTGCAGAGGAAACTCATATCAGTTGATGTGGAATGGAGCTTTGACGGCAAACATATCTGTTTTTCACCAATTTCCAATCGTGCAAAAGTGGTTTGCTAGCTGTACTTTAGTTTAAATATTTATGGAAAGGATGGATAAAGACTATAACTATATCAAATATTTTAATTAAGAGACTTGACATTTCAGCACTTATAGAAAATGTGTATTCTCAACTGATGAAAAAAATGATCATTTCCTTGTTTGGCTTATCTCATTTCTCCATTATCTACTCAGTTAATGTATCATATTGTATTAAATTCCATATTTATAATTCTATGCCTCCTTTGGACTGTGAAATTTTCAAAGCCAAGAGAAATTCTAAAGATTGATGTGCCAGTGCCATACAAACAGTATTGCACATAGTAGGAGATCAACCTATTTCTAGAATAATTGATAAAAATAATCGAATGGACAGATGGGATGACGACAATGACTGGGCTGGGTTCTAGTCTTGTCATATTGTAGTTTAACAAACTTCTCAGCCTCTGTAAGCTTAATTTTCCGCAATTAGAAGTGACGATATTAAAAACTGGCCTTGATTACACTTTTTAAGAGATAGATACTATGTAAAATATGCTATGAAATATAATGTTCTGCACAAATAGTAACATAGTATCTCTATAAGCTAAAACTAAATCCCCTATAGGACTCAGATATACCACTCTTTAGCATATGCTCTAAGGACTCTGCATTCCATTCTACAGTTGTTTGTTCAGCCACATTCACTGTGGCTCTATTCTCAATAGCTAGGAAACAGAAACACCTCAAATATACTTCATCTGATGAATAGATAATGAAAATATGGAAATCACTCAGCTGTAAAGGAAAATGAAACCATGAACCTTGCAGGTAAATGGATGGAACTAGAAAAGATCATATGGAGTGAGGTAACCCAAACTCAAAATGATAAACATTGCATGCTCTCCAATAGTCTAGGGCGTGTAGCTCTACGTCTGCATCTGTTAGTATATTTGCTGGAGCGACTGCAGAAACAGGACAAGAAAAAAAAAAAAAAAAAAAAAAGGAACCATTGCTGGAGTGACGGTTGTGGCAGAGCAATGGAGAGGGAAATGACAGGATGAGAGTGAACAGATTGGGTAGATGAGAAAATAGAGGCTCTAGAGAGAGGTACAAACACGGGAGAAAAAGAACAACAGTAAAGATTTACGCGAAAGTTAAAAGGAATTATGCTATTAATGATCTACATAAACATCGATACAATACACATAAGTGTATGTATGTATGTATGTATGTATGTATATGTGTGTGTGTATATATGTGTGTGTGTGTGTGTGTGTGTGTGTGTAATTTAAATAATTTTTTTCATCTGGGCTAACAATGGTTCTTCAAAGAGTTAAAGACCAACTAAAACCCTAATGCCAAGAATGAGACACCCTCTTTTGAGTTGTTCGGTCAGGGCTGTCCATGAGACTCCAAAAATAATACAGACTATTGCCCTTTGTTGTCCTCTTCCCACGAAATAGAAGGTAAGTCTGGTCACTGGGTTCAAAGGCCCCTGAGCTGGAACTGAGATGAAAGCCTCCCTGAGAACTACTTTTCATGGCACCAGAAGATACTTTGGAAGGTCCTAAGGAGGGAAGCGACACATAGTCCTAATCATGCTGCTGTAACACTACGAACCGAAACAATGACCAGCATAGTACAATAACCCTAAGTGTAGAGGAGTGGCATGCACACCTTGGTGGTAATCAGTAGCTACTTGGATAGAAGACTCAATACTTGGGGCATTCTGCCTGGTACTGGAAACCTAGTGAATTACCCGGAGCTAGTGAAGTCTCGAGTCTTAGAGGAGAACTTATAACTGTAACCTTACCAAGTCAGCATAATCTTTAACTACATTTTAAATATCTGTCCTTATGCCCACGGATGAATATAGTCCTCACTCGTCATGAAGGAAGCTTCTCTTTGCAATAGCTGGAGACCAATACATAAAACCACAAATAATCAAAATGCAGAGTTGTGGAGCTGAGCTCTAATGGATAGAATTACAAAACAACTCCCGTTCCTTAGGGCAGGGATCATTGAGGAAGAGAGAAGAAGGAGTGTAAGAACCAAAAGTTCATAGAGTTTGCTGTGAGATTGTGTCTCCTACGAGTATCAGAAGCTTCATCCACAAGTCTCATCAAAGTGACAGTTTAAACACGAGCTGAGAACAAACAAACATGATTACAACTGAGCAGGAGGAGAACCGCATGCTTGCCCAAGGTAGCCTGATTCTGGCAGCAAAGAGAAAACATGGGCCCGCATGGTACCTTGTGACTCCCAGATGTCAAGTACTATTATGGTTAGCAAATATTTGGTGGAGTATGGGAGACAGAGAAAGACAGAATGGTTCATGTCCTGTCAGAGAGTCAGATCGGAAGAGCTGAAGACAGTGAGGAGTGGACTGACTTGTTTGCCACCCAGAGTAGGGGTACAGGTGAACTGGCCCAGAAAATGAGCATGGAAGAACTGACCCCACCCCTCATGTGCCATAAAGTGGTACAAGTGAGGGTAAAACTGCCTTTCCCTACCCTTATCCTCTCAACCTGTGGCAGGTGGGAAAGCTGGCCCTGAGGTCATGAGCAGGAAGGCTGTCCCTGGCTCTTACTGGCTACAGCAGTGGGTAGGGCAGGCCCTGCATCTTGCCTGGACATCACATTAGAGCTGACCCTGAGGGCATAAGCATACTAGAACTGGACCAACCACTCCTCTATCAGGCAGCACCGTGGGCAAGGTAGAGATGCCCCCCCCCTTTGCACCTTTGCTACCTGCAGCATATGAAGAAACTGACCCTCTTCTTTACCAGCTGTAGCTTCAGGGAAGGAGACCTTTCACTTCTCCTGCATAGCACAGTAGAGCTGAGCCTATTGACACGAGTCCAGCTAAGCCAAATCCATAAGCTTGGGAGATCTGGATCCATCTCTCATCTACCAAATGCTGGCATGGTCCAGGGAGGGATAGATGCCCCTATCCTGCCCCTCACTGCTTGTGGCAGACGAGGGTTGGTCAAGACGTCCTGAGTGGGAGATCTCTCACCACTTTTCGCCAACTGCAGCACCCGTGAGAGTGTTCTCTGCACCTCACTTGAGCAGCCCAGTAGTTGGCCCTGATGGTATAGGAATAGGTGAGCCAGCCCTGGGGCAGTGAAAGTAGGAGAAATGGTCCTCCTCCTTTCTTCTTGCTACATCGGATGAGCTAGCCAGGGAAATGTTAGTGGTGTGGATAGAGGAGAGCTGGCAAGCTGACTCAGAATCAGGACTATGAGTTGCTCCACCCCAACATCCAGCAACTTTTCTTCACTCAAACAAATATTGCAATTCCCAGAATGTGTTCAAGGCTGAATCCTGAAATCCACCAATTTTAGACACAGTTTCTTCTCACACTGAATTCTGAAAAACACTTGCTTCTCCCCAACCCCTCAAAGACCCACAGTTATGTGCCACAAGCTCCTTTTAGTGACAGTTACTCTATTCCTTCAGGGAGTTTCTTAAACTTGGAAGTCAGGGGCCAAGGAACTGGTCTTGTCTTGGTTCTAAATTTATCTATATTTCCTGACTGGTGTCACCCTTTTGTGCTGAGTCTTTCTACCTTGAGGTTACATTCAGAAAACCCCTTCGTAGTATCGGAGACCCTTTTATAAAATGCCTTTTATCCACTTGCTTTGCACTCTTTCACAGACTTCTATCTGTTTAATGACCTTTCTGTAATTTCATCAAACAAAATGGTCAGTGGGAGCAGGGTTTGATAGTGCTTAGCATTTGAAGACATTCTCTCTCTCTCTGTCTCTCTCTCTCTCTATCAAAATAATGTTACGTTATATTTCAATGAAAATACAATGTAAACCCTCACAACAGTTCTAGGAGGGAAGCTCAGGATTTTACATTCTTCTGACAAATAAAACAATGTATTCTGAAATTTAACATAAATCCAGAGATTTTAAATAATAGCTATAAATGACACATGATTTTGAAATTCACTTCAATCTGGATCTCAGATTCCGTGTTAAGGTATTACATGCATGTATATTAATGTACTTTGATTATATTCATTCCTCTGCTACTCTTACTCAATCCTTATAAGGACCTCTTCATCTTCCTTTTTTTGCTATTTGCTGATTATTTATTTGTCTTGTGTGTGTGTATGTTATTTTCCATGTATATGCAGCCAAACATGTGAACTTGTGACTATTAATATTTCTCTATTTTTCTGTTCATAGCCAGTTGATAGCAATTTACTATTGAAAATAGAAATATACAGACATGCATTCAATTTTCTTTTCTCGGGTATGCTGTGCATGTATCATATATTTATGTACTCCAATATGAACATATGTGAAACACGGTATTCCTATTTTTCTCTAATTCTTATAGTTACAAGTTAGTAACTGGTTTTAAAGCATTTGCCACAGTTAATAAACATTATTTGGTGGTTCATTCCTTCTGAAACACGACTGACTCTAGAAGGGCAGTAAAACCTGAGGCGACCAGGGATATCTTCCAATCTTCTTTCCCACGTCTTTTTTCCTCAATTCTGTTGCAGAGGATTATATAATTTCCCCTTGTTGTATTGTTTCATGTTTGGCTAAGGCCAGATTTGTTATTTTATTCTTATTTATTCTATCAATTATTATTTCCGAGGAACAGATGTTTAATAAATAATTTCCAAATGAGAAAGCATTTTAGTCATGTTGGCACATAAGCTTCTTGAATCCACTGCTGGTCACACCTTTAGTTACTTCTCAGTATGTCTTGGGGGTATTTTAAGACTCCACCACAATAATAAATTATTCATATGGAACTTGGAGCTTTAGCTTGAAAAGCTTTTATGTACTGAGTTTGGACTTACGCTGTGCAATGGCCATTACTGTATAGGCATTATCCACATTGATAAATACTAAACTATTAAAATATTGAGATTGCAATAGTTCATTCAAGCAAAGCATTCCTTAGGAACTGAGCAGTGGTGGGTTTTGTACTTTTCTTTGCAAATATATGTCTCTATCTCTTAGCTATTAACCTTTAAAGTTACTTTTGTGGATATCAGAGAAAAGATGGATCTAAAGCGGGCATGGTTTCTCTGAGCACATCA
Source organism: Arvicola amphibius (assembly GCF_903992535.2). Lineage (NCBI taxonomy): Eukaryota > Metazoa > Chordata > Mammalia > Rodentia > Cricetidae > Arvicola > Arvicola amphibius. The sequence continues at coordinate 160,956,272 of NC_052058.2, forward strand.
CAGGTAGAGTGGAATCGTTTTTTTCTGAGTTACTGAGTCAGCAAAAAGAGAGCGGATTTGGCAGCGTTAAGGCGGTGTGTGAAGTTCCTTATCACGACCGAGTGAAGAGGCAGGAAATTGCAGGCCAGATAAAATGATGGACTACCGGGAATTTTATCAGGCCCAGCTCGTCTCTTCAGTGACGGTTGTAATGTCTGCTTGGTGTCACTGAGCTCATTACTTGCACATTCTTAGCTGAGTACTTAACCTGCAGTCATGTCATTACGTAATTACAGGGCGACAGAAATGTACCAGGCACTTATTTTGAGTCTCGAACCTGCTCCCTCCCTGCCCACCTGAACACCTCATTCAATTTTCAGCACAATCTTGGCGACAGTATCATACCTACCATGACCACTTCCTTAACTGTCACTTGGAATTCTATCAGTGTTATCACCCAGTTATCACCACAGAGTATTGCATATAACATCTGTCATTCAGCCCTTATCATAATTGTGACTGAATAATGGGGTGTCCATCCTAAAAAAATGAATAAATACAATCATAAGCCAATATAAAATTTGGATTTTTACCAGAAACAGTTGTGTGTGTGCCACTCAGTCAGAAATGCCTTGGGTTCATGTTTTCCCAGTGATTGGTAGCCTGTTGCTAACAGTAGAGATTACTATGATGTCAATTTGACAGAATCTGTAACCAACTAGGAGACAAGCCTCTGTCTGTGAGAGATTTTGGAGACTGAGCTATTTGAGGGTAGGTGGACCCATCCTTAACTGTGGGCAGGCATTGCTATTCAAAAGGCTAGGGACCTGGACTGAACAAAAAGGTGAGAGCAATAGTCTCTGTCTGTCTCTCTAACTCTCTAACTCTCTGTCTGTCTGTCTGTCTGTCTGTCTGATCTATCTTCTATCTATTATCTTTCTATCGTAAGTATATCTATCATCTCTATCTCTAGCTGTCTCTATCTCTACGAATCTCTATCTGTCTTTCCTGACTGTATATACAAGATAGCTAGTAACCTCAAGCCCCCATCAGTGATTTCCGAACTATGACATAGCACCATGAATTGTAAGCAAAATAAACCCTCTCTTCTTTAATTTGCTTTTGTGAGTTTTCCATTTATTTTTATTTACGTTGATTTATTGTTAGTCTGCTTGTTTGTAGTTGTACCTTGTACATGGTACAAATGTCTGCAGAGGACAGAAGGCAGTTGCCTAGTAACTGCGGTGTTGGGAACTGAAACTAGGTCTTCTTAAGAGCATCTTAAGCTCTGAGCATCTTTCCAGCTCCTGTTTCTCAGGTGTTCATCACAGTGTGATAAAAGTAACTAATACAAGTGGCCTAATTTCTGCTCCTTTATTGGTTTAGAAGTTAATTTCAATCTCAGCATTCATTACCTAGATAACAGTTTGTGATACCACAAGGTGATCTTTGTTATCATTATTGTCACCATAATTTTCTCTATGTATTGACCACGTACAGGTCTAGTTCATTAAGTATTTCCTAACAAGTAACATTTATTCTGGTTGCTGGTGTGTTTCATGTATGGTCCTTCCTGTACCAACTTCAACTCATTAAGCCTTGTACTTTCTTCAAATTGGATGCCTTTTCCATGGAATCCATCTGTCTAAGAAAGGGTTCCAACACTAAGCAGATGGCACACTAGAAACTGGATTGGCACACTAGAAACTAGATTGTTCTTTGGAGGGTTTATTTAAAAGATGGTCATTTAGAGAAGATGAGTTTGGGGTAAGCTCAAAGATGATATATTTATGAGAGATTTACCATCTATAAGCTTAAAGGAATAAGTGGGAAGTATTAATTGCAATATCCATAAATGATCATGGTTATCCAAGGGCACTGCTTTCCATAGGCCTAAGAAATCCAGATGGGAGCAGATGTAATTGGAGTAGGTAGCAACAATAAAAAGAAGCAGCAGAAAATAAATCGAAATTCCAGTGAGAATTTTTTTTGGGGGGGAGAAGTACCATCCTTTTCCCCGTCTCTGACACTATGAAAATACTGAATTAAATCTTATTGACAGTTTGACTCCTATTTCTGATGATGAGACAGACATTAAGAACTTAGTCACATCCTTTGTTTTTCTCAGTCTTCCCATTCGCTCCTGGTGTATACATTTAGAGGTGGTCCAAGTTTGGTCAACAGCTGGTCTTCCTCTTATTTTAATGTAATTCTAATAATGAAAGTCCTTTATATTTAATAAGATTCTTTACATTGTTTTATCAATATTTACAGCTTTCAACATGTCTTGGGCCAAACAGGAGTGTCAGTTAGGCTTTTCCCACTTTTACTCAGAGTTGAGCTTCATCCGCCATCTTTCCATGAATCTTGTTTCTGAGTAAAAATCCACTGAATTGTGCTTGTTAAATACACGAGGATTTCCCACAACCATGCAGTGATCATTAACATGAGCATCTATAACTAATTTATTAATATATGTAATTTTCAACTTCTCTTATGAAATGAGCATAAGCCCTTAAAAACATAGGAATGCATCAGCTTCAGTTTTAAATTACATACAATTTCTGAATGTAAACACACATACATGTGTACTATATCTGCCCACAAATTTAGTGTGCAAATGATGTGTGCATATGACCTTGTGGCAGAGTCACAGTCAGAACGGTTGTTTTCAACACTTGTTCCTCACATTATATTTTTTCCTTTTATAAAAAATAGATTTTTTTCTGACAATAATGTGACCAGATTATGGTTTACACTCCTTCTACTCCTTCCAGTTCCTTCCCAGCTCCCAGTCCACCTAGATCCACTCCCTTCATCTCTGCCCTACCAATGCTGAACTGACAGATGCGCTCATTTGCTTCACTTTTCTGTGTATATTGGCAATCTGCCCTCGGGCCCCCACGTTTGCAGTACAGACAGTTTAATGACTGAGCCATCTCTGAAGGCTGTGCCCTATATTTTTAACGGTTTGTAAAATTTGAGGTTTCTTAACAATTAAATACAATCTATTTATAATGGTCTGGAGATGGTGGTGCGTGCCTTTAATCCCGGAACTTGGGAGGTGAGGCAGACAGATCTCTGAATTCAAGGCTAGCCTTGATTACAGAGTGAGTTCCAGGACAGCCAGGACTCTATAAAGAAACCCTGTCTCATGAAACAAAGCAAAATAAGTATGTATATAAAGTTTTAAATGTTACCTCTGGGCTCTGATTGTTCTTCATGGACGGGCTCTGTGGGAGCCTTCTCAGCTTGGTCGATCACCTTCCTGGACCTGGGGGGAGTTGGGAGGACCTTGGTCTTAGCATAGAGTGGGGAACCCTGATGGCTCCTTGGCCTTGAGAGGGAGGGAGGGGAGGTATGGGTGGAGGGGAGGGGAGGGAAGGGGGAGAAGGAGGGGAGAGAAAGGGGAGAAGGAGGGGAGGGAGGGGGGAGGAGGAGGGAAGGAGATGGAAATTTTTAAATATAAAAAAAAAATAAACCATGAGGAAAAAAAAAATGTTTACCTAAGTGTAAGAATATAGTCAGGTACTTATTTATTGATTTTGATTCACATCCTTATATTGATTTGTGTTATTGTTATTAGCTGACAAGATAGGCACTGGAGAAACAATGAGAACAAAATAGCACCGCAGTGCTGTGATCATACAATCTCCCAAGTTCTGCCAGTTCTGTTTTCTCCTACAGCCATGATCATTTCCCTTTAAATAGAGAACCGCCATTGCTGCATGTTCCTCAGATTGAAAGTATAAAATTACCTTGAGGTTTTCATTCTAACTTATTATGTACCTGCAATAATGCCAAAGTCCTCTTGAGATTTTTGCCCACACTGTCTCGGAGATAATTTTTATTTCAATCATCATTTTATCAGAATTAAATAAATCATTAGTGTTATTTTGTTTCAGAAAATAGAAGGGAGAGAAGAAAGCAGAAATTAAAAGGGATTTAAAAGGGACTTTTCTTTAATACAATTCATCATGGAAATATAGTGTTGTAATGTAGAAAAAAAGTGGAGCAAGAGAGAGACACCATGAGACATAATTCACACAGAGGCATTTTTATTAGGGGAAAGGGAACATGAAAGCAGCGAAGGAGACCAGCCTCTGGGGACAGGAGCAGCAGAAGAAAAGAGTAGGGCAGAGAGAGAGAAAAGAGAGAGAGGAGTGGGGGGCAGATAGACAAATGCAGGCAGGGACAGAAGGAGAAAGAGAAGAATGGGGAGGTGGGCAGGGCCTTTTTAAAAGGGAACATAGTGACTGTGCACAGGAGATGCTCTCAGTGGCTACAGCTGAGAACTTATGCCCCTAGGTCAGGCCAGTACCGATGCCTGGATACTAACATACAATTACCTTAAACTCTAAAGTTTACTTATTTTGTAGCTACCTCATTTATTTATGTTACTATTAGGGTATTTCTTAGTAACTATAATTGTAATGATATGTAATGTGTGTTTTCAGATTTATTTCACAGGCCTGAAAACAATTTGAAATTAAGAACAGGGATAGTATTTTGAGATGCCAGCAAAATTTACCAGTACCCTTGGAGATGCTGAGAGAGAAGTGGTCCCTGCTGTTACACACCTAAACATGCATGTGGATTACACACCTCGACATGCACGAGCATATATGTTATCTGCTGCTGTCACACACCTAGACATGCACGAGCATATATGTTATCTCTGCTGCTGTCACACACCTAGACATGCATGAGCATATATGTTATCTCTGCTGCTGTCACACACCTAGACATGCATGAGCATATACATTACCTCTGTTGTAGTTACACACCTAGACATGCACGAGCATATATGTTATGTCTACTGCTGTTACACACCTAGACATGCACGAGCATATACGTTATCTCTGCTACTGTTACACACCTAGACATGCAGGTGCATATACTTTATCTCTGCTAGTGTTACACACCTAGACATACACAAGCATATACATTATCTCTGCTGCTGTTACACACCTAGACATGCACATGCATATATGTTATCTCTGCTGCTGTTACACACCTAGACATGCACATGCATATACATTATCTCTGCTACTGTTACACACCTAGACATGCAAGCGCATATACGTTATCTCTGCTTCTGTGCACTCTTTTTCACAACTGGCAGTCGCTTCTATTTCTATCTATTATTTTATAATCTCAGCTCTATTGGCAGCTTGCTGTCTGCTTTTTGTTGTTTTCAGATGATAAAATCAAGGTGAGAGAATTTTAATAATTTATGCAAAGCATTCAAAATTACATAAATTTGCTAAACTCTTTTAATAAGTAGTTTTGTTCTTGTTTACTACTACAACTGGCACCTAATGAGAATTCAGCTATTTATCAAAGTTTAATTGTTGTGCCTGCATCAAGAGAACCCCAAAGAAGACAGCCACAGAGCCGGTATCCTATGGAAACATGTTGGGGCTTATTGATTACAAGTTAGCTAACTCTGACCACAATCAAACACACCATTGCAGCGGGTGAGGGAAAACGGCCAAGAGGCTTCAGGGTAAGGGGATTATAAAGGGGGAAAACCATAAGGCAGGGTGGCACAAACCTTGGTGTTTCAGAATTGGGTAAAAGTATGTATCTTTTGAATTCATTAGTTGGGGTATAGGGAATTCAAAACAGTCAAATGAGTAGTTAATCAGGTATCTACAAGGACATTTGAAGCAAGCAGATGTTGTTTGGACACCCTAGTGGGTCACTTTGACCAGGGCTGGCACTTCTTGGGAGTGTTTATGACTTTGCTGGCCTGCATCACCCTCCTTAGTTAGGTCCTGTCTAAAATGGAGTTCTTTTTGATGATAGAGTTTGTTCTGCTCCTTCAAAATGTTATTCATTTTTGGTTCATGAAATTTCTTAAAGGGATTTTATTTTTAACAGAATTCTCAAGCCTGCTCTAGGCCTAACACACACTAAGCATTATTCCCACTGTTGTGTAGTGATATTGTGTTTGTGTTTCAACAAATAAAGCTTCCCTGGAGATCAGAGTGCACAGCTAAGCCACTAGTGGCCAGGGAGTAGTGGCTCACACCTTTACTCCAAGGACTCAGGAGACAAAGGCAGAGGGATCTCTATGAGTTCAAGGGCATCCGGGCTTGAATCAGTCTAAAAGAGAAACAGAGTTCACACAAAGGGGATCCCAGCACTTGGGATCCCACACCTTTAATACCAGCACTAGGGAGGTGGAGACAGGAATGATATGGCTGGGCAGAGAGAGGAATATAAGGGGAGGAGACAGTAGCTTAGTGTAATCTGAGGTTTGGTTGAGATAGTTACAGTCTGGAGATGCAGTTTGAGGACAGGATCGCCCCTTTGGTCTGAGCATCAGTAGAGGTAAAAGGTCTCCTTAGTGGCTGGCCACTCTACTTGTCTCTCAACTTTCACTACCTCATATCTGACTCCTGGTTTTTAAGAACAGTGAGAATTCTTGCTACACTCTATCACTAGGATGTACTTGTTTTCTTGGTTTCCAGCAGTTTTCTAAATAGAAATGAAGGAAGAGGGAATGGAGCAGGGCACAGAGGGGAGGGGTAGGGAGAAGAAGAGGGAAGGAAACCGCAGCCACTATGTACAATAAATAAATAACATTTTTTAAAATGGATATATAGTTAGTTCCTTTAATCATGTGAGCAAGTGAGCCATTTGACTCTGTGCTCAATGTGTTGCAGACACTGCAGGTGAGACTCCTGTGCAAGTTGTGTGCAGAGTACTCTCTATTCTAATATTTCTAAATTGCAATGTCATTATTAACAAAATATATGTCATTATTAACTCAAAGAGAAATTAGATAAAATCTTATGGTTTTCTTCTAACTTGAATCCTCTCATAAGAGGGCTTTGTATGATGTTTTATGTGTATTGTATGGACATTAGAAGTCCGATTCAGGAAAATATGTAAACATTTATGTTTAGATTATAAAATTACTGCAAGGACATGCATAGCTATAAAGATGAAAGAAATTTTAATCTATATTTGAATTTATTGTCTAAACACAATACAAAAGGAAAAGAGCAAAGCAAGGGTTTTCTCATATAAACGTATTAGATTTACCTTAACTGGAGAAGGAGTCTTTACGAAATAATATCACACTGCACAGCTCACTTGAGTCTTAGCCTTCATCTCAAAATAATAGATTGCTTCCAGTTGTTATTTTTCTGTGTCTTTTTAAAGTTTGAAAAAAATTCCTGTGTTTCTTGATATGGAGAAATTTGAATAGAAAAAAAGCTGCAGAGTTCTTGCTTGGTTTAATCTCCTGTTGCTCCCTGTCACTTCTGTATAGTTCTTGGGGATAGCATTACAGAATTAATCCTCCACAGCAGGAGGCAAATGATAGGACCTCAAAGGGTCCACAACTGTTGATGCTGAATTTGGTCCCTTGCTTAAAGGAATGCATTTCATAGTAATCTTGCTTTGCCTTGAGGGAAACAGTTGTCCTGTGGTAGTGCATTACAGCCAGTGTAGCGCTATCCTTCCCCAAACATTTATTCCTTAGAGTTGACATAGAGCATAGTGGTTGCTTTTGCTTGAGTTAAATGTTTTCTTCTAAGAGCAGGAATCCAATGCACAGAAAGGTCTGTTTAGGACAAGAGGCTGACAGATGAAAAAGTGGGCACACGCCTTTAATCCCAGCATTTGGAGGCATAGTTAGGTGAATCTCTGTGATTTCTATGCCAGCCTTGTATATATAGGAAATTCCAGGACTGTTTCAAAATTCTGTGTTTGCACATGCAGTGTTATAGATTTCTTCCTACATTCTGCAATTCATCTGAGATGGGTAAGAACACATTTGCACTAATATGATTTTATTTAATTGCATATCTTAAAGTAGGTTCTTAGAAATGAGATTGCTGAGCTGCAGTTAAAACATAGATCTTAGTTTCAATACATAAATATATTAAATGTCTGATACTCATTTTATATGAAAATGTTGAGAAAAAAAAAACCCTGAAGTCACGATTTCTATGGACTCTTGGAAAACTGAATCACAGGACTAACTGCCAACTGAAAGTATCGTAAAGGTGCACAGATAGTATTGATAAACTCAGCCAGAGCAAAAGCTATTGGAACCTATTGGAACCAGAAACAGTCAATCAGTATTAAAGGGAAATGTGGACAGGTGATTGGCATTTTCATAGCTACTAGAATTAAGGAAAGACCCAGGACCGGCAGCTTCAGAAGGCTGCTGTCCCTGTCAATGAAGCTGGCATCTGAAAAGGCAATGGTTTATTCTGGTGCCATGTAAGTGACCATGGCCTGGGAATACAGACAACTTAGTTTGCCCCAAATACCACATCTCAATGAGATAGCAACGCCATAAAGTTTTTTTTTAAATAGTAATGGTGGAAAGAAAGTCAGAAATCAGTAACACACCTTTCAAATGCATTGGAGACCTCAGGTAGGCACAGTGCAGCAAATTGGGAAAATACCTTTCAGAGGCCTCGGGTGTTATTTGAGGATACTCTTAGATTTGGGGTTGGTGGAATGTAGGAATCAGTATGTATTACAAGCAATTTATCTAATAGTCATATGGATATTATGTCACATACAGGAGCAAGCAGTTAATAGCTATTAGAGAGCTAAAGATAGCCACAGATAATTTGGCTCTGGACCTAGAATATTCCAACCCCTTTACATCATTAAAGTCATAATGAATCAATCAATCAACCCATGTAGTGAGTCCTTTGCAGAACATTCTTCATTTTTTTTTTATTTAAAAACCGGGTCTACATTTTTTGGTCCTTCTTTGAAGAACCCTATTAAATTTAAAACAAAAAAATACCAAAAAGTTCCTTTTATTTCCAAGAGAGAAAAATGCAAAGTTGTTCTACATGGACAGAATGTTAGCCAGAGCTATGTCCTGCTCCCAGAGGAAATGGCTTCCATGGATTTCTCTGAAGTTGTGAGAGTGGGTATCTATTACCCCAAGCCTCGTCAGCTATGCATTCCTTTGCCAAAGGATGGAAACATTGAGTTAATGTAGACAAGATGTTCTGATCAGTAGACCCAGCACACCTCAGCCTCCAGAACTGTGGGAAATTAATCTGTGTTTTGTAGTGCAGGTACCGATAGTAACAAGACACAATTCATTATTGTTTGCAAATTCACTTCACATATGATGATTTAGGAATGTAAGAAGTAAAGGGATGTTTTTATTATGCAAATTCCATACAGAGCAGATTTAAACAAAGTATATTACCAGGAGTGAAAGCTATCATGAAGGAAAGCTAATTAAAAGGGTATAATTCTTCAAATACATAATTATACTTTTTTCATGAAGCTACCAAGTAGATTTCAACACACAAAGCAAACACTGACGGAACTTAAAGGACAATAGCCAAAGTCAATATGACAGTATGAAAATTCAAGACACCCTGTTAGTTGTCAATAAATGAAGCAGGCAGAAAATCAATTAGAATATAGTTTATCTAAACAGCACAATCAATCATGTTGATTTAATTGACATATGAATATCACATCCAAAAATTCAGAACACACATTTTCCTCAAACTTTCACCAGCATATATGGCATTTTATATAAGAAAAATGCACTAAATTTAAAAACAAAAATCATACAAATATGATCTCAGACAAAAATTAAAGTCATATCTATAATATAAATTTCAAAATTTCCTTATATCAATGGGAAATCTATAATACTTACTAAAAAATAACTCATGGGATAAATTTATAAACCTTTCTTTAGAGTTTTTTATAAATAAAGGTAAAATTTACCTTATCAACACTCATCGAAAAATTCAAAGAAAATTTGTAGATGTAAATAAATTAGAATTAATTAATAATTAATAAATAGATTTGAAAAGAAAAAGGGTTGTGATAACTTTGATTACCTTAAAAACTCAGAGAGAAGTTACATTTTTATTCCTACAGCAGACAACCAAAACTATAAAAATCCTTGCTTAAATCAATGCAGGTTAAAATGCTGAAGAAAATCAGAAACACCATAACAATTCGTTTGCTATTTGATGTACAAAGTCATTAAAACCCTGATAAGCCGAGGGATGAGTGTGGAGTAGACACAGATGAGCCATTTAAACGTGATAGTGGAGGATTCTTTATTGATTTCCTGCATGTGAACAGGAGAGCGAATGAATAAAGTTCTATAACAGAATAAAAGAATGGTGGATTCTTGTACAATGTCTCTCATTTGAGATTTGCCGAGGATGTTTACAACTACTAAAATGAAACTATTCATTTGTTTATGAGATTTTAGTTATACCATCTATCATCTTTTTCTTCCCTTCAAATTCTTCCATAGACCCTCCTTGCTCTCCTTCAAATTCATGGCCCCATTTTCCACTAATTGTTATCACATGCATATATGTGTATATATGTGCATATATATGCAGTTCAAATCTTAAATATGTGTCAAAGAATTTCAAAGATGAAAAAATTGTTTAATAACTGATATAGAAGGTACAGGCCATGCCAGTAAGTAGAACAAGTAACCTGCCCACTTGCTTGCAAAATTCTCACACTCCATCTGTTCAAGTCCTAAAGATTCAATAGTCTGCTAATCCTCCACAGGCCACAAGCCACCCCCACAATTGTGTCCCTGCCCCTGCCCCTAGAGGACTTCTACCATTCACATTCTGATCAAGCCGGTCTGAAGAGCAGCCTCCAACTCAGGTGGAAACTCTCTGCTGTACCAGAGGATTCTCTGACTGTTATAACTCCAGACCAAAAAGAGCAGAAGACCAAAGTGGAAAGAGAAACCAAAAATATATCACCCATTTAACAAAGCCCAACTCAGAAATTTGAACCTAGAATCCCTCGAAACCCAGATGAATAGACACCAGTGTAAGATTATAATAAAAAAGTAAAACCGAAAGAAGGGAAACACATGCACACAAACACACACACACGCACACACACACACCACCACCACCACCACCACCACCACCACCACCACCACCACCACTACCACTAATAACAACAATGAAGTATCAGGAATTAACAATCATTGGTCATTAATATTTTTCAATGCCAATGGATTCATTTCTTCAATCAAAAGACACAGACTGATAGAATAAAATGGAAACAAGATCTATCTGTCTGCTGTGTTTAAAAAAAGACACATTAACATCAAAGATAGACATTATTATCTCCGAGTAAAGGGTTGGAGAAAGATTTTCCAAAGAAATATACCTAAGAAACTGATGGGTATCTGTTTTAATATCTAACAAAATAGACTCTAAGTTAAAGCCAAAATTAACCAAAAGAGATGGGGAAGACACTTCATACTTATCAAAGGAAAAATCTACCAAGATGAGATCTCAACATTTCTCAAGCTTAAATCACATATCAATACTCGCAAACTAATAGTGGGATACTTCAATACCCCTCTCTGACCAATTAACAGGTCATTAAAACAAAAGCTAAACAGAAAAATGATTGAGCTGACAGACATAATCAACCATGTTGACCTAACAAATATCTACAGAACATTTCACACAAGCACAAAAGAAAATAGCTTCTTCTCAGTACCTCCTGAAACTTTCTTCAAAACTGATCAGATTCGTAGTCTCAATGTGAGTCTCAAAAGATACTTGAAAAGTGAAACAACCCCTCGTACTCTATCAATCTAGATTAAGCTGGATTTCAACAACAGAAACAGCAGAAAGCCTATAAAGTCAGGGAAACTGAACAGTTCTCTGCTGAATGACTACTGGGTCAAAGCAGAAGTAAAGAAAGTAAAGACTTTTTGGATTCATTGGAAATGAGTGCACCACATACTCAAACTTATGAAACACAATAAAAGCTGTGCTAAGAAGAAAGTTCATAGCACCAAGAGCCTACATAAAGAAATTGGAGTAATCTCATGCTAGCAACTTAACAGCACACCTAAAAACTCTAGAACAACAAAAACCAAAACAAAACAAAACTAATAAGCAAGCATACCCAAGAGCAGTAGATGTCAGGAAATAATCAAACTGAAGGATAAAATCAATAAAATAGAAACAAGGAGAACAATACAAGGAATGAATGAAACAAAGACTTGGTTCTTTCAGAAAATCAACAAGATGAAGAAACCAGCACACAAACTAAAGGACACCAAAAGAGTGTTCAAATTAACAAAGTAAGAAAAGAAAAGAGGTACAGAACAACAGACATCTAGGAAGTCCAAAGCATCATCAGGTCATACTTTACAAACATACATTCCACAAAATTGGAAAATCTAAAAGAAATGAACAGTTTTCTCAGTAGATGCTACTTACTAAATTTAAGCAAGATCACATTAAACAATTTAAATAGACCTATAACCCCTAAGGAAATAGAAAATTCTCTCCCCTGCAAAGAAACCCAAAGACAAAAACCAAAAAAAAAAAAAAAAAAAAAATAAACCCACCACCAACAATAAAAACAGAACAAGATGGTTTCAGCACAAAAATTCCCCTGCCTTTCAAGAAGTGCTAATGTCAATATGCCTCAAATTATTCTAAAAAATAGAAACAGAGACAATATTGCCAATTTCTTTTTATGAGGTTGTAGTCACCCACATACCCAAACCACACAAAAATACAACAAAAAAGTGTACCACAGATCAGTTTTCCTCATGAACTTTGATGTGAAAATACTTGCAAAACAAATTTCCAAGAACAAATCAAAAAGATAACTCACTATGATCAAGTGAGCTTCATCCTATAGACACTGATTTTTTTAAATCAGAAATATACAATGGAAATAAGAAAGAAGCCAGAAGCATACACATTATGTATGTACATAAATAAGTAACATATATAATAACTTAATTTTCAGATTGATAAAATGAAATGTGACTCTTTACTAAACATTCATGTAATCATACGACAGACTAAATATAAAAATAAACAAAATAATGAAGTCGCCTGAAGCAAGCTTAACAAGCTCTATCATTAAGTTGGAATAGGGGGAAATTTATCAGGGCAAAATAAACAATATAAAACAAAATAAACAAAATAAAATTTAATACATTACAATTTATAATATTTAATAATCATGTAATGAAGAAACATTCAAAATAGCTTATTATTTCTTACCCTACATTTCTCCTTGTCCAAATTAGTTCACCTTTCTTTCCCTGGAGGTCCCTGAGTTCTATTTGCCCTTTGCCAAAGAAAACACTGGAAAGAGCTGAGTTGAAATGGAGACACCCCCTGTCAGACACTGTGGGTTAATTTCCTTTTTATGACTATGCTGTCCTCACTGCTGAGCACTTCCTTTAAAGACAATGCCCTTAACTGTTGGATTGAAACCTTCGCGAGTACTCCAGATCAGTGTTTTCCCCACTGCAATAGTCTCTCGTCTGATTAACGTTCCCCTCCATCTAAAACTGCTTGTTTTTATTTGATGCTACTCTCTTAAAAGTACCTATATGAAAATGAAAAATAATTCATAACCCGGGAAAATCTTTCCAGAGCAAGCATGTGATAGATAAAATCAGGAAAATTGATAGCTGCTTCATAACCCAGTAAAAAAGAAAAATAGTGTAATAGACATGAAGAAAACCTCAGCCAGATAGCTTACAAAAAAAAGAGAGAGAAAGAGATACGTGGCAAATGAGTATATAAAAGTAGTGTAAATGTACCGTAGTCAGATTAGGTTTATGTCCTCTGAACATATCACAGCAGGCATTAAACTTTCTGACAAAGTGAATTAGGGCAGGGAGATTTTATTGTGGCTCACAGTTTGTGGGTAAGGTACGTTATTACGAGAAGCAATCGTAGCAGGGGCACAAGGGTCATGTTGCATCTGAAGCCAGAAAGCAAAGGGAGATAAATGCTGCTGCTCACTGGGGCCCCATCTGATGGACAGACGGGGCTGCTCGTATTCTCCATCTTCAGGTAATCTTCTCTAGAGCTATGTTTCCATGGTGATTCTAAATTCAGCCATGTAGAGAATTCAGATTAGCAATCACAATGACTTAGTGCACTTACTATTTTATATTTCTATAGCTAGGGTCCCTGATACTATGTCACTGGTGTAAAAACTGACTTTTAGCAGAATTGTGCTGCTTTATTAGGACCCAGGGAAGATACACGACTATATTTTTGTCATTTTCCTTTTTCTGCCCCTTTAATTTCTCTCTCTCTCTCTCTCTCTCTCTCTCTCTCTCTCTCTCTCTCTCTCTCTCTCTCTCTCCCCCTCTCCCTCCCTCCCCCTCCCCCTCTCCCTCTTCCCCACCCCGTGTGTGTGTGTGTGTATGTGTGCATGGAAATTGAACCTATGACCTTGTGCATGACGGGCAAGCACTCTATCACGGAGCCATAGCACCATCCTTCTGTTTAATTTATTAGACTGCTGGACATACTTAGTTCTTCATGGTTTAGGACAAAGCACACCACCCCTTTTCTGGATACGAAATGAGAGCTTTCCTTGGCTTCTCGAAGGTGCTCACAGGGCTTGTCCCTTCCCCTGTCTTCAATTTAGAAACACCGTGCCATGTGTCTCTCTGGCTTTTCGCCTTCCCTTCCTCTCCAGGCATTGTCTTGTCTTTTATTCCTCTGAAGAACTTGGTGAGTTTGAAGGACATCTTGATGTGTTTTGTATTTCATTGTTGATTTTAAAAAAATAAACAAATTTAGGTAACATATGTTAAAGTAAAACAGACCAAACTATGGTTATCCGTCATGCTAACTGGAAAGTCTGGACAGTGTTATGAATACAGACTTGGTGAAAAACCATATTGAGTACATGCTTAAGCATCATAAAACATCAATTAAAATAACAAGTTACATCTCTGTAAGAATATTAAGAAACAAATGTAGTAAGCATAACTGCAAATGAATATTATAAAACCACATTAAATATAAGCTTAAGCATTATGAAACACCAATTAAAATAATAAGTGATATCTTTGTAAGAATATTAAGAAGCAAACATATTAAGAACAAATACAAATAACTATTATTACTGATGATATTTTTCATGTGATTATTAATATGAAAAATAGTACAAAATAAAGAATATATACATATATTAATTTAGTGACAATGTAGTTTGAACTGTTAACAAAAATATGAAACATTTTATTTGCTTTTTATTTTGAAAACTACAAATTCAGTAGTGTATTAAAAAGGGTGATGACATTACTTTGGAAGACACAAAGCAAACACATTTATCCTGTATTGTAAACAATAGGAAACAAAGTAACAAGAAAGAAATATAAAAACCCCACTGCGAATGTAAAACAAGGTGACAGAGTTAAGACGCAGACCATAACACTAGCATGAGTAAAGGAAATTGCTTTGAACTCTTAGTGATTCCGAAGGAAGTGTTCCTAATGAATTATAAAAAGTCTACCAAGTTTAAAACATCTAAAATCACAGAACCACATTTCATGTAAATTCATAAGTGAAGATTTATTATGCATAGGCACAAGAAAGCAAGTGAGCATGAGACTGTTCATGGAAAACAGTGAGCATGTTAAGGCAAAAATAGAGAGGCTCCTGTTTTAACATTGACGGTGACAGTGTCAATCAAAAATTATTAAAACCCCATTCTTTCTTCAATGTGACATTAAATCACAGAATATTAGGTAAGACATAGAGTATTGCATAAGTTATAGATCACACAAATAAACATACACATATTTAGGAAGGTAGGAACATTAAGATCTAAATTCATATTTATAAATCATAGATTTTTGTAGAAGTTATTACTTATTAATATTCATGAGATATTTAAGGAAAATATACTCTTACTTGGTAAAAAAAAAAAAAAAGACCCAGTATTTCTGAAATGGAAGAATTATATGTTCACTTTCTTTAAAACAAAAAAATGGAGAGATATTTATTATGCTTATTTTGAAATATCTTAACAAATTTAAACATAAAACATAAATATAAAATTTAATCACTGAATTCAACTAAACAAAAATGAGATTCTATCAGTGCCTTTGCTTCACTCTCACCCTAATTTCTAGGCTTTTCTTTCTATGATCAAAAGTCTTTTGGTAAACACGGGGAAGAGTATATTTATATGAGGTGTTCATGTGAGGTGTGGTGGGGCTGTTGATCAAAGTTAATCCAAGCAAGAGACATTACAGTAGCAATTCAGGAAATGGGAATCAACTCCAAACATCTGTGAACTGCTATTAGATCTGTATGTGTTTGCCAAGTTGCCCCATTCTCCAAATGGTGCAGGAGAAGAACTAAATGAAGAGTTGGTACTGAGGAAAAAGAATACAGGACGTTGGAGGGCAGAGGTGAGAAGAAAGCACGTAGATAAAATGGCCAACTTTGCTGCTTTTCCTACTGGGGACTGCCTGCATACACCTTGCGACCATCAGTCCATCAGTTCCCAAAAGATCTTCAGCTGAATGGCTCTTGCCACTTGTTCCCAGTTGACCATATGCCAGTGGAAGATCACACTCTCAACAATATATAGCAAACCAATTGGTCTTTATTGGCTGGGAAATTAAGACACTATGTGATATGGATAAGGAAGGGGGTAGGTATGGGAAGAGTTGAGGGAGAAAAGTGAATATTTACCAAAACAGGTTTTATGAAATTATCAGAGAACTAATGAATATATTTTAAACAATAAAATATAAAAAGATTCCTATTGTGTACAAGGAACATAATATAATAATCATAATAAAGGCCAAATAGTATGGAAATGTTGAAGAAGATAAATAACACAAAAATATTCAGCAGATGAAAGTGTTTATTCAAAAGTAGGACTTCGCTTCTGATCCATATATATGCAAATATGCCCACACCTAGACACACAGCCTTCTGAAATAGAAATCAAAGACATGATTTGTATTAGAAAGTGGTGAGCTGAAATTAACAAAGGATTTGGCTTAGGGTAACTCAACAAAAACGTTTCGTACTTCTCATTGAAAATTTAGGATTTGGGGCTGGGATGGCTCAGCAGAAAAAGGTCCTTGCCACATGACTGAAGGGTTGAGTTTACATGCACACAAACACACAGAGAGAAAATAAATAAGTGGAAAAAACCCACAAATTTTTATAAAGGCTATTAAGTACATAATGACTAATACAACAGTTACTGCTATCAAAAATGTCTGGAGCTCTTTCCTCATCATGAGCATTATGGATACTAAAGTGGACTGGGTATGGTAACACACATCTGTACCCCTAAGTATTTAAAGAGCTGTGACAGGCCACCACGAGCACCTCAATGAAATGCTATCTCAAGATAAGGAAGGTTTGGGGATGTAGCTCAGTGCTAGAGTGCTCATCTAGCATATGCAAGGTCCTGGCTTCAACAGAAACAAACAATTGCAGAACAAAATTAAACAAAGGGTACAAATTAATATTAAGATAAAAATTATGAGGTGATTTGACACATCAGTCAAGGAATACAATCGATGGACTCATGGTGAACTCTTAGAAGAATGACAATAACCATACTGATAAGAAAGAAATATTTTCACAAGTTAAAGAAATGCATCACTTGGTTGAATCAAACCACTCACATAATTCTAGAAAGAAGAGAGGAACAAAGGATACTTTCAGGCATCTTAGAAATATATCACTGAGTGACAGCAATGGAAACATGTTTATCTGTGAACCAAGGACTAGGAAAAGCACTCGAGTATGCAAGCCTTGGAAAAAGAAATTAGAAAATAATAAAAGAGTGCCCATCACCGTAAGATATTCAAAACTCTTCCCTGTACCATGAAGTTCCATATATTTTCCCAATTCAAACTTGGGATCCTTTAGCGTTCTTTCTTAAGGAATATATAGAGATAGGGTAAGATATTTGTAAGTCTTTTCTATGGATTTCCCAAAGCTGTCTGGAATCAGTCTGTTAACTACTTCTTTCAAGTCATTTGTCTGTATGTCATGGATATGATTTCCAACATTTTCCATGTCTGGTAGGCCTGTTGGTGGTGTCCTGTATCTCGGTGTTAGAATTTCAATAAAATCAACAGAAAACAGATAAAGCAAAGAGCCGCTCGTTGTCTTGACATCAGTAGGAGCCTTAATCATATTCCAACATGACTTGACCATGGGACACACTTTGTTCTCAGAAATATTCACGCCATGGAAGTTAGTCAGACAGTTTTTGTACTGATATCCTGTGCATTTAAGTTATATTTAGAAAATAAGATCCTTGCCATTCTTTAGATCTGCAAATAGGCTTTGACAATTCTGTCCACTCATTGTATTTTATTTTTGTTATTTTCATTAAAATCCATATGTGCATATAAAGTGTTTGGATACAATACAACTCCCATTCCTTCTCCTACAAATTTCTTCTATATCACTTCTCATTCCCCCATCTTCAAGAGAATCCAGTACACCTTAAATACAAAGTAAATTCAATTAAACTGAATATATATTTTATACTAATTAAATAAGGTATAAGTAGATTAACTACTTAGAGTTTTGAGAAAATATCATAGAATTCCTTTTGATATGTGATCAATGCTCAGAAATATTAGTTGTTTATATACTATTAAAAATTTTAAATTTTTTCATGAACATGTTTCAGAATTCTCCATGATAAAGCCATCGATTCATTGAGAAAACAAATATTTAAGTTTTCATGAAAAATGATGGTATGAAAACGTGCTTTCATTTTATTATAATAAAATTTCTTAGATTAGCATTTGAAATCATTCCCACAGCTCTGGTGGCATGAAGTCCTAGATCAAGGATATGACTGTTCTGTCTGGTTAAGTGTTTTATGCATAGCATCTCCTTCTATGACCCTACTATGACAGGAAAAGATACTCTCTTAGTCAGCTTTTAATCCTCCTGCCTCAGAACCTAAGAAGAAGCAATCTAATAAATAACAGCTTTATATTTCTGATTTCAATCAGGCTTTAAAAACTGTTCAGATGCATGAAGTAAATCATTCATGGTTCTCCAAGGATGGCGTTTCACAAGTCTTCCCCATCTCCTCGCTGTGTTTTAGGATGTCTATTCCTTCAGATTATCCCATTCTGAGAAATTTTGTCTCAGCCTAAGCAATACATAGGAACTATGAACACGAGCTGAAAAGCGTCCATTCTGACCAAACAGTGATGAGAGGGAATCAAAGCAGCAGTAGTCTATCTTACAGAAAGTGAAGCACTATTTCAGACAACACATATTTACATTGTGAGAGCGACTGAGATCTGCCAGATACAGATGAGGTCAATTCACAAGCCAGCAGTCTGGTAGATCTGTCTGGTAGCACTCAATGGTTTGCTAACATTTATTAATATGAAACTCACCCACTTTCTCAGAACAATTCTGCAATCTGAAATGCTAATTTTGTAAAGTTTGAAGCATTCTGGGGTCACTGAGGTTGCCCTAGGTCTCTCAATGTGCAGGTCCCATCACATATATTTGTTTATTAGGAAGACAAATATAAAAACTAATTTCATATTAGAAGGTAAATGATACATGCCTATTATTTGATATTTATATATGCACATATACAATGAGGGATCTGTCAAGTCTATCCAGACTGATATACTTTCGTTTCTACTTATCACCCTAGTGTTGAGAAACCCCAAGATTGACTGCAAGAAGTTTCTGCTTTTTGTATTTTTTCTTTTTTCTAATATTTTATACAAATATTTACTTAAATTTGAAAATACATTTTGAAATTTCAGTATATACTTGCATGTGTTTGCCTCTGGGGATTTTTGACAGATTGATGCATAATGTATATAGAAGCCCAGGGAGGTATTACTGTGGTGCTCTTTCTGTTATATTAGCTGTCATAGCCATTGCTTTCCATGAAAATATGGTTATTGTTTAGTGTGGGAAATAGTTTTAATACTGTTGTTCCTCATGTGAAGAAAGTCATCGTTTTATTCCCATAGACTTATAACATGCACATCATGGGTAGAGAAATAGAGATTTTCATCATAGTGTGCAGGAAGAATTAGTTCAGAAGGCCTCAGGTCCAATTCTGCTATATTCTTAAATCTCTTTTGCATAGAGAGCAGGTTCTCCTTACAGAGGTCAGAGAGGGAGGTATAAATCCCACATAGTGTTTAAGTAATGCCTTGGAGGGAACTGTATTGAAATAGAAACAGTTGTGCAGAAATAACACTCTCAGCTATGTGTGAAAGAGTGAATTTATTCCCTCTCCCTAAACCTTTAGTTTAAAAGAATGAGATAAAAGAAAGAGCAGGATACTTGTCAAAAGTGATGAATTGGAGGACTCGAAAATAAGAGTGTAAGAAAAGAAACTTGTCAATTTCAAGCAAAATTTAGCACTCTATTGAGTCCTTTAGAGTATCCTCACAAAGGCTGTACCTACTTTGTCTGGCTTCTAGTGATATGGAAACAATAGAGATTTCTTGCTCCTAGACTGGCAGAGCTATCTGCATGTGACTTCCTATTTAGGAATGGTCTTTTGGTGATGTGCTTTGAACATATGAATCCATAAGATCAATATGCTGCCAAAAGGAGCAAAGATAGCCTCCCATTTCTTTCTCAGGTTTCATTTCCTCTTCTATATATGATTTTTTTTTCTGGCATCCAGATGGGAGACTTGCTCACAAATGCAGAGTACAGGCATTCTGTTCACTAAACAGAAGCCAGGAGCAATCTCAGAGCATTCCAGATGCTGTATCTTAAGGACAATTTGTTTTTGAACAAAAATCCATAACTTCCTTTATACCTAATTAAACCTAGCAATAGACAACCCTAACCATAGCCATATATCTACGATGCACCAATATCTATATTTCCCCCCTTGAGAACTCAAACTATACATATTATTCATTATTAAAATCTTGGTTTTCTTTTTCTTGCTCTCTCTCTCTCTCTCTCTCTCTCTCTCTCTCTCTCTCTCTCTCTCTCTCTCTCTCTCTCCCTAAATCTCTCTCGTGTGTGTGTGTGTGTGTCTGTGTGTGTGTCTGTGTATGTGTGTGTGTGTTCATGCACGTGCACATGCATACTGTCCAATGTCCAGGCAATACTTGAAGTCATGTTTGTATGGCCTGAGTCTTATCACCTTCCCCCCATTCTAGTTCTTCATTTACTTACTCTGGTAGGTGACATATGATACTGGTCATGTGATGTAGAGATTTCCCTATTCGTTCCTCTGTAGCGGAGTCCCTCTGTATACAAACAAATCCAGAAATTGTTACAGCAATCTCTGTAATCTAGTGGGAACCAGATTGTCTGACATAAATTTTAACATTTTTATTTTATAATTTTCAAATATGCCTTATTGTAATTTTATGTATACTGTACAATGACAGTAAAATATTTTCTCGACATCATCCTTTTCTAGAATATTCTTCAGCTTTGTCTTTAGTTTTTATCATATACTGCATGATGGCCTGATAAATCTAAATTCTGTTTCTTCTGAGTTCCCACCTGGTTTTCTCACAACCGCTATGGGTAGTACAATCTCTCATTTTCTGATTATTCTATTATTATTGTCCTTGCTTCTGCAGGGATGATGCTAGAATCTTTTTCTATGTTAGCGCTGGGTCATGCTTCTATATCTGTGGTGCATTATGATTCTTCTCACTTGCTGATTTGTTCCTTATCTAGGACATACACAATAACATGTACATCAGGGGATTTAAAGGCTTTCTAGACCCACCTTGTGCATATAATGAACACAGTCTACCTTAGAATCAAGACAACCACTTGTCTGGAACTATTTTTATAGTTTGTGTCCTTAGGCCAAGGTTATTGCCACATTTGGGAGCTTAAGAGACTTCACTGAGGTTTCTCACATCCCCACACTTTATCCTGTATGGCCCACTGAAGAGGGAAGCTCAGTTAACAGCAGTACCTCACAACAAACAGCAGCAGCAGCAGCAACGAAATAAACAAAAATGGCAAAAGCGAACACTTAAAATGGCAAGAACAACAAAAAAAAACGCAAAGCATTATTGTTTAGACAGAAACAAACAAGCAGAACAGAGGCGGAGAATTCAAATTCTAAAACTAATTCTTGTTAATATTTAAGAACAGGGAGTTTTGCTTTCTACCAGAGCTTAAAGTATTTGCCTAAAGCATCTCACTCGTCTCTTCTGTGACGTCATCAAGCTCTCGACAGTTGCACAGCAGACTCTGCTCCCTGACAGCAATGGCATTTTTAAAACTGTTACTTCCTCTCTTAGCAGTAACAGGGCTTTACAGCATCTACGGGATCATGGATGCTTACAAAAGCATTACACGTGTGTAAATAATCTTTCAGTTACTTGCAGGCTGCGTACTCTTGAACATGTTGTCTAAACATAAACATGCATAACCTGTAGGAAAGGTCATTAGTAAACACCCTGTGCTTTTCTGGAAAGACAGGGAAGTGTGTTAGGTTTTCTTCTCTGGTCACAGTCATGCAGAGTAAACAATATTCTGAAAATATCTTGGGCTTTAATGTAAAACATCATCCTCTGCTTTTATTCAAATATCCAGGATCCTCTGATGGGCACTATAGTGACTCATCCAAGCCACCAGTGCAGTTTACTTTTATTAGTGTTCTTAGAGTATGGAATCATTCGTTAAAGCTCACTTCTCAAAGCACTTAATGGACTTCCAACATTTATAAAGCACATAATGAATATTAATTATTTTTCCTATGGAAGAAGTTAATGTTTCTATTTTACCATAAAAGAAACTTTGGCAGTAAAGCTCTTTCCAGCACTGTGTAAAGCCTTTGTTGAAAACTGAACTGAAAACAGAAAACAAGATTGCTAATTCAAAGTAGCTGTTTGTAGATTAGTGCCTGCTCTCTGCTAATAATTATTACCTTTGCCTAGTGTAAATTAGGTACAGAATCCAAATCTTTCCTGCCTAAAGAGCCAGGCAAATCACCAATAAATATATCACAATAAAATGGCACCAATCAGCTCTTGGGAACCAAAACTAGCAGTGTAGATCATCTCAAGGGAAGACACATGAACAGCTCAGACATTCCCAGACTAGCCTCCTTCAAATATCCAGCAGTATAAAATGATGCTCCTCATTATGGTCATGAGGAATGGAAGCACAACGTGCAGCGGTAAGCCAAAATAAGAACACTGTAGATCACTAAAGATTTCAGGTACAGGACTCACAAGCACAGTATAAAACAGTCATAAATACATAATAAAATTTAGAATGTGATTGAAAAACTAAATGCAGGTCCTAATTCAGTGTATAATGATTGTAACTACTTATATGCATATACCTTGTTTCTTTTTTTTTCGCAGAGTTTCTATTTAATAACTGAATCATACATATTTTTAGGATTGTGAGACTGTTATGGATCGTGTTCTAACAGCAGATTTATAATGCATGTGTTTCACATGTTCAGAGACATTGGCAGCAAAATGAATGATCTTTAGCTATTCAATTTTATAAAATTATTGAGAAATTTGTGGAATGCAAAGTGGACTCTAAATGTGTTGTAGAAGGAACCGGCGGGGCTTTGTCCCGCCACCTGGCCGCCGGCTAGCTTTACACCGGAAATAATTACACAGAAACTGTATTCTTTTAAATACTGCCTGGCCCGTTATCTGTAGCTTCTTATTGGTTGATTCTCATATCTTGCTTTAACCCATATTTAGTAATCCGTGTAGCACCATGAGGTGTGGCTTACCAGGAGAGATCTTAACCCGTCCATCTCAGAGAGGAGAATCATGGTGACTCACTATGGCGACTGAAGCGTCTCCCCACTCCTGCTACCCAGCATTCTGTTCTGTCTACTCCACCTACCTAATTTTTCTGTTCTCTTAAATGGCCAAGGCAGTTTTCTTTATTAATAATGAAAGTAACACATAGACACTCCTCCATCAATGTGTGGCAAACTTCTATTCAGCATCTCACAGAAACTCTCTTGTTCAGGGGAAACGACACTGAGCTGAGTAACTTGGACAGCGAATGGAACTACAAAATTGAAGGCTAGAGAAGCTGTTTATGCCACTCTATTGGACTTGATAAAGATGTTCTTGTGGGGTTATGGATTAACTGTTTTAATAACACTTGCCATTTGTGCTAGATTTGAGCAGATGTGCAAAACCAATAAGAGCAGTCATAATTAGGACAAATGGCATAGGGGAATCCCTAACAAGCAAATGAATAGGGCATGGTGACACCATAGGAATGGGCTGCAGTTAGATATACCACTATGAACTCTTGCTTACTTTGATGTAGAAATAGAAGTTGCATAAAGAAATATATATTCATTACTTAAAACATGTGTATATTTTCCTGATGTTGTTCGGAAGACCCAGAAGCAATGGCAATCTGAGAATCTTATATAACAAACGATGAATGGGACGTGAAGAAAATTTCAGTTTAATTAAGTTAGAAAGAAGAATTGCTTGGATTAATAGCTGATTCTATGCCTGGGGCAGGGCATTACGAGATGAGCCTAAACATCCTGCGATGCAATAACTCATAAAAACTTTGAAATGTGGCTCTGAGGAGATAGCTTACCTAGCAACAGCTAGTCACACAAGCACAGACCCCACTTAAAATCTAAGAATGATGCCTGGGGTTTCCTAGCCAGCTTGTCTAACAGGATTGATGAGATGCAGGTTTACTGGGAGACCTTGTGTCTTAAAATAAGGTGGAGAATAATTAGGGAAGACATTATATTTCCACCTCTGGAATCTATGTATCTGCATGCACACATAACTATACTCATAAACACATGAGCACACAAATTATATATATGTATGCCTATTAAAAAGAAAATTAATCAAATAAAAATATTCACAAAAATGGACATTAAAGATAGTAATAAAAAGAGGAACCAGGAGTCAACCTAATTCCCTAAGGTCCAAGCTAGAAAAATTTCAACAGGTTATTAAATGAAGTAGTACTCAGTTATAAATCAATGTCTGAAGGAAATATATAGAGTATACAGAAATGTTTTCAGAGGGGAGGGGTTTGATGAAGACATCCTAAATAGGACTGTTTCACGGTCTTTTATGCTCTGCCCAGTTTCCAGTCTTTTTATTTATTCTGATCTGCTGCAGGAAGAATCTCTTCTGATGTTGGCTCAGCAAGACTCTGATCTATGGGCTGAGCAGAATGTCAATCGGGGTCATTTTATTGCTATGCTCCTTTTACTTGCTCACTTATTATGAATGTGTGGTTTGTAGAAACTTCTTTCGACTTAAGGGGATTTTTGCAAGAAGTAAAGGTTAATTCAGAGGTCAAATCTTTGCCTCAGAGAAAAATCACACCAAGTTGTTAAAACGAATAATTACCTAAACATTACAGGAATAGATTGTTACCGGATCATATAAATTCCTGAGTAGAAAACAAGAAAAATGGCTCTGTAAAATTAAAACTATGAAGCTGGGCAAGCAAGAAGGCTCAGGCAATACAAACACTGCTGCCAATCCTAAAAATCTTGAGTTCAATCCCTGAATCTCACTTGGTGGGAGGTGAACCCCGACTTCCACAAATTTTCCTTCACCTCACAGTTGTGAGAAGTGACATGTGCATGCCCCATAAACCAATGAATAAAAAAGAAAAAATTATTAATGAATCCTTAAACTAAAATAGTCTTAATAAGCAAGATCATCTCATCCAGGGTAGTATAAAGGAAGGAGGTGAGAGGAATATGCCCTTCATGAATAAGTTTCTATACACCCCCAGACATCTAATATCCAACTAAACCCAGTGATATATAAAATAGTTGAAAACTCATGAACTAGATGAGCTTACTGTGGCCACCACAGTGTCTTTAATTTTAGACTATGTAGTGATTCGATCCACCCCCATCAACTTTATTAAAAGTGATGATGTTCATAGATTCTGATAAAAGCATTTTCAGATGGCAAAAGTTCATTTAAGCTTTTTTCTAGAACAAGTAGAAAGGGCTTCCTCATTCTCATAAAACTTGAATACTATGTGCCTACAGCAAAGATGGCTTCTGAGCCCACGAGAAGATGGAGGTGCTCCTGAACTCTGTTTCTGCCTACCAGTGCATCTGAGATTCTCACCATTGGAGCCATTGAGAGGGACAAAAAGTACCGAATTAATTGTAACAGGATATGGAGCATGAAACAATTCACTTATCAAATGCATGTAAAAACCAATGACTATTTTATACGGTAGCTATGTGCACTAAATATATGTGGTGATGTTATTTGTACAGGAACAACAAAATGTAAGATGGGGAAATATAGCTCATTTAAGAACAGGATCTTACTGCAAACTTAAATAACAGATAATGTGGGTTGTTGTGAAAACCAAAATAAGTGAAGAAAACACTTGTTTTTATTTACTAAAATAAATTATTGGGCCTGTCTTTTTCTTCAGATTTGGGATTTTTACAACCCATGAAATACCATTAAAACTTCATAGTGTCTATGTTTAAAATTAATAAATTAATGTGGTAAGAAGGGATAAACCACTTCTTAAGAAACAAAGAACCGAGAAAGGACATAATCCAGATGGTACCAACAAACACATATGGGTCCTTCTAAAACAATAGCAGCTAAAACACTGAAGAATTCAGAAATAATTAGTTTGGGGTGCAAAATATGCACAACAATTAACACGAGAAAGCATAGGAATGGCTTCACATGAATTTGATATGTAAAAGAGGAGTCTTTCAAACACACTGGGAAAATACAACCTTGAAATCTGTTAACCCCACAAGTGAATCACTTTTTTACACAGTGTTCAGTTATTTTATTTGTGTGTGACAATTTCTTGCTTGCATGTAACTCCCCTCCCCTATCCCTTTCTTCTGTTGAGCTGCCTTTTCTTCTTAAGACGTTTACCTCCCGTCCAGGTTTCTTTCCTTGTACAAGTCATGTTC
The DNA here is from genome assembly GCF_903992535.2 of Arvicola amphibius. Lineage (NCBI taxonomy): Eukaryota > Metazoa > Chordata > Mammalia > Rodentia > Cricetidae > Arvicola > Arvicola amphibius. The sequence continues at coordinate 160,982,957 of NC_052058.2, forward strand.
AGATTGCCGCCACTGCTGTGTGTTCACGCGAGCAATGGCCATGCCTTACCCGGGAGTCGGCGTTTGCTAGTAACTCTCAAAGGCGAACGCTCATGAGTGGAAGAAGGGAATGTTTAGGAGGATAAAATAACAGACATTCTTTTTCTGTTTCTGTTTTTGTTTGTTTTTCCTTTTTTTTTTTTTTTTTTTTTTTTTTTTTTTTTTTTTTGGTTTTTCGAGACAGGGTTTCCCTGTAGTTTCTAGAGCCTGTCCTGGAACTAGCTCTTGTAGACCAGGCTGGCCTCGAACTCAGAGATCCGCCTGCCTCTGCCTCCCGAGTGCTGGGATTAAAGGCGTGCGCCACCACTGCCCGGCTCCTTTTTTCTTTTGTATCATTTGTTTTTGTTTGTTTGTTTATTTATTTATTTATTTTGGAGACGTAGTTTCTCTGTCTAGTACTGGCTGTCCTGGAACTCACTCTGTAGGCTGGGCTGGCCTTGAACTTCTCAAACTTCTCTCGCCTCCTCTCCCACAGTGCTGGGATTAGAACTCAGAGTTCTCCTGCCTCTATCTCCAGAGTGCAACAACTGCCCTATATAAAACAAGTAGATATTCTTGCAAATGTCTAATTACTGAAGATTTCTCATGAAAGTTCTCAAATATGTAAGCCAGAAAGAGATGCAGTAATATAAAATATGCATATTATTTAAACAATATTTTCTTAAATACTTTGTCTCTTGGGCTTTGTTCCACAGGAAGGGGACAAATCAGTGAAGACAACATAAAATATTTGAGCCCTTGCATAAAATATCATATTCATATATTTCACTATCATAGTCATGGGATAAAACTTACATGTATGTCTACCTCCTTCTCCTTAAATATTTATTTGTTTCTGTTTTGGCTACATGTATGTAAGTGCAATGCATGACAAGCATACCCGGTGCCCAGGGAAGCCAGCTCTGTAGTCACCATGTGGATGCTAGGACTGAGCCTGGGACTTCTGCAAGTTCTTAGAGGACACTTAATGCTAAGTGAGCTCTCAAACTCTGTATGTCTACCTTCTATATGTCTGACATATAGTATTGTAAAATATCACTTCACTAAGCATGAAGAGTTTTTGTTTTCTGTTTGTTTTTTAATCCCAACAAAGAAATCATGATATTCAGTAAATATATATATATATATGTGTGAATTAATTATTAAGTTACTTAATTAAGTACAATCAAAGAAGTAACTATTAAAAATGCATATCATTAAAGTAACCTAATGAACCAAGACTGAGGATCAAAGGGAAAACAAACTTTTCACTATAATATATAACCAGAGACTGTTCTTTTGTTTCCTGGCTGCCCTGAATCGAATAATCACACAGAAACTATATTAATTACAACACTGTTTGACCAATTAGCTCAGGTTTATTATTAGGTAACTTTTAAATATTAAATTAAACCATTTCTATTAATTTGTGTATCGCTACAAGGCTGTGACCTACTGGTACGATTCTGGTATGTCATTCTTCTTCGGCAGCTACATGGCATCTCCCTGACTCCACCTACTCTCTATATATATCTCTTCCAGCCTGGCTATATTCTGCCTTGCTACAGGCCAAATTAACTTTTTTCATTAACCACTAAAAGAAACACATATACAGAAGGACATCCCATATCAGTGATGGTCAGAATACAATCAATAAATCTCAGGGGAGGCAGTTCATTATTATCTAAATGACTGAATGGATCAATATTTTTATCTTATGTGTGTATTAAAGTTGAGCCATAAAAACAAAAAAAAATGATAATGGATTTGAAAATGGGACGGAAAGATCAACACCTCCAAACTGTGTCCAGGACAACTGATGCCAAAAGAACAAAACAACCCTATAAAGATATGCATAACTGTGCACCAATAAATCGATTAAGTTAGAAGAATGTGATCAATTCTAAAACATCATAAAGCACAAAGACTAATTCAGGAAAACATATAAAACATGATTGAGTGAGCAGTGAATAAGAAGATTGAACTACTGATCAAAACCTACCAACAAAGGTTTGTGTCATGTAAGCCTTTTGTCTGTTTATTATGGACTACCACTTCTTCAAGGTCCTCTCCCACTTTTAATTTAACTTTTATTTTACATGTCTTCTTATGTTTTGAAATTGTATCTTTCCTCTGCTTTTTATCTCCCTCCATTCCTTTCCATAAACCTCTGTTTCTCCCTCTCAAATACATGGTCTCTTATGAATATATATCATACACACACATAAATACATACACATATATAAATAAATACATACATATATACAAATATGCATGCATATAGATATTCTGAGAGTGAACAAAATGGTTTGCCCAGGGAGGATCCTCCTTAACTGATTATCCAGAATGGAGTGGTAAGCCAAATTATCATATATGTATGGGTACAATTATGCATACTGAGAAGGTTGTATTTATGTATTATCCTCCTGTTATGATTAGCCAGGTCCTTGCTTGCCAAAGAATGAGATCAGATTGGTTCACTTTGGAATGGATCCTATCAAACATTTGAAGAAGAGTTACAACTTTCTTTTATTCTTCCAGAAACAATTAGGAACAAACTCATCTGCATTCTCTTGCAGTGCGCATTACACTAACAGCAATGGGCAAAAGGAAAAGATGTGACAGGCCAATAATTATAATATATATTGATATATCAATCCCTCCAGAACCAACATATGGAATTCAAGAGGACATTAAAATACATAGAATATGGAGATGCCATATTCCTATCTACAACACATAAGTAAGCAAAGAAAATATCACACACACACACACTCACAAACACATGTATACACAATGGAAAATTATTTAGTTTTTACACCAAAGGAAATCTTGTTTATTTTATATCACTCCTGAACCATGAGGAAATTATGAGACATGAAGCAAACAAGCTGCAGAAGGAAAATACTGCATCTTTCATGAATATTGAGTGTGTAAATATAAGTAAACTGCTAGAAACACTGCAGAATGCTGATTGCTTGTGAGAACATAGAAACTTCACGTTGTGTGTGCAAGAGGTATAAAGTTTGCTATCCAATAAAAATAAGTTGCATGAGAGCTTCTTTGCAACAATATGCCTATTGTGTTTTTAAAAACTAGAGACAACAGATCTCGTGTCAAGAGTTTGAATTACAATAACAGTTTGAATACAATTTGAGATGGAGTGAGATTTCTACTTCAGAAATATTTTATATTTTTGTGTGTATTGTTTTGACCTACATGTCAACACAAACAGGTGTCTGATGCCACTTGATGGGTTGCAGAGCTGGGGTGATGGCTAGTATTTGGTGGTAGATCCATTTGCTATCACAGAGAATTGCTTAATATTTACTATATCACATGGATGGCAAAATTGCGGTGACCTAGCACACTGTAACAATTCACTTTAAATCAAAGTGCGACATGAGAAACACCTCTGGCTGTGAATGTCTCTGCTACCAATCTTGAGACGATTCCGGCATCTGTAAGAAGACATAGATTTACTGCTGTTATAAAGAACCATTTGTAATGCATATTCTCATACCATGGGGCCAATAAAAGCACATCCGATAGGCGATGATTTGTCCGAGGATTGACATAACATCTAAATGACTCTGTATATTACACAAACAGTGTTGGGACCTGTGAACCCCCAGATCCTGAATTTTGTTAAACAACTTGTTTTCCCCTGACCTGAGTGCCTACAGCTGCTCTGAGCACAAGACCGTCAGGAGTTCCTGATGGCAGGGGAACGGTTTCTGGTGCGTTTGACTGGGGCATGGTTATCTTTATATATGCTGCCCCCTGAGCACAATAAAGGGGGCATTCTTGGGGCATTCTTTGGGCATTCCTGTTTCAAGGATGACCCGTGTCTCTGTGTGTCTTTGTGTGTTTAAAGCTCCAGGCCCTTGCCCCACTCGCGAATGGTCCTGTAGTGTAGGCACTGCAATACAGAATAAATAGTCCCAGGCTGTCACGTATTTCAGGCGGGCGGTACAAACAGTGCCAAGTCTCAGCCCTTCAGTTTGACTGTCACATAAGAAAAGTAAGCACTACAGCAAGCAGAACTGAGGAAGTTGGGGAGATCATTATTTGCATACCCCTTATAGGCTCCCCTGCACAGTCAACTAAAACAATGTCAAAACATCTGCCTCCAGGCTAGCATCAAAGAAAACAGAGAGAAAGATTACCTTTCATAATTAGAAATCTTGGGGCACAGAAAGAGATGGCAAGAATTAAAATATAGCTACATGTATGGATACACACATATGTAGAAATAATATTTATATTTCATTTATTCTTGGAAAAATAACTATGTTAGATCTTATCTGAATTGGGAAAAGATGAAAAAATTGAAATCAAACAAAGTATGTAAGAATATTTAGAAAACAAAGAAATATGAAACTGTACTAGGATTTCCAGAATGTACTGATGCACCTCAGCTTTCTTAATACTATGCTTTTCTCTGAATTATATTCTGTCTGTCACAAGAACATAACACATTTGTGCATGTGTACAAAGATGATAAAATCAGAAAAAGGTTAAGAAAGTTTTATTATTATTGAAGAAATAAATGTAAGGCACAACAACTGGTTATTGACAGCCTCTTTGATACTAAATAGTTCTTTTACAGGTGACTGATCAATCGTAACTTTCCAGTATTTTTGCCATTCAGAGTTTTTCTAATGTTCATGGGTAGGTTTAATATTGTTACACTCTACCCTCCACTGAAATTCTTTCCAATGTCATGGGTTTCTTTTATGAAAATATATTTAACATTCTCAATTTTCATTTCATAAAACAACCTTCATTATTTACAGATGTATGCACTATTTGCTAGTCCTTCAAATTACAAACCTGAGGATGATTGCAGACTATGTGCCTTTTCTTATCTTTTCTAAACATACTGTATTTCTTATGGTCTTACAGAACTATATATATTTCTCATTTCTTCAACTACATTATCTTGATGTAGTTTCCATGTGTTACAAAGGGTGAGAAGGTTTCAGTTAATATAATAATGAACCTACTGTGGCTCAAGCATTGTATGAACTTGACTTGAACTTGGCATGCTACTGTGGTCACTGGTTTCACCGTTAAGTAGATCTATGTATTTGTCATTTACAAAGACTTAACTCTTACCCAGTTATCTATCTATCATCTATCTATCTATCTATCTATCTATCTATCTATCTATCTATCTATCCATCCACCCACCCATCCATTAATTAATTTTACAACTCAACCACACCCCTTTTTCCTCTCATCCCAGGCACCCTTACCTTTCTTCTGCCCCACCCCATGCATGCCTCTTTTATTTCTATTCAGAAAGTGTAGACCTTCCATGAATATCCACAAAACACAGCTGATCAAGTTGCATTACAATTAATTACCTCTCCTCATAATAAAGCTCGACAAGGCAACCTAATATGAGGAGTATGGCCCCAAAATTCAGCAAAAGAGTCAGAGACAGCCCCTGCTCCCACTGTTAGGAGTCTCACAAGAAGAATAAGCAACACAACTGTTTCATATATGCAGAGGTCCTAGGTCAGTCTCACGCAGGTTCCCTGGTTGTTGGTTGTGAGCTCCTATTAGCCAGGTTAGGTAGTTCTGAGGGGTTTCCCCTCTGGCTCCTTTAATCCTTCAACTTTTCATCAGGATTCCCTGAGCTCTGCTAATGTTTGACAGCCACAATCTTTATTCCATCCCAGGTTCTTGAACTTCTTTCCTGTGACTCTAAGTTGTATGAAACTCAATCAAAAACCATCTTGGTTCCATTTATCTGCTTTATTTTTATGTTTAACTTGAATTTTATCCTGTACCAATGTGCCAATGTGCATCTGAATCCATATCGTGTGGAGGTCAGGAGTGGCAGATCTCTCTGGAGCTGGACTTCACTGGTAGTTGTGAACCACCCAATATGAGTGCTCAGAGCCAAACACAGAGCCAGTGGACAACCAGTAAGCCCTCTTTACCACCAAACCATTTCTCTAACCCTTCAAATGTTTTGTTGTTGTTTACTAGTATTTTTCTTTGATTTTTGAGATAACAGTATAATTTGAAGAAATTATAGGCAATTGGGAAGATGAGAGAAAATTTCTATGAAAGAAGAAGTTCTTTCATATATATCAACACTTAAAAAAAGAAAAAAAAACAAGCCTGGCATGGCGGTACCTGCCTTTAATCACAATATTTGGGAGGCAGAGGCAAGCAGATCTCTGAGTTCAAGGCCAGGCTAGTCTACATAATGAGTTCTATAGTGGTCAAGGAGACAAAGAGAAACTCTGACTAAAAACACAAAATAAATTAGACACACACACGCAAACGCAAACATTATATATATATATATATATGTAATATATATATATGAAAGGAAGAATAAGGTGAGATAAACTCTCATTCAACTATGAGACATTCCTGAAAGAAAGCTAAACGCCTGCTTGTATTAACCACTCAAGCTAGTGTGTGAGGACACAGGTCCTGTTCTATTGGGCACAAAGACTACACATGGTTTTGCCAAGCTCTCCAATACCAGGCATTGTTTGATACAACCCTATACAAATGGGAATTCGTTTCATATCTTTATAAGAAAGACTGCAGGAACTAAGAAAAACAGGGAAACGGCTTGTCGCGAAGGCATAGAGAAGCCTGGAAGGGCTGTGAGGAGGGGGATTAAGCATCCAGTCCGCACTGGGGCAGGGTGAAGGACAGTTTGGTCTGAGTTGCTGCTGGCCACAATCAAACAGTCAAATGGATCAAACAAAAAAAGCGAGAAAATCATTGGCAGCCATGTTATGAACTCAAACCTTCAGGAAATGGCATTAATGGTCCTTTTGTGGTTCTTCTGAGCTATTTCAAATAACTTGATAATGAATTACATAATGCAAAATGACAAATGTTAAAATATAGAATACTATTAGTTGAAATAAAATCCAAAGGAAAAGGAAAAAAAAAATCTAAGTCTAGTTGTCAAATTGAGTGACGAGCATAGGTCAGACATCGCATACGAGAAATGAGGGTAACTGCACGTTGAGAAGAGCAGATGGAAGAGGTCTGAGCTGAGAGAGAAGGTGAGAAAGCAGGGAAATAGAATTTCCAGATTTTAGGACCGAGAAGTTAGTAGCATGGTGAAAAGCTGGAAGATTCGAAAGCCTTTAGGAAACGACTTTGAAGCCTGAAGGCTGATTCAGAAGCTGTGCTGAAAACTCGAAACATTGAAATGTCACCTCATCGCACAGGCTGACTGTTGCAAAGTCAGGTCCTCTATGTTTCCACACAGTACTTGAAACGCATGCTGACTTTTGGAGCATTTGCCACTTCAAATATTTCTTGGCGAGCCATGCACCCATTGCCCTCTCTACCTATATACCCCAATCTGAACACAGTGTATCACAGTACTGAGGGCAAAATGGCCCCAAGTACATTTTTCTTCAAGCAAACTATGGTCTCCACTCTCCACTCTGGACTCCCTTTGTGGCCACCCCTTGTTTTATCTAACTTTGACATAGTTTAATGATTTGTCCCTATTTGTGCTTTGGAAAAGAGAACACAAACTATCTGAGCTAATTCGATAACATTCCTAAGGACAGGAGTATATTCTGATTTGATACATCCTGACATTTTAGCCTAAAATTCCACTTGGCAAAATCATCTTGGCATATGCTGTCAGCACCCATTTGGATAGAATATTGATCATTTTTCTACTTGAATATATTGAGTATATTTCACATGCTAAGTCCTAGTCAATAAAGGCTAGGTTTGTTTTTTGGATTAATTGCGTCCTTTAGAGAAAGCCATGAAAAATCCATTGCATTTTTATCCACAAACAGAACAACTGGGTGTCACCAGTTGTTATAGAATTCCCACTAGAGTCACAGGACTGAAGAGCTTGAAAGCAGAGGGGTACATGGGAGGGGCTTGAGGTAATAAAGGGAAGGAGCAAATTATGAAATTGTAATAACATATCAAAAAACAAAAATCATCACAGAAGTAATTATAATGAGTTCATGGGGGTAATGTACTATTCAGACCATCACACTGCCCCATTCCCAACACTTTTTTAAGTGCATGAATTAGGGAAGAACTCTAACTTGTTAATTCTGTAGCTTGCCCTCACTAAATGATAATAATTATAGAACCTAATGTTCTATGAAAATGTGCCTAAGAAGAACCCTCCATGGGACTGTAGGAAAGGATAAGACATTGATGGATGGCGTGAAGTGATTGTCAGGGAGTTTTCTCGGAGTGAAGGCACAAGTCAGCAGCTCAGTGCTTGCCTATCACGTGTTTGCCTGATTTGATCATCTGTACCGCAAAGGATGAAGAAGTTTCATATAAGCATATTGCTTTAAACATTTCAACTTAGGAAAACCCCTTGTGCTTTGTGCCATGCTTGGTATTAAACCTAGGATGCCATGCATGCTGGACAAGCACTCTATCAATAATCTACTTCCCAGGTAATTCCTTTTCTTGGCTACTGAATTACGTGATATACTGAAAAATCACAAAACAAAATTAAAAACAGAAGTTAGGGGGATTTTGTTAATTTGGGGGGTTAATTGTTTTTTGTTTGTTTTATTTTTATTTAATTGATACTTACCTTCTTTTTATTCTTGTTCTCGTTCTTGTTCTTGTTCTTCATATTCTTGTTCTTGTTCTTCATATTCTTGTTCTTCATATTCTTGTTCTTCTTGTTCTTCTCCTTCTTCTTCTTTTCCTCCTCCTCCTCCTAACGAAACTCCAAGTAAATACTAGAAAAGCAATGACTGAAAAAGTATGATTAACATCAATGTCTGTCCGATATTCAAGTCTAACAAAGACTGACAAGGATTCTATACTGCAAAGCATTAAATTTGCATCTCTATAAACTTTATATAGTAACATGTTCTTTATTTTTCCTCTTTGGTTGAAAAATTCTCATAGAATGTGTAATAACCATCCATCTCCAATATTCTAGTACTTATCTTTCAGAAACTGTTACTTTTCTTTTGAAGTTTGTAGTCTTAATTAATATAGAATGTTCTGCCGGGTGGTGGTGGTGGCGCACGCCTTTAATCCCAGCACTCGGGAGGCCCAGGCAGGCGGATCTCTGAGTTTGAGGCCAGCCTGGTCTACAAGAGCTAGTTCCAGGACAGGCTCTAGAAACTACAGGGAAATCCTGTCTCAAAAAACCAAAAAAAATTAATATAGAATATTCTGTAATTGCTGGAAAGGGCTTCTGAGTACCATTCCATGTAAATACTGCAACAGTATGTTACCACAAGGAAAGAAGAGTGAACTGAACTGCTACAAATCAGAACATATTACTTTGAGCTGACTAGTTAGTCAAAATCATGAAATAACACAGGATAAAACTATAGACCTGGAACATCATGAGAGCCAACGATATTTACATCCCTTTTTCTAATTGCTAAGTTATGGTTGCTATGACAATAGTCATTCCCACTACCTCTCTGACACACACTACTAAGAAACCTTGTCTCGATGCTCTTAAAGAGCTTTGTCGCTAAAACAAAGCTTTCATAGCGCTTTCTCAATACTCCTTCTGTTAGCTACACAGACTTGAATAAGTACTTAGTGCTTATGGCATTTATTGAAAGTATCTGACTAGAGATTTTAGAGATTCTTCCCTCTGATTCTTTATGAGAACCCCAGGACTTCAGTTTTATTATTCAAGTTAGTACAAAGAGCAAAATATATTATTTGATTGGCTTTGAATTCATGTGCACACATGGCTTATTAACAATGGATTTTTTTTTAAATACAATGCACTGATGAATCTTGACAAAATTAGAGATTTGGGGTAAAATCACAAAAATAGTACAGTTCAGCTGAATTCAGAATATTTCCCGGTCACCCAGAAAGTTGATTGTAACCATATTCTTAATGACTTGGTGCCATGTATATGGTATTGGTTATACAAACTCTATTTTATATTTTACTTTACTTTTATGTCATAGCACTGAATGCACACAACAAAACAGCTTTGAAATAAATGAACAGACTCCAACAACAATTTGGTGCACCAATGCTGTCTACTACATCCATGTAAAACCTGAGAAAGCTTAAAAGGGAATTCTAGGCACAAAAGAGCAGAGGTAGCACATCCTTTTGTATGCATGTTTTGTAAGCCATTTGCTAAAGTCTCCATCTATTTCCACTAAAGCAAACAATCACACACTATAAAAGGATTTATTGAGATATTTTCATATAAGTGAAATTAAAGTATCAAAAATCCATCTAGACTTTAACATTCACTCTTTGTATTGGTGATCTCCACCTAGAGAGGTCTTCCATGGTCTTTGGAAATATCACTTGGCGCTGAAATTTGACTGGTTTTGTTCTTCGGGGTATTTAACTATTTCCCTCCTATTCTTGTTAACACATATTTGCTGACAAATATACATTTAGCTTTCCATTCATGAGATATAGTTTTAATCCCAGTTTTGCCACATTTCTGCCTTTTGGTAGGTTGTCATACAAAATCCTGTCTTAAGGGTATTTTTGATGATTAAAAGAGATCATGATATCCAAGTTTCCAAGTCAGCCTCAGCACAAGGTAGATCTCTGAGCTTTCCTTCAAGTCCTTATGGTCATAGTTGCTCAATATCAATTGGGTGCCTCTTCTTTCCAATCTTGAGAGTGACAATGAACCTCTAAAAGACATTAGAAGAAGAATATGTGCTTCCGGCGGACGGTGCAGAGGTGGAGATCCCTGTGCATCTCTAATAAGGGAAGCCCCAGTCTTATGGTGTCCTATCCCATTGCCTACCCAGTCGGATTTCTGATGCGAGTGGCATTCATTCTTCTCCTGCTGTGAGCACAATGGCTGGTTTTGTCAAAATGTGGCACACTTCAACTCATTTCCAGCAATTTACTCGGCCCAATCAGATATCCGTTCAATGTCTGGTGAACTGCTGTCGTTAAAAACTCCAAGCTTGGCAGGGCCGCTTGGAAAGGATGGTTCTCAGCTTGATTCCTATTGACAGAAGGCAGCTCAGACAAAGGCATAAATAAAACGTTACAGTGATTGAAGAAAAACTCAGGGCTTCACTTAGACCTCATTATTCTGAGCAGTCTGACTGGGAAAGGGCATCAGGAAAGACAGAAGTGCCTTCCTGCTGCAACTCACCCTAATGCAGCAAGCCTGGGAGTCATTTGCAGCTTTCTGCAAAATCAGGTTGGACAGGGGACCATCTCTACGCAATGCCATGCCACAATTCACGGCACAAAAGTTCAGTGGAATGGGAGTCACAGGAACTCATCATAAGTTTCAATTTACTGAGTTTCCTCTCCTGCCTTCAGTATTTTACCATCAAAAAAAAAGAGAGCTTTGAAATGAAGTTATCGTTAGGATGCCTTTCAGCTCTAGAATAATTAAATCTAACTGTATGTTCTATACAAATAGAAGCGTAAAAACTTATTCTTAAGAAGGTAGGAATATTACCAGGCTCATATCAAGACATTATCAAATTCAATCCTCAAATCAACTAGGAATAGCAACAATTTGGAGTTTTTACCTTCTTGAAAACTAAGGACCTATTCACCTTCTTTTCTCAAAGAAGCCTTACTTCACATTATATATTCTCTATATTTTATTGATGTCTTATTTGTTTTAGAAATGCTGTAGTGGTCCTTGTTTTCCTGATGAGAAAGTTGGGGTGCAAAGTGAATAAGTAATTTCTTTCATATCGTACAGATGGGAAGACACAAGGCCGGGATGTGACCCTTTTTCTACTTGAGCTCAGAGGCTGATCTCATTACCTCTGACTGCACCAGCCCTGGGCACAGTTACCTGCAGTGATAACAGGCAGAAATCAAGTAGAAACCTTGCTGTTCTTCAGTCTTTCAGAAGCTAATTCATCCAATTAAAAAAGGGAGAAGAGGAAGAGCGTTGCTAATGTTCAGGGATCATGGAAGTAACATTGGAAAGGCCGGAGGTTGAAGGACTAAGAAAGAAGGCAGATAGAAAGGTAAGGGATGTAAATGGAGAATGAACTCAAATGGAAATCTAGCCTATGCCAGTTTCCTTTAGTATGGAGTGGGAGATAATGAAGTTCACTTCAAGAGTTTTATGTAAATCTAATGTGTGAAATTTTCTACATGTCAAATCATCACAGTCCATATAAAATATATTTCACCACTGCTGAAAAGTTTTGACAATAAGTTGGCTATGTAGGCAAGTGTCTACTTGTGCAGGAAAGAATGTACTCTGGGAAAATGATTCATTCTGTTCTGAAGTTCTACTGATATCAATTATGTTATGTTTATTAAACATGTTCTACTCTTTACTTACTATTATAATTGAATTTATATGTATTTTGTGCCATTAACTTAATTCTTATATAATAGTGTAGCTAATATGGGACATACATTTATTGATTAAAATCAATCTTGAAATTGGCCAGGTTAGTAAATAATATGGAATTTCGTGTGTCATAAGTCTTTAGTGACCTTCCATAACTCTGACATAAAAGCAAGTATTAATATCCTTCCTGAAGTTTGTGCTTATAGAGGAAAGCATATGTAATGCTTCTCTAGAAGTGTGGATTTTTCTGTACCATTTACAATTCTATTAGTTTTTCATGCTCTTTGCAACTTGGATGCAAGTCCAAGGGAAATTCAAGTTGAATATGTTGGCATACTTATTACTTTAATAACCATTAAAGTAGCTGTTAATGAGAGTTTATAATGGCAAACCATCCCTTATTAAAAACTATCTTTAATTGAATTTATGTTGCTTTGCAGAAAAATATTTCAATGATATTCTTTGAATTTTCAAAGACCTTGGACTTAGCATAGAGTGGGGAACCCTGATGGCTCCTTGGCCTTGAGAGGGAGGGAGGGGAGGTATGGGTGGAGGGAAGGGGAGGGAAGGGGGAGAAGGAGGGGAGGGAAGGGGGAGGAGGAGCGGAGGGAGGGGGGAGGAGGAGGGAAGGAGATGGAAATTTTTAAATATAAAAAAAATAAACCATGAGGAAAAAAAATAAAAAAAAATAAATCTTTCCTTTGTTGTAGTCATATATTATAGTTATTCATGTGGTTAAAATTCCTGCTGCCTTTGTACACCTCATTTAGCCATTAAAGATTCAACTAAGAAATAAACATTATCAACTGACCTATGCAGGTACCATTAGCAGTGTGCAGTGGAATTTCTTTGGTTTCATATTTCCCACTGGTATCACTATCTTTCAGCCCAAAGGTTAGTTAGTATATATTTTATCAGTGAATTTATATGAGTGATAACTTATTTTCATTTATACATATATAAAAAACTTTATTAAATCTTTATTTTGAAACCTGAGTATTGGTGAGTATATAAATCTAGTATTGCTACTTGCATTTTTCTCCCTCTCTGTGGTACTTGATAAATGTGTTCTTCCACATTGCTTGTGGCAAAAACATGTTGTCACCCTTATATAGGATCTTGTGAGCTTAATCCACTCTCTGTTTTTTTCTATCTGCTTTGATATTTTTCATGAAAAATTTATTCATGATGTAACTTGGTGTTAATTTACCTTTTTCTCTTTTAAAATTGCACTTGCTTAATTTATCTGTGCATGTGTGTGTGTGTGTGTGTGTGTGTGTGTGTGTGTGTACGTGTGTGCATGAGCGCAAAACTCCCCTTGCACATATGTGGATGTTGTGAACAACTTCCATTAGAAGGTTTTCTCTTTTTAGTATATGGCTCTGGAAACAAAACTCATGCACTCATGTTCGATGACAGATGCCCTCTGACCAGTCCATGACCATTTTCTTTATGCTTCTCAAGTATAGAATTTCACTAAAATTTGCACGTGTCCATATTTACAATTTTGGGCCATAGTGTGCTGAAATATTTTTTCATGCAGTTTTCAGATACATTACTTATGAATATAGTTGACTCTTTTGTGTTCCCTCACAGTTAATAATTCCCTATCATTTGCGTCCACGTGTCTTTTCTGCTCTCTCATACTCTCATATCGAATAGTTTTATTACTAAATCTTCAAGTTCACAAATCATATTAATTGGCAGTTAGTATGGGAAGTCCTTCTGTCTATGTTTTGCTTTCATTGGTTGGTGAATAAAGCTGTTTCAGCCAGTGGCTTAGCAGAATAGGGCAAGGCGGAAGTTCCAAGCAGATAGTGGAGAGAGTTGGTGAAGTCAGAGAGACACCATGTAGCTGCCAGAGGAGAAAGATGCAAGCTGCCAGGTGATACCTGGCAAGCTCCCCACAAGCCTCATGGTAAAATGTAAAATAATAGGAATGTGTTAATTTAGGATGCAAGAGTTTGCTAGAAATACGCTAGAGTTATTGGCCAAACAGTATTGCAATTAATACAGATTTCTGTGTGATTATTTCAGTTCTGGGCAGCTGGGCATGAACAAGTGGCTTCCTACTATAGGCAATATTTAATCTTTAATTAATTCTGTCCAGTAAATTTTCTGTCTCGGACATTATATTTTTTTATGACTAGAAGTTCAGTTTTAAGGGATGAAGAGATGGCTCGATGGTAAAGAGCAATTTATTTGTTTATTTGCAGATGACAACAGCTGTCACCCATTTGTGGCAGCTCAGGAGCCCAACTCCAGCTCCGATGGAGTCCACACCTTCTCATGGCCTCCACGTACACACATTCATGAGAGAGACAGAGAAAGAGAGCAAGACAGACCAGGAGACAGACAATGACAGAGAAACAGAGGGAATGAGAAAGAGAATAAAAATAAAATCTTTAAACTATTCTGTTTTATTTACTGGAATCATTCACGCTTCATCACTTTTAAACATGATACAATTTTAAAAGTCTGACTGCTATTGTCTCTGAATTCCAATAACTGTCTGCACTGGTTGATTTAATTACTTACATAGGATTTTATTTGCCTCTTCCTTGCATGATTGACTATTTTTTAATTGAATGTCAAACATTTGGATGTCACATAAATATTACTTAGATTTGTTCTATAATGGAGTTTCATATTGTAAATAATCATAGCTGGGTATAGGCTCTGTATAGAATAATGAAGTTTTTATGGTTAGTTATTCCCTACCACTGAGCCCTCTTCCTTTTGCATTCTGCTCCTTTGCTCTGTGAAACTTAAATTTTCCTTATTTGACTAGTCGGATTTGACACTCTTCCTTGCTCTCTGTCAGACACTTCTCTCTATCCGTTGGGTAATTCCAGCCCTGCTTCCTGAAGTTTTCTCATACCTGTGGATTAATCAGTTTTCAAGGGAAAGGCACTCATGCGCTTAGCTTTCATATCACCCGCTTTTCTCTGTGTTCAGCTTCCTTTCCTTCCATACCCTGGCCTGGAGTTGATGTCTCATTCCCATCACCCTCATTTAAGTGCTCTGCTGGACTCTGAGTCCTCCTCCATTATTGTAAAATCTCAAAGCTTTGAAACCTGTCATCTCATTTGTTCTTGGCTCTTCTAATTTGGTATCTTCCCTTGTATAAGCTTAGTGTCTTGAATTTTTAAGAAGAGATATAAATCTATACTTGTTTCTTTATCTTGTTTAGAGGTAGAAATTTCTCCAAGTCCTTTACATACCAAAAGTGAAAAGGAATAGCATGATTATTTTAATTGATTAATTTTGTTCTTTGATAATTTCATATATGTGTATATTACATATCATTATTCATCCTTAACTCTTTTTGTTTGCCATCTACTCTTACCCCACCCCCTTTCCTACAATCTCTTTCCTGTATTTCATGTCTTTTTGTTTTGTTTTCTGATGACCTGAGTCTGAGTTTAGCCAGAGCCATTTTTCTGTCCAACCATAATTTTTAACTTATCCATTGGAACATGGTGGATTCACTGGTAGGCACACAACTGAAGATAGAAGTTTCCAGTCGTCTAGGATCTGCTCCTAGCCACTGTCTCAGTAGTAATGCTAGAGCACCGTTAGACACTTCCCAAATCATCACAGTCTCGTCAGGCCCAGTACCCATGAGTGACTGCTGCTTCTGTGAGTTCATCACAGCGATGGCTGGATCATGACTAGGAAGTGGCATCTTTCCGTCCTTCTCATTATGTGTTGCTTTTACGTCTTTTGCTACCCCCTATTCCACATCACTTTCTTGGCCCTAGAAGTAGAATATAAAGTGTTTTCTTTAGAACCCAGTCATTGGAGTCTTGGGTATCCTGTTTTGTTTTTTGTTTTTTTTGTTTTGTTTTTTTTTTTTTAGTTTTTATTATTTTGCTCTGCTTTTTAAAAACAAATATTTCATAGTGATCTCATAACTGTGTCATTATCTCTTTCCCTATAGTAGTCAAGGATAGGGTGTGCCTTTCCGGGTCCCCATGAGTTCAGGTCTTTTAGTGAGGCGTCTTGTGGGGGTTATTGAGGACTGAGACAGTGGAGCAATGCCACGAGGAGAGGTTTTCTTATAAGATCTCTTTGGGCCAGCTGTATAAAGAAGGGTGTCAGGTTCCAAAGACAGAGTAATGTCTGGCCTTATGTAAATTTCTGGTTGCTACAATATAGAAAGAAAAATATCATTAACATGTCTTCTACTTCTGCCTATTAAAATGCTTTTCTTAAACATATTCATGTTTTCTGTTATTAATCAAAATTGTAGCTATTTTATAGTAGGCTGAATTATTCTTTTTATTTGCAAGTATTTGAGGGACACGATTCTGGGAGTGGCCTGTAGTTCAGCAGCCAGAATGTGTGACTTTGGAGGTCATTTGTTATCTGTTAGACAACCTGTTTTCATTAACAATGAAATATTGATGTTAATACGTTTTTTACTTACCTTTCTGAGATGCTATAAAAATAATTTGAGGTAACAAGTATAAATCACATTTTAATTGTGAAGTAATATATAAATACAGGGATTATTATTAAAATTATGTCAATCACACTTTGAAGAAATTTAAATTTAGGAGACATATAAGTTATGGCACACTACTTCATTCTTGTGCATAGTTGCCCCACATCAACTCTAACCCAGAGAGAATCCTTTCACTCAAAAATATTGCACTTTTGAGATGTACCAATGAGCCATAGAAAGAATACTGGAATATAAATTATTTAATGGTGCCTAAATCTAGGCTTTAATTTTGTATACATTTTAAGAAACCTTGATACTATTCAATTTTCTTAAATCTCTAAAGCATGAATAGATATGATTATATTAAATTAAGAATATATACATCTCAAAAACTAGTAATATCAGCTTTGTATGTCTATCGTAAGGAAGAAAATAAATACGATAAAATACATGAATAACTGTGAATTCCAAGAACTCAGTGTTAGTAATTCTAAAACATTAAAACAACTCAATATAAATACATGTGCAGACAGTTTGAATACCAAGGACTATGTTCTTTGTACAGAGCTCAACAATTAGACACCGAATCTCAGTCAGTGTTTCACGCCTTTCTAACCCGGAAGATTCACACACAGGCAGTCAACCAACATTATTACATTTCTTCCAGGCTCCTGCTGTGCCTAATTCACCTATACTCATGGCACAGTTCATCCTAATGTTTCTCCCTGAATTTTCTACAGTAACCCTCATATCACATTTGGCTTCATTAAGATGCTATTTTTTTTTTCCTTTCAGGACCAATCACGTCTCTCCTAGGAAATATTAAGCTTCCCTTCTGAAAATAGACTAAAGCCTATGTTCTTTTCCCTACCAGATTCCGTCTGAGCAGGTCAGCGTGTTTTTTTTTTATATACCTCCTCTCATACACAAGGGTACACTGTTTTCTGATCATCGTGGGTGACAAAAGACAAACCTTTCCGCGGGTGTACAAGCTGCACCCCCTCTGAAATTTTCCCACTCTTCTATGTATTATGTGTATTTTTATTAGCCTGATCAAATAATAGGTTCTGTTAGCACAAGGATCATGATGTCATCGCTCTGAGAATAGTCTTCATCTTATCTATTCCTTACCATGCAGACAATACAAGAGGATGACACCCATATAACTTATTTAGATGAAAAAAATCTAAGAACACTAACATATATCTCCAAGCATAATTTTTAGTAGTAGTAACCATGTATTAGTCTTAGTTAAATCAGTTTGTTCTCAACAACAGTCTCTGCAAAAAGCTGGTCCTTTCACTAATGAATTGACCAGTAATAAAAAAGCTACTTTTGTCACAATTAGTTCATCGATAGAATAAAATCATTAATAATATTCACCACTGATATATTTCAAGGTATATATATATATATATATATACACACACACACACATTATATATACACATACATACACGCACACACATATATGCAAAACACCAATCAATTGCATGACACATAGTGAGAGGAAGTATATTTCACTGATAATCATCATCATCATAATCACTATCAGTGACACAAATACCTGTTCATTTCTCCATATTTGAAAGTTTTATTTCTCCCTCTACCAGCTCTCAGTAGTGCTGCATGGGAGCAGAGTGATTGATCTAAACATTAGGGGGCTGAAATTAGCCCTGACATCTTTGACCTTACCAATGTTCATCCAGATGTTGGATTTCATTCCCATAGTGGTGATTTACAATAGATGACACATTTATGAATAACCCTGAAGGAAGGAACTTCCTCTGATGAGAAGCAAATGATGCTCCTTTAGAAATACAAAATGACTGTGCTAAGATTAATGTTCTTCCTAGAAATGTCAAAGTAATTAATAACAATTAGAAACTTAATGCAAAATGATGCCAACCACTTGGGAATAACAAATAAATGTGAACAGCTATGTGGCTAGCTGTCCTGTACTTCTAAGTACAATTCCATTACAAAATGGATATGTGTATTATACAT
The DNA here is from genome assembly GCF_903992535.2 of Arvicola amphibius. NCBI lineage: Eukaryota > Metazoa > Chordata > Mammalia > Rodentia > Cricetidae > Arvicola > Arvicola amphibius. The sequence goes on from NC_052058.2 coordinate 161,001,718, forward strand.
ATATGTGTGTGTTTATGCATATGTATAATAAATAATACAAATATAACAACAAAAGGCTAAAGAATGAATGATTATTGACAAGATCACTTGTATTCAGAGAGGCTCAGAAGCCCACAGAACCAATCCATCTCCAGATTTTGTTCTCTGTAGCCCCTTTGAGCAGAGAACACACACAATTAGGGAAAATGAACATAGGTCTCAGGCTGAGTACCCATGCCTGGTCGTTCCATCTCCTGGTATGGGCAGTAATATGAAACTTTTTTGAATATGTCTTAAAGTTTGCAGAATGGTGGGTGGTATATAGTTTCAACTATGGAAATAAATCCAAGTGGATGAAATCAAGTTCAGAACATGGGAGTATAGATGAAAATTTGAGATGCTTATTGCTACAAATTGTTATTGTGTGCTCTTAGAGTAAGGGATCCAGAAATTATGGTTAGGGTTCATGCACTAGGAAGAGGGCATGTTGAGCTCAGAAGAAAGAACTAGTGAGTTACATGTTCTGAGTGAGCTGATGGGGAAAGCCCAGCACTGTACAGTGGTACCATGAGCTGCTTTATTCGTAATAGCCAGAACCTGGAAACAACCTAGATGTCCCTCTCCTAAATAATGGATAAAGAAAATGTGGTGCATTTACAGAATGAAGTATTACTCAGCTGTTAGAAACAATGGCATATAATATTCTGATCATTTGACAATTTGTTCTTCAAAAGCTATTTGGTAATCATACCCATGGTCCTTTCTGCTTATAAAAGAGTCTCCATGAAATTGTTAAATGCCTGTTTTGATCTGTTTAGGGAAATAGTCATTAAAAGAAATGTGTGATTTTTATTTCATAAAAATGGAATAATGAAATTTCAGGCAAACAAATGGGACTCTTAAAAAGTCATCCTGAGTGCGGTAATCCAGATCCAGAATGACAAACATGGTATGTACCCACTCATAAGTGGATATTAGCTGTAAAGTAAAATATAACTATGTAATAATTCACAGACCCAGAGACACTAGTTAACATGGAGGTGTTAACAGGGGGCACCCAGATCTCCCTGGGAAGGAGATATAGAAGAGATTTTGTGAGCAGATTGCAAGGGATGGGAATATGAGAAATGATCAAGCTGTGGAGGGAGGGGGGAGAGTACTGAAAGAGAAGACTGGGAAGGAGAATGCATTTCAGGGTCTGGTAAAAACCTGATAAAAACCCAGGAATCTATAAGGATGACGTCAGCTAAGATACCTAACAATAGCAGATGCATAGCCCGAACTGACCATCTCCTATAAGCAGGCAATACTTCAAGTGGACGGGGTGAAAAATCAACCAAGATCATAACCTTCTATTCACAGTCTGTCTTGCTATGTGCTGGGGTAAGGTTAAACTATAGGTTGAGGGAGTGCCCAACCAATGACTGTTCTAGTCTACAACCCATGCCAGGAGAGTGAGTACACCCCTGATACTGTCCTGAGGACCAGGACCCACAGGATGTATGACACAGAGACCTAGGATAGAACCAAACATGACTGGAGAAAATAATGTCAATGTAATGATGCCTAATGATATCCTGCTTCCAGCTACACTCTTAGATTGTTGCCTAAACCAATTTTCATCAGAGAGGCTTCATCCAGTAACCAATGGAAACAGATGCAGAACCACAGCCAAACATTAGGTGGAGCTTGGCAAATCCTGCAAGAGGGTAAAAGAATATTGAAGGAACTAGAAAGATCAAGGACACTACAAGAAAACTCAGAATCAACTAACCTTGGCTCGTAGGTGTTCACAGAGACTGAGCCAACAGCCAGTGAGCCTGCATGGCACTGACCTAGGCTCTCTGCATACATGTTACAGTTATGTAGCTTTGTCTTCTTGTGGGACCTCTAACAGTGGGAACAGGGACTGTCTCTGACTCTTCTACTGTCTTTTGGGACCCTATTCCTTGTACTTGGTTGCCCCTTAATGCATGGGGAAGTGCTTACTCTTACTGGACCTTGACATGCCATGTTTTGTTGATACCCATGGGAGATCTGACCTTTCCTGAACAGAAATGGAGGAGGAGTGCACTGGGTGATGGAAACAGAAGGGGGTCAGGGGCAGGACTGGGAAGAGAGGAAGAAGAGGAAACTGTGGCCAGGATATGAAATAAATAAATCGACTAATTTAAAAATATTACCAAGTTCAAGTAAATAAATGGTCTCCTACCTTGCAAACTTGCCATTCTCATTTCCTAGTTTAGATTTTTTTATCATGTATATGCAATATAAGAAATATGCATGGCATAAACATACAAATGCACACATATATGGGAGAGAGAGATGATTAAGTTGTCAGCAGTGATGGATCTGAATTTTGATGTAATCTGGTCGCCAAAATCGATAATATAAAGTGGGCTGTTAGCTTCGGAGAAGACACTCAGGTTGCAATTTGGGTGCTAATTTTTAATAGACTTTTTTTTATTCTAAATTCTTGATTAGCTAACAGTGACTATGTGCTGCAGAGTTTTAAATCACTCATAAGGTTATTGCTTTGTGATCTTAATCTGACAATTATAAGGGCAATAGAGTGCCATCGACACGCTACTTTTAGTTAACTTACCATTCTCATATTATGATGAAAATATTTTTCAATAGTAGATTAAAGCATCTAGTGTTAGTGAAGTAGAATATTATTCTAAATCACTTTTTTCTTTGCACTATTATTTACTAACTTTACAGGTTTTCTTTGAGGTCTGATCTTGTTTGCTTTGATTATGAGCAGATATTTAATTTCACAACATTTGTGAAAATGTATGTGTATTTTTTGTTGTTATTTTCTTTTACTTTTTCTCTTCATTATTTTTCTTGGGGCACAGAGCCTCAAAGACGTTTGGTGACTTTTTTGTTAGTCAACACTAATAGTTTTTTTTTTTTTATTATTTTTCAGAGGTCTAAAAGCTTCCCTCTACATCACATTAGTAAACTCCTTTATTTTTTATTTTATAATAAACAATTTAATTGTTAAATCCATTGGGAGAACATTGATGCTGGCTCAGTTTATCTGGGATTCTAATTCCAGTATAGCCCTGCCATCGATACAATGACTGGCAAGACACTCCACACACTCCTGTGGTCTATATTTGTGTACTATTTATATAAAATAATGAGTGGGCAGACCTGTAAATGAATCTGCATCTTCAGAATTATTATTTACCATCATAAAGACTGCTACTTACTTCAGTTTGGGACCAAGAAAATGAAAAAAAATCAGAAGCTGAGAGAAAAAATGTGCTTGTATAATGTCTGGCAGCAGATGGTAGTAACTTCACAGGGAAAGAGAGCAGCTGCATTTCTCTCCCTGTGACTGCATCTCTCAAGGCCACAGCATCCAGAAGCAGTGCTTCCTTTCCTTCCCATCTGTTCATAGAGTTGGATACTATGAGCTTTATACAGAAGATCCTGGTTATGTATAATAGCTCCTTGCTAATTTCTCTGCACGCCTTCGCAAGTAGTTCTATCATTTTAATCTAATCTCAGATAGTTGCTGACATTAAGAGCTCCATTCCCTCTTTGGAAAGAAACAAGAAAACAAAAACATAAGAAATGATTAGAAATACATATATGAAAAATGAATAACTTAAAAGACATGGCTGATCATGCCAGGTTACATCTGTAGTCCCATTACTTAACACACAGAGATAAGAAGATTGCTTCAAGTTCAAAGATACTGTGGGCTATATAGTTAGTTCTAGGCAAGCCTGGGCTACAGAAGGAGACTTTCTTTCAAAAGGCTCAGGTGGAGATACCTGAGAGCTCAAGGATTGTTTTTTTTTATTTAAGTTAATAAATATTAGTTATGACTAATTTAAAATCCAGGGTGTTTCTAAGAAGCATCTCTTCATTCATATTTTAGAACTCATTAGTACAATCTCGTATTACAAGAATTCATGATTCCCCTGGTCTTTTTGTTCCCTTTCAAAATGCTGAGGCTTTAAATTTCTACTCAAGAGCCAGGAAGCAAGATGGAGCTATTAGGTTTAGCATCATATATCTTCCCAGGAGGAATACACAGCACTTGTTTAATATGTATGCAGCCCGTTTTAGACTCTAATCTCTTTTCAGTTATTGATACCACTGACGAGCTTTAGATTCTTATTTCTGACACTATAATTTAATGGCCTGACACAAGCCTCAGATTTACAACTTCACTCCGGGCTCTAGAGTCTCACTCAGATTCTGTCCCATGCAGTGATTTGGGAAAGTCTCAGAAGGGGATTTCCTCAAAGTGTTTTTTTTTCCACTATAAATTTTTGCAGGTTCGTTGTTGGTCTCCCTTTCTCTTTGAAGAGGTATCCTTATGCTGTGTTTTTTTATGGTGCATTTTGTAGTTCTTGAATTTCCAAAAATTGACTTTCTAGGTGTTTGTTGGTTGTTTAAGATGACATATATAAAATATTCACTTTCTGTGTGCATCTAAATTTTATTTTCAAAAATGGGCATAAGGTACCTTGCTCATGAGGTTCTTGTTAGTAGTAAGTAGTAAGTGGTTTTTTAAACATAACACACTGAAATCAATAATGTAGTATGTACCAACTTGCAATATAGCAACTTGTAACAGCAGTTACATGGTGAAAGGTTCTAGACCATGCTGTGCAATTTCAGTGCCTTCTTATAATTGATTTAGCAAGAATGCCTTCTTCTAAAATCATTTCATGTAGTAGTTTGCCTTTGACTCTTAATTTCTAGGAATATATTTCAGAGGTAAAATGTAGACAGGACCCTTGTCTGTATTAAGAGTGTTGTGTGCTGAAATATTATTGAAGAATTCAGAACAAACAAACTAAATATTTCTAAAGACATCCGTCTATCATTAGTCTGTCTACCCATTCACCCTTCCAAACTGAACTTTATATAAAGTATATATATATACATACATACATACACAAACACACACACACACATATTTCTGTTAATACTGTATATACTGTTGGTATATAAACTACTGTTAATGTATCCATGGTTCACACTGAGAGGCTGATAGGCCCAGACTATGGATATTTTGAAACAAATTACAAAGTAGTATGGAACTTTATTGGAATATTGCTACAGGTCTTAAAAAAAAATGTAGCCTGTTTACTTTGCCCAAAAAGTTCACATAGGGATTATATTTTAGACTTAAAGGTTATACAGACACTTTAAAAGAGAGAACAAAAAAGGCTATATGCAAAGTCTTAAATGTAAGAAAGGACATTTTTGGCTTAGAAAATGGAGGCAAGCCAAGGCTGCTAAGTTTGCAAGTATATCAGAAGACCAGTGCAGAGACATGGGGAGATTCCATGCTAGGTAGGTCTTAGTAGAATGTATAAAAGAGCTGGGATTTATCAGGAACTCAGTTCATTGTCAAAAGCTGGTGATTGGCCAGGCATTGTAGTGCACTACTTTAATCTCAGCACTCAGAGGCAGAGGCAAGCAATCTCTGAGTTTCAGCCCAGCCTGGTCTGCATCGTGAGTCCCAGGACATGAAGGACTATGTAGAAGGACCCTGCTTCAAACAACAGCAGCTGCAACAACAACAAAATCAACCAACCAAAAACAAGAAAAGAAAGGCAGTGATGGCCTCAAGTTAGTGTTTTAGAAAAACTGCTTAGTGATGTTGGTAGATAAAGGATGAGAGAGAGAGAGAGAGAGAGAGAGAGAGAGAGAGAGAGAGAGAGAGAGAGAGAGAGAGAGAGGAGGGAGGGAGGGAGGGAGGGAGGGAGGGAGGGAGGGAGGGAGGGAGAGAGGGAGGGAGGGAGGGAGGGAGGGAAGGAGGCAGGGAGGAAGGGAGGGAGGGAGGGAGGGAGGGAGGGAGGGAGGGAGGCAGGGAGGGAGGGAGGAAAGAAGAAAAAAGAGAACATCAGGAACCTCAAACAGCTGCCCCTTCTATAAACCCATGTTCCTGTCATAAAAGTTTTGCTCAGGAGAATGTAGTGCTTTGTCTCATTTATGTCACTAGAATTTTCTCAGCCAAACTCTACCCCAAACCACCATGATAGGAAGAAGAACTCTGTGACTCATGAGGTATTTCTCTACAACACTGCCCTAATTAATTAATTGTTCTCTGATATTTAATTAAGCAGTTATGTTTATCTTTTGCAAAGGATGTGGAACAACCAATTATAATTTTCATTGTGACCTTTCAAATTTAATTAAGCATTAAATGCCACAGAGTTGCCTATATTTGGATCTGGGAGAACCATGGTATCTAGCCTATATTCTCATCACACAGTTCCGATGAAAAGTCAACTGAGGTGTATTCCGCACCAGGATCAGTCGAGAAAATGTGCAATAATGCTGCTGTTTTACAAGGTCATAGTACTAGTAATATGTAAGGAACTTTCAAATATACTTGATATACCTAATGAAATGGAAGGGAGGTCTTATTTTTGACATTTACAAGTTATACTTACTAATAATTAACCTATATTTAAATCAAGATGTAAAGTTTTCAGCTATTTCTGCGGCATCATGCCTTCCTGCCTGCCTCCAGGCTTCCTGCCATGATGATGATGCATTCTCTCTGAAACCGTGAGCAAGTGTCCAGTTAAGTGCTTTCTTTCATAAGAGTCACCTTGGTCATGGTGTTTCCTCACAGCAAAGTAACCCCACCGAAGACAATGTTCATATAAAATTCAAGTGTAAGGAAGCTGAAAAACCAGACAAACCTTGCTTGCAATATGGCAATTTAGATACACCATCATTTGCCTTTTGTTTTCTTTTTAACGTAGTTTTTGTGATAGGCAGCCTCAAAATGATTCAGAGAGAACGGCACCTCTTTCAGTTGAACCACTCCTATGTTTTCTTCCCCATCATAGCACACTTGTTCTGTGTGAATGTGTCTAGAAAGATTTGTAGTCACTTGTGTGTACATAGAACTTGAGCTTCTGTTCTTCCATCGTGGCTTCTCTTATCCTTTTGGCCTTTTGGAAAGGACCTTGCATTGAAGAATTGAGATTTTTAGTCAATAGCCATAAAAATGGAGGAAACTAGAATATAGCCAGGTGAATCATTCTTCTTCGATTCTGTCAGCCCCATGCCAGGGTTCAAAGTTTACAAAGTCACTTGACACTTTATGAGACCCTTGGACGACTTAGCTGTGCTCCTTCCAGATTCCTGAGTTTCTGAACTGATCCAGTGAGTGTGCTGACTGTATAGTTGAGATTGCTGTTATTTATTAGGTAGTAGTAAAAAGATAATTCATAAATACCCTCATAATAGTAAATCATTAGCCTTCTAAAATTTCCAAAACTTTAAGCCATCCTAAATTTCCAAGTATTTGCTTTTGTTATATATCTCCTTTTCTCTGTGAAATATCTAACACAGATTTTCGTTCATTAAGAGCTAAGAACTGAACAGCAGCATAATGTGACTTATCAGAGGTTAATTATCTTTTTATAACATAGATAGAGGCACATAACTTAACAGTCAGAAACTATTGCATTTGTGGTTTGCCTAAACATCATATGTTGATATTATCTAATTATTTTTAATACTTTACTACCAGATACAATTTTTTAATCTCTATGTAAAACACTCCATTTGCCCATTCCCTCATATTATCCTTAAGAATGTTTAATATAGTTATTTAAATTCCCCTTTCCCTTTCCTCCCTCCAGGCCCTCCCACAATACCCTTCCTTGGTCTCTTTCAAATTCATGGCAGCTCCTTTCCTTAATTTTATTGTATACCACATATATGTGCATGTATATTTTATGTATTAATAAATGCATAAATATAACATGCTCAGTTAGAATCATTTTAACTTGTCTGACTGTGTGGTAGTATGTAACCAGTTGGTGTGCTGTACCCTGGGGAAGGCTATCTTCGCCATTCTCAGCATTTCTCAATATGGCAGCTTTGCTGTTTAGCCTTAGGTATAGATTTGATGATGTTCAATAGCTTTGTATCATCACTTCATAAAAACCCTTCTGGATTACTTAATTAACTGTGAATTATTGATATCTGTTATCCCTTTAGCAAATAGTGCTGAACTGATCTTTTTAATTCCAAATTCTTGTGGTACTTTCTACTTTACTGTCCCAAATCCGGTCTTACATAACTCTTTACACACAAAGAAAATATCACTGTCTTGTGTTATTGCTTAGTTAGGAGATTCTATATATCTATATATCTATATATCCATATATCTATATATCTATATCTATATGTCTATATGTCTATATGTCTATATGTCTATATCTATCTAATCTATATCTATATCTATATCTATATCTATATCTATATCTATATCATCTATATCATCTATATCTATATCTATATCTATACCTATACCTATATCTATATCTATCTAATCTATATCTATATCTATATCTTATCTATATCATCTATATAAAGGTTATGAAGACTATGCATAGGGGAATATGTAAGAAATAAAGTCAATCAAGGCCGGGATACACTCTAACAATTCTCAAACCACTCCAACCAGGCAATCTCGCACAAACTTAGGCATCCCTAGCCCATCATTTTAAAGATATTGATATGCCTCTCAACATATTCCTGTTGTTATAACAAAAAGTCAGTTTCAAAGTATCATTTGTCAATATGTAAAATCAGGAGCATTAAGAAAACACCTATCTATCTCTTCTTCCCATCATTTTGTAACTTCTGCCTGATCATGGAAATTTTCATTAAAGCAAATCTCTTTCTCCTTTAGTACCAAACCTTACCTTTTTTCTAAATCTGTATATGCATCTTGCAAAATTGTTCTAGAATTAATTCCTATATTTCACTCTAGCCAGGGAAGCAGGTAAGATGACTGCAGATCTTTACTTATCCTTTTGTTCCTCCAAGTCTCGTCTCCAGAGGTTTAACAGTGTCATGCTTGGCCTCCATCTCCAGTTGACCATGTAGATCTGTTCCTTTAATTTTCCTCTCCTCTCATTCTGTTATCCCAGCCACCAACTCCAGCAGGTATTCTCTGGGAACTGGCCAGCCAAGCCTGCCTGAGAAGCAATCGGGCCAGTGAAGCTGGTAGGCAGGTTTTGGATTCTCACTCCTTCTTCTATCCTCCATATCTAATTTCTCATTTCTACCCCCAGCTCTGTAGCAGGTGTACCTGCTGTGTCCTCTCCTCACTCTCTGTACCAAATCTGAGGGAACTAAGCAGATGCTTATGAAACATCCTGCTTTCCTGTATAATGTAGATCCTAAACCCTCGACTTCTTAGTCCATCTCCATTCTTGGCTTCCAATACCAAGAAATGTATTTCACCTGGAACCCTCCCTCAGTGGGCACATTTACCATCATCCTAGAATAATTTCCTGACAGGAAACACACAGCCACAACACTCTCCTAACAATAGAGAGGGAGACAGAAATCAAGGAACTATATAGCCACCTAACAAAGGTGAGGCCAGACATCAGCACCTAGAATTACAACCTTCCCAGATCCGGATGTTTAGGGATCAGCATAAAGATAGTTGATAACAGATAGGACAATTACAGCATAGCAACCCTGCCACAGTAACCCTGCCACAGCACACCGGAGCATCGCAGCATAGCTGAAGCACAGGGCAAAGACCTTGAAATAACCTTAGAAATGTGATAAAGAGGAAATTAATAAATCTCTTACAGAATCTACGAAACACGGACATAGAGTGGAAAGAAACGAATAAAACAGTTCAAGTCCTGAGAGTGGAAGAAGAATCAATAATGAAAATACAAACTGAGGGAAATTTGGAAACAAAAAAATTTGGTAACTTAAACAGGAACCTCAGGGACTAGTTTCACCAAGAGAATGAAAGAGATGAAAGCGAGAACCTCAGGCACTGAGGATCCAATAGACAAAAAAAAAAAAAAAAAAAAAAAAAAAAAAAAAAAAAAAAAAAAAAAAAAAAAAAAAAAAAAAGATAGCCTGGCCAATGAAAATGTTAAATAAAATTTCCTGACACAAATTATCCATGAAATCTGGGACACTATGAAATGATCAAAATTTAAGAATAATAGGAATAGAGGACAAAGAAGAAACACAGGTCAATTGCACAGAAAACATTTTAACAAAATTATACAAGAAAATTCCTTCTAATCTGAAGAAAGATAAGTCTTTCAAGGTACAAGTAGCATGCCTAACACCAAATAGACAGAACCAGAAAAGAAATTCCCTTTAGCACATAATAATCTAAACTGGTGTGGAAGGTCCTTCTGTCTATGTGTTGCTCTTATTGGTTAATGAATCAAGATACTGCCTTGGGCTGTTGATAGGGAAGAACTTAGGTAGGCAGGGAAGATGAAACTAAGTGCTCGAAGAAGGGAGAGAGAAGTCAGGAAGATGCCATGGACCCTCCTCCGGAGATAGATGTGCTGAAACTTTCCTGATAGGTCATGACCTCGTGGTGATACACATATAATAGAAATGGTTTTATTAATATGTAAGAGTTAGCCATTAAGAAGTTAGAGCTAATGGTTCGGGCAGTGATTTAATTAGAACATTTTCTATGTGATTAGGTAGAGAGTTGGGGACTGGGGTGGTGCAGATAGATCTATGTATAATTGGAGAATAGAATATGCAGTTATGAATGGATGCAGGAACTGCAACAGGAGGGGGAGACTCAAGTGGAGAGTGGGAGGGAAGAGAGGAAAGAAGAGGTAATAAAGGAAGCAACAGCTAAAATTAAGTGCCATTTGAGGAATATAATGTAATATATATATATATATATATATATATATATATATATATATACTATAGTAGATCTACATATCTATATATGATAGATATGTGCATATATATAATTTGTCCAGGCTGAAGTTTCAATACACACTGGGCAAATACAACCTTCTGGAGCAATTCTGGAAAAATTATTTAGTCACTAACATTCTTAATCAGTATAAAAATGCTCGATAATGTGTGTGTTTGGCAAGCAAGCAAATTCTATTCCGGTAAGCAAGCCTGACTCTAACAAACCTTGACTTAGTTATCAGCTTTGGCTAATAGAAGAGACTTGGTGAATACTCAAATAACATACAGTGTGAATACACCTTGTAGGTCCTAATCTCCTGTAAGAAGAATAAAAATAAGGAAAGAGAATGAGAATATTGTGTACTCTCTAAATAATACCGTAAGCGGATATAAGCTATAGGCAAGACTTGGGTCCCTGCCAAATAGGTGAAAAGTCTCTGCCAGACTAGCTTCTCTCAGAGTCTAAATGTATGAGTCTTGTTTGTGGAAGCCAGTTGGCAGTCCATCATCCTTGGCACATCTCGCTGTTGCTGCAATAATGTGATAATAATTTAACAGCACCATATATTAGAGAGATATAGTGCCCATTTGCTACTGAAAGTTTTATAAGAGGTACTTTTCTTCTGTTATGGAGGGGATATGTAACAATATTAAGAAAAATTACCCAAGACAGAATAGAAAAATGAGAATGGCTTTTAAAGAAAGGTTTCAGGGTCTCCTGTTATTTCCTTTTTAATATTGCTTGTAGGAGGCAGATAGAGTATGAAGCAGGAATCACAGATTTTTTGTCTCATGAGATATAAATTGAAAGATGACTTTGGTTCCAATCATTCCTGTGTCCTAAAGCATAATTGCCAGGTAATTGCTGTTTACAGTCAATTATCAAGTTCTATATGTAGAAAGAAGCATGCCTTAGTAAACAAGAAAGACAGTGTTTATAGACAGAACGGTAAGATAGAAAGATGAGTCAGGAGCTGGAGACGTGGCTCAGTGGGTTCAAGTGTGTTTCTTTTGCAGAGGACCTTAGTTTAATTCCCAGCTTCCATACAGGGGCTTAAAACCCTTTCATAATTCCAGTCCCACAGCATCAAATGCTCTCCTTTTACCTCTGAGTATATGAGGTGTGCATGGCATGTGGTGAAGATAGGTACATGCATGCACAACATTCATAAACATCACTTTTTACCTAGCCATGACATAGAGTGCTCAACAGAAATATATTGTGGCTTCTTACAGTCAATAAAAAAAGAACTAACCTCAGTTAGAATTTGGGGATAAGCTAACGAATTTGTGACCATCCCTCACACTTATATGTCTGCTACTTAGGCATAACTATGCTCCAAAAAGAATTATCCTAAATGCCATCTAATAAAAACTGGTGTCACACAGCACCTTAATTATTTTATATATGGTGTACATCATATCTGTTGTGAATACGGGATCCCAAACTATATACTTTTCTAAAACTCTATATATCATCAGGCAACTCTTCCACTCTTAGCTATGTCTGGGCAATGGAACTCTGCCTTGATTAGAAGCACTCGGGATTTTATGCCCTGGGTATTGAATATGGATCTCATTAGCCTTCATTTAGGGTGAGTGCAATATATTAAGGAAATGATCAAAAGCAACGCCATGGAAGACTCTGTAGCCCAACCTGGGAGTTTTAGATTTTAACTTAGAACAACGGGAAGCTGCTATAAACTATCAAGCAGCATAACCTGGTGTTCATGTATAGCAATAACTTCAGTTGTATGGTGGAATATAGTACAAACAGAGAATATGTAGAAATATCAAATAGTAAGAGATTTGTGATATTTGGGATCAAAGTCAAAGATTGTACTGCTCTCTAGGAAAGGTCCAGAAAAAGAGGAGTTACACAAAAATAGATTATAATGCAGAGAATTTAATACCTACTCTATGTTTTGAAGTAGCCAGAATGAAAGAGCAGTCTGCATTCCTGGCCAATATATCTGCATGGTAGATGAACCTTTCTTTGAAGTTGGAGATCTCTGTAGGAAAAGTACTTTTGCTTGAACAAATGGTGCAAGCATAATTTAAATTGAATTTGAAAAATGGAAGGAAAATTTAAGTAGAGATGGAAATTAAATCTCAGAGAATGCTAAATTGAAGATGTGAGCACTGAGTTAATTAAAACACTTATTTACCATTATTTTCAGCTTCCAAATTCCATAACAATTTTTTTTTCTTCTGAAAAGTGATATTGGATAGTAGTCCTAATAATCACTAATATGTTCCTTCTTTCCTCTGATGAAATATGCCATCCTTTGTATTTTTATTTGGAATTATGACATATATCTATGGAAGTAACAGTGCAAATCTGAACATTTCTGAATTTCAAGACTGAGCCTCCAAAACTTTACACATCCATGGTTGGGGGGCTGAACTTGCTACAGTGAAGGCTGCTGACTGGCTGCAAGACATTTGAGCAAGTTTAGTTCTGTGTCAGGATTGCCCTAAAGGAACAAGAATCTCCACAATCAGAGTACACTAGAGTCATCAGGAGGAAGGTGGAAATACCTTTATTTCAGAAATTATAGAATTCTGAACATTTCATGGACCACACACACTTCAGATACTGAATAGTAGTTATCCTGGACCTAGACTACAATCTTCTTGCTATGCGTGCTACCTCTTCTTTTCAAGCTGAATTTATGGGAAAATGTTAATCTCTAGCTGTAACAATTGACTTATCTCCATATGAGATTGACTTATCTCTTTTTGTAATAAGCTCTCGATACTCGATACCAATATTGTTTCTAGACACACAGAGCTGCCAGAGATTAAGAGGCTTGTCTTTGTATGTTATAAGATTTTCTTATGAAAGCAAAACTTCTATGAGGGACTGAAAATTTTCTCTGGCAGTGTGTCCTCAGGTCATTTGGTTCCCTCAGAGTTCTCTCAGAGCTGATGTGTAAGGCCTCTTCTCCCCTGGGAGTCAACTGTAAGAGCAAAAAAAGCTCAGGAGACCTCATATCTGTTCCAAAAAAAAAAAAAAAACCCTAATACAGTCATCAACCCTCCAACGACTTTCCAAGCACAATGAAAATATTTTTGAATTACAAATAAAAGAGGAAGCAGATAAATCTTATTTTTCAAAGCTGAGAAAATTACAAGTTAAACAAGAAAGTTCAATATTGAAATGTGAATACATCTGAATAATTTCTTAGAGAAGTATATAGGTAAAATAAAATAATACGTTCCTAAAATCTACAAAATATATTTGATAATAAGTACTCTTTGGAGAAATGTTTATTTGTTATAAATTTAAAAGAGCTTACTGATGAATTAAATTTGTAAATCAAATCAATGCTTTGAAACATATATGGTTTTCATTTGTGTGAATGCAAATTTAAACGAGATACCTCTTTTCTAAAGGCAAATGACAATTGTACAAAACTTTCCATTCATATAAGCATGTTTCTTTTCCATTGCTTGCAATAATTTACAATATTTTTCTGAAATCCTGTCATCTTAAATCTTTGGAAAACATATCAGTTCCTGTACTTGAATTGTACTGTGAAATCACCCAGACCTACTTTCTGCCCTTTTATTGACTTTTGCGGCTTGTTTAATCTAACTCTGTACCTCGATGCCCACTCCTTGATCCAAGGTATCCATGGCTGTCAAGAGACAGCACTGTTTTGCCTCAACTCAGACTGTCTGGAGCCTCATTCCATCAAGCTGCTGCTTCGCCCTTAACACCTTAATGATCTCACACAGAGAAAGAGAGAAATGGAGACTCGGGGGTGGGGGATAATTAAAGACGGACACACAAATGCACTTGGTGCCAGATTTTCTTACCGCAAACAACTGAAATCAAGGCAAACATTTTATCATCTCTGATTACCCAGCTAGCTCCTGAGGGTATTTAAGACAACCACGTAGAAGACACTAATGATAAAACTTAGCTCTCACAGCGAAAGAGCAATGCATAAGGAAATTATATAGGATTAGTTGCTATCACTCTCCTGTGAGGTCTAGTACTTGTGCAGGCTGGAGCAAGACTTTTCTTTTCCTCTCTCTCTTCCCCAAGTCACAGGCATCATTTAAATACTTCATGTATGAAGGCTTTTGGAATGCCAAGCAGCATGTGTGGAGTTGGCTAATGTAAGATTTTGATTTAGAATATTCTGAAAATCTAAAGTCTGAGTTTTATTGGTCTGGTGAAAGCGAGAGCACTAGTTAACACCTAGAAGGGAAATGTTCTTGACTAGACAATAGAAATTGTGGATATGACTGACCATGTTACTGGGAGGGCTGCGAGGAATCAATGTAACCATGTGGCCCTGTTCAACAAAGACTAAAATAATTTATGAAATTTAATAAACAAATTTATTTACATCTCACCTTCATGATCTCCAGTCATATAAAATCAGATAGAAATGATGAATGATTCCTATTACGACTGTCATTGTAAGTGCATAGCTCAACTCGAAAACAGTTACTCACAAGCTATTTTATGAACCATAGACTCGAAACTTTCTGGTAGTTTAAAAGATATTTTTCACTGCTGTGCTAATAATTCATGTAAAATAGCCACTCCTAAGTCTATCGGGCAGGTGTTTATTTGCTTAACAAATGGTTAGTTAAAGGAAATATTAACTATAATAAAATACTTTATTGGTTGATTTTAGCAATAATACTAAGAAAGTAAAATATCTTTACCAAACTATGGAATTAAGAAAATATCAGACAAAATGCTCAAATTTACAGAGATAGTTCTCAGTGATAAGGGATTTACTATGTACAAATAAATGCATCAAGTCTCTAAGTCCTGTTGAGTTTGTATTGAATTGATATATCCTGCTTATAGAAGGATTCTTTTAATTAATTCTTATTTATTGAATAAAGTAAGATATATATGAAAATATTCTTGTCCTCAGCATCTAAAATGCATAGGTGGACTTCACACGAAAAACTAGACATTCTGACGGATCTCCACTATGGAAACAGCAGGCATGGACTATAAACATGTCAATGAAGGAAAATTCATGAAGGCTATTAGTCCATGAGAAAAGTATTTAGATATTTGATAAACAGCATATTATATACTTACTCATTTATTGTGTGTGGTTGATGGGGGAGGAACCAAGGCGTGGTGTGATATACATGCAGCTGTCAGAGGACAATTTATGGGGATTGCTTCTCTTCCTCCTACAATGTGTGTCTCAAGGATTAAACTCAGATTGTCAGCTTAGCAGCTGGTACATTTCCCTCCTGAGTCATCTCCCTCATCCTATATATTTATTTAACGTAAGAATATCTCATGAGTGTTTTAATAGAGAATGTTTTCACAAGTAAATTGTGACTTCACTTTGCCTTCAAATTAGTTCATTAAATCATAAATATAAGTATCACTGAAGTTGACTCACTGAGAGATTGGTTGATACTTAAAGATGATGATGGTAGAACATGATATCACTTGGATAATCATTCCCTACTTTTAAAAATTAACTCCCAGGTACTAATTGCCTCTCGCTGAACTAGAAATTTCTTTTCTAAATGCCTCACTGTGACTATCATATAAATGCTACCATTCCAGGTTTTCATGCATCTGCTTCTGGGCCCCTTTTAAGTTTGCTCTCTTTATAGACCTTTAGATTTTATGTTCTTTACGTACAGAACTTGTTTATGATTGGCAGTTAGCATGCCTTTTGTCCTGCTTATTTCTTACCCTTTCATCTAGATAATGAGAGATGGAATTGGACTTAGTAATTCCAAGGCTATTTGATAATCCCATTTTGAAACTATCAGTGCTTCTCACATGCATCTTTTCTTTGAATGGATGAACAGTATAATATGATTTGAAGAGAGTTCAGAAGCTATATGCACCTTAGGCTCTCTAGTCAATTCTGCATCTCTAGGACTCCTATTACTGACATTGCCAAATGAAAAAAGGAGTGTGAAGTGGGGAGAGGTGTGTGTTCATTAGAGGTGCTCATTCACAAGATATTATGTTTACTAGTATGGAATTGTCTAATAATAAAAAGAGATATTCTATAAAAATGAAAATCTGTGAAATTCACTAATCTCTGCTTAAAGATTTTATAATACTATTGAATTTTATTAGATACATGAAAATAGTCTTAACATATAATTTTAATAGTTACTTATTTTGTTTTCATTTTATTAAAAATAGATTCTTTTTTTCCCATACAATATATCCTAATTATAGTTTCCCCTCCCTCCCCGCCTTTCCAGATCCACTCCCTTTCTGTTTCTCATTAGAAAAGAACAAGATTTCAAGAGAGGACAACCAAACATAACAAAAAATATAATAGATGAAGTAAAAACTATCATATCAAAGTCGGATATGGTAACCCAATAGGAGAAAACAAGTTCCAAAAGCAGCCACAAGAGGCAGAGACACACTTGTTCTCATAGTAAGGAGACCCATAAAAATACTAGGATAATAGCCATAATATATTCGTAATATAGCGAGAACCTGGTAGAGACCCTTATGGGCCCTGTGCCTGTTGCTTCAGTCTCCGTAGGGTCATTACATGCCTTTGTTAGTTGATTCATCTGTCCTTGTTCTCCTGGTATTTTTCAACTGATCTGAATCTTATATTCCTTCTGCATTCTCTTTTGTTGGGTTCCCTGAACTCAGAGGAAAGGGATTTGAGAAAGACTTCCCATGTAGACTCTCTGTGAAACAATGCCTGGCTGTGGGTCTCTGCATCTCTTCCCATCTGCTGTAGGAGGAAGCCTCTCTGATGATGACCTGATAAGACACTGGTTTATGAGTATAGCAGAATATCATTAGGAATCACTTTCTTGATTTTTTTTTTTTAGACCAGTAGTATTTTGTTTTACCTGAGGTCTCTGGGCTCTCTAGTCTCTGGTTCTTGGTTACCTTAGCAGTTTCTGACATGGCTTCCTTCTTGTGGAGTGGGTCTGAAGTCAAATCAGACATTGGTTGGCTACTCCCACATGCTTTGTGTTACTATGGCCCTAGCATATTTTGTAGACAGGATAGACTGTAGGTGACGCTGGGTTTTGGTGCTGGCTTGGTTTCCACATATCCTCACCAAAGAGACTAGAACACAGGACTGAGGGCTCTATGTAGACACCAGGTCTACTTCTCGACATTCAATGAGTTCTGTGGGTGTTGTCCTTGTCGGTTTGAGAAGAGAAACACTTGTCTCGGCAATAGTCTGGGTTGTTTGCTGTTCATGAATTTCCATTAGGTCCTTCTGGCCAACACTCAATCAAATTCAGACACTGTAAGTTTCAAAACCTGGTGACAAGAAATGGCCTTTTGAGACTCTTTGTCTAGTTACTAGGAGTCCTCATTAGAATCACCTTCATAAATTCCAAGAAGTTTACACGTGCCCCATAAGACTTTCCAGTTCCTGCTATCCCTCCTGGCACTCTCTACCTTCACCTCATCTCTCTGCCAGATGATCCCCTCCCACTTTCCTGTCTCTACCTGTCTCCAGGCTGCCTTTGAAGTCCATTCTACCCCCACACAGAGACCCCTCCTTTTTACCTAACTACTGTGGATTTATGGATTGTAGCTTGGTTATCATTTTCTTAACAGCTAATATTCACTTCCAAGTGAATAATACTATCGTTATTTTTCTAGTTCGGGTTTGCCTCACTCAGGATGATGTCTTCTAGTTCCATCCATTTACATGCACATTTTCACATTGTGTAAATGTACCACATTTTCTTTATCCATTCTTTAGTTGAGAGACATCTAGGTTGTTTCCAGTTTTTGATCATTATTAATAAAGCCTCAGTAAACATGGTCGAGCAAGTGTCTTGGTGGTAGGATATAGTGTCCTTGGGTATATGTCCAAGAGTGGTGTAGTTAGATAACGAGGTAGATGTGTTCTCAACTTGATGAGGAACCACTCTACCGATTTCCATAGTGTCTGTCTCACTATAAGTGGAAGAATGTTCTTTTTGCTTCATATCCTCACCATCATGAGCTGTCACTTTTGTTATTGATATTAGGCATTCTGACATATCTGAGATAGAACCTCAAAGTAGTTTTGATTTAAATTTCCCTAATGCGCAAGGATCTTGAAAATTCCTTTAAGTGTTTCTCGGCCATTTACTTTCTTCTATTGAGAATTCTCACTTCAGATCTGTACCCCATTTTAAAATTGGATTATTGTTTTTGATACCTAGTTTCTTGAATTCTTTATATATTTTTGTTATTAGCACTCTATTTGAGGTGGGGTGTTGTAGGATATTTATATGTGAGGATATATATTACTGTGATTGGTTTAATAAAGAGCTGAACAGCCAATAGCTAGGCAGGAGGTGAAGGTGGGACTTCTGGGCAGAGAGAGGAAGGAGGAGGTGAATTCAGAAGTATGCGAGACATGGAGGGAGTCAAACATACAGAATGAAGAAGTTTTTCTCTCACAGCATGGTTGCATTGTTTACTATGGTCTTTATGTTTTCTTCATCACCCATTAGAGACAAACAGACAACATTTTTCAATCACTCTTTTATGTAACTATTCACTTTGCTTCCCTTACTAGAACTGTTGATTCTGCGACTCTACGTTATTTCTTCAAGTTCACAGTCTATGGTAGAGAACATTTTTAATGCATATTGAATAAAAGGAGGTTTATTAAGGTGTCATTTCCAACACTCGATGTCATATAACTGCATCATAGGACCTTGAGAAGGTATTTCTATTCCTTTGGATTTTATATGCCTCTCCATGCATACTGTCGTATTAATCATTTCAGTTTGATTTAGAGATTCTTTGTCTTCCATGTACTGCTACTTCAGTTAAGGAAAAAGAGGAGAGACGTTGTTTAGAGACTCTTGCCATTTGGAGAGCACTATTTGGTGATGTGGGGCATATGTTTCCTGCTAAGCGACAGGAGAATCACAGACTCGCTTGTCAAATAAGACTCACATATTAGCTTCAAAGTTGAAGTGTGGCCTAATCTTTCCCCTCTCAGGCTGTCATATATTCCATGTTTAGCCTATTGTTTTCTGCTCTCTTTGCCCATTTTTCTTCTAATACAGACACACAACACACACACACACACACACACACACACACACACTTTGATGTCTTAGATAACAGAAAATAAGAGAATGCTAGTTGCATTGTGTTTCAGTCCCAATTTCTTTCCAAAGCGCCTCTTGAATTCTACTGTGTTCTGATAACATGACCATCTTTACATAGATACAACAATATTATTATGATACCTGGAAAATTCTGTTTGAAAGATTTAGAGAAAAAAAAGACAAACCACAGCAATTACCCAGAAAATGGAAAAGAAATAGTTGCTTGGAATCACACTTAATTATTATTTACTGAGCAATAACGTACAAGACAGACAATTGTCTTTAGCATTCAATTTTAACACTCTTCAATATGTCAATATTTTCAAAGGAATAACTTCAAAGGGTAAACTCAAGTATAATTTTGTTTCTTAAAACATGTTTTATTGTTTACCACAAAATTCAAACCATTTAGAATTAAATACAAGGCTTATTACTGCTTTTATATCATTCTTCTAACATTCAAAGGCTTAATCTTTATACACACTTGGATAATTTATGTCCACAGTCCTTTTCAGCTTGTATCATGTATTGCATGACAATATTCCTTGTGAGGTATGAGCAAATGTCTGTCACTCCAGATAGGGAAATGATAACAGATCAATGTATGCACACCACCAAAGTCCAACTTGTTGGGTTTTATTGGAATTATTTTATAAGAGTAGAAATGACTTAAAGTCAACCAAAAGCCACCCCAGAATGGGTATGGTTTATGAGAGTGGAAAATCTTGAGCAAACTGTATCGCTTGCAGACATCCCAATAGGTTAGAAGAGTGTCCTTTCCAGGCTGTTTAGCAGACCACTGTTTTTTCCAGGCAACTTGGTTGGTCTCTGTCTTTTAATTTGCTCCATTGGTCTGATTGTCTTCTAGCCAGTTCTACTTCTCTGGGGGGGGGGTAGGGGGTTCACAGCAGTTTTACTTGTTACATGAATTTGGGAGTATAAAGACCTAGTAAACCCAGTCCACTTTATGGATTTCCTGAAACTACTGAGTTGTTTACCTCTTGAGTCTTAAGAAGCATCTCAGTAAGATGAAAAGTTTCACCTGCCTTTAGTATATCCCGTGTCTTAAAGAGTTAAGGTTCAATGTGAAAGAAAAAACGGTCACTGAAAATTTAAGTCTCAATAAACAGTTTTATATGCAATTTCTGCAAACATATTTTCATTTGCTATAAAACAGCAAAGAGCTGGGGGAGACTAAGCCAGGGATATGCGAAGAGAAAGCAAAACAGTCTTAAATAAATATAGGCTTAAAAATGAAATTGCCTCCTGTATTGAAATATGGTTATCTCATGATATGTTAAAAAGCAATAAATTTTTCTGACAAACAGTAATTTTGTTGAAGGTTAAAACAAATTCTCACTTCATCCTAAGGAGGCATGATATCAGACTTTAAAGATGGTTAGTTGTGCTCAGATATTGATCATCAGTCACATGACTGGCTGAGCTAGGTCACCTAAGACTTCATAGCTGTGCTGAGGGACATCTCAGAAATGGACATCTGTTAAAGTTAAGTAAGGATATCTGAAGAGAAACAGAACTTAAAAAGTGGTCAGTGGAAAGCTAATGAAATTTTCATTATAAATATAAAGTGAAGGGTTTGAAGGGACATTGCAACATGGCACGACATAGGTGAAATATCCTGACTTGTATTACAGCTTCACAGCACGCTCAGAAAGCCCAAAGCAGAATTTTGGCTAGGGTCAAATATCAGTGATCTCAAATACAATGCGAAATAAGTTTGTGTGTTTTCTCTTCCAGAAAATATGAGCACATATGTATAACATAAGTTTATATCTTATGTGTTAGGACCAAAAGCACAAGTAAATACAAAATTTTCTTACAGAAATTATAATGGATCATAAAAAAAATATTTGAAAGCATGAATTGAACTTTTATTGAGTGGCCAGAATGCAAGAGTTTCTTTTCTTTTCTTTTTTTGAGAGAGAGATTCATAGATGCGTACGGTATTTTATCATTCCTCCCACTGTCTCCCCCACCACCAGTTCCCCAGTTCCTATCAGGTGTACTCTCTCTCTCTCTCTCTCTCTCTCTCTCTCTCTCTCTCTCTCTCTCTCTCTCTCTCTCTCTCTCTCTCAAATGCATGGTCTCTCTCTAAATTGTAATTGTTGCATATAAACCCTATATATATGTGTGTGTGTGTATCTATATATACATAAATAGAGAGATAAATATATCTGATATGTATTTCTTAGTTCATTTAATGTTGTTTGTATTTTCATGTATTTAAGGTCTACCACTTGGTATTGCATAGCCTATCAGAAGTTCATCCCTAGATTAAAAAAAAAATTCCTCTCTAAATAGCCGTTTTTTGTTCTGTGGTGCTTTTTGAAATTTCCTGGATTCCCACTGACACACCAATGTTGTAGTCATGCAGGTCATAGGAGGGGAATTACGTCATTGTAAATCTAGCCAATAAGCATTGAGTAGAGAGGTCGAGGAACCTAAAGGAGAACACTTTTACAACTGTACAGGTGAGCGTTGTTTTTGACTATCATCATAGATACATCTTTTCAACATTAGAGACTGTTACAGAGAACCTAAACTGGTCAAAATTCAAAGAATATAAGTCATCATTGGGCACTCAACCCAGTTGATACATCTAGAACACAAGCCCTGAACATAAGCCTCAAGGAGCATCATGAACGAGGGAGGCAGAAAGATTGTATGAGACAGAACCAGGGAATCTGCTGCAAGTTATTGTTTTCTAGACAACACAGGGAAGCTGCAAAACAAATCTCAACCACACATGCCTGAACAAAACCTCCACACTGATATCATTGTGAGACTCTGTTCTTGAAAATAAGATATAAATGAGGTTATTTCACGTCTCCTGTCTTTATCAAAATGTGGTTTAGTAAAAACAATATAAACAAGTAAGCAACTCTAATATGTTTTTTTTAGAAGAGATATGACACGGAACATTTATGTCACATTGTTTCAGATAGAAAAACATTAGGAAAAAATAATAAAATAATATGTTGTCTTAGTTGCGGTTTCTATTCCTTCAGTGGAACACCATGACCAAAAAAGCCAGTAGGGGAGGAAGGGGTTTATTTGGGTCACACTTCCACATTGCAGTTCATCACTAAAGGAAATCAGGACAGGAACTAAACAGGGCAGAATCCTAGAGACATGAACTAAGGCATAGGCCATGGGAGGGCACTGCTTACTGGCTTGTTTCCCTTGCTTGCTCAGCCTGCTTTCTTATAGAACCCAAACCACTAGCCCTGGAATAGCTCCACCCACCATTGGCTGGGCCCTTCCCCATCTACTAATTAAGAAAATTTCTTAGCCGGGCGGTGGTGGCACACGCCTTTAATCCCAGCACTCGGGAGGCAGAGGCAGGCGAATCTCTGAGTTCGAGGCCAGCCTGGTCTAAAAGAGCTAGTTCCAGGACAGGCTCTAGAAACTACAGGGAAACCCTGTCTCGAAAAACCAAAAAAAAAAAAAAAAAAAAAAAAAAAAAAAGAAAAGGAAATTTCTTACACCTGGATCTCATGGATGAATTTCCTCAATGAGGCTCCTTTGCTTTATAGAAGCTTTTCAGGAACAACACCCTTCACAATAGCCATAAATAGCATAAAATATTTAGAAGTAACCCTAATCAAACATGTGGAAGACCTGTGTGTGTGATAAGAACTTTAAATCTTTGAAGAAAGAAACTGAAGAAGACACCAAAAAAATGGAAATATCTTCCTTGCTTTTGGGCAGGTAGAATTAATATAGTAATTAAAATAAAATGGCAATCTTACCAAAAAAATCTACAGATTCAAAGAAATGCCCATCAAAATTCCAGCAAAATTCTTTCCAGACCTTGTATGTTCACATTTTTAATAACTAGCAATCACCGATTTTTATTTTCAATTTGAATGTAAAAATATTTATACATAATATATATTTCTGACATTCTAATGAATGAAATTTTCAAAGGGAAAAATAAAAGAATGTTGAACCCACAAATTCTATCTATGGAAAAAATCCACAGCATAGCTCATAATGAGTAGTCATAGGTAAATTTCAAAACAATCTGAAAGTCCCTAAACACATAACGAGAGTGGTTGCAAGAAAGACAGGGATGGAGAAAGACAAAACAGATGCGAAGCATGCCTACAACGTAGAAACTATTATATATATTTACATGTTTAAGTAGCAAAAGAAAGACCTAACAGTAATATCAGAAATGTAACACATCAATAAAAGTAAAAAATTAAAATATATGTACAGATAGTTAGATATGTATGTATATATATACATTTAGGTTAATATTTACATGTAGAAGATAGTAATAGCAAAGTAGACTATGTAAACCTTAAAATAAGCTATAGAAAATTTTAATAAATATTTACATGCCTAAGTAACGAATAAATGCTAAAAATGTTAGTGTGAGAACACAAAGACAAAAGAACCGTTAACAGATTTTTTTAAAATTTATTATGTGTACAGTAATTCTACCTGCATACCAGAAGAGGGCAGCAGATCTCACTATAGATGATTGTGAGCCACCATGTGGTTGCTGGGAATTGAACTCGGGACCTCTGGAAGAACAGCCAGTGCTCTTAACCTCTGAGCCATCTCTCCAGCCCCCCTTAACAGATTTGTATCAGGGAAGAAGATTAGCTTGAGCTGCTCCACCATGGGACAAAGAAATAGTTCAGGTTTTTCCAGAAAAGTTTAAAGATATCAGTTCTCAGATTAAAGAAACTCAACACACTGAAGGAGAATAAATGAAGAGAAATTGTTATATACCCAATTATTAATAGTGAAACTACAGAAGACTGAAACATATAAGAAAAAAATGATATTATTCACAACATAGCTTCTGTTTTGCTAACAAATGACTTTTTTTGATTAATAGAAGTTAATTTTTCATGAATGATACTGATTTAAGGAACTTAGAAAAAAACTAAAAACAGTAAAACTTCAGTTTAGAAAAATCAAATTATATTTGCATGAGGACAGTATATTTTCTTATGATATTATTAATTATATTTAATGACTACCACTAGAAAAGTGTATTAAGTCTACAGCTATGCTACTGCACAAATTATTACTAGGGAAATATTAAGAAATTAAAATAAATTCTTTAATTTGTAAACTATGAAATCATTTTATTATTTAATATTATTTGTATTGCTTAATATTAAGATAATCCACTTGCACAAATAGATTTAAACAATATACATGAAATGTACACAGGCACGCTTTTAAACTAAAATTTACACATAAACAAACACATACATTTCAAGGTTTATCTATTCTATTAAAAGCATATTTACGTAAGAAATCCAAGATTTTGTTGTCTGAGGTTTCTGTCCTGTCTGATTGCCACAGTTGTTAAGTCCTAAAGAAATCACACATAAGTCTACATTAGTTATAAACGGATTGGCCTACTATCTCAGACTTCTTATTAACTCTTATAACTTACATAGCCCATTATTCTTGTCTATGTTAGCTTCGTGACTCAGTACCTTAGTAGGCAAGGCAGTAACATCTTGCTTCTTCTGTTGCTGGGTCATGACTGCAGACTGCTCTTCCCTCTTCCCAGAATTATTGTTGCCCTGCCTCTACTTCCTGTCTGGCATTCCGCCTATACTTCCTGCGTGGCTACTGGCCAATCCGTATTTTATTAAAAATAATACAAGGGACAGGATAAAGGACCATTGTCACACAGCAAGATTTATTAAACTTTTGCAGCAATTTTCTCGCTGATTGAAAGCTCTGTGGAATATTTTACATGTCATATTACCATGATGTCATTATTGCTTTAAGACCATTTTACAGGTTGGGGCGTTGTCATCTGTAATGTGAACTTGAATGTCTGTGTCAACCATGTGCTGTACCACAGGTAGAAAATGAATTCTATGGATGCTGATGTTAAAGTGTACTTTTTCCCCTTAATCAATAAGACTCAAGCATGTATAACACCTGTAGTTATTGATGAGCATATCAAAATCAAAGTTTTATAAAAAAGAAAAAAGTAAGTAGTACTTTGTCATTGATTCCAACAATGACACACTCAGGGTGTGATGATTCAAATTCTTCTATGATTTGTCAATTAGCATGAAAGTAAACAAGAGACAAAGATTCATATTCAAACAGGTATAACAACATTGACATAGAATGAACACATACAGAGCTAAAATACGAAAGTTCAAACAATGTCTTTCTGTTTAGATAAACACTGTTATGCCTTCAAATTTGCTAATCTTTTTCTGTCTTTAAAGTCTACTTTGACATAAATCCAAAGTAGGATATTTTCTCATTTGGCATTTAGTGCTAAATTCCTGTTTTAAAAAATCCTATGTCTGTAGTGTAATTTTTTCCCACCCTTGAAAACATGTGAAAATAGTTATAAATTACTTTTTTGATAATCTTTTAAAAAAATTCTAACATTTTTGTTTGTTCTGTGTGGATTTTGATTGACTGAATTTTCTCTTAATTTTGGGACATATTCATTTATGTTTTGAATGCCTGATATTGGGTTTTTTTTTGCATTCCAGTGGATTTCATATATTTGTTGTATGTGTAGATTATACATTATTTATTTATATGAGGATCATTCCTTTAGTTTTTCATGGAGTTCAGTTTACTTTCCTGGAAACTTCTTAATATTTGAAGATCTTGTTTTAAGATGAATTATATGGCATAACAAAAATAATTAGTCTGGAGATAGCTGTTAGATTTTTGTCCCTATGGGGGCAAGTTTCATCTTGGCTCTTAGTTTCAGAGGTGCATGTCTGATGATGCAGTTCTCTCTCTGTAAATCATGACGGAAGGTCATGCCAACGCAACACTATCCTCCTTAGAGTGGCTTGAAATCAGGAAAAACCAAAAACCAACCAGCAAACGGCACATCTTTGCAGGACTTGCCCTCTGTGACCTACTCCATCTAAGTAGGGTCTACTGGCTAATGATGCACTGAGCTACCAATTTACCAATGGACCAGTTCATTGATGGAATTGGAGTCCTCATAAATAATTAAACTCTCAAAAGCCCAGCAGCTGACAAGCAAGCCTTTATCACGTTGGTTTTAGAGAAACATTTCATTATACAACGTTTTAAAAAAGGATTTGTTAGTTCTCTACTCAATACACTATTAAGTTTTGTGAGAGAAATTTGACAATATTTGCAACGTTGTGTTGGGTATCCTCCATATGTTAATGGACAGTATATGTTTGCTTACAATTGGACATTTTTTTTCTTACACATATTATCATTATTATTATGAGTTTTTGGACTTCTATATTTTAACGCTTTCTGTATGTGTGCATCATGTGCTAATGTTCTAAGGTTTGAATGGGACTTTGCTGTTTATATTCATATAGCAAACTATACAGGATGTTAACATTCTATGATACATATTCAAAAACGTATCATCCTGATTTTTCACTCTTATAGGATGCCTGTGCAGATTTTCCAAAACAAAGGTCGTGTAATTAAAAGCCTCATGTTGATCCTGTCTCTCTCACTTCTAGCATCCAAACGATGCTCATGTTCTAATTGATGAATGCTCTTACATTTTCTCATCATCTTTCCTGATACCTCATTTCCCTGCCACAGACACATGGGTGTGTTCGCTCATGACTGTGAGCAATAATGATCCTTGAATTTATAGTAGAGGTGTAAATTGTCCTGAGAGAACTTCACAGTGTGACAACGTACAGAATCACACAGATCTGTTCGTGATTCACAAAGACAAACTCCATCTGTTAGCTTTGGCATAGCCATGAGCTTATGATACTCCCCTGCAAATAGCTGTAGTGGTCTCTCTCCCAAAGTTGTCATTCGGAATACAGCCTGTCACTGTGGTAAACAAGGCAGAGCTGTGACGGTGATGATGTTGATTTTTAATTTGATTCCTTGTTTGCTTGCATGCGTTTTAAAAGGTGACAAAATAAAGTCAGTTATACACAGTGTTCTGGATTTGATTTCTATGGCCACAGAAAGCTAAAACATAAAATTCTTTGTGACTGAGAAATCATACTGTGAAATAATTACCATGTTTGGAAGAATAATAAGTATGTTATGAATAATGAGAAGTCTAAAGCCAGTGTCTTTAGCAAGGTACAACAGCATAGAATCAAAAGGCTCAACATTTGGGTCTTCACGCCTTTATTTATTTATTTTTTTGACTAATCAATCGATTGAAGCAAAATATCACTTGCAATGTCAGGTAGGGGAGATTTTTCTTCATTACTATGATAAACTAGCCAATGCTGGATAATTGAAAGGGAAAAGAGGTTAATTGATTTCAGATGTTTTTGTCCTTTTGTATCTGTATAAAGTGAGCTTCTTTCCAAACCAGAGTTTTCTCATTTAATAAAATGGAGTTACATCATTTAGCCCTGAAGTATTATTTACATGACACATTGGCATTATTTTATTTCTGTTTCCACAGCTTAGAAAAGATGACTTTTAAAACTGAGCTGCTTACTAATACATACACTTTAAATTTACCAAATTTGAAACACTAAAATTATCGTTAGAGCTGATATAGAGTATCTACCTTTTTGCTTGTTATCTTTTTGTTATAGTTGTTTATTTACCTTGTGTTTTAAATTTATTTTTAAGACCCAGAATTAGTAATATCTGTTTCTTTCTCCAAATTATGTGATATTAAAATTCTCCTTTTCTACTCTTTCAGATCATCATCTTGAAAATTAAATTAAGTAGGAAAAACAGCAGGTTAGATTCAGAAGAATAAAAAGATAGCAAGTTTTAGAAATGGGTATATATGTGTATATACATACATACACACACACACACACACACACACACACACACACACACACACACATATATATATATATATATATATAGAGAGAGAGAGAGAGAGAGAGAGAGAGGGGAGGGAGAAGAGTATATCTGTATCCATGCCTAAAACTTGCCATCTTTTTGTGTTTTGAGAACACACAGAAAACACAAAAAAATGGGAAAATAAATCATGTGTTAAGTCCAAGTGATAATGTAACTAGAATTAGGCAAATGGGAAAGAAAAAAGATATGTAAAATATAATTGCTGAATATTTAAAATGAAAAACTATAAATCATAAATCAACAAAGGCTCACTGAACAAGCACAGAGATCACCAAAAGGTTACACAAAGATAATAATAATCCCATTACTTGAGTTGATGGTAAAGAAAACACATATTTAGACTGAAAAAAATGATGAGTCTTTTGCATCTACCTCGGGCTGATGAACTGTAACACATCACCCATTCAGGGGGCACTGCCTTTTGGGAAATCATCATTGTATCCGATTCACAGAATATAATTCTCTTCTTCCTGGGGTTGTTTTGGACATATTTTTCAAAGTGCCCAGCTCGTTCTCCACTGACTTATGTGTGTTTCGTTCCATCCTCTTTTTCACGGAAACACTGTGACAAAGACATAGATTTAGGAGTTAATCTTCTCTAGGTTCAGTTCAGGGTACAGCCAATCATTATTTATATTGATCTTCCCCAGCCTTCCATTCCTTCCTGCACTACATCCAGATACCTGTTTACTCTATAGAGCTATTTAACTGTAACATTCAACTACATTTTATAAATGAATTCCCTGGCAAATACCTGCAACAGAGTAAATGTCGAAAGAACTGAAGCTGCTATTATCTTCGTTAGCACAGACTATGCTTCATTTTGGGGTCTCAAATTGCTTGGTGGAATGATGTGTCCATAATAAGAACATTTTAACACCTTTCTAAGACATGTAGAACCTATATATTTTGAAGGTATTGGGCTATTCTTGGTAAGTTTTTTTTTAAAAAAAAAAAAAAAAACCAGAAAAGTCCCCTAACAGGAGAAATTTCAGTGAAGTCATTCATTGTCTTCCATTTGTTCTTCTGACTATGAACCCATGCCGCAGGCCCCACCATTCTGAATGGCACCAGAAGAACCTGAAAAATAAGTGCTTTAGGTCATCAAAATAAGACGTGTGTGTTCAAAGTCAAGAGCTCTGACTAATGAGAAAGTGCCTGAAGCAAACACGGACTGTTAAACTCATTTTAGAACACAAAATCTTCTCCCAAGTTTCCAAGTAGGTATTGCTAGAAGAAAGAAAGTCAAATTTTATTAACTTTGAGTTTTCCCCTGGGAAGTGCACTAATGCTGATGATTCTGCATGAATTCATATACTTTTACTTAGATTCAGATTTAAACACCAAACTATCAAGTTTTCTTCCTATTGCTGTTGTAACAAGGTAAGAAAATAATTTCTAAATAAAACTGGATCTTTCTCACCTACTGAAAATATCCAATAGGCATTTCGACTCAGCATAAAAATAGCCTATATAAGAAAACTTACTATATATCGAAGCTGGATAAGTAACCCAATAGGAGGAAAAAGTCTCAAGAACAAGCAAAAGAGTTAGAGATACACCTACTTCCACTGTGACGAGTCCCATCAAACACCAAGCTAATAGCCACAATGTTTATACCGAGGACCTGGTGCAGACCCCAAAAGGTCCCGTGCTTAATACTTCCGTTTCTGTGAGCTCTGCTTATTTGATTCTCCTTGTATCTACTCATCCCCTCTAACTCCTAAAGTCTTTCCTTCTCCTCTTCCACAGGGTTCTCTGATATCTAAGGGGAGGGACCTGATGGAGACCCCCCAATTTAGACTCTCTTCACACACGGTATCTGTGTGTCTCTGCATCTGCTCCCACCTGCTGCTGGAGGAAGCCTCTCTGATGACAACTATGACTGAACAAGGTACTGAGCTATGAGAATATTATTATGAATCATTTCATTGACTTTTTTTTTGCCAGCCTTGTTTGGTTCTACCCTAGGACTCTGGCCTATCCAGTCCCTGGCTTTTGATCATCCAGGCAGTGTAGATACTTAACTTGCTTAAAACTTCATTAATCAGTAATAAAAGAATCTTTATTAGTCAGGACTAAAAGGATCTACTCATGGGCTTCTGAGAAAAACTTTTTTAACCTCTTAGGTAGATGAAGGAACCTCTCAGTTTTCTGACATCCTTAAAGAAAACTGATCCATCTTATAGCAGTCAGACTGCCATCCCATCCATGATGAAGCCAGTCAATCACATTTTAGTTCTTTTGTGTACCACAAAGAAAAAAATGACAGGAAGAAAAAACACTGTGATAGAGTTGAAACTAGAGCAAGCGCCTTTCTATTCACCTGTGCACCTCGTGTGCCTTTGCCCACATTCAGGCTTCCTCATCACCTTGTTTTGATCTCCTTTCTAAATATATACCATCTATATAAAAAGTCACAGAAGTTTACAGAGTTTGTGACAAGGAAAATGTTTTAATGGCTTCCTAAAACTAAATGTGTGATGTTCTTGTTAATTAGAATAAAATGTTTCTAATTAAGAGAAGAATAGCTCTGAAAGTGTAAGTGATGCTTGAGTATTGGTTTGGAAGCAAATTACATGAAAATTAATGTCCTAGTTTATGACATGAAATTCACATCTATTAGCATTTAATGGCCTACATTCTTTTTTTTTTGAAAATTCATACAATATATTCTGATCATGACTTCTGCTCCCTCATCTCCTCCCAGGTTCTGCCCTTCTCCGCACACATCTAACTCCATGCCTTCTTTCTCTCTCTTTAGAAAAACAAATCAAAACAGACAAATAAGAAATCAAATGCAATACATAAAAAAACACCAAAAGCTACATTCTTGTATTATTCTCGTATAATATACTTTTTAATGTTATTTATGTTGAGTGAGGTAACCCAGATTCAGAAAGACAATTATCACATGTACTCACTCACAAGTGGTTTTCAAGTATTTAGAAATAAATAAGTATAAATATGTGTATACATATATAACAAACCATGTGGTGGTGGTAGTGCATGACTTTAATCCCAGCACTCGAAAGGCAGAGGCACATGGATGTTTGTGAGTTCAAGGCCTGCCTGGTCTACAAATGCTAATTCCAGGATGGGCTTCAAAGCTACAGAGAAGCCCTGTCTGTCTTGAAAAGCCCCCCCAAAAAAGGTATATAACAACAGTTAAGGAAGAGGCAATGAAATTGTAAAAAAGGACTACATGGGAGGATTTGGGGTGGAAACATAAGGGGAAATTTTATTTTGATCTCAAAAATATAAAATGAATAATTAAAAATTAAAAGTATAAATGAAGTACATAGATCACAAATATTACTGGAGATTACATACAAAAACCAAAGCAAGCCACATAATTTCATGTCTCTCTTATGGGGCTCTAAGGTCTATAGACTCAATTATTATTTTTATTTGATAATACCAATTGTTTGTGCAGAAATGAGATTTCTTGTTTACTTTCCAATATCCTCCTACCCTTCAACTTGAAGCTAGGAAGGTCGAACTTTAATCAATGAATTTCTAACTCCAACACAGAATTTAGGTCACAAAAGAAAATAAAAGAAAAAAGTATATTTGGAGACAAAACATCTATAACAAACTAAAGAGTCTATTTAAAGTAGTTTTTTCCTCATTCATTACAGTTTTTTTCATATATAGAGGCATGCTTTCTATGAAACTTAAGCTTAATTATGATAACCAAACATTGTTCATTTTCTAATGTGGCTATATTTCTGATCAGACACATTTTAACTTGTAGTGGCATTTGATTTGTATTTTAAAACTAAATCTTGTCTGAAGATCAGAAAAGTAAAACAGGCACAGTGGCCAGCATTACAGATCAAGCAGCAATAGCATGCACCTTTAATTCCGGTAGCCACAATGCCCCCCATCATTAATTCCAGTAGCTACACTAGCTTGCCACAGAAACCAGATGGTAGTGGGAACACCCTTAATCCCCCAAACTAAAGAGTTACATTATAAAATGTAAGGAGGCAGCGCTCTATCTCAATCTCATTCTGAAGTTTTCTGGAGGCAGAATCTTCATTTTCAGACTGAGGTCGAGGTAAGAGCCTATCTATGACTGACTGTTTTGCTTTTCTGGTTTTCGGGTTGAACCTCAATATCTGTCTCTGAAATTTTATTAATCATACCTCATTAACTTTTATTATTTGAATACAAGTTTCTTCTAAACCATATGACCTAAACGTTCTCTGCTATGGCAGATATTCAAATATGAGTAGTTTTCTGTACTTGGGTTGCTTGTGCCTATTGTCATCCCTTAGTCCTTACCATTTTATTAACGTAGTCAGTGAAAGAGTCCTGTGTGCATGAGAACAACAATCTTTCGATAAGAGTAGAAAGATTAAATGAAAAATAACTTTAAATTCCATATGACCTCAAAACATATTTTCTAATTTTTCACTTGCAATTCAGTCTCTTTATTGCTTCTAATTTATAGCATTAAATCAAAGCCTAAAACTTAGTTCTGTTACATAAAATGATGAAATTCAACCTAGAAAGTGGAAGGAGTGTGATAGAAAGTATATAAGAATCATTATTCTTTTTATTTGCCACTTTAAAGTCACTTTTATAATGGGTATATTTCTTAAGAAATTAAAAATAGCAGTGAAATTCTATGAGCCTTATTAGTGAGGGGTTGAACTCCCCTAATCTGTGGACTTGTGAGATGCTTCTCTCCCTGGAGACTTTTTAACATCGGTGGCTGAGAAATCAATTGAACAGAGACTGTGACATTCACACTGTCTGTCTCCTCTACCCTGTTCCTGGAACTTAAAAGAAAGTCATTTATCCTCCTGTGACTCTTCTGCCAGCAAGGGATGGAGCCTTTGCAAAGCATCACTTAAGTGGGACATCCATCACTGGCAGTCTGGCTTCACTGCTTGCCAAAGACTCTCACAGTCCAGTACCTGGGATGTAAACAAAGATATTGCATTTGATTTTCATATTGATCTTGTTGATTTTAGAGTCAGGATCATCCTGAGAGAGTACTTTCTAGACAAGCTGGCCTTTCCCTGACCTTGTATTTTACAGCCCTACCACTTCTGTTCATTTTCCAGCTCCTTCACTGTGAATATAAATGTCCCCACTCACCCTTCTCTTCTCCTCTAGCTCAGACATGCAACTAACAAAGAGGAATCCTCAATTTGTCTGACATCTAGTAGTTTTTAAAGAACTTTAAAAAGTACTTTAAAAAAATAAGATAACATTACATGAAGAACTCAGACGTGGTATCCAGTGACCCTGGGGGTTTCAATTTTATTTCTATTATTTACTTATTTTTAAATTGAGAACATCATGTACCTTTTTTATTTATTATTGGTAATGAACAAACAGGCTATCATCAGTGCATTAAAGGTTGGAGTAAGCCTTTTTTGAGACTTATGCCTAAATATTCTAAATTCAACATTCTTTGTGTAAAATCCTGAATAAATTTAAATAAACTTGACTGTCATGTATTTATTACATTTTATTAATCTTTTCCTAAATTTCTTCTATGGGAGAGAGAAAAGGGAGAGGGAGGGAGAAAGGGTGAAGGAAAAGAGAAGTTGAGAGGCACTATGCCATGTAGAGGAAAAAGTATAACTCGCTGGGGTCTGTTCTCTTCCAGTTTGTGAACTATGGGACTCAAACTCAGGTCATCAGATTAGGAAATACGTGCTTTTACCCACTGAGCTGTTTCAGAGACTCTATGTATTACATTTGAAAATGAAAATTTCCATACTATAACATTGTATTTCAATGTCTGTAAATATTTACAACAATAAATGCACTCATTTCCAACCTAGCCTTAGCAAAGCCATCCTGCTCCTTCTTGTAAACTTACCTGTTTTGTTTTTGTTATCTGTCTTGTTGTTGTTAATAATCTTTCAAACAGAGTTAATTAAGGGCCATAACTATGGTAGACATATTCTTTGAAGAATATACCCAATATGACATCACAATCAAATCAAACATATACATTGATTTATATGATATACAGTGGCTTAGATACAGTGGTATAATAGAAGAGTTGTTCAAAATTAATTCTAGACTGTCCAACCTCTGAGTTTCTGGGGCAAGAAACTGGTAATTAGGTCACTTCTCTTATCACAGAGGAGGAGTTGAATTAAACAATTTTTTTACAGAACCAGCTCCCATGTCATTGGTAGTATTAGCCTAAAAACCTTGATATTTAAATAAGATAGGCCATAAAAAGGTTAATAAGGTTACATAGAAAAATTAAAGTCTGATTAGACTAATGAAACTATTAAGAAAAAAATGAGTGACATGTATCAAATTGGATAAAGCTAAAAGTTTTGCCAAGCACATAGACAGTATTGTGATAGTTCGGCATAATTTGTAATCACGTTATTGTTATAATATGTCATTAAGGCACTAACATTTGCTATATACATAATATTTTGTATCTAACTCATTGAAAGTTGTAAGTGATTACTTATACTTAGTATATTTAGACACAGTATGTATGTGTCTGTTGTATCTAAAATAGATGCTTCACCTACCTATAAATTGATAACCTTATTTCTCTTTGATTTTTGTATTTTAATAAGCAGTTATAGTCTGAATAAATTAAAATATGAATAATAGTTTATACTTTTCCTCAAAGGTTCAGAGTTAATTAAATAAACAAAATTTTATAATGATATACATTATAAAACTTAAACCATGAAATCATGAAAAATATAAAATCCTCATAAAATGTATAAGAAGAAAAATGACAAACTGTGTAGAGAGTCACTAAAAGGAACTTAAAAGAGGAGGTGGCTTTCCCAGACAGATCTGAGAAGATGATTTCAAAGGTAGACAATTCTAAGAAATTGATTTAGATAAAGAGGATTGTTTGAATATTCTGTGTAATTGCCACCTGTTATTTTCTATCATACCCACCCTTCTAACTCTCCAGCTGAGGTAGGGAGAGTTACATCACCTGTCAGCCTAGTACATTACCTGGATGGGCTTATGGCTTGAATCTAAGGCTCACTATTTATTAGGCAGTTGCATTCGATACCTAAATAGTCTGTTTTCTTGGCTGCAGAATAAATTTAATCATGACACCTAATTTTTTCTTTTGAAGAGATTAAGTGAAATGACGTAAAGTTCAAAGAACAGTGGTAGAGTTATGGTCAGTCCTTGCACGGAGGGGAATCTATACATTCATTCTTTGTTCCAGTTCCTAAGCAACTACCAATTGAATATACATTTCTGTCACTACTTGGTTTATCATTAGTGTGACTCTTATATCTGAGATAAACCTAAAATTTCAACATACTTATGTGGTAAACCCTGATGCTTGACCTGTGTATACACTATGTTATGTTAATGTTATAGGAAGAAAGTTTATTTCCAACATGCATTAATTTGAATAGAAATAAAATCTTCTAGATACTTGGAGGACACATTATATTGTCATTATCTTGGTTCATCTTACCATGCAATTAAGCAACGCAATTCACTTTTCCCGTCTAATTCTAACTTAAATACGAAGGCAAGAAGTCTACAAAGTTTAGGACTAGATTGCTAGAAAATATCACATCCGTCTCATTTATTTCATCAGCTCTTATCTTCATAGCATTTGCTCATGCACTCATTTATTCTGATCAAAAGAAGTTAACTTACAGTTCTTACTGAAGTCCCATACTTTATTAGATGTAGGTACTTGTGCCCTCCTGGTTGTACAGAGGAGCACAGTTTTAGTCTCAGCATGCAGGCCTTCTGAAATGCTGCAGTTTCTTCTTGCCATGCTCCCTTTTCCATCCTTCTTTCCTTTTGACAGCCTCAAAATGCTGCCAATTGCAAATGTGACTCTTACAAAATGCATAGACATTCCATGTTTTGAGACACTACTTATTTATTTGTTTGTTTGTTTGTATTACATCCTGACCACAGTTTCCTCTCCCTCCTTTCCTTCTATCTCTTCCTCCCACCTTCCCTTCCCCATCGCAATCTTCTTCTTCTCTGTTTCTGTTCAGAAAGTTCCAGGCCTCCCACGGGTATCAAGAAAACATGGCTTATCAAGTTACTGTAAGACTAAAAACCTCCCCTCGCATTAAGACTGGGTAAAGCAACCCATTATGAGGAAGAGGTTTCCAAGAGCAAGGCAAAGCATTAGGGACGGCTCCTGCTCCCATTCTTAGGAGTCTCACAAGTAGACTAAGCTATGTCACCCATATGTAGGATGCCTAGAGCAGTCTCGTGCAGGTTCCCTGTTTTTCAGTTCAGAGTCTGTGAGTTCCCAAGAGGCCAGGTTAGTTGTTTCTGTGGGTTTTCTTCTGATATCCTTGAACCTTCTTTCTTCTACAATCCTTCCTCCCCCTCTTCAGCAAGGTTCCCCAAGTTTAACCTAATGTTTGGCTGAGGGCTTCTGCATCTGTTTCCATCAGTCTCTAGATGCAGGCTCTGTGCTGACAATTGTGTAGACACTAATCTGTATGTATAGCAGAATATTGTTAGGCATTATTACATCGCCATTATTTTTCTCCAATCACTTTTGGTTCTCCCCTAGATCTACAGGCCTTCCAGCCTCTGGGTCCTGACACTCCAGGTTGGTGGTGTTCACACTCATGTGGTAAGGACTGAGGTCATGCTAACAATCACCACACTACCCTTACTAGCCCTTAGCCACAGACACTCACGTCTACCTTAAGACCCAGTTATACCACTCTTGGGCATCTCTCCATAGGAAGTTCAATAATACCTCAAGGACACTGGCTCAGATACTCTTAGCTGCTTTATTCATATTAGTTAGAATGGGGAAACAACCTAGTTGTCCCTCAACCAAATAATGGATACAGCAAATGTGCTACATTTACACAAATGAGTATCACTCAACTGTTAAAAATAATGACATCAGGAAATTTGAAGGCAAATGGATGGAACTAGAAATAAAATCATCCTGAGTGAGGTAGCATAGTCCCAGAAAGACAAAAATGATATGTACTCACTCATAAGTAGATATTAGCCCTAAAGCAATGGATAACCAGGACACAATCCACAGATCCGGAGAGTCTGCATGACTAGGAGGGCCCAAGGGAGAGGCGAAGGGAAAGAGAAGCAGAGATCTCGTGGGTGGACTGGGGATTGACGGGCATGGAAACATGAGGGATTGAGTTGGAGGTTGATTGAGGGTGAGAAGATTGAGGTTGAAAGGGATGAGTGGAAAGGGGGTGCATTTGGGGATCAGGGAGAAACCCAGTACAAGGGAAATTCCCAGGAATCTATAAGGATGGCCCCAACTAAGACCCCTAACAATAGCTGCTACACAGCCTGAACTATCTCCTGTGACCAGGCAAAACTTCCAAGGGAAGACTTGGGACACCAACCCATCCACATAAACTTTTGACCTGCAGCCAGTTCTGCCCATGGTACACGTTTTAAGAAGGGATAATAGCGTATCTAACATATGCCATTGTTTCTAGAGTCTCATCCCATTATTTTTCTTAGATCTCGACCCTGTGTTTTATTCTCCTGGGGGTGGGGTTTGGGAGAGCGGCAGGGATTCCTGTATCCCAGGCAGGCCTAAGCTTGCTCTTTAGCTGAGGACGACAAACTCTGTACCCAACCCTCTCCCCTGCCACCCAAATGCGCAGATTGTAGGTATAGTCTATAACGCCCAGCTCAGCCATCCATGGTTCATTTCATGACACAAAATTCTGATTCTTGTATTTTAGAAGGGTACCATTTTTCTCCACAATGTAGATGAGTATTTTTGTTCAGTAATATTACATAATTTCTAAATATCTTTACAATACATATTTAGATGAAGTTTCATGAAAAATTAGTTTTTCCAATTATTTCATTTTCACTTCTTCATATAAAGTTTAGAGAGGGCCACAAACATGCATGTTCACACACATGCATGCACACACACATATGAACGTATTTTAGTATGTGTTGATTTACTTTTCATCTTTCCCTCACAAAAATCATCAAGATGGCATTAGCATTTCATACAATGGGATTTGGCATTTCAGACTTTCCAAAAGAAGTATAGATGAATTATTCACATCTGAAAGGAAAGTCAATTGGGGAAATAAACATTAAAATGATTTGCAATCTGCAGTTATTCAAGAGAAGCAGAATCATCAAGAGCAAGAGAGTAATGTGAATGGGAGGAAATAAATGGCTCCATTGATTTAAGGGATGTTTTCACAGCTCCCAAATTTTGAGGAACGGGCTGAATCGATCACAAAGTCCCATTAACATCTTTCATATCTAAGAAGTTGAAATTACATATTTTATTACCATTTTGACTGTTATTATTGGATCATATTTTCCTAGGGGCAAAAATCTCTCTCTGCTTCAAACTCAGAAAGGTTTTTAAAGTTAAATTAACTTGAGATAACTAAGATGTGGCTTTCATACATTATGTTTCAGACATTCTCAAGGCAGGGAGCTCAGACTCCTGGGAATAAGAGCCGTGTCCAACATGGCTGAAGAAATTCAAGAAGCTGTTTGTAAGTGGTGAGACTATAATTTCACTTACATACAATGTCACTTCCATACCATGACGGAAGTGAACTCCTGCGCATAGCCAAAAGCGTGGGGAGTCAGCCTTATAGTCTTCACACTGGCGATTTCCTTGATCCACCATTGGGTTCCAAGCCATAGAATGTGAGGGACAGGTATCCAGGTGGAATCTGCTTTTCTTTTTCTGAGCTCTAAATGAAATGACTACCATTTACCCTTACTTGAACAAAGCAGACATTATACACATCAGCTTCTTTTATGTTTCCTACTCACTGTCTTCTATATTAGTTTAATGATGACTATTCCATTTTCCCTTGCCGTTCTCAGCACACAGGGATTAAACCTACTATTACATTATGACACTGGAACAAAATCTGTTCATCTGAATTTCTCATATAGTTACCAAATAAGGTGATCTTGTCTGAATCAGCACACTTAAAGTAGGAAATGCACTGCAGGTGGTAGTTATCATATTGCATAAAGTCAATGCTGAATGTTTCCATAGCACATTTATATTGAAATTTTTGAATATTATATGCCATTCATTATGATATAAACAGAGAAATGATATAAACAGAGAGAAATAGATATAAACAGTGAGAAAACACACACACACACAGAGCCTCATGACAGTTTAAAATGACAGATCCTTTTATTCTCTCCATTGGAACTAGAGAGTCAAGTTTTGGAAGGAATAGACCTTGAGAAGGGTACAAAGGATTTTCTAAAAATCAAGCTCCTGTTCAAACACACATATATCTTCAGAAGAACTGAGCTTACAGGGAATTTAGAGATATTAAATATGGCTGCACACGAACAACAGTCATTTTCCAGGATAATTCATTTTAGAGCACAGAGAGGTATTGTGAGGAAGGGAAAAATAGGCTGTGAATGAGGGAATGAAAGGCAGAGCCTTCCCGATGTGTATCCGACTCCTTTGGGAGGTCAGATGAAGCAAGTGAATGACGACGAACAAAGCTTTGCCCATCATCCTCATTGAACACTGTCTATCAGTTATATCACTGTAGGTCAGGAAAAAAAGACAAATTACATCAGAGGTTGTGTTATATAGTGGGAAAAATGAGGGAAGGAGGACAGGGGAGAGAGATTAAACAATAAAGAGCTGAAAGAAACTAATTTCTCAAAGAAAAATCCAGGAAAATTGGAGACAGAGAAACATCAGAGGCAGGTCTTGACTATCCGGAGCAAAGACATCAGTTTAGCATATGTGTGTGTGTACACATGTACACACATATATGTATATATATATGTGTGTGTGTACATACATATGTATATATGTATGTATATATATGTGTGTATATATAATGCAGAACATGTATCATATCATAAATTACATATAACATATAACTCTAGATCTTTAGTACATAATTAATAATTATGTACTAATAATTAATAATCGATATGATTATTAAAAAGAGTTAAAATATCCTGCATTATATCACAATTGTTAATATAATTATTAATACATTATAATTATTTGTACATGCACATGTGTGTAAGCATACACATGTGCATGTACACAATTGATTGGAGACTTTCATACACCTTTTTTCCATGTACATATAATCTCAAATTTATTTTCTCATCGGAAACTTGAAACAAAACTGAGAAGTAAGTGAAAGATTATTGCATTTTTATCTCTGAACAGACTGTGGTGCCTGTACAAGTGCTCTTTCTACATTTCAACTTAAGTAACCAAGCCCCAGGGTCACCCCAGACTTTCAGCCTTCATATCAGCGCATTATGTCATCTTTCCTAAATGCATAGGAGCAACGAGCACAGAGGTCCATGAGAGACACAGTAGGACGAGGCTTGATCTTGAGAACGATCCCTAGAAATGGATATCTGAATGATGTCTCCTGCAGAGGTGACCCACAGATTGGTTTGTTTTAGTTTACACAGAGTAGAACCAGTCTAGTAGATTTTTATCAAGTGTAAAATTTTGGTTTCCACTTCCAATTATCAAGCTTAATTAGCTCCAGTAAAAAAGTGGGACCATTAATCACATGATTAGAGTTCAGAAAAGAGGAAGCTACATGTGGCCTATTTTAATTCCTACTGAGATCAGTAAAGATGATCAACTATGGATGAGTATGCATTTAAATGTGTTATTTCCTGTTGCCTACTAAGTCACTGATGCTGGACAGAAATAACCGCATTTATTCATCAGGTACAAAACTGCTCATTTGTGTTTCCATGTCTTTGTTGTGTTCTCCCCCTCCTAGCTTCCCTCCCTCCACCTCTCTTCCTCCCTTCCTCCATCTCTACCTCCCTCCCTCTCTTCCTTCTTTCTGCCCCCTCCATTCTCGTCTCCATCATTCTAGAATCTGCCATCTCCATCAGAGAAAAATGAAGGCAGTCAAATATAGGGAATGAGGACTTTTTTGGGTAATGTCTCAGAAGTTAAACATGTGTGGAATACCACATCTAGATTAAAATCAAGAGTTATTATGTTACTAAATATGTCCATCTTCCATTTCTTAGAAACTTTATTTCTTCACTTTCGAAGAAAGGACAAGTTTAGAATCTAAGTTGATAATTAAGCACCCAACACACGTATTAGTTGTCTATCCCCCACTTCATTATCATTATTTCTTTTCAGAAATAATGAAAAAATAGCCATTGCAGCTCCATTTGAAAACACATTAACCAGATTACTTCAAAGTCTTTTTTTTTTAAAAGAGACTATTTATTGGAATTGGAATATAAAATGTAGTTTTCTTCTTGGTGGTAGTTTTACAAAGTGACCTGCGTACAAAGATTAAATTGATTTGTCTTTCTTATACAGAAATTCCAAGGTTTATTATTTTAAAATATATATATAGAAAAGTTTAATTGATATGAAAACTGATGAAATTTAGTAAAATTCAGTTTTGTTTCAAATGCTAGTTAGAATGAAAAAATAGAAGATATTGTAGAACAATTAATGAGTGTTTATTGCAAAGTAGGCTATTTATTTAATTCTAATAACATTATAATAAGAAGGCACCACTACTGCTAAAGGATTTAATGACATATATAACAAGTAGTGCAGCGAGGATTATTACATAACTCATCGTTATTTCTAGAAAAAAATATTTCACAATAGAGGAGAGAAGTAATACTTGTGTATTGTAAGTATATGTTTAAGTATATTACAGACCCTGAGGGTTACTGTAAACCAATATATATATATATATATATATACATATATATATATGTATATATATATATATATATATATATCCTAGCCTCCTGTAGCACTGTAGACAAAAAACACTCATAAACCTAATACATGCATACATACACATATATGTTTATGTGCTCAGAAAACATACGAGTTGAGAAGCATTTTAAAGATTTAGTGATTGTTACATCACATAAACAAAACATATAGAATCTCAAATGTGTGTGTGCGTGCATGCATGTGTGTGTGACAGAATTAGAATTTAAACCTAGGAATGTTAATTGCAATTTCGTTATTCCGCTGTGTCTTTTACTGATTCATTAAAAAAAAAAATGGAATCCACATTATCAATCTGTAGAGTATTCAGCATCTAAAACTACTCAAGTGCTTAGCAATCCACTAGTAATTTTGGAGAAGGAAGGAACTTTTGGAACTTGAATTTCTTCAAATTGGAAGTATTGTTTATTTCCTATAAGTACCTGATATCGATAACACTCCTTACTAGGACTGGAGAGATGGCCCTGTGGTTAAGAGAACTTGTTATCCTTCGGTAGGACTTGAGTTCAGTTCCAAGATTTGTTGCTGCAAACCAACAACTATAGCTCCAGTTCCAGGGGAATCTATGTTTATTTTCTGGCCTCTGTAGTCTCTGCAGGTACAAAACACTCATAAATGTAAAATAAAAATAAATCTTAAAAACAACACTGTTTACTTATTAAAGAACTGTCCTGTATTGCCTTTTATTGTGACCTATTCCCCTATATATAGAAGAAAGCTTGAAGATTATAAACATTCAGTATTTTGTATCAGACATCTTTTATTAAGTCAATCTATATTCTCCTAACTTTCAGTTTCTTATTTATATATCCGTTGTTAACCAAATGTCAGCTTATGACAGTTAAGCAGTCTCTTTCCATATTGTGTATCTTTCCAGTAAGGAGAAATGGCAACATTTCTTACACTACTATTAGTGATAATATTCATGTCAATGGTAAACATAGTGGGTGCTCTAGGTACAATGTTGAAGAAAAATAAACATCAAGATGAAAACAAAGCAATGTAATAGTGCTGCCCAAATGTTCATAAATGTAAAATTATTCCAAAGTAAAATTTTTACAAAAAGAAAAATTTATAGACTTTTAAGAAAATATCATGGGAGCCAGTGTGATACCTCAGAGTTTTGGCGTGCTCGTTACTCTTCCAGAAGTCCTGAGATAAGTTCTCACCAATCACATCCAGCAGGTTTTAACTACTTGTAATTCCAGCTGTCCACTGAAGACAGTAACACACAAGACATATGGTTAAAGAAACATATGGAAGAAATAAAAGTAAAATGCATCTTACAAGAATGAATATGATTTATAATCCAATAGGATGACATACTACTAGCCCTACAGTAAATATTATAAATACCTCTCTTTAATTAACTGATTTTTGTCTGAAGGAATCTGAGATCAAAATGAGGCATAACAGGAAGAGAAATTGAGAGAACTGTTATTAATCATTACTATTTCTCCCAAGATGTGTTCTTAATCATCTCCATATTTACTTTTAATGGTGCCATTTTCTAGAATTAGAAGAACATTCAGTAAATATTTATCAAATAAACAGATAGACATCTTTTCTTATTAATGGTACTAAACCAATACTTCAAAAATACAGTATATATAAAAAAATTGCATTGTAAAGCATTTCACTGTAGTTCCGGAAAGGATATGTGGAGCACGGGTAAACACTAGACAATATAATTGTTAGAAAACAGTTTGAGATACTTTATGAAAAACTAAAAATTACTATTTCAAGAGCCTATCTCTGTTGTTGAATAATATTATTGTCTAATTGAAGACAATGTAGTTTTATATGGGTAAAATTGTACTATTCTAAAATCTAGGAAAGCCACATGCTATCATATTTTCAAAACACTGTTATGAGAAAAGTAGGACCACAAACAATCTGTTTTTTCCAAGTGTGTTTAGCATATTTTTCCATTACTGTGGCGACATGCAGCTGTTGTTTCTAGCCTTTTGGGTTGGGTGCACCTGCGCCATCCCATTTTTGCTACACAGGTAGCACTATGGCCTTGAGTAAGTCTGAAAAGCAAGCAGAATCCCAAAGGCTCTGTCCCTTCCTGAAGTAGCATCTGTTCCTTGAAGGGCTAGTCAATTACCTTAGGACACCAGATATCAGCAGAGAAAGGGAAATTTAGGAGTGCTTGCCATGGAGAGATAACACTGGGTACCTGATAGATTCATCAGCACCTCACTGAAAGCAAAGCCAGCACAGGAGACAGTAGCATCGAAGAAGAGAATAGTAATAGTTGAGGCTTAAAAATGGTGGCGTGTGCACACATAGGACATGCTTGGGTACATTAACATGAGAAAGAAAGTGCAAATGTTAAAAATGCCATTGTCAGGGTAAGGTAGCTCAGACAATTTTTATACTGTGTGTGTGTTTGTATATGTGTGTGCATATGCTTATATATGGAGTGTGAGTTCTAGGAGG
This sequence comes from Arvicola amphibius, assembly GCF_903992535.2. Taxonomy (NCBI): domain Eukaryota; kingdom Metazoa; phylum Chordata; class Mammalia; order Rodentia; family Cricetidae; genus Arvicola; species Arvicola amphibius. The sequence continues at coordinate 161,046,497 of NC_052058.2, forward strand.
CTATGTGCCTCCTGATGTGGGTGTTGAACAAATAACCTAGGCCCTCCATTATAGCAGCAAATACAATTTGGAAACAACTGAGCTCATACTTGCCCGAAGAACTCTAATCATCAGCTGTGAAACCATATACCCTAAATTGATAAGCACTAAATACATTATTACTCGTATTAATTGCATGTGATAATAGATGTACTTTATTCCAGTTAACTCATAGCGGAAAATCCAGAATCTGTTTTTTACTATATTCACTTTATAGATGTGATCCAATTAATCTTCTGAAATACATTAAGCCACATTTATCTTCAGTTTCTCCCTGACCTGAATCGGCTTATTGTTCCATATAATAGGTAGTAACTCCACATATCTTTCTGTTAGCGGAATAATATGGGGTACAAAATGTACTGTAGTTGAGCAAGAAGAGAGTGTATGAGTGACTGCATCATTTGAAATATACAGGTTTTGACAGCTCACTTTATAGTGATTTCATTTTCCATATTGAAAGAACTGGCAAAATGCCGTGATAAATAAGGCTTTTTGCAGGTTCCATCTATAGATACAATTGCTCCTCACCAAAGCAATAAAGATAGTTCCTGATTGGCGTCTACTCTTGATTCTTTTTGCTTTCTAGTAATTTCCATGTCACATTGCATTACATCACACAAAAGGTGTTTGTTTAGAACTGTAGCTGTTTCCGGAAGATGGAAAAAAAATAAATGAAAGCCAGAAATGAATCATTTATCATACTTAGAGGAAAAGAAATCCTATTTTTTTTAACTTTTGGAAACGTGCTATTTCTAGTTTTATTTTTTCTATGTGCTTTGTACTCCCAAATGACATTTATTGATCCTGATTTTTAAAATACAATTAATTTTAAAAGTTGAGTTAATTAAATGCTTTCTATTTGTAGAAATAGTATTATAAGTACTCTTTTTGTATTATCAAGTAACTTTAGAAAATAATAGCTATCCCCATTTGTTAGAGGATGGGGAATCTGAATACGTGGCCATTTACATTACAAACTTTTTAAAAGTATTTACTCAGTGTTAGAATCTGTGTTCCTTCATTTAGCTAACACCCATAAGACACCAAGTTTCTCAAAGACTTCACAACAGATGCCCTGCAAAGTCTAATTTCTCCGTGGTCAATTGTACTCAGGATAGTACATTCCGGTTTGGGTATACTACTCCATTTTAGTGAATTTCCCTCTATAAATTATTTTCAATTCATTATTTGTGCAGATCAATTCATTGAACCCAGATTTGCTTTCTCTCTATAGTTCCTCTTTATTGATTATCTTATGAGCAGGGGTGATATCGCCTAACTAGTCAGGCCTCTTTATAGTTATTTGATGTATAAGTAGATAAAAAGTATCACCACTTACACGTTGACTTAATACTCATGAAAGACAAAATAAGGTAGAAAAATCGGTAACTACTCAAGCAACAATATACATAATGTTCTCTGTTTATAAGGAAAAAATGGAAGGCCAGTTCACTTCAAAGATTCTGTCATTCTTTAATGGCCAATTTTGACTATATCATTCAGTAGATGGCAAGGAGGACTTTTGTTATTTGGTAAGATGATTTGGAGACAAATTTATGCAATTGCAAAATAATGTGTGAGTAAGAGAATATGAACAATGAAAGCCCCACATTCTGTGCGCTAGAGAAAACTAGTTTAAACTGAGTAAGCAGTAAACATTTTGGAACCAGACATAGTGAAACATAGCATTTATGTTGTTTTCATTATAAGGGAGATTTTTGTTTCCTAAACCCAATCAAATCTAGAACAATGGCCTCTGAATCTTTTGTGACTAGGTATAAGAAGCACACTTCAGGGCAGGCCCCTAGCCAGGAGTAGTAAGCCTACAGCGTGAATTCTAAAAGATTAGTGTGCTTGGGGCAGGTGTAGTTATTTCACTGGGCTTTGTTCTGACCTTAAGTCCTATTGGCTCTGTTTGCCTTGACTTTTGATTTATGCTTATGTTTTGTTTTGTTTTGAAACAGAGAACATAATATTGAATAGGTAGGTAGGTGAGTAAGTGTTTTCATTCCTGTTCTGCCTCTGCTATCAGGTACCATGACTAAGACAACTCGTCAAGGGAGCATTTCATTGGAACTCTCTTGCAGTTGCCTGGAGTTGGTCCATAAAATCACATTAGGGGATACCCCTGCAGTGAGGCCCGGTGCCGCGGCTTTAGCTCGTAACTCACATCTGATCCTCAGGTTCAGACAGTAAAAGAAAAGGTGAGACTGAGACCACAGTTTGTTTTTAAAATGTTAAATTCTACCCCAGTGACATTGCTCCTCCTATAAGACCACAACTACCCCTTCAAGGTCATACCTCCTAATCCTTCTCAAACAATTCCAATAAACATGGGAACCAAGCATTCAAATGTATGGATCTATGGGGCTAGTTTCTTTTATAGGACCACAAGAGGACCTGTAGGAGTTGGGAGAGGGGAAATTTGATCAAAATATATTGTATAATTAAAAAATATATGTCTATATTTTAAAGAAACAAATATTTGTTTTCATCTCAGGATGATGGATTTGAGAACAATGGCCACATACAGAGCACAGCTTTGGCAACGCTGTGCTATATAGATGTTATCTCCGTGGAGCAAGAGTTCAAATCTCAGGCTAGGAACAAAAATGACAGAATTGATTATCCTATGCATTCAAATTTTATTAATGTTGGCTCAATCAAGAGATGATATAAGAAAATGAATTAGTAAAATCAGCCCTTTCCTGTTTTTTTTTTTCCTTTGCTCTTATAAATTAAAATCTTCAGTTTACCAAGTAGACTGTGATGTCCTGAAAGCGCTCTTTGGATTTCCCCCTCTGTTTATTTATTTTGACACTCTGAGTTAGATGTCACAGTTTACCCACATCTCTCGATGCATGATGGTTAGACCTGATTTTAAAATTGACATGATGGGGCCATTTAAGGCAGTCTTTACTGATTCACTGCACACACTGGGGTGGTGAAGGGAGTAGACTTAACAGCATTCATCTATTTCTACTTCCTGATTTGGGATGCAATGAGATCAGCTGCCTAACACTCCTACGTCCCCAGTCTCTGCAGCCACCACACCTGACGGCCTGTGCTCTCAAACCAAGGTCTAGAAGAGAATCTTCCTTAAATTGCTTTTTATAGCAATGTGAAATGCATCTGACATAGAAAATTCGTACTAGAATTAAGGTAGTTGTTACAGTAAAGCCATCCACGTGTTTATGGTGTTCTTTGGATCTGGTTTGCGTGAAGAATATGGAAGAGAGAGTATTGAACTTTGGGCTAAAGAAGCCTTAGGATGATGTATACACTCTGAATTAATGCCCATGAACGGTAGTTTTTCTCCCATGGCCTGGCTAGAGGGAATCAAGGTTGGAATGAAAATGGTATCGTTCTTCATTGTACTTGGTTACTCATAAGCAAAATTTTTCTTCATGTCCCCATGATGTTACGCTCTTTTGACCTTGAAACCTTGGTTCTGGAATAAAAGTATCTCTGTCAAGAGGTACAATAAATTTTGCACTGAACTTCAAAACTGAGAGTTTATGTTGGGCATTTTAGACTCCTGGTACTCTTATGTCAACAAGAAAAGAAAGAAATCACTAGTTAGCAAGAATGATCAATCCAGATTACCAAAGAAATAAGGGACTAATCTTCCACAGTATAGATAAAAAGAGTTAAGTCTAGAACATAATATACCCTTTACAATATGTTGTAGATTTTTATGATTGAGGATCAATAGGAAATTAAACAACCCATTCTAGGCAGGATGCTAAAAATGACTAGACCATTCAGAAATAAAATTCAGAAATAGAATTCATTCTACATAAAGGACAAAGACCTACTGAAGTGCTATTGTTTACCAAGTGATGGGAAGCAGAAGAATTTAATTATAAATACCAGCTATATCCACATGACCAATTATAAAAATAACACATATTGTTACCATAGATATGTCCTATCTTGTTAAAAATATGTATTTTAATACACACAAAAAATTTAACCATTTTTTGCCCTTCTTTTCTTATTTTCTTACCATGTAACATAGTAATCAGTTGGGTTAATATCAATATTAAAGTGCTAAAACTTCATAACTATTTTTAAGCAATGGGATATAAAAGAGTATGCACTCCTAAAGTGACTTTTCTATCTATTTTGAGGGTGAAAGTGTGTTTTCATTTGTATGTTGGAGAGTTACTTCCTCTTACACATCATTCTGTTCATATTCCAGTCTACATTTAGTAATTTTGCACATAACAAGAAGTGGTTGAATAAAAGCTAAGCAAAGGATGGATTTCTGATAGACTAATCTGTATTATTAAATTGACACTATCTGGAATCAACCAGGAGATACCTCCCTGTGCACGTGTATGGGGATTTCCAGAGAGATTTAAATGAGGATACAAGACAGTCCCTGAATGTGCATGGTTCCGGCCCATAGAAAAGTCTCCTGAGCTGAATGAGGGAAACAAGTGTCAGAATGACCACCAGTGTTCAGCTCACCCCGCCACTTGACTGTGTAGATATTATAATCAGCTCTTTCATGCTTCTCCTGTCCCAGCTCGAATGTTTCACTTGCTGCATTTCCCCAACACTGTAGCCCGTGTCCTTTCAAAACTGTGACCCAAGACAAACACTTCTTTCTGGAACCTGTTTTTGTCTTTTGTAGGTTCCTTTCTTCCCCCACAGTAACAGGAAAACATAAATATGTTTGTTGCCTGCTCCCAAGTCCATCTCTGCATGTGTGTTATCCCATGTGTCTTCAGCAGGGGTGATGGAGATGGACATTCACTATTACCAACAGTGTATACAAAAGCATTCCAAAAACAGAGACACTGCATTTAAAATGATAAACATTATCTTTGACTTTAAAACACCAAAAACTGAACAAAAGGAGTGAAAAAGGAAAAAAAGAGGTGTTTTCCTATGTAATAATTTACTATGACACCATAATCCTTAGGTGAACTTTACGAATTTATGAAAAAAATATGTATTGACAAGAAATACAGAAACAAACGTTAGGGGAACCGTCATGAAAACATAACTGACAAATTCTAGTAAAGTGGATTATTGACTTCAAAGAAGAAAGTAACAATGGATACGTTTAATGCAGGAATCAAAAGCAAAGATTTATATCTTAATAACAATAGAAACACAAGCTTTAAATAGATGATCAGAACCTCATGAAACGCTCATTATGCAGTGAATGCATTGACCATCAATAGATTTGCTAGAAAAGTTGCTAGGTTAATTTACATATTCACTATTTACAGAAAAAAATGACAGAAAAATAACATAAATCTTTATTTCCCTTGTAAAAGAAAGAAAACAATATTATGCAAAGAGGAAAAAACAGAAAAAGTGGTACAATAACAAAGGGACAAAGACACAGAAAAGCAGCTTGATGAGAGAAAAGCAACAAAGTCTAAAATATAAAAATATATTTGGATGAATTTATTAAGTAGAGAAATTACATGGAAAATATACTTAAAATTTGTTACCCGTTGGTCTGTAACAGGTAACATAGAGAGAGTTACATACAGACAGAATGAAAAGGAGGAAAGAAAGTAGGGAGAGAAGAAGGGAGTGAGGGAGGGAGAGAGAAAGAGGAAGAGATAGAGATAGAGAGAGAGAGGCTAGAAAAGAGGGGGGAGACCAAACTAAGACAAGCTAAAATTAAAGAAATATCAAAACATACATCAAACATATCACATCAGTAAAAGACTTCTAGATCTGGTTTTGTAATATTAATGCTAAATAAAAATTAATGAAAAATAATTAATAGAAAGTAGAGTTAAAAAATAAAATAAGCCTTACACAATAATGCTAACATTGTTGGCTTATGAGCATGAAATAGTATAGTACAGAGGTGGTGGTGAGTACTTCTAGAACTGAAAAACAGTTAAATGCATAATTATGGTAGGAAGCTAAAATATACCAATAAAAAAATTAAATAATGTATAAAATTGTTACTATGTTTTTGTTTGACTGTATTAACATACTTTACTATTGCAGTAAATTCCCAGTATATAAGCATAGCATACGATCACCTGCATGACTAAATATAAACCATTTTGTTTTCTTCCTCAATGAGGCCCTAAACTTTAAAATTATAATGGCATTAAAATTTGAATATAATAATTATCCTTTTTTTTAAAAAACAGACTGCACACTCCAAAAGTCATGCAAGACGCTTAAGTTCTAGAGTCTCGCTCTGCAGTATTATAGTTAACGGTGATTATCATTTATACATTTTTTCAAAAGTGTCATTTCATGTTCAGTTCCCGCCTCACTTGAAAAGCCTGGAGACAGGAGGATGAGTGAATTCTGCGCTCAGATCCCTGCAGGGAGCTATAGACTCAAACCGCAGTGTTTACAGTGAGGGGAAGGCTTCAAGGCTTCCGATAAAGGGGCAGAGAGCATTACGGGGCGCCCACCTGCACAGATGCATTCATCTCACATGAATCAGCACTTCGTCATTCTATGTTCCATTTTTACTTCAAAGTTTCTGCTGACAAAAGACTTCTAGTTTGAAAGCGATTGCTCCTTTTTAAATGCCTGGTTCTTGGCTACAGATGAGAAAAAAATTCAGCCCGCCATCAGGACAGATTTTCATCCCTCTGCACTGAGATACTATCTAGGTGTTACCACATCCGTTCTTGATATTTTTTATTACTCAGTATAACTGTTAATGAGAGCGGGGTAGCATGGTTGGTATGCTGAGTTGAAAAAAAAAAGGCTTTCAGAACAACCAGAATTAAATATTCGGTGATTCTGGTCCCCAAGCCCATAATGTTTCTGGAGGTCCAGGCTGACTTTGGAAACAGCAAGCAGGGGCTCATGACAAAACGTGGTGGCTTATGGAAGACAAGGGCTGGGTAATGGTGGAGTTGTAAGCCATGGATGCGTTACAGAATGTTTAGTCCTTGTGCGTCCAAGATATACCGATGGATAAAAGAAGCATTTATGGTTGCCATGAAAGGCAAAATTTCCTAGAACGGAGTATTTTCTTTTCCTTTTTGTTCATATATTTTTACTTGCAAGCGGTCATTTCAGAGTCATTGTTCTGGTTTGAGGCCTCTGGTTCTGCTATACTATTAATGCTGCACCCTCATGGGACGCCTCTTGGATATCTTGTTGTTGCTCTGTGTCATGGAGATCCTGCAGCTTTGGGTCTTCAGGACTGGCCCCTCCATGCGCTCCCACAGGTCACACATGGGGTGGATGTTGTGCTGTAGGAAGTCTGGTGGTTTCCTGCCCACTGGGGCGTGGCCTTTTATACTATATATGCTGATGAAGAGCTTGTGTTTGGCCTCTTTTCCAGCCTCTCTATTCCGGTTGTGGATTTCGGTTTCTGATCTCTGTTCCAGCAGAGGATTCTGATTTGTGAGTCTACCCCTAAATAAATAACCATCATTCTGAGCTAGTGCGGGATTTCTTTTAAGCGTCCTTCTTCAACGTTGGGTTGGGCCAACTCATAACGCTGATTCTGGGCATGGGAAGTTACAGGTTTGGTCAGACTTTTCCCATTCTCACCACCAAGGTGAGCTCTCCAGCATGAGGGGACATCTCTCCCACCCATGCCGCCATTTGGCAGATGAAGGCTGGGCAAGATTTTCATGCTAAAGGTCTCTGCTCGGTTCACCCACACCTCTGTCAATAGGGTCTTTTCTGCTCTGCCGTACAGTCGTGGTGCAGGACCCGCTTTCCTGAGTGTTGCAGTTGGAAAAGGGGAGGGTTAGCTCCCTCGACGGCTGGAGGCAGTAAGGGCAAGTCGGGAGGGCATCCTTCCCTCACTCCCACCAGCTCACTACAGATGAGGGAGGCAGTACCAGCTATGCCCCTCTAAGAATCTCAGAGCTGGCTCACTAGAGCCCCTATCTACATGGTCAACGTGACTGTGCTGCCCAGGTAAGGCACAGCGCTATTTTCTCAAGTGCTGTAGCTGGTAAGGGTCAGGTCCCCCACCTGCTCAGGTGGTGAGGGGTGAGGGTAGGAGGACCTTTCCCTCACCCATGCTACCACATGGCACAGGAGAGGCGTGCAATCTGATCTCCCATTCTCACAGCATCGGGGCCAGCTTGCCCACGCTCCTGCAAACTGGTACAGTTCTTTCTTTCTTTTTTTTCTGCTCAGGTGAGGTGTAGGACCCTCTTTCCTGGGTGATTTAGGACCAGTTCTCCCCAGTGTTTCAGCCAGTGAGGCACAGGGCCAACCCTGTACAGCCCTAGCGTCTTGGCCTTTGATGGTACCAGAAGACACTGACATCAACAGAGACCATGAACCCAGACATAGGCCTCAGCATCAACCTGGGCCCAGACTTCTCCATGGTCCTGGATAGCAATCAAGCCATCCATCTCAGCCTGCTCCAGATCTCTTTCACCTCTTCAGATATGTCTCTGTACACATTCCCCCCCCCCACACACACACCATACATTTGCTCAGCACAATAATGCCCATCTGCTCATTGCTGCCAGGTGCTGGATGGGCCGGAATTCTCTCCTCAGCACCTGGGACAGACTGCCCCAGGCCTGAATGTAGCTTTTCTTGCCTGGTTCAGTCCATCATGTCTCTGGGAAGGACCATGCCTCCTCATCACAGAGAGATTATAATAACACCCAGCTGCTCAGTGTCTCTGGCACCAGGTAGGCTCCTAGTCGGTGTGGAAGGGTTGCTGGAGTCCTCTAGCTGGTTGAGGCTAGAAAACACAGGCTGCATTTGGATCAGTCCTGCCTGCTGACGCTGCATGCTGTGGGGTGGAGGTGTTGCTCAGAACTGAGTATTTCAATGACAAGGACAATTTATTTTATGAGAAGTTTGTTGTAAGGAACTGTAACTTCCATCCTTCCCTCTATTCTCGAATAAACTTGTCCGCTCTGCCACCAGATTTTCAAAAGCAAGATGATGGACAGTCAGCATCATTGAACAAAGAATTACAAGGAAAGCTAACTCAAAGTTTCACAAATAAACACAAAATATAAACAGATTCAATTTCAAATGTACAATAAAATGTCAACAAAATCTAATCTTCCCAATTTCTGCTTAAAAAAATAAAACTCTAAAAAAAAGACGGAAGTCGATGTGGAGGCTTTGGATCAGCTAGTGAAGTACAGCTGCACAAACATTAGGACCTGAATTAAGATCTGATTTTCAGCACCCAGACTAAAACATAGACCAGTGGTGGTACAGTCCTGGAATCTCAGAGCGGGATGTGAATCCAGGAGGACTCCTGGTGCTTACTGGTCATCTGGGCTAGCCAACTCAGGGTGTTCTATGTTCTAACTAGAACAAGTAAAGTAGGAAGGGCACCTGACATTGAATTCTGGCCCCCACACACATGTGTACATACACACATGCAGGAATGCATGCACATACATACAAAGCATAGACTTCTTTGGAAGCAAGCTAATTTCCCCCAATATGTGTCTTTCTACTTAGTTTTTTCTTTTTACGCAATTACTTATTTAAAGAACACTCTTGGCTTTATTTCAGAGATGTAGGAGATTCCCAGAAGCTGTGCCAAGAGAAAATGCATCCTTTGTTTCCATGGAAACAAATATGTGTATATGTTAGCCCGGCTTACTGTAGGTGCTAAACAAGTAAGGTTCAGAGCAATGTTTGATATTCTGCGTTTGAGATATGAATCCACAGAATAGAACAACATAAAATGCTGCCCTCTGCTGAAAAATGCTTAGTACACAAATCAGTTCTGAAAAGATTAATCAAAATATATAGTGCATTGAGATGCTTTTAAGAAAACTGCAAGTATTGATGAGGTTCATAGGAAAATGTGATGAACATCTTTAATCTGAATTAAAAAGTTTAAGAAAACATGACAGATGACATAATCTGCTGTGGTGGCATATGAGTATAATCTCAGGCCTTGGCAGCTGAGGCAACATCAAAAGTCTGAGCATACCCTATGTTCCTCGATTATATAGCTTTCTTAGGTCATTCTGGGATGCATACATAAAATATCAGACGCTGAAAACCCTCAGCTAAGATGGAAGTAATAACTTGTATTAGAAAATGTTTTCTTCACAAAAAAATAAAAGATAATTCCTATAATTTTAAGCAACTCATATAAAAACTACAAAGCAAAATAAGATTGTATGTAATCCATCCAGGAGTGCATAGAAATTATAATAAATACACAGCCAAGTCTTTCCAAGCTCTAACAATTTTAGATATTAAAAATTCCTCCTAAAATGGCTTACTCTCCTTGGAGGAGTTGTCTACTAAAGTTCAGAAATTTCTGAGCTGAACAGCATTAATGTTGTGTGACAGGACTTTTCCTGGGAAACACAATATACCCACTTACAGACCCCAAATAGGAAACCCATGACAGACAAAACTACAGATATCAAACCCAACATGATGATGGAATGAGTTTGGGGTTATGTTCTGAAATATGGCTGAGGGATTTCTTGCAGAGGCAGAAATGACTCCAGGATATTGCATTACCAAGGCCCACCCCAGCACAGGTGGGGGCTTCACAGAAGCTGGGAACCTGGGGCACTCTGCACAGCCTGCAGGCAGCTCAACAGACGAAAGAGCATCCTCTCCAAATGACTCAGTTGCTCTCAACTTCTTTTAGGGAAATCAGCTTTTGCTTCTTCCCAGCTGCTTGCCTTAGCTCAATTTTATTTGCAAATGGGGTCTGAGAGTCCTCTTTGAAGGCTGCCTTGTGTGAGAACGAACAGTATATTGTATTCTCTGAGAAGGGAGGGACCTAGTGAGTCTGGTAGGTTTCATTAACTTCTTGAATCTATTTTGAGTGGGTATTTTCAGTCTTAGTCATTCTGACAGGTATAAGATGGTATCCCAGAGTAGTTTTGATTTGCATTTCCCTAAAGGCTAAGGATGATGAGCATTTCCTTGTCTTTCAGCCATTTGCAATTCTGTTGAAAATTATCTGTTTAGATCTGTACCCCCTTTTTTGATTGGATTATTTAGTAATTTAATGTCTCGTTTCTTGAGTTCTTTATATATTTTGGAGATCAGTCCTCTGTCTAATGTGGGGATAGTGAAAATCTTTTCCTATTAAGTAGGCTACCGTTTTGTCTTAGTGGCTGCATCCTTTGACTTACAGAAGCTTCTCAGTTTCAGGAGAAACTTTCCCATTTGAGCAATGGTTACATTGCTTTCGTAAAGGCAAATTAAATTCAAACAGACTGGGTACACTGTAGGAAAACAGATTGAGAGTAGTTTGAAATGATCTCAAGGCATATTATTAACTTGATTTCAAGGTCTGGCAAAAGTTTATTTTCTGAAGGCAAGGTCTATTTTCAGAAAAGGATCACACGTACTACATGTATTTGACTTAGTCCCAGAGATATAAGAAGTTAGAATACTACTAGCTCTTTACTGACTTCATTGTGCCTGTTTTCCCATCTTTGACAGTATAAAACACCACTTACATAGAAAAATAGCAAGGTCCAAGGATGGGTGGATTCCCAACTGACTTTTTAAAGAACTAATTCCTAGAAATGAATTTGAGTGGAGATGGAACAATGACTATTTTATCAAATATATGCATACTTAAAATAGAAGAAGCCATATTATAGGTTCAGAAAAGTGGAAGTTTAGAGAATATTATGGTTATTCCCATTAGAAGTTCAGCAAGAGAAGAGGTCAGCAATAAAGAAATGGAATAGATCGCTGTGAACATTGTACAAAATGGTTCAAAGCTTAAGCCACACATTACTCATATGTTATCCCTGGAATCAACTGAATCTTAACTCTTCCCCCATTCTTCTATTCTTTAATAGGGTGATTTAGGCTGGCTGCTTATCCCTTTTGTGAGGCAAGCAGATAACTACTATACTGCAGAAACAAAGTTTACACTACAGAAACTAAGCTCTGCCTATCCTTTGTAAGAATCAGTTTTACTGCAATAATACATATTGGCGCATAGAAATATAAAAATTAATCTAAGTGGCTTGAACATTACGTTACTTGTTTGTAATTTCAGTAACATTAGTATTTTGTGAATTTTACCGCACGCTAATTAGGTGCCAATGAATCTTTCAGTCCCAGGGTCCAGTCAAGCCAAAGGATCAGACTGCTCTTCCAAGTGTTACTTCACCATACCATGTATCAAGAATACTCTTCTCCATTCCTGGGATAGATTGGCCCTTTCGAAAATCCTGCAACCTTCACTGAAACCTTCTTATCCATTTCAATTCTCCCATGCTTAAAATCTGGAAAATAGTACCCCTGAACAACACACGCTCGCATTCATGCACGGAGCTTTCACTCTGATGATGGAATATTCTGAACATATCTCTTACATTCCAAGGAAGAGATGGGAAGCTTTTGATGGACCACACAGCCATAGTTAATAGTACAGCTTAAAGTAACTTAATATGTAAAACTGATGTTCTACAGTGCACTCAGCCTGTCTGTATAATATGCTTTTAAAAGGACAAAGTCAGAGCCAACCTTACTTGCCTTGCATCTCTCCTGTAATCACCTTTAAAAGTCCAAGACTGCACATAGCTGTTATCTTACATCAAGTAAGTGTTCCTGCCTCTGCCCCAAAAGAAAGCATGTGCAATATTTGCTGAATGGTAAAAATACAGACATTGAAAGCAATCTTATATGAATATCTATTTAGTAATATCAGTTGATTAGTTATGGTGTTTATAGTATTGTTTCTTGTCTGGGTCAGTTGGACTCAATTGGAGCCAGTGAATCAATCCCTTGGAAACTCTGCTAAGATTTCAGAAAGTATCTCATTCCTATCCCAATGTGTTGCTTTCTGTATTGTTCAGTGAAGACAAAAGTGAAGTCCTTTGTTAAATACACACAGCCACAGAGATGCATACACACACACGCATGCGCACGTACATACACACACACACACACACACACAAAGACAAAACAAACAGACACATACAGATATATAAGGACAGAATTGAAACAGGGATGGGCACAGATTCAGACTCATGCAACAGGCAGACAGAGGATGGAAAAATGCAGGAAGGAGGAAGCAGAGAAACCAATCTGGACTCTCTTGGCTAAACAATTCCAAGAGGAAATGCTTTTGCTTCTTCCTTTGGTGCCACACCAGTCCATTACTGGTGACTCTGAGTTAATCACCGATGAATTTAATTAGTGCATTTTACCATGTTGGACTCTGAGTGCACACTGTTTGGTTTACCCATCCTTTTAATGTTAGTCAGATGGAATCATCACCGGGTTTTCTTCACCCATCTTTCTTTTGCTTCCCCAGTCTAGGTTGAAGCACCTTGAAGGCAGGGAACAGTTTTTCAAACCTCTATGCTATCCCCACAAGATTCGGCTAAGTACAGAAGCCCTGTACACACACTACATTTCACTGATTCATTAGAACATTTGTACAACATTGGAGTTCTCTCAGCTTCATCGCTTCAAATGGCTAACACTTCCAGATTCTAGGACCGATATAAATTCATATCATCTCTGGGTGACAGTATCTGTTTTCTCTGATAACCACACTTGAAAACATTTTGACAGGTTCACAGTGTGAAGAGAAAGGATTTTTGTTTAATTAATGAATCTTTCCCCAGGTCCAGATTTTCAGTCTTTTAATGCACTTTCAGCCGTTGGAAGGATACTATTAAAATGTCTTAGCTATTGACTAATGCTTAATTATTCTCTTTCTGGAGTAAATCACATTTTTAATGTAGATCAATCCTTGGTTTCTTAGCAGGAAGTCCTTTAGCTTGGTAATATATCAATGCTTTTTGTTTATTTTCCATCTCTCCTTGTCTCATTTTAAGTGGGAGGTTTGCAATGGATTCCACTTACAGAGCACAATACATTATGTTAGCCTGGACTTGAGTCAGGCAAGTTACATGGAAGATTAGATGCAGCCTGAGTCCATCCTTCTACAAAATTGAAAAAAATTAATTTATCATCTGCTACTAAAGTATATAGCATATAGTCATATACTATGCATCACATTTACATATTTATACGTAGCTTATCTCATTCATTTGATGAATCTAAATAGTGTGAGATCATCAACAAAACCAGACTTTGCTGAAAAGTGCTGTATAGCAAATGGATTAGTTTTTAATACCACATATATTTCTATAAATGATAATTCAAATGTGGGGTAAAATATACATTAATATGCCAAATTAATTGTTCTACAAGATAATAATTTTATATAATCCATATTTTAAGGATATTTTATTTTTGTTGCACAATTATATATACAGACTGACATTAAACTTCTGAGGCCCATGCCTCCACCTCTAAATTGCTAGAGATATTGATGTTCACTACCATATCAGGCCAATACCATGCTGTGAGCACAACCAAAGGCTTTGTGCATGCTGCATAAGCACTCCACCAACTGAACTATATTTTCAGATCATACAAGAAAGAATAATATTACGTGAAAGCGGAACAGATTCCTCTCCTTTCTGTCTGCTACAGAGGGTGGACTAGTCTGGACAGAGCTCTCTCCCCGGTGTTGATGGCAAGGGAAAGCTGACAAGCTCACCAACTCAGCTACCACCAGGCCCAGATCCTAAACTATGAGGTTGCCCATCCCAATCCAATATCCACGTCATCTATGAATGGTTGGGTATATGGAGGGGACGAATCTACAGATCCAAAGCTCAGGATCTCCATGACACAATACAGCAACAGTATATCCAAGATGAGTCCCAGTGAGGACCCAATATCAAGGGTCCAGTATCTAGTAGAAGCCAGAGTCATCTACCAGATCAAAGACTCATTGCCATGAACACTTACAAATAAAAATGTATGGACTAAAAGGAGTATCATGTGACTCAGTCAGCCAAACTACAGCTTCCTTGCTGAGATTTTATTTATTTATTTTTGCTTTTGTTTTTACTTTTAAATTTTATTTTGTGGGGGAGGTTTCAAGGGCAAAGGGCAGATGAAAGGGCATGGGAAGATGAGTGGGATCAGGTTTCAAATGTGATATCCACAAAGAATCAGTACAAAGTTAAAAAATAAAATAAAAACATACTAGTGAAGTCAAATTTGCAGAAGAAAACTAATATTAATGGATAAAGACAGCACAGTATGCAAAGAGACAATATGGCACTATTATGATTGGATAAAGCACAGTGTAAATAGCATAGAAGAATATAGGTAAGAACATTCACTAAATAAGTATAATCATGACTCATTTTTAATACTCTCAAGCAGGAAAGTAGGTTGACAGTCATCATCTTCAAATTTCAAAACACGTGCCAACAATGTCTTCCATCTTGGATGTTGCGGTCTAATGACACTTTTATCCAATAATTCAATTATAATTATCATTTTTCCATTTGAATATCTTTATTTTTATGTATTATATTCTTATACATCTATACATGAATTTGTTATC
Source organism: Arvicola amphibius (assembly GCF_903992535.2). Classification (NCBI taxonomy): domain Eukaryota; kingdom Metazoa; phylum Chordata; class Mammalia; order Rodentia; family Cricetidae; genus Arvicola; species Arvicola amphibius. Next base: position 161,061,870 of record NC_052058.2, read on the forward strand.
AAAGAAAGAGCATTTGCTTATATATTCCATCTCTATTTTATGATAAAAACATTTTTAGCTTCATCATGGTAACAATAATTCATGGTACAATAGAGTCAACACAGATTCTATATTATTAACATAAAATTAAATTTTGTATATTTATTGCATTGTGTTGGTATATAAATTATGTAGTCTGGAAAAATTCTTAAAACCAGTGGTTGCCATTTTATTCTGATGATTTCAATCAGTTATACATGCTTCAGGACGATTCCATTTTTCTTTGGCATTTTGAATTACAGAGTAAATAATCAAAGGTGGGCTTCGAGAAAGATTGACTGAATTCAGGTTACCAAGACTATAGGTTGCTCTCCACAAACTGGCAGCAAGGCCACATTGCTGAAGAGAAGACATACACACATCATTGAACATGGATATGTTAGGCTGGTACCCCCATAGAGCCTTAATCACTAAGTCCTAGTGTCTTTGATACAGGAAGGCACTTTGCATGCCACCAAGAGGGAAATAGAAACAACAAGCCAGGTGCAAACACTTTGATCTATAATAATGTACTACCTGAAAGATTGCTAGGGTAAAGGTGGTACAAAACTTGTAGGAATAACCAACCATTAACTGATTTGACATAAGGATCGCTCTGTGAAATGGAACCTATGTCTGAAAACACTTAGGCAACCAAGAACATGAGACTAGATAGTTCAGAGACTTAGGGTAAAACCAAAAAATACTAATCTAAAAAGGTGAAAAAAATATAGCAATAAAATGACTCCTAGTAATTTCTGCTATGCATATACTTTTTCTAGCCATCAGAGAAGCTTTTTCCTGCTGCATATATATATATATATATATATATATATATATATATATATATATATATATATATATAGATATAGAGAGAGAGAGAGAGAGAGAGAGAGAGAGAGAGAGAGAGAGAGAGAGATGCCCCAAGCCAGACATATGGAAAGAGTTAGAGACCTTGGAACACTCAGCCTTAAAAGGAATGTCTCCATAAAATCCCCTTCATCCCCAGGTCTCAAGCAACCCAGTTGAAGAGGTAGAAAGTATAAAAGAATCAGAGTAATTGGAAGACACCAAGAAAATGAACCCTATAATCAACACCAGAGATGCTTATATAAACTCACTAAAGTTTCATGTGTAGGACCTGCAGGCATCTGCAACAAGTCTTCTGTATTTTAATATGACTTCCAGTTTAGTGGTTTTTTTTTGTGGGGGTGGATTGTTTCCTGAGTTTGCTAACAAGCGGGGCTCTGGATCTTGTGCTCTTTCTTGGACTTCTTATCTTGTATTGGTTTTTCCTTGTCCAACTTTGGGGTGAATGTTTTTGTTTTATCTTATTATATACTATTTGGTTATTTCTTTTTAATGAATGAATAAATGAATACAACCAAGTCACTACAATAGAAATTAACAACTGAACTTTCATTTATACCTGCTGGAGGACACTTGGTTTATCAATCACTACAGAGCAGACCTCATGTTTAGGGGTAGTTGATCAACATATAATTAACTCCACAGTTTTTTGTGTGCTTTTATTTGCTTACATTTTGAGTTTTTAGTTTGGTTTTGTTTTCTTTGTTTGGGAGATTTGTTGTCGTGTTGAGTTTTCGTGTTTTTGGAAAAGGACTCACAGTTGGATGGATAAGAAGGAGTAGAGGATCTGGGAGGATTAGAGAGAAGGAAAAATAGGAGCAAAACATATTCAAATGTAAAAATTGTTTTCAATAATAAAATTTATAATAATAATAATTTTAAAAAGGAATACCTCAGTATACCACCAGCATTTCAAAGTACTAGTTCAGAGTACTAGTTTTGAAATTACATTAAATTAGTTTTGAAATTTTAAATTTAGCATGTCATGACAGGTATGTACAGTTATATACAGGTGATATCAGTCATGACAATTTCAAACAGTGTGTTTTCCTTTGAAACATTTGAGTCCAGTCTCCATGAGAACTGATGTTTTATTTCATGTACAGCCTGGATCACAAGGGGGGTGCTAAACTGATATATTTAATATGCTCAACAATGACTAAATTCATTCAGGATTGTATTGGCTTTACAACAACCTCAGATGGAAAGACTTATGTTTAATGTATCAATTAATTTCATATAAAGTCTTATTTATTATATTTATCATATTAATATAACACTATATATTAATAAGCATAATTAAAATGAGGTTAAATTGTAAAATGTGAAAACCAGCACTTGGTGCAGAAACATCAATTTTATTTTATTTCAAAGCACACTTGATATTGACTGGGAATGAGTAAGTTTCTAAACCATAAGGAAAGAGCCAAAAATTAAAAAATAAAAAAGTGGAAAGAAGAAGCAAAACAGACAGCAGATGGCAACTTAGGGCAGCCTCCCACCTCTCGCAAGGCCCTTGGAAGCAACATATGCAGCCTAGACTGCATGTTCTGGAAGGGATTTTTGCTCTGGAGATATAGCAACGGCTCCTTGGGCTCTTCCACTAGCCGTATTAGAAGAAAAAAAAAATCAGAGCTAATTAGGGTATGTTAGATAGGTTATTCCTTGAAATGTATCTGCTCATACAGCCATCTCCCCCTTGCTTAGCTAAGTCCAACTTTGTGTAATTGATCTGGTTTCCTAATTGTTCTGGATCCAGATTGGCATCTCTCTAACTCCCAACACTTCGGTTCACTTCAGGGTCTATGATTCTCCCCCATCTAAATCATTCCACTTCTCATTTTCTTGTGGCTCGCAGCTCTCTAATCACAGTTGATTATGCATGTCAAGTTTCCCTCCAGTGAAAGCCTTGTGATCCTAGAGGAGATTATCCAGGCCGAGACAGGCCACGGGCCTTTTAAGTTTCCACTGACTCATATCTTTACCATTGAGGTTTATGGAAACATTCGTTGTAACTTGGTATGCTAGTTTCATACAGCTATTTATAATAATAGAAATAAAATGAAAATCAATTTTATCGCAATGATGTCATTGCATAAATAATGCTCATCTCTAAATTCCTTTATTTCACAGAAGCCCGTTTCTCTCTTTCTCTTTATATTTTCATCCTCCCAGTCATCAAGACAAATGGCTCCAGTGTCACAGTCTCTGACTGGATCCAGGCTTTTATATGTTCCTTTTTTTTTTCTCATACTCAGGAAGCAATGACAACTCTCTGATTCTTGTCAGCTGCTACAAGAATTTTTCAGCTAGGTTCAAGATTAATAATAACAGTGATAAATACCACGTTTATTCCCTCTTTTCTTGTCTTCACAGTATAATGTTTAACTAAGTGTCAATTTGTGCTGAGCCCAATGTGTGTGTTGGGTTTAATTTAACTCAAAAGAATCACATAGTTTTGAGATCCAAGTACTAACTCTGTTCCTAAACATTATACTGTAATGTGTTACATACAAAATATTTTCCCCACCTTCCAGATATTGCTACTAGGGTTAAGGAATATTAAATAATTTTAAGAGGATCCAATAGCTATTAACTGACAGAGCGTAAGACTTAAGCATTCCATGAGGCTTTGCATGCTTTCAGGGCCAGATAAAACAAGAATAGCTACAAATGCTCAGGATAGTAAATTCATTGAAGTATTTATGATTTTAATAAAGTTTTGAATATTTCATAAGTCTATAGAATGTATCCAGATCATAGTCATCCTCTGCTCTCTTACTTCAAGCTCACATCCCCCAAACATATTTCCAATCTAACTCCTAACTTCAAAAATTTTTAATGACTCCCCAAGTTAACTTAGTGTTACTATACATGCACATGTAGGTGTCTGAATCAATGGCAGTTGATGGCTGCAGAGGGAGGAAAGCCACATTCTTCTGATGGAGCACCTATAATAGGCTGCCCATTGTGAAATTTTGTTTAGTTTTTTGTAAATCTTCTCAATGCTTTTCAGCTATGAATTGTGTGGATGACATAGAAAGGACTCAATTCTATCCTACTTAAATACGTTCATCTTATGTTTATGGACTGCAGCAAACTTCTAAAAATATATTTATTCATTCAAAAAACATGTACTAATAATTACATTAAATTAATGGTAAATACAAACTAAAACTTGAATTGATGAGACTGTTTGTTTTTGAGTTGTTTTAGAATAGCTTGAAGATATCTATAAGAAAGAATTTTTGAAGGTCAATGTTGTGTACATAGTAATCATAGGATTTGATCTTAAAGAGCAAACTAAAGAATAGCACAGGATGAAATATACTCAACCTATACAAATTCATTACAGCATCACAGATCATTACAAAAGTCAAATGTTTGTGTTTTCCAAAAATTCCTAAATTAAAAAAAGTCTATTCTCTTATACAATGGATATCAACCATAACATCCCTTTCCCCGCTCCTCCTGAACCCTACCACTGTTGGGACTAATTGAGTCCTAGCCTTCAGCTGCTCTCCCCTGTCTAGAGTTTTCTAATTGAAGTTACTAAAAGCTGTGCTTTGCCTAGAGGATCAGAGGATGGGATTTTCACCTGTTGGCCATTGACTGAGAGGTATTTAAGCCTCTATGGTGCTATTAAAGTGGGACTTTTGGTACTGGCGATTGGAGGTCCCTGTGTCAGTCTGTCTCTGCGCGTGTTTCCTCAACCTCCAGCCCCTTCCAGCTCGCGAACTGGATTCTAGCGCTTAGAGCCCAGATGGGGGCCATGGTGTGCGACATACCAACACCTCCCCTCTCCCCCAGATCCACTGCTCCTCTGTTTTTCATTAGAAAAGAGTAGGCTGCCCAGTGATATCAATCGAACACGATATAGCAAGATGCGATATGATTAGTCATATACTCTCAAGTCAAAGCCTGGAGGAGCCAACCCAATAGGAGGAAATAGATCCCAAGAGCACGCAAGGGAAGCAGAGACACCCTTACTCCTGTAGTGAGAAGTCCAACAAATACCTTAAGCTAAAGAATCACAGCATGTATCCAGAGGACCTAGTGTGGACCCATGCAGCCTGCGCGGTTGTTAATTCAGTCTCTGTGAGTCCCTATGGACCTTGCTTAGTTGATTTTGTGGGATTCTGGTTTCCTTTACCCCTCTGGATACTACAATCCTTCTTGTCTCTCTCCTGTGGGGTTCCCTGAGGTCTGACTAATAGCTGCCTGTGGGTCTCTGCATCCGCTCCCATCAGCTGCAGGAGTAAGACTCTGATCTGATGGTGATTGGGCTAGGCACAGATCTGCCAGTGGGGCACATGATTAGGAATCATTTCTCTCTCTCTCTCTCTCTCTCTCTCTCTCTCTCTCTCTCTCTCTCTCTCTCTCTCTCTCTCTCTCTCTCTCTCTCTCTCTCGTCTCCCTTTCTTTCTTTCTTTCTTTCTTTCTTTCTTTCTTTCTTTCTTTCTTTCTTTCTTTCTTTCTTTCTTTCTTCTTTTCAATAGTGTTTGTTTATACCGAAGCTTTCCAAGATATGCAGTTTCCGGATCCTGAACATGGTGTGGCCTCAGGTTACTTTTGATAATTTTGAAAATGAAACATGATTGATGGTTACCAGCTCCAAATAACTGTATCTTCCCCAATAGCTCACTTTCCTGTCTTTGCTTGGGTTCATTACCCAGTAAGTCCTATCAGTTCATAGGTGCTTGGGTGGGGACCATATACATAGGGAATGACCAGTGGCAACATCCTCAAAGAAGAACCATTGTCCCTCTAACAGCAGATATCAAGTGCCAATAGCGCCTCGAGAAGGTGAGGAATGGAGATTACTTCCCCCATCGTTGCTGGGATTCTGGTTATCATGATACAAAATTCACTTTTAAAAACTTTGCTATTAGTGTCATAGTATTTGGATGTGGTTGTTGGAAGGCAATTACATCATGAGCCTATTATGCATGTATAGATTTGTGTCTCCACAAGAATGATAAAAACTAATCAAGTCTTCCGCTGCTACGCCAGGATAAAAGTTCATTAATATACAAACTAGAAGCAGTTTGTCGCTAGAACTGGACCATGTTGGCAATCCAATCTCAGACTTCCGGTGTCCAGTACAGGAAGAAGTAGATTTTTTTTGTATATAAGCAGTGCACTCCATAGTGCTTTGTATAGAAGCCCAAATTAAGACATGTAAATTAAAATAAAGTAAAAATAAAATATTAGAATAGTTTCTCGTGTTTATTTTATGAAAGTTATTGCCACTGAGACATTAAATATTCAATAAAATTAAAACTAAATAAAATACTTTAAGAATACAACCTTTCAAGCATAAGTGTAATAGTGTTTAATTTATTTTAACTTTAAAAAATTCCATTAAAATGTATCAATATTTATAAAAAGAAAACTTCATTAGTTTGAAATTCAAGGAATGCCTATTTATCAATGTAAATATTAAGTTCTACACATATTATGTATATATCAGCATATGTAAGCATTTCTGGGTAATTCACACATTATTAAAATTGTAAAGCTAGTTGGATTTCATGTAAATGTGTTATAAACAGTATGCTAATTTTATTTACTCCAAAAACTACAAACTAGAATACAAATAATTGAAAATGGTTCCTTAAATATTTAAAACTACTTGAAACTTATATTTTTAAACACATGAATCAAAAACAGAAAGTCTTATGACTAATCTATTCCCATGGAGGTGTTATTGTTGTTATTGTTGTTGTTGTTATTTTACCCAAGAGTCTTCCTGTGACCAATCCTACCCAATACATCACTTGACACTAGAGGAGACTGTTCATTCTTTGCAATGACAATGGTGAGTGATATATTTCATATTGTTGAGGTGTTTAGAACTGGCTACTGGTATTTTTTAATTATCTAAGTCGTTGAGATTACAATCTAATTAGGTTATTTCTCTCTTCCCCTCTCTTCCTTCTAACCCTTTCATATAACCTCTTTGCTCTCTTTCAACTTCATGTGCTTTTTTCATTCATGCATATATACATATACACATGTGTTTCTAAACATGACCTGCTCTGTTTCTATGTTACTTGCACATATGTTTTCAGGACTGACACTTTGGTATTAATGCTCTATGTTAGAGCATTTATAATTACATGTGTGTGGAGGGGGAAGTTTTGTGTGTGTGTGAGAGAGACAGAGAGTTCATGTTTGTATTTGTGTGTGTGTGTGTGTGTGTGAGCATATGTGTGTGTATTCGTGCATGTATAAATGAACACATGCCCTGGCCTACATATAGAAGCCAGAGAACAACCTCTGGCACTGGTCCTTACCTTGTACCTTGAGACAGAGTGTCTTGTTTCCAAGTGCTAGTGCCAGGCTATCTGACTGATGATGGTGTGATATGGGGAATCCTCTATTTGTGTCTTTTCATAGGAGTCCCGGGATTTAAGTCAGCCTACAAAATGTGTATTTGTTTCAGTTTTGTGGAACTTAAACCAGGTCCCTCCACTAGAAGTAGCCTTATTATCTTTTGGCAATTTAACACATTCTGTACCTAGGGCTTTATATTCTTTAGGAATTAAATAAAGTAATTATACCCATAAGAGTTAAAGAATTAAAAAAAAAAGGGTTAAGTATAGAAGAGCAGCACCTGTGCTGCACCAAGGTCGATCTCCCCCTCTGTTACATATATTACCTTGTAGAGCATTTGAGATAGCCATAAATGAATCACAAATATACAATTCTCTTTAGTAATTAAGTTATTTAGAGTCATTCTACGATTGATGCAATGTGGAACTTGTTAAACTTACCCACTCTAAAGTTGTTTAGCATGGGAGGCTATATAAACGAATGACAGCATACAGTCATAATTATGACAGTTCTTCCTCCACATAATCATCACCTAAGCGTCTCAGTGTATTCACAACAAAATATTTATGTAGGCTCTTGACCCCAAAAGTCAAAAACAGTCCCCATGAAATGCGGGAAATTAAACATTTTAGAACTTGCAGTCCATATGGCCGCTCTCACAGCTACTCGACCAGGAATGGCAGTGAGGAAGCGACCAGAGGTAACACACAGCAAACCTAGGCAGATGTGGTTCAGTGAAGTACTTATAGAAGCTTTTAAATTTGAGTGCAATATAATTTAATCATCTATTAATATTTATGATGCACAAACCATCATAAAACAGCCACAAGAGACATTGTTTCCTGAATGTAAGAAAAACTTAGACAATTTGGTATTGAAAGACCCAGTTCTAGCTTTGCGTGGTGAGGAGCTGCAATGTAAGTCCCCAGTCCGTTTCTACTCCTTATTTCCAAAGGCGGTTAGTAAGTCCTGTATTTACTGTTCTAGCAAAGCACTTAGGACCCTTTTTATACAGAGAATAAATATTTAATCATGTGTTAATTACCCCTTTAAAATCATTGTGTATCACTTTATGCTAACAGCAGCAAACTCCGGGGAATGGGCTAGGTTTAAAAACTGCATTTGGATTGATTGCTTGCATGCCTAATGACAGATCAGCACCTCTGCTTGTAATGTCTTTCACTTACACAAAGGAAAAGCAAGGATCTGCATCTGCAGGAAGCAAAGGCCCTCCACAAAATGAAAGCTTCTTCTGTTGGTCAGATGCATTGCATAATATCCAGACGATTAATAAGAGCAGTTTCTTCTCTTGGTCAGACTTATTGCACAATATGCAAATAATTAATAAGAGTATCAGGAGAGCAGTGATTGCTAACAGAAATGACTGAGAAAAACAAATAAATACAGGAACTCATTCTGCAATTACAGAACATGAAAGACAAAATATAAGTCAGTGGAAAATGAAGGAGAGATTTGTCCCAACATGGCTACTAACATGGAAGACTATAAACAAAAACCTGTAAGATTCTAACCATTAATAAATTATCTTATGGCTGAATTCTGTCACATGAGTCTTCCTTGTATGTCTCATTTTAAATTATTGTTTAGCTTCCAAAAAAATGTTTAGAAAAGAAATAATTAAAAAACTATTTAGCAAATACCAGATAACCATTGATATTTATACAATTTCTATTCTGGAAAAAGTGTATAGTCCTTATTTTATACAAGAAGTAACTGATATTGAAGGTTGATGATAACAACATAAAATGTAAGACACATTCAATTGTCAAAAATAAATTCACTATTATTGGGGTCTTCTCAGTGTCTCTGTCTGATTAAAAACTCATTACTCTCAAAGGATATATCAGGCAAATTGAAATTTATGAGGTACATTAATAAAATAAGTCATTTTTATACTGTCATGAGGTAAGCTGTCCTTGAAACAGGTATATTCCCTATTCCTGTGTAATTAATAAGTGAATCTGTGGAGACTACTCATCAACAGACTTATTGCTAAGGATATGTTTCTTTTTTTCTTTTTTTTTAAACAAAGGAATGGAGAGAAATCTCAATGTTCAAGAAAAACTGTTGCTCTCGTAGAGGAAACACATTTGATTCTCAGTACCCATATGGTGTCTTCCAACTTTCAGCAATGCCAATTCAGGAAGACCTGACATCGTCTGACTTATGTGGGTATCAGGCAGGCAACTAGTACACAAACATACATGCAGACAAAACACCTAAATAAATAAAATTATTTTAATTGTAAAAGTGTAAAGGTAACAAAAATGATGAAAAGAAAGAAAGTGGTTTGAATATTTAACAATAAATAACAGATGTGCTGCTAAATTATTAAACTCTGTTTGCTGTCATTAATTTTAACTCTGTCTTCAGAAGTTCCACATAAGGGAAAGTTAAAGTTTAAGGATGTGCACTAGACTGAGTTGTAACAAACAGTTTATAAGAAGGGGGAACTTTCTGGCAATTGGTAAATATAAGTATAGTTTTGATTTCATGATCAAATAATTTAGTCTTTATAATTAAAAGTATTTTAGTCATTATAAGCAGATTTGAGGGATCTAAATTTATCTATATGATATGTGTGCATATATATGTGTGTGTGTGTGTGTGTGTGTGAGGTGTGTGTGTGTGTGTTTCCATGTACACATGTGTTCCCTGGTGTGTATTCTAAAATTTGGCAGACACTTTTGATGTTTTCTGATATACAGAATTAATACTGAAAATTTAAATATTTATTAATCCATTTACAAATAGCAAAAACAAACCTTCTAGATAATAATACTACTAGAAATTAGTAAAGTTGACTATATTTTCTAAATATAGTAAGAATCATTACTATTTTATGTTTTATTGTAAGCACATCAATGTAAAGAGAGGATAATTAAATTTTGATGGTAATCAAATTTTATTTTAAGATGTTCTAGTTGACAAGAAAATATAACCACACAGATATAAAGCTGAAAAGAGAATGAAATTTTAAGAAAGTTAAAGATTTTGTCATAGATTAATTGAATGTGGATTTTGATTACATATTATAAACTTTTCTCTGCTATAATTGAAATGAAGTTGTCTAGCTTATATTTCTGAATGGAACTTTGACAAATAATGTATTATATTATAATATCTTTTTTTTTTTTTTTGGTTTTTCGAGACAGGGTTTCTCTGCAGCTTTTTTTTTTTTTTTTTTTTTTTTTAGAGCCTGTCCTGGAACTAGCTCTTGTAGACCAGGCTGGCCTCGAACTCACAGAGATCCGTATATTATAATATCTTACACCTATCACTGTGAGAAAAATGGCTCACTGAATTCTGCTAATCTTTGGATTATAGATGTATGTTATTAGATTATAACCCAATTTACCTTTATTTATTTTATTACCAGTAAAATTGGTATAAATCTTTAGAATTGAGAAGTGATAGAGTACCAGCGTAAAATTTTCAAAATTCTAAGTTTTCATAAAAGCCCAAATTTCACCATTGACAACAAACGTACTTTTAGAAACATCAGGCTCACTTAACACATTTTGAGAATGTTTTGCCAATTAAACCATGTGAGTAAATCACGATGTGTTAGCCCTTCTTTCAGGTGAAGAAAGTTACTGCTAACAAATGCAGCCATTGTGGTTGACAACAAGTAATTGCGAGGAAGTTTCTCTCCAGATAGCTGTTAAGTTTCTAGATGTTAGAGAAACATCTTATGCATTTTTTTATTTCATTACACGCACATACTCTCTCTCTCTCTTTCTCTCTCTCTCTCTCTCTCTCTCTCTCTCTGTCAAATACATACACACACTATATATATGTATACATAAATATGTATCTCTCTCTACACATATGCACACACACACATACACACAAAAGAAAGAGAAAAAGAGCATGGATCTTCTCTTAGTGACAAATGAGTTGAGACTGAGGTATTAGACACACAACTCAATATATATGTGTGTGTGTGTGTGTGTGTGTGTGTGTGTGAATATTTTCTTTTCTATTGGCCTTACAACTATGAGTGTGAGGGAAACTTCAAGTTCAGCCATAGGAGGAATTCTTCTTTATTAAATGTGTGCTTTCAAAAGAAAAGCTTATTTATTTTGCACAGGAAACAACCACAGCATACACTCCACTCAGATGCAAAATGTGTTTCCAGAGCAAAGAGAGTAGATTGATATTAATAGGCTATTCTGTTCCCAAGTAACTTTCTCTATTATTTTGTGACCTCTATACATTCAGAAGCTTGCAAAATAAATGGACTAAAAGGATTTGGAATCTCTAATATTTATAGTTTAGAAATTTATCACATTTAAAAATGTAAAGTTTTTTTCTCTTTTTAAAATGTTGTTTCTCTTCTTGTATAGCTTAACTTTCATACCTTTATCTACTTGGAAAAATTTTTAAGAAAACTTTTAAATATAAAAGAAATTTTAAGTTGGATGAGAAAGTTTATCAGAGTTAAAAAAAAAGATGTAATGAAGGAAAGTTTCCTTGAAGAGAAACTCTAATGTTTTAATTTACCTTTCTCGAAGTCATTGTTATGTGACTTAATGTATAGTGTAAAAAATTGTCTGTGATTATCCTGGGAGATGAAGCTGCATAATCTGTGCAAAGATCAATAGATAGACAAGGTATAAAAGACAGTACTCTGGGCAAGGTTGAGCCATACAGTAAGAGAAACAACTAATGAATGTGAGCCCTGTGCTTTAGTCCTGATGAGCTCCAAGCCACTTGAGTACATGCTGCAAATCCTAAACTAGAGAGGCGCACTTCAGTTTGCAGAGAAGAGAAAGGATTAAACAGAGAATGTTGTGCAGTGTGTGCAGGGTGGGATCAATGGGTACACTAATCCAGTTAGGTGAGTGTGAGGGTATGACGGCATACTGGATTAATAAACCCTATGTAAAAAGGTGCTGGCAGATTCATTCTAAAGTAAAAGGCAATACATGTGTTAATAATACAGAACTGATTATTATTCATGACCTTCCCACATTAATACCTTGCAATATGGTGCATAAGTGTATACAGATATTGTTTAAGTAAAAAAACAATGAATATTTTAAAAGTATGGTTCAGATTTCATCATACAATCCCACGATATCAGATTACTTTGAGTAGTACCAGTGCTTCAGCTGTGCTGTTCCATGGATGTGCAAGAATATCTCTACATCGCTGAGCGTCTTGATGTTTTAATGAGGGGAGATTACAACTTCAGAATCTATGGGGGTCCCTTGCGTATTTCATCACTCTTCAGCTTCAACGCTTAGCTAGCACCTTGGCCTCTCTTAACCTTTCAAGCAGATAAAACATCGTATCTGAGGGATATTAGATTTTGAGTGTAGTTGGAATGGAGGAGGGCCGCTTCCCGCCACCAGCTAGCTTTACCCAAAATAATTACACAGAAACGGTATTCTTTTAAACACTGGCCTGGCCCGTTATTTTCAGCCTCTTATTGGCTAATTCTCACATCTTGATTAACCCATATTTAGTAATCTGTGGAGCACCATGAGGTGGTCGTTTACCAGGAGAGATCTTAACCTGCGTCCAACTCAGAGAGGAGAGACATGGCGACTGCCTGAGATGTCTGCCTGATTCTGCTTTCTTTCTCCCACAATTATGTTCTGTCTACTCTGCCTACCTAATTTTCTGTCCTATTAAAGGGCCAACGCAGTTTCTTTATTAACCTATGAAAGTAACACATAGACAGATGACTCTCCTCCATCATTTGAGTTGATAGAGAGGAACTTCATCAGATATGATGTCAGACAAACAAATTACTAATGGTACAGATATTTGTGCTTTGTGTCTGTTAAATAATATTTCTCAAGTCATAGATTGTTTGTGATGTGTCAGTGGAATGTTCACGGTGCCTGTAATATTGACAACATATTGCAGTGGTTTGATAAATACTTAATTTCTCAGGACCACATGAAAAAAATCTGAACATTCTGAGGTTCAATGCAAAGTTTATAAAATGTTATATTCACTTGCATTGGGACTTTGCTTCATTATTTTCCATTCACCCATCCTCCCTTGTTTTCTTCCTCCCCTCTTTCTTTTTCTTTCTATTTCTATATTTAACCCTTTCTTCCCATGCTCTGTTTCTTTTAATTCTATTCATTTGTGTGTTGTTATTGTTTTCATTAAAACAACATGATAAATGATCAAGCCAAACAGTATTAGGAAGTACAAAGGTGTGCGTATTGTAGGGAAACTTAATTCAATAAATAGCTGAATCAGAAATCAAGATAGGGTTATTGGTCCATTGAACAATAAATAAAATAGAATTGTGCATGTAACCACTAAGAACCACCTCTATTGCACAAAATATGCTTCAGAAAAGATGCAACTATTGTTTCCTACTCAGTGAATATTGAAAGCCAAGCAAATCTTATTCAAGGTGGTGCTCCGGTTCAGGTAATGGCATATCTCAATAAATACTGAAGAAATTCTATTTGAGAAGTGAAGAAACAAGGAAATTACATTTATGAGGAATGAAAGGCTGGAGCTAAGGCTTGTAATGTGAAAAGGAAGTCAAAAAAGATAAAATTCTCAGAATAGTAAGTGTAAACACCCACAGATGAAGAGTGGAGAGAAACATCAGGTACCTAGCTGAGTTCTGCTAACTTCGCCTTTAGTCAAGCATCTGGACAATATGGTAAGCACTTTCTCAAAATGATACCAAGGAAGTGTTGGATGTAAGGAGAGAATTACTCATTTCATAACAGTTTCCGGTAGTGGCTTTTAATGTATGAATAATCATCTTTGAAGATAAAGTCATGTTTTTTTGTTTGTTTGTTTTTTCTTGTTTTTTAGTGTTTCAAGACAGGGTTTCTCTGTAGATTTGGAGCCTGTCCTGTAACTAGCTCTTGTAGACCAGGCTGGCCTCAAACTCACAGAGATCCACCTGACTCTGTCTCCTGAGTATTGGGATTAAAGACATGCGCTACCATCACCTGGCGACAAAGTCATGTTTATTATAGACATTTAAGTCAACTTTAGACTAATTATGTTTTGTTTTATGGCCTTGTTGAGTATATAATGCATGCAAAATGCTGCTGTTTCCTTAAAGTTATTAAATCATCCGTGAATAAGAATTCTAGTCTTATATTTCCACAATTAATGAACAGATTATGCTGTGAAAGATAATATTTGCTTCGGTTTTTAATTATGGATTTGTGTTTTGGGACCAAAACAAAGATTTCATCAAGAGCACAGTGTTTAACATTGCTCAGTTTGCATTGGTTTGAAAAAGAACTGTCAAGGCCTACAAAAGCCATTTTTATCTTTTTACTTAGAATTCAAGTGTTTGTGTTTGCACATAAACGTGGTATCATTCAGTTTCAGCTAGCGTCCTATTCCATGGAAATATTATTTTATTAAATGTATTTAAAGAAGCGTCATTTTTAAATATGACCATAGGAAAATGGACTTTTGTCATATAAGGCAGGGAAAAAAGGATTTCTGGTAAGAGAAGAATCTCTACCATGCATCCTGTCTTCCAAACTTGGTTTTTTTTCCCCATATGAAGAAAGTTAAACAAACAATATGTAAAGTATACAATATTCAGTAATAAATCATGGAGTAAATGAATCACTAATAGACCATTTTCAAAGTGCTAGGGAGACGAAAGTCAAGAAGGGACGTGGACGTCACCTGTTATTTTTACGACACACCCAACCGGCGCTATCGTTTCTCAGTGTACAAATGATGGGCATTGAAACAAACCTAGAGAGGAAATGGTTTGTCCAAATGATTCTGCAGGTCTAAGAAATTTCAAGAAAATAACTAATAGTTTTCTTCCTGTAATCAAATAAAAATAACAGGAAACACTATGGATAAATAACAATAGTCAATAATAGCAAATAATAAAATATTTACATAACTTTCAATTACAATATTATCAAATGCCATATTCTATTATTCTATATATTACCCTGTATCAGGTTTTACCAATTTTGTTTATAAATCTGCCTCATTTGTTTTTAATAAAGGCAGAGAATTGTGGAAGATTTTGATTACTTTTATTGTTAATTAAGGCTATTTTGGAAAGTATTGTGGTAGTCACTTAAGAATCTTTTAGATAATATGTATGACAGAGTTTTTGTATTAATACATATAGTTGTATCATTTATGTATATTATCATATATCTGCAATTAAAGATATTTTGACTTCTTCCTTTCCAATTTGTATCCCTTTGATCTCCTTCAGTTGACTTATTGCTCTAGCTAAGACTTTAAGTGCTACATTGAATAGGTATAGAGAGAGTGAGGAACCTTGTCTTGCTCTTGTTTTTGGTGAAATTATTTTAAATTGATGATGGCTATATATTTTCTGTAAACTTCCTGCACTATTTTGAATCTTGTCTCTTATATTGTTAACCTTTCAAGAACTTTTAACATGAAAGGATGTTAGATTTTGTCTTATGGGATGATCATGTTGTTTAGGTTTTTTAGGGTTTTTAAATTTTTTTTGTTTTTTTTTAATTTTTATTCTTTTTTTACTTTTCCTATATCCCAACCATCCTATTCCCCCAAGCTCTTCCCATCCTCCACACTTTTCTCTCCCCATCCCCTCGTCCCCCCATCCCACCTCACCCCCATGTTCCCATTTTTTTGTCCGGCAAACTTGTCTACTTCCAATATCCAGGAGGATAACTATATGTTTTTCTTTGGGTTCACCTTCTTATATAGCTTCTCTAGGATTTTTTATGAATTATAGGCTCGATGTCCTTTATTTATGGCTAGAAACCAATCATGAGTGAGTATATCCCATGTTCATCTTTTTGGGCCTGGGTTACCTCACTCAGGATGGTGTTTTCTATTTCCATCCATTTGCATGCAAAATTCAAGATGTCATTGTTTTTTACCGCCGAGTAGTACTCTAATATGTATATATTCCACACTTATGTGAATGACACATATTGATAATCTCCTAAAACTGATAAACAGTGTCATCCAAAGAAGCAGAGTACAAAATTAACTTGCAAGAATCAGCATCCTTCCTGTAAACAAATGGCAAAAAGGCTGAGAAAGAAATCAAGGAAACAACAGCTTTCATAGTAACTTCAAAGCTATAAAATAACTTAGGGGAGCTCTAATCAAGCAAGTGAAAGACTTTCTCAATAACAATGTTAAGATACTGAAAAAAGAAACTGAAAAAATATCAGAATTTGGAAAAATCTCTCATGCTTGGGGATCAGTAGAATTAATATAGTAAAAATGACCATCCTACCAAAAGCATTCTTTGAATTTATTGTAGTCTCCATCAAAAATCAAACATAATTCTTCAAATATTTTGAAAGGAGAGTTTTGAGCTTTACATAAAAACACACACCCATACACACTAACACATACACATACATATGAACAGGATAGCTAAAACCACACCAATTAGCATACTTTGATCTTTTGCTTGTATAGAACAGTTTCTAGTTTTGTGTCCTTATGTAATTTCTATGTGTGTATTTCTATGTCTATATCTGTTTCTTATGTTTCTTATTTGGCTTTTTAAAAATTATTTTTCTTTTTTCTTCTCTTTTTTAGATGCCTATTTGCTTTCTAATGAGAAACAGCAAGAAAGGCATATATTTGAGTAAGTGAGGAGGAAGCAAGGATCTGGAAGCAGCTGGGGGAGAGTAGAATATATTGTATAAAAATTTTAATTTAAAAAACAAATATATAATATCTGAGTAATAACTATGCTTATGAAAAAGAAAGAAAGAATAATAACATTAAGAAATGTCTCTAAGTAGAATATGCTTATCTATTGTGAGAAATTTATGGATGCTTGGGAAGAAAACTTATTTATTAAGGGATAAAATAGGGAACACACATACTCACAAATACAGTGGGAAGTGACAGCCTTGCCTCTTCATCCACCATGGAAGGATAGAGAAAACTCTGTACCAGGTCACCAAACAACACATCTGAAAACCTTCCAGTCCAAGTGAGAGATCATGTGACTCCCCTCTCCAAAGGCAGTTCTTATCTGGTCATGTATCAGAGAAAAGTACACCCATGGCAAGTCACTCCCATATATCATTGACTTAATAGATTGAGCTCCCACAACATTTGCCCCTTTTTAAATTTTAGAAGGTTCTAATCCTAACATAAACTATATACAATGAGAACTATCAAGTATTGTCCATAAGAAAGAAAAGGTAATAACATAAATAAAATTGAAACTACATACAGCAAGAATAACATCAAGCAAGAAACACATTGTAAATATCCAGATAATAGGTAAGATTTCAATAGTTGTTCTATCATGAAGAGTCCAAATTTTGAACTCAATATACCCTTAGCTTAGATACAAGAGGATTGTTAATCATAACTATCGGGTCTTCAACCCTATCAAGACCTAAGAAGGAGAATATTATTATTTGAGTAAGCAGGAAGTGTAAGCAAGCAACTTCTGAAAAATGAAGAAATCACAGAAACAACTGGGTGCCTGGACAGTCACCCAGTGTTTCTCTGTAACATTGGGGAATCCAAATTTGACTATAGGGCTAGAATATCTGATAGACTATTTTAAGATGCAGAAAATTTTGAAAGACTGTCTTACCCAGCTTTGGAAAGGTTCAGCAGTTTTTTTCTTTGAGTCCTGCTTGTTTGGATTGGACAGCATGCTTACTGACAGCAGTAGGGGCAAAGACAGTTCTTTGCCCAACAGGTAAGTGTTACCAGGATAAAAATCAAGCATTGTATGGAGTGTCTTTGGTGACAGTCATCCTCTCAGGAGTAGGTTGGTGCCACCAAGAACAGTCATGTCTCATGTCAAGAGAATTCTAAGTCATTAAAACACTTAAATACCATACACTGTAGGTATTTGAGATGTTTGAAAATTACCCATCTATATGGAATGCATCTTTGTGCATCTAGAAAACCTAATTAGCATAAATATAATTATTACAAATGTTGGCAATCGGAATTCTTAATAGCCTATATAGATTTAAAGACTGAGTTTTACATTGTAAAAATAAACAATCTGAAGCATATGTACAGTATGAGTTCAATGACCTCAAAATTGTGACAATATGCAAAAATATCTTAAACAGAGGTAGAAATAAATAGTACAATACGACCAAAATATTCCTAGTTTGTCCACATTGTTCACCAGGTATTGTGAGAAATCCATGGATTCTTGGTAAGAAAACTTATTTATAAAGGGGTGAAATAAGAAATGCAAACACTCATGAATACAGTGGGAAGAAATACCATTACCTCTTCATCCACATGGAAAGATAGAGAGAGCTCCAGACTAGGTCACCCAATGGTGCCATCAGAAGCCTTCCACATCCAAGTGAGAGAGCATAAGACACTCTCCCACCTCAGTTCTTATCTGGTCATGTATCAGAGAGAAGCACACCCATGGCAAGTCACATAGAAATGTCATTAGCTAAATGGATTGAACTCCCACACACTTCTCAGTATCCTGGTAAATCTTAAAGTATAATTATGATGTTTTAGGCTCTTATTTCTAGGATATTTGACAAGTGCTGGCACAATCCTGAAAAAAATCCGGATAAAGTGAATCAGTAGCAAAACTGAAATGATTTGCTATACTAGATAATCTACTTTTTAACACTGCATATTCTTAAACTCGATGGAAAGTTTCTCACAGGCAGAAGTACACTGAAACCTCAGCCAGAAATTTCATATATTCAAAGGCATCATACAATATGAGAACTTCAATCTCATAGTCAAAATGAATAGTAAGTATTTCCTATTTTCTCATTTGTCTTAATGAATCTGAACTATAGAAATTTAGCTTTGATTTATCAGATAGGAACACTTTATATATTTATTCCTATGTTAATTATAAAAGTATAGATCAATGCCTGGCACATTTAAGAAATATAATTCTGTGGCTGGGGTTTATTGGGTAAGTGCTTGATGCACAATCCTGAGACCCTGAACTTATGTAAACTTCAAAACTTATGTAAACGTGCTGGGTATGACAGTATATGCTTGTGGTTCTTATGCACAAAGGCATATGCACAAAGATACCTGGGGTTCTCTGGTTAGTCATCCCAACCTGCTATGCAAATCCCAGGTAAGTTAAAGACACTGTCCTCAAAACAAGATAGATATTGAGAAGACACTTAAAGTTAACATCTGGCCTCCACATACCTGTACACACCCATAAACATTCACTTACCTCCCCTGCCCAGAAGACTTGCAATCCTGGCTGAATGCTAATTAACCCGACAGGAAATATTTACACTGCTAATGGCAAGTAAATAGAATGAAGCCAGATGCTGTGAGATTTGATTTTAAATCTCTGCTCCATTACTTAGCATCTGTATTCTTTAGGGCATTCCTTAATTTATCTTTCCCCAATGAACGTCATCTTTATACTTGTCATTGAGATTGTTTTGGCAGAAAATATTTCATATAGCACCTTACATACAGTGAATACACTGCCCAAAATAGGAACTGACATGTAATAATGCTTCTATTATTTTTGGTATTATATTATTGTCATTATGATTGCATTTTTCTTAAGTTAAACTGGCAATACCAATAACAAAGATGTGGAAACATTTTTTTGTTGTTTCTAACATATCAGGAAGAGAAACCTGTGATTTTAATATGGAATAATGAAGAATGTAATAATTCACATATCATTGCCTTTCATTACAGGAGCAAGAAATGGGATTTTAAATATGGGCTGAAAGTAAAGGGCACATGCAATTGATCTACCCTCTACTTATACTGAGTATCAGAAGAAAATTATAGCAAATGTAGGAAGATTATCAAGTATCTCAAAATTTTTCACTAGAAAATATGAAACTCCTGGCTTATTCAATCCATAAATCTTGATATTATATTTAGGAGATGTGACTCACCTGCTATAATGCCCCTGAGTTGGCCTTTGTAAGAGCAAAAGGGATACCAAATATGAGGAAGAAAAGTGAACCCCAAACTGAGGCAACTTAGCTACTGCTCTGTTTACTCAAGGTTCTAACTTCACTGAAAAGGGTATGTCTTCTTGAAGGACAAGGCAGGCACAGAAGCCAACCCTGATTTACTCCATTAGATGTTTTTGCTAATTATGTACCAATGTGAATTCATGCTCATGTCTAATTTCTAATTTTGACTGTACAATTTTACAACAAGCTGCCCTTTCCTCTCCTTCAGTGTAGTATCCTATGATCAGGATTTTGAATTTTCCATCCTAGAATTTATGTTCCGTTTGAAAATGATGATAACCTGTCCATTAAGACACTAAACAATACATTATGCTTTTACAAAAAAAGTATCATATGGGAATGCATATAACTTCTAGGTGTATAATTTGCACTTTATTTTTTAACTATCTACATTATTCTAAAGAAAAGTGAAAAGTCTTGGATTTGGAAGATGTTACATTTATTCCTCTTTACTGGGCTTCATTTCACCTAGCTATAGAGCAAACAGAAGGTAAAATTTTAGCTCTGTCTAGCTAAATAAAGATGGAATCAAGACTGAGAAAAATAAGACAAATGAAAGCAGTTTTAGAACCATGGCATATTATATAGATATAATTGCTTCCTTTATATTTTATATAGATAATGAAAGCAATGATGTAAAAATATATTAACAATCATCATTTCTCTATCTTCCAAAATACCTAAAATATGCATTCTTGCTAACATAAGGATCTAAAAGCACCATTGGATTTTTCATTTATTTAGATGTTTTTTCAAAAATATTTTTGTCATTCACCATACTGAAATTGATGATGTCTTATATCTGAGATCACAACCTTATTCAATTGAAATCCTGAGAGGCTATGATTCATATACAATAAATTTAAATGCTTTAATGTAGTTTATGGTACAAAGTTAGGTATATACATTTAAATGCCCCCAATAATCCAGGAATTGCTTACTTTAAAGTAATGGAGAATCAGAGGATGAATGACTTTTCCAAATTCTTTGAGTTAACTTCAAGGCTATTATGAGGTGTCTTGTATGTGAGGTTACATATTTTATAAATTGTTCAAAGTCATTCTGTGCACTTGTATTTGATTTGGAAATCTGGAGGTCAATGTGAGATCACATTTTATGTTTATACTTTGAAGATGAGAGATTGGACATACAAAGGTATATGTGTAATATATCATTTTTTTACCCAGTTTTACCTTTAGTATAACATAATTCTCAGAGCAAAGAAACAAAAGTGTAACTTTATGACAATTCTCTACAAATTTTTACTATGTCATAGCTCATTAAAACCCTCTTTGTAATAAGTCATGAAATATTTATGAATGGAAGTGCACATATCATGAAATTTTAATGTGTACATGCATATCTTAGGTTTAAAAAACCCTTAAAGGATATTAGTTTAGTAACATCGAAAATATTTAAATACCTCAGTTTAAACCTCCATGCTCTCCAGAAACTTCTCAATGCTAAGTTTGGCACTGATTTAAGACTTTACCCTTTTGTGAACTCGTCATAAAAACAATGAGTCAATAATTATGCAATAATAGTAATTATAAAATTAAAATTTACCTTTAAATTAATTTTCTTAATATCAACCATATGTCTACCTATGAATCATCTATCTCTTGTCTATTATTTATGTATTCACATCTCTATAATGAACATCTATTGCTTGTCACCTATCTATTATAGATCAATCTTCTACTATCTGGTGTGTCTTCTATCCACCATCTTTCTACCTACCAACATTAAATTTTCTTGCTTAGTATTTTCTAAACCTTTTCCTTGCTTTTTTAATTCAAAATATCTTTCATTCTTAACCAATTTAATGGATCCCCAGTGAATATTTGTAGAGTGAATGGGCACTCCAAAGTGTCAGAGACTCTAGTCATAGAATTTTAAAATCAACTCAAATGCACCTCTATCATATAGTGGTCAAAATTCCTTCTTCTATTCTGCCTGAGCTCAAAGGCACCTGCTTTATAGTCCTTGCTTGTCATTCCTGTCATTTATTTGCTCAATTATTATTTCAGATACAGTATCCTGAGGCTTATAGTCATATGTAAGAGGAAGGCAAAGTAAATTAGTGTCTGTGGTACAGTGTTAGTCTTTATGTGTCCAAGTTTTATGAGGAGGAGTCAATGGGATTCATAAGTGGCTAATATTTATAAAAGATCCATAAAGTAGAAGTCATATATGACAATACATAGGACATGAATTCCATATAGTGACCCATATCAAAACATCCCCCTGGAAAAGGCACTGTGAAGATAACCATAAATCCTCTGTATTGCTTCTTTACATGCATTGTGAAGGTCAGGATTTTCTGGACTACCCCTCTATCTCGTTCTCTCTCTTCTTCCTTCTTCCCTTGTTGTATCTCCTTTATCATGTAATACATTTGTCTTTTGGGAATTTCATCAAAGTTTGTACTAATGTGTTGACTCTCTTCTCTTCCTATCACCATTTTACCACCTTCCCAGGGACCAAATCCCCACAGTCATGCCTGTTTGTTTTGTTTCATGACCCACCTGTGTTAACGAGGGGCGTCTGGGTGGTTGCAGGTTTGAAAGGGTCTATTGTAGCCTGGCGGTCTCCTAGTTTACTGAAGATAATCACTGCCTCCCCCAGAATCCATCAGTTGCCAATAGTTCAGCGGGGGGCTTAGGTTCTTCTGAATCCCACTGCAATCCTCAGTTATGCCTATTTCTAAAATTTAGGTTTTATGGAGATGCTAAAATCACATGGAGGTGATTACTGTGCATGATTTAGTTAGTATTTCATTTTTCACGGGGATAACCATTTTTTTCCATCACCATGTCTTTTTTTCCAGCAGGAGCATTTGTCTGTATTTGCATGGGTTTATATATGGATTCTCTATTCTAGTCCCCTGCCTGTTTCGTGTCAGAATGTTCATCAGAACTTTGTTTTTTTTTTTTTTTTTTTTTTTTATTCTGCTGCTGTAGTATAATTAGAAGTCAGGAGTGGTAGCATTTATCAAAAAGAAGATGACTTTTGAAGAACAGTTTAGGAATAGAACCAAAAGATTCACTACCCTGAGGTTTATGTGGGCAGGAACTACTCAGTATTTAATTAACTACCTGGACAAAATGACTGCATGTGGTGGCAAGGGGCCCCAGTTGGTAGTGGTACTTGATGTCAAACCTGATATCTGTGTTTTTATACCCGTGTCCCATATGACAAAAGGAAATAATTGCGTCCTGCAGCTCCCACGTGTTGTGCTCTGATTTCCAAATAGATGCCAAGTCAAGCAAACTCACCCAGTCGTGCTGTGACAATCATAAACACAAAATAAATACAACATAAAACCTAAAATGACAGCATGATAGAATTAGGTCAATGGAAAAAGTTACTGAGCGCTGTATGAGATTTCCATATTTAGTTGCTGTTGGAAGTATTACCTGAGGCGGATAAGAAATTGTGGTTCTAAGTATTTGGTAACTGCGTGGGCTTTGTCATTTCAGAGAGCCCCGAGTCTTCTTGTTGACTTCCTACGTTCTTCTTCCTTTCACTGCACCTGACATTATATGTCCACGACTCTGTAAGTGCTTGCAATGGCAGTTTCAATCCACTTGATGCAATTGGTTTGAATGCCAAGTAACAGTGGACAGAGAGATACAAGATGATGAAGTCAGAAGCCATTTCGGAAGGAGGTTGTGTGGAGGCTGCTTCTGTGGGGATTCAAAGGGAGACAGACAGCAGATTCTATTTTTAAAAGTGCCTGAGAATGAGAAAGAGGGAGAGGGAGAGAGAGAGAGAGAGAGGGAGAGAGAGAGAGAGAGAGAGAGAGAGAGAGAGAGAGAGAGAGAGAGAGAGAGAGAGAGAGAGAGAGAGAGGAGAAAGAGAGAGAGAGAGGAGAAAGAGAGAGAAAGACATGTTTTTTCTTTACAATTGAATAAATAACATGTTAAAGTTTGTTTATGTGGTCATCCATTCTATATGCATTGCTAATAGTACTTAAGAAAGAATAATAGATTTAGAAAATCACTTCAAAACATCCTTCATCATATCTGATTTCTGTGCTGGCCAGACTTTACTAATAGTTCATAGACTACCTTAAGACATTTTGTCCGTGTAAGATAGTGACAATGTATTGCTGCCACATTTATTAGAAATCAGCATCGGATGACTGAGAATTGAAAGTTAACACATGAATAACTACACAATCTCTAAGGTTTCCAAGGACCGTTTTATGTGTTGTTTGGTTTCAGTTTCGGTGCAATGACAGCTCTGCAGAATGTTTTATGCCTCGTTCTCACTGGGAAGGTGCAAAGAGAGTGTGAGCATTCAGTGTGAGGTTAAATGAATCACCACGCCACAGCAGAGACTCGGTAACATTGAACTGTTTCTGTCTTTGAATACATTATGCTGAATTGGAAGTGAGGGGAATTTTTGTCTTTTTTACTGCTTTTCATTTAGAGTCTCCCCATGCATTTTTGTTGGCTCTTTGACAATTTCATACAATGGTTTTTGATCATATTCACCCCTTTCTTCTACTTCTCCAAGTTTCAACCCCATTTCTACTGCTCCAACTATGTGTTCTTATATTTTTTCAAATCTGACAAGTTCAGTTTATATTTCCTATAATCTTTGGGGACTATGGAAAACCTACCAGGAGCTACACATTAAAGACAACTAACTCTTCTTCTCAGAACAGTTATCAGTTGCTAATAGTAATTCAGATTTTTACTTTTTATTTTTGAAGGACTACCTTGGTTTATCTGCATTTTTGAATGCTCATTAATTCATAAGTATATACTGATTATCCATAGTATATATAGAGCACCAGAAAATTCAGAAACAAATCAAAGGGTTTATAAATTAAAGCAAATGTTTTTGAATTCACATAAACAATTAATGAAGGGAACTGTGGGTATGCACAGAAACAAGAGAGGTATGCCATACCTTTTTCAAAATGTGAACAGTTCAGAACAGAAAGAATTGGTGATAGAGAGCTGAATAAATAAATCTGTGTATAAAAGGATCAGAAATTCTATATATTCTGTGATTTAATTCTTTGTGATTCTGAGGGATTGGATTTTCCTGTAGATCACAAAGAGAAAATATTATTTTTAGATATCATGTCACAGTATTAGTTCATAGAGTTAAGTTGGAAACTACAAAGGTGATAGTATATATGGTGGTTAAAAAAATCATTAAAAGAAAAGCAGAGATGAGAAGTTGAAGTTAATTGATGACTGAAGTCTCTAAATTTGCGTCAATGCAATATCCTTTTGATCAACAACACCAGAAATATCTAATGTTAACAGGAGATAACAGTATAATAAAAGCATGTAAAACATGACTTGCTTTAATTATTTTGACAATACATTTTCATTTATGTGCAGACTTAACTATACACTCTGTAAGCTTGTAGAATAGTGTAATTAGTCGAGATATTTAGCTTGTTGCAACCAACTCTTACCAGGTCCTTTTCTAAGAACCAATCAATGGAGAGATTGGGAGTAGTCGTTGCTCTCTGTAAAAATTTATGACCTGGACATGGTGACTCACAACTATAATTTTAACACTTGATAGATAAAACAAACATGATTAAGAAACAGTTTGGGTTATAGAAGGAGACTCTGTCTAACACACAGTTTCTTTTGAATGAAAGCAGTTGATTAGGGGCTTGTTTACAGTGTCAGAGGTTTAGTCCACTATCATTACCATGTCAGGTAGCATGGTAGGATACAGGCAGGCAAAGGAGCAGTTCCCGAGAACCACACCCTCATCCATAGGGAGAGAGAGGGGGGGGGAGGCGGGAGGGGGAGAGGGGGAAAGGGGGAGAGGGAGAGAGGGAGGGGGAGGGAGAGGAGGAGGGGGAGGGAGAGGGGGAGTGGGGGAGAGGGAGAGGGGGAGGGAGAGGGAGAGGGAGAGGGAGAGAGACTGGGCCTGGCAAGGGCTTTGTGAACACTCAAAGCCCATGCCCAATCACATACTTCCTTCAATAAGACCATAACTCCCAATCTTTCGAATGCTATCAAAAGTCTCACTGCCTGGTGGACTAAACATTCAAATATACGAGCCTAGAGGGACCGACTTATTCAAACCACAACTATTTTAGACAAGTAGGGTCCATTGCTTACTCTTTTTGATCATGATTGTGAACACAAATTCAACCTCTGGTAATTGCCAGAGGAGACAAAACTGGGATCACATCTCTCAGATCATCGTGTCAGAGTTTGCTTCTCTCAGAAAACTACTGCCTCTCGCGGCGCTCCTTCTCACCATAGGTGAAGGTTATGATATGGGATCTTCTCTGAAAGGTATCACTTACTTCT
This sequence comes from Arvicola amphibius, assembly GCF_903992535.2. Taxonomy (NCBI): domain Eukaryota; kingdom Metazoa; phylum Chordata; class Mammalia; order Rodentia; family Cricetidae; genus Arvicola; species Arvicola amphibius. The sequence goes on from NC_052058.2 coordinate 161,088,343, forward strand.
TGTGCCTACCAATTATTTTTTAAGCTTTTCCTCGCTGTTATTGTGTGACAGATTTTAACAAATCTCATAAATGGATGTACGATGTTATAGGCAAATTTATTATGTGTTTTAAAACAAAACAAAACAGAACAATGACATTCATAGAAGCCTTGTCTAATTCTCTATCATGGGCCTAGCCAGGATTGAATAAATGCTTATTTGTAAATATTTCTCATTTATAGTAAAAAACACTCTTGACAAAAGATATTCAAATAGTTAGTGAAATTACATTGTAGGGACCTATCTTTCCTTAATACAACTATTTCCTCCCTTTTTTCTCACCCCACAGTTCATTTTTTTCCACTTTATCTCCCCTCTTTCTTTTCTTCTCTTCCATTCCTCCCTTTTCTCTCATTCCACACATTCTGTTTCCACCCTGTCTCCCCCTTTACCTCTCTCCCTTATCCTCTTCCTCTTGCTTTCCATTATTTCTATTTTACTAGGAGCTGCATGCATATACACATATGTATACTACCTGATAGTTGGCCACAGTGTCCCAGACCTAAAAATTTAATATACTAGAAGATGTGTCAGCCAGAAACAAGTGTGTGTGTGTGTGTGTGTGTGTGTGTGCATGTGTGTGACAGAATGGGGGTGGGGGGAGAGAGGAGGGATTTTGGAATGAAAAATGCTTTACTTACAGCAGGCATAATGAATACACAAGCTATACTGGTACCCAATGTGGAGAATTGTATATTTAAAGGAAGTGAACAAGGAGAAAACCCAAAGATCAAAGATTACATTTTCAGGTGGGGCTTGAGAACATGGGCGATGTCTGACAGCTAGTTAAGGTGTGAATACCTCCACTTAGCGGTCACGGTGAAAGTGAGGGCTTTTCCAGTCTATACTTTTTGCTTTTCCCAATAAAATAGAAGTTCTATGGAATTAGATTACAGGCAGAAAATTCTGGAAAATCAATCTTTTTCATTCATGACCATGTAGACAATTTAATTTAGTTCTTGAATTGAAGTACTGTAGCTCTAACAAATCAATAGATGTCCTGAACATAATTTTGCCCCATTATTTACTTTTTAACTTCAAAAAGACCTAGAAAGAACATTGACTTTTCTCACAAAACAGCATAAAAGAATTGCTTACAGATTTTATAAGAATGTCTCCAACAGGTACTTATAGTCTGTAAAGGACCTTGGCGATGATTCCAGAAATTCCATAGAAGGATATCTACATTGTCTCGCTTATGCATTCATTATTTCCCCAATTTTAGATTGGTTTGGCACTAGATTTTTCCATGAGATTCTGATGAAATTTAAAACAAAAATCAACCCACCTAACATGAATTTTGGATTTGTATTAAATCCAAAGCTGTACTAATACTGCCTAGGGTTGTAAAATGAATAAACAATTTTTTTTCCTCAAAGAATTCAGAATTTGGAGGCCACAGCCCCAAAGAAAAAGGACTTTTATTTTCGTAGTATTTACTAACTCACATTAGTATTCATGTTCTCAGGGGCATTGGTGACCTCCCTCCCTAACCCAGGTAATGCTAACTGGAACTGCTGCTGTTGTGACCTCATAAATACAACGGCCTTGACTATCTAGAGGACAGCATTGCACAGCAGTCTTCGCCAGTCTATGGCTTTGCAATCTATCTGCCTTCCCTTGCCCCGTGTCCCTTGAGCTTAAGGGGTTGGTTTAATGCAGATGTCACATCTGAGGATAAAAACACTCCACAGTTACTTCTTGCCTTTTAAATGATCGAGTTTCTATGTTAACTACTCATGTGGGAAGTCCTTCTATATGTGTGTTGCTTTTATTGTTGAATGAATAAAGACTCTTCTCGGGCCTATGACATGGCAGAATAGAGAAAGGCAGGAATTCCAAGCCGAGACAGAAGAGAAAAGAAGTTGGAATCAGAGAGACAAGATGTAGCTGCTGAAGGAATCTTACCAATAAACTATGAGCCTCAGGGTAAAATGCAAAATTATAGAAATGGGTTATTTTAAGATGTAAGAGTTAGTTAATAAGAGGCCTTAACTACTAGGCTGAGCAGTGTTTTAATTAATATAGTTTGTGTGATTTTTTTGGCTCTGGACATCCAGGAAACAAAAAAAGCAGTCTCCATCTACAAACTAACATCTGTGCAAAAGGAAGATTATCTGATGAAGGGTGAAATTTTTACTGATATGTGCAAGGATGAATATTTAAAAGGCAATTCTGAGCTACATCCTTCTATCAAAACAACTGTAGTAGGTTCTTCGCTAAGGTTTATGCCTCCCCAGGAACCAGTACACAATAATTCCCAGTTCCATTCTGTGGTGTTGGTTTTAGATCCAACAGAAGAGTCATGGATAAGCGTATAACATTTATGGCACTGCTGCATCCAGAGGCATCTTTTCAATAGTGTAATTGTTGGTGTTCACAATTAGGTAAGACCGTTGTTGTTGATGGCTTTCCTTCCTACCAGCCTCCATAGAACCTTTCAGCACTATGAATGGTACCCAGCAGGGAGGAAGCTTCCTGGTCAATTTCACTACCTGTGACTAAAGTGTATAGCATCTCTAGCAACAGAGTCATAGCATCAAGTTCATTAACTTTCTTATTTGAGGATTTTATGGGACTCCTTTGACCAACATCTGGAAGGGAAATACCCTATACCCTCAACTGGACTTTTTTTTTGGTAGGCTGTTGTTTCTGAAAGGAACCACTCCCCAACCCCTTGTAGATTAACTCCAAGTAAACTCCTTTGTAAATGAGTGATATTTTTGTTTGTTTATTTGTTTTTGTCCTATTGCTTTGTTTTTTAGTTTTCAAACAAACGTAGTGTACATGCACCAGCAGGTGACCCCATCTTCACACACATACAGATGTTTACCAGGTTCTTTGGGTTATTTCATCTTAAAAGAAATTGAAAGAGAGAAAGAGAGGCATTGTGCTTATCTGGGAAAACTTATATGTAAAAGGTAATTACATATATATATATATATATATATATGTATATATATAATTCTAGAAAATAGATAAATGGAATCTCTTTTTCATAAGGAAGAAATAAAAGGATATAAACAAATGGAAATATACATAAAGACAAATGTCTCAAAATGATTTAGAAACTCAATAAAATGTGAGAATACGTCTCACAGTACAGTGTGGATATACTATACTGTATATATGCATATATACAGTATAGATGTTACCCAAAAAAGTCTACTAAAATAGGCCTGGAGAGTTTTCCAGCTGTTCTAACATGATCAGAAACTAAATGAACATTTGAAATAGGGCGAAGTCTAAGAAAACCTCTTATTTATGTGGAAGCAGCTAAAAGCAAAACCCTAGAAGTCTCTGTAGAATGACTAACACATTATGAATGGGACAAAAAATCCCAATATAATCAAAGTAGTTAATACTTTGGAGAGGCCAGGTAGAGCTCCAATTAAAAAGATTTGTTGATCTTTGCCCTCATAGCTGAAGATTAAAAGAAACATTGGAGTGGATTGGAAAGAAATACCATTAAGGAAACGGGAGTAAGGACGCATGTTCTGAGAAACACACCGTTTACCACTTGATTGACAGTGTGGATGCCAGTGTTTTTGAATTAGAAATTTGTACAGATTGTGGAAAATAAGGCTACAGATGTTTATAACACAGTAGCATGTGAATATCTCTTCATTGCCCATGATGTCTTAAGATTTCGGAAACAGGACGCCGGAGAAGACAACCAGTAACATAATTTGAACCTTCTGTCTTTGTAGACGTTTGGATTGATCAAAAGAACAAACACTGAAAGGGCTGTCACACTTCTGTTTATGAAAGACTTCAGTTAGAACATGTAGGGAAGCCCCAAGATTAGCAGCAAGGCAAGGACTAAATAACAAAAGGCTATGTAATAATTTTCATACAGTTCAAGCTCCATCGTGGAGCTGTAGGAACCCAGAAACAGTTGAAGTTGGAATGCAGAACACATTCACTTAGTTCAGTCAGTGGTACAGCACATAAGATATTGGCAAGGGTCACAGAAACAAGCTGGTACTTTATGTATATTTTAGTCTTGTACTACTTACCTCTATGAGTTGAAAACAACATTTCACAATATCCAGTCTATATGATAAGACACGATTTGGAATGTAAAGTCTATAGCTGCTTAAAATCCTCCAAGAGAGTTCAGCAAAGGCTTTATGTTGACACTGAGTTTTCTCCTCTCTCTGTCTCTCTTTATACACATCTCTCTATTGCTCTCTCACAGACAAGGACAGAGACAGAAACACAGAGAGATCAAATGACTGAAACGTTTCCAAATATTCAGCATTTCGCATTCTCCTTTAAGGTGGTTTTAGGGGACTAAGACTGATAATGTTAATTGAAGGTCAAAGCAAGACCCCATTGACTGAAGTCTGAAAAGTGAAACATATGTTTGCCCAAATGCTGCTGATTTCCTATGATATACATCTATGAATAAAAAAGTTGGAAGGTGTTAAATTCCTCCTTCACACTTTCATTGTTTTGGCTTTGAATTTAAATGCTAATATGCCAACACTAGCAACACTAACATCATCTGGGAAATCGCCTCACTGTTGAGTTCACAGCATAATGTAAGAGAGAGCATCACATTTGGGGGCTTCAAAGCAAATCTAATCAGAAAAGGACATTCATAATTGGACATAAGAAACATTTTTCTCTATTTGTTTTTATATTTGAATATATAAAAATCTCATGTGGTAAAAGTCATTCATCAGCATTTTTTAAAATCCAAATTGAACAGATAGGGTTGTATTTAAGGTTTTCATCCTGTGTGCCTATGTTTTATACAGCAGAACTAGTTTGCAAAGGCAATCATTAGGAAGAAAGAAAGGGCAGTTAGGGTGACTCATGGTGTCGAGAAGAAATAAAAAAACTCATGGGTGCGAGAAGCTGAAGAAGCTGGCTGATGGTGCTTCTTTACCTATAAAACACCTTTCCATCCTAGGGAGTGTCATCATTCTAGTGTATTCCACCTAAGGCCACTTTTCTTATGATCATGACATTTCAAAAAGAATCCAAGTACTGACCAATCAATTACATATATTCGTTCTTTCATGTCCTTACTTTGTCCTTGGGGCCAGACAAGTCATCTCTTTGATAGATATGTATGAATTGAAGGTTACATATGCCCAAATCTGGACATGCTATTATGCCTCAAACTACCTCCCTTTAAGCTTTCTTCATCTAGATACTGTGAGTAAAAGTTAGAAAATGCTAACAAATGGACACAGTGGTACCCTGGGACTCTGCACAGGTAGGGACTGCACAGCAAGGACAGATTGAGGAGCAGGCAAAAGGCACCAAGATTTTATTCCAAGCTCAATTCTTTTGAACATCTTGCTACTCATTTATGTTTCTCATTTATAAAACAATACTGACTTTTATTTACCTTATTTGAGCTTGACAGGGTAAAAGTATTATTTCAATTAAATTTTTAATTAAAATTAGACATCTGATTTTTTATTCATCTGAGTATGAGGAGACACTATTAACATTACATTGTTGGGGATGAAGTGTGCATACTTTGTGAACAGTGCTGATGGCTGAGGAGCAGAACTGGGAGCAAAGAATGTGAATTGCTTTCCATGTCTTACACATCCTCAGTATGCGCTTCTTTGTAAAATATACACATCAATTTTGCATTTGATTTATTACTTTCTTTTTCTTTTTTATTGTTTTTATTGAATCATATTTTCTTTTCCACTCCCCTCTGTTCCTTCCCCCCCTTCTATTCTCTCCCATGGTCCCCATGCTCCCAATTTACTCAGAAGATCTTGTCTTTATCTACTCCCCATGTAGATTAGATCCATGTATGTCTCGCTTAGGGTCATCTTTGTTGTCTAGGTTCTCTGGGATTATGAATTGTAGGGTGGCTTTATTCTGCTTTATGTCTAAAAGGCACTTATGGGTGAATACATATATTTGTCTTTCTGGGTCTGGGTTACCTCACTCATATGATGTTTTCTAGCTCCATCCATTTGCCTGCAAATCTCAAGATGTCATTATTGTTTTCAGCTGTGCAGTACTCCATTGTGTAAATGTACCACATTTTCCTTATCCATTCTTCGGTCAAAGTGCATTTAGGTTGTTTCCACCTTCTGGCTATGACAAATAAAACTGCTATGAACATAGCTAAACACATGTCCTTATGGTTTGATTGAGCATTTTTTGGGTATATACCCCAAATTGGTATTACTTAATCTTGAGGTAGGTTGTTTACTAATTTTCTGAGAAATCGCCATACTGATTTTTAAAGTGATTTTCTACCAGCAGTGGAGAAGTATTCTCTTTACCCCACACCCTCTCTAGCATAAGCTGTCATCACTGTTTTTGGATCTTGGCCATTCTTATGGGTCTAAGATAGAAATCTCAGAGTTGTTTTGATTTGCATTTCTTTGATGACTAAGGATGCTGAGCATTTCTTTAAGTGTCTTTCAGCCATTTTAGATTCATTTGTTGAGAGTTCTCTGTTTAGGTTTTTACCCCATTTTTAAAATTGGGTTATTTGTCCTTTTGATGATCAATTTCTTGAATTCTGTATATTTTGGAGATCAGCCATCTGTCAGATGTGGGGTTGGTGAAGATCTACTCATTTTGTAGGCTGCCATTTGGTCTTTTTGAGCATGTCATTTGCTTTTCAGAAGCGTCTCAGTTTCATGAGGTCCCGTTTATTAATTGTTGCTCTCAGCATCGGTGTTACTCTCATTTTTCAAAAGAGGAAAATAGACATAGGGTTACACAAATGGCTGGCTCAACACCAGGAACGTATAGTGATGAAGTCAAAGAAGTCTGTTGTATTTTCACATAATCCATTATTAAGGCAACATTTTCTTGTAAAATGGGGAAATTTGAACTAAATATAGACTAAGTATGCATATATTTTACAGAGAAAATAAAATCATAACACCTTGAAATGTCTCCACCTTTACTGTTTACCTTCAGTTACCAAAAACTTACTGTTAAGATTACTAATAAAAAAATAAAATGAAGGAAATACTGTTTTTGTAAAGATAACTTGATTTCTTCTTTATGGCTTATTCCAAAGAACAAAATGTCTGTAGCCTTTGGTAAAATAAAATGCTTCCTTGCCCTTTCATCTCAATTTCTCATTTCCATTTTCTACAACAGTATGGCTCAGCATTGTTATTTGTAATGGAATCTCTAGTGCAAATTACTAGCCCCTTGTTATGCATGTTGCTTGTAAAACGTTAATCTTGAGACCATTATGCATTCATCTGGGCTCTTCCTATGTACCTACTGGGCTATAATTTAACCTTCCAATAGAAGCAATTCTTAAAGAACCTTCATAGTCATAATTTATTACATAAAGATTTTCAGCAAGATTAAGTATGTCAAACCTTACAGTCTAGAAAATGTTTTTCTACATGATGTTCTATGGCTCTTTTTTTAATTTTTATTTTTCCATTCAATTATTTACACTTCCTGCCCTCCTCCCAATTCCCTCCCGCTCGCCCCCACCCCCTCCTCCCTCTCCAGCCCTGCTGGAGAGAGGGCCAGTAATCCTGCCCTGTGGGAAGTCCAAGGCCCTCCCCCCTACATCCAGGCATAGGGAGCTGTGCATCCATATAGGCTAGGGTCCCAAAAAGCCAGAACATGCCATACACACAAGTCCCAGTGCCTTTATCAATGGCTTCTCAGTCAGCCCCCATTGTCAGCCACAGTCAGAGAGACCGGTTTGATCACATGCTCATTCAGACCCGGTCCAGCTGGATTTGGTGAGATCCCATTAGAACAGGCACACTGCCTCAGTTGGTGGACCAACCCCTCGCGGTCCTGACTTCCTTGCTCATCTTCTTCCTCCTTCTGCCTTTCAACTGGACCTTGGGAGCTCAATTCAGTGCTCTAATGAGGGTCTCTGTCTCTATCTCCATCCGTCGCCGGATGAAGATTCTATGGTGATATTCGAGATAATCATCAGCGTGATAGTGGGGCAAGGACAGTTTAGGCACCCTCTCCTCTGATGTCCAAGGACCTAGCTGGGGACATCCCGTGGACACAGGGCTTTTTAGGAAGCTCCTTATGCGCTCTCACCCCTATGCCCATCGAACTGTAGAAAAATGACCTGGGACAGTGGAGAGAGGGGAAGGAAAGGAGATCTGGAATGAGAATTTTATACGTTTATTGAAGAGCAGTCCGTTGTCTTCTTCCAATCTTACAAACTAAAATTTAGTATTTGTAGCCAAATACAGTGAGCCCAGAGATGACCTTTATAACACTGGTTTCCATTTGAGAAACGTCATCGTGGCCAGTGTGCACAGCAGACCCTTTACAAGGTGGCACTTTCTCACTTCACTTTTGTGATTTTTTTTTAAAAAAGATTTTTTTTTATTAAATTTTCATTTATCGCATGTATGCATGCACTCATGCAGCCTCTGGGCTGGAAGACAACCTTAGAAGTCATTTCTTTCCTTTTGCTGTGTGGGACTCCTAGAAAGAACTCAAGCTCTCAGTGCTGGCTACATGTGCAGCCCCAAGAATTTCAGAGTTCAAAAGTTTCAAGACTGTTTTCCCTGCCAGATGTCTGTTAAGGCCTCTTATTTGCATTCATTTAATTTTGTTTGTTTAATGAATTTTGAATTCAGTGAGAAAAGTCTCAAAAACTCTTGTGTAATGTCTCAGGGGATCTATACTTATCTAAGAGTTTAAGGACTGTGAAAAAAATTATTCATTCCAGAAACTTATAAATCAGATAATCTTTAATTGGAAAGAACAAATGGAAACCAGGTTACTCAGTGTATAAATTAGAGACAAATTAGCAGCTCCATCCACAGTTGAGCTAGGCTATCATAGACAGGGTGAGCTGGAGTTTCCACTTTTTTTCCCTTGAAACTATTGAATTAGATGATCAAGCATCATGAAATTGCATAAATGTTTAAGACTTCACTGTATTTTTCTGGCTGTCTCTTCTCAGGAGGATTTACTAAAGCCGAACATATGGGATGGAGTGTGATTGTTTATGTGTAGTCTCCCCAGTGTACCGGGGTGTCAGTGAACAAATTGGGGTCGTTTTCTGAGTAGTTTCATTAGTGATACGTGGATAAAGAAAAACAACACAAGCAAGGTACAAAGATTGTCCTTTGTTTGAGATTGATGACAGATGTTTGCAATCTCTGGTCCCTTAGAAGCATGTTAGGAACCAGCTCCATTGTCTATTACCCTTCAGCCACTAAATATTTTCCCAGTAGAATACACGGGTTATTTTTGAAGACTGCTTTGTGATATATTTGATGACTATTTTTTTTAAATTGAAAAGATAATTTAGAATGTGGGTCAATATGAGTGACTTCACCCTCAGCAGTAGAGATTTCAGAGTTCAAAGTTTTCAAAAATGAATGACAGTAGGTTATCATAGGGTTCTTTTGTGCACCCATTTGACACCAATAATGGCTGTCTCAATGAATATATTTTCTATATTGATTCATAAGCTATAATATAAATATGCAGAAGTAAAAGATTGTCTAGATCACAATTTGATCTCATATGGACTATGTACATGAACACAACTTTAACTTAAGCCCCTTGTGTGAGGTCATTTGTTTTGGCCAGTTTCCCCAATACATAGAGACTTTAGCAAAAATGATTCACTAATAGTGGATGTTAGAGTTTCTTTCTTTTTTTTTTTTTTTTTTTGGTTTTTTGAGACAGGGTTTCTTTGTAGCTTTTGGAGCCTGTCCTGGAACTAGCTCTTGTAGACCAGGCTGGCCTCTCAAACTCACAGAGATCCGCCTCTGCCTTCCGCTGGGATTAAAGACATGTGCCACCACGGCCAGCATATGTTAGAGTTTCTTAAACACTCTGAAAGACTCCTATATTTGATTCCATGGATAGATAAAGGAATTAATAATATGAAACATGGTTCATGGCACATGTATATACAAGAAACAACAAGTTTGGGTACATAAGCAAGTTCATTACAACTTGTTTCCTATCAACCAATCAATCTATCTATCTATCTACTTATTTATTTATTATTATGCATGTTTTACACACACACACACACACCACATACACACACACTATGAAGTGTCTCTTAAAGCTGTTTTCCAGAAAAATGAGAAATATTATTGGAAGACATTTTAAAAATCTATAGCCTGCCTATATTTTTCAGTCTGTACTTCTTTATTTTATACAATATCTGACAACAAAGAAATGGGTTTAATACATTTTATTTCTTTGTTCCACTGATTTTACTCTTTTGATTTCTAGGCTATTTTATTTCATGTTTCATTTAAATGTGCATTCCTGCCAAAAGAGCATTTGGTTTGGATGGCAGGACTAAATCTTGGATGGACTAGTTATAGATATCCAATTTATTAACAATTAGAGTATTATTGTCGTATGCTGCTATAATTGCTTTTGTGTTCGCCCCTAAAAATAAGGAATTACTTTACTATTTTTCTTCATCTATTTTTCTTCATCATCTACTGCAAAGGCACAGAACTGCCCCTAGAAACTATTCTAGCCTTCTTACTACTGGTCAACCTCTGCCTACCTTGTCACCTAAGAGGCTTTTGAAAGTCAGACAGAAATATGTCTTACAGATAATCATGGCTATTTTACCCAGCTGTTTTTCATTTGAGAAACCATTTGTTAGACAATGAATTCCCATAAAAACATAAACAAAAAGATACTAAAGGGAGAAAAGGAAAGAAAGCGGGGAAGTTACTTTCAGGGAACGAGAGAACACAATTATGTGGAGGGTTTCACTTTGCATTATAAAATCCCTATACTCTGAATTCTTATATTTTAAAGAACAAACTTCTTCTTAGAGATTGGATAAGAGAATAATTATACTGTGTAATGTAATGGACACATATTCTCACTTCTCAATGGAAAACTATCTGATCGTCTACTAAACTTAGGATTTATATTTTTTCTATGCCAACTTACCTACCAAAAACCTCAGAGCTTTTTGAACTTTATACACCTTATGGATCTAACTTCCTCCACAATTAGCTAGATGATCACTGGTAAGTATTGGACCTCCAGTTATTGGATTCCTCTACTGATACAATAAGCCAACTCAAACCGAATTAACAAATCCAGATTTAATAAACAGAACAGAAATGAAGCAATTTCTTGGTTACTCCCAGGATGGCAGGAGGGAGAGCAAATGGCATGTCTAGTGACCAGGAAGCCTGTGCTTAGTCTTGAATAGTTCCAGGGGAGGAGCTGACAAGGGCAGGCTTTCTGAAGGGTAGAGTCTGGAATGTGAGGTGTGAAACCAGAGCTGAGCTTCCCAACAATTACTTTATCTAAATATTTTTTATGTGAATAGGTAGAAACAACTAACATTAGTTCATACAATCAAAGAAAACATAAGAATGCTTATATATGGATATTTATACAGTATTCATACCAGTCTCTATGTTTCAAGATTGAAGGAGTGATTATATTAAATAGTTGCCCTTTCCCCTCAGTTTTCCTTCATAATTATAAAAAAAACAAGAGAGAACCAAGTCTTCATTAATTATCTCTTTTCTGCTTACTTTCTAAACTTCTAAAATTCCCTCTACACAGAGATAATTATTTTTGCAAAGAAAATATAAAAATAAAAACATCATTAGAAAAGAAAAAGAAAACTATTTTTTGTGTAGTCAGATAATAGACTAGAAATGAAGAACCAATAGACTAATATCATAGCCTGCTTCCTCTTATTTAATATATTTTAATTAAGATATAATTTCATCACTTCACCTTTTTCTTTCCCTTTCTTCCTTCCACCTCTCCCACATTTCCTCTCTTCAACCTCTCTGTAACCCCTGCTTTGTTCCCTCTAAAATAGATGGACTTTTTTCTTTGATTAGTATCGTTACATAGATCGATAGATAAACAGACAGCTGAGATAAGTTGATTCATACGTAAGTAAATATAACTTGATGTGTACTTTGTGTTAGTTTGTTTTTGTGTATATGGTTTCAGGAACACACTTGGTAATGATTACACAATTAAGAAACTCTTCCCTGGTGGAGACTACTTCTCCTTTCTCAGCAGTCATTGGTTGCCTTCAGTTCTTTGTCTTAGGATGGAACCCCAAGAGCTTTTCCTACGTCCACATTAACATGTCTGTTGGTATTGTCACTGTTCAGGTCTTATTTAGACAGACATCTCCAGGAACCACAGCTAATTTGATGTTTAAGACTTCTTAGTCAGAGCAGTCTACAATTGAATTAGGGGATCCACTTTCATGGATCTGGAAAACTTTAGCAGGATATATTGCTCTCTATAAGGCATTTATGTCAATCTTTAATTTAAAATGTTGCAAAATTTCTCAGCCTAGAAACGCATTTCAAGTTTAAAAAAATTCCCTCACATGTAAATTTTGTTTTCAGTAATTTAAATCAGAACATATTCTGTCATAAGTTCTATATGCTAAATAACTGAGGTGGATAATATGGGAACTATGCCATAAAATAGCACAGTTGATTTTGCACAATTTCCTGGCTATACATTGAATGCTGGGTGGTAATATATATCTTTTCCCAACTTACAATTATGCCAACATTTGTAACTCCTGTGATGTCTTACTACTTTATTGTTTTATTCATAGTTTGAGCATTGCTACCTTGCTATGAATTATCGTATTTCTTATAGTGCTCATATAAATATTGCTCTGTGACTTATATCTTACTTCCCATGTCCATTTGAGATAAATTTTTTTTACTTTGTAGTATCCTTGCTTGTTCTACTGTAGAACATCTTGGCATGCAACAGGTTTTAAAACTACTGCACAGCATACAAGAGTTGAGGAAATGTGAACAATTCTGTCATTCGGTTACCTCCCAACCCCTGTGTTCATGGTTGGCATTCTACAAGTTCAGCATCATAAAGTTAAAATAAGAATTCTTTGTGTGCAAGAGATCTACTTTCAGGATAACTGATTACTGGGGAATCCAACTACCATATTTCAGTGACTCTATTATAACTTTTAAACCCAAGAATGTAAAATTTGGCCCAAAAGATCATGTTGCAAAGAAACATTTATTCAATCATGGTATCTTGTACACTGTAAAGATTTGCCACTCTTATTGGCTTAATAAAATGCTGATTGGCCAGCAGCCAGGCAGAAAGTATAGGCAGGGTGAGCAGACTAGGAGAATTCTGGAAAAAAGGAAAGGCATAGACATAGTCTTAAGCCAGATGCAGAGAAAGCAAGATGAGAATGCCTTACTGAGAAAAGGTAGGTACCAAGCAATGCGGCTAAACCTAGACAAGAATTATGGGTTAATTAGTTATAGAGCTAGTAAATAATAAACCTGAGCAATATGCCTAACAGTTTATAATTAACACAAGCTTCTGTGTGTTTATTTGGGACTGAATGGCTGTACGACCAGGTGGGACATATCTATCTATTCATCAAATATCTATTTGTCTGTCTGTCTGTCTCTATATGGTTTCAGAACCAGAACATGTGTTTTTATTTTCATTTAATTCTACTAAGATGAAACCATAACACAGACGGTTATAGCCAAAGAAATATATGGGTCCTTCTCCATACTATCTTACTAGTCAATGTGTTTTCTTTGAATAACCATGGATAGTCCCATGTTCAGTTTCTGTTTATAAGGCAACTTCTGGCTACATATTAAAAGAGATTAAAAGTTGTGTCCCTCTTCTTCCTAAAAGTGAATCATAGGATGGAGTTTTTCTGTTGGGCATTGCAAGACGTGACCAACTTGCGCAAGATGGGAGCCCCTGAAGCTGGCATGGCAGAATATCTGTTTGACAATCACACCCTGGGACACAGTAATCAGAGCTAAGCTGATTTCCCCAAAGCCACAAGTGACTTTACTGGTCACTGAGGCAGTGCGTGCATGTCGGTCTGCCTTTATCTTTTCTATAAGTCTCACCGAAACATCCGCTTAAGTTCTTTCATTTGTACCATTTCTTTAAATAAAGAATTTTGGTACCCAAAAAAAAAAAAAAAAAAAAGGCAAGACTGGACGTCGTTGCCTTAGCTCATGTTTTGGGGCTTTGCATGACAAGAAAGGGTGGTTGATGACATATGGACTTGTAAATATGCTCCCCATATAGAAACCTTCCAGATCCTAATGCAGAACTGCCATTCAGAGAGGCATGTATTTTCATCCTGTTACCCTTCTCCTTTGCAACACAGATGTGTTTGATGATGATGTTTAGGGTGAGAAAGACAACATAGAAAACTGAGTTCTAAACCCCATCCCAGATTAACCTAAAGAGAACATGATGTGGCAAATTCAAGTTGTACTAAAGGCAATTGGCAGAAGATTTGTAGATTAATTTGGACTATGAGATTAATTCTGGAGTTATTTATCAGAAAAGAAAAGTTAAAAAAGCAGTTGGGATGAATGTTTTGGGTGCAGATCAAATCTCAGAGCTGAAGAAAATGTGACCATGGAGGAAGCTCAATTTGTTTGTATAAACCTATAAAGCAATTAATGTCCCAGAACATTGCTGGAAAACAAAAGAACAATCAGCAGAATTCCAGCCCTGGAATTTGGAAAACTGGGGAATTACTTGTTTTAAGGGTACATATTACTGGAAAAATTTTAAGAGTAAAAAGAAGAATAAAGAAACACGGACAGACAGATTGTGTCGTGAGCAGATTTCTTAACCCTCAAATTTCTTGCACTCTTCTACTTATTGTGGCATCTTTAATTGAACCCTGAGAGGACATTCTTTTTTTTTTTTTGGTTTTTGTTTTTGTTTTTTCGAGATAGGGTTTCTCTGAAGCTTTAGATCCTGTCCTGGAGCTAGCCCTTGTAGACCAGGCTGGTCTCGAACTCACAGAGATCCGCCTGCCTCTGCCTCCCGAGTGCTGGGATTAAAGGCGTGCGCCACCACCGCCCGGCCTGAGAGGACATTCTTAAAAGTTGGGGTCATAGGGACCCTGCCAGAGATGCATAAGTCCTTGTAAATGTTAACACACTTGGCTCCTAGTAATTCTTATGTAGCTTCCAGTTTTAAACAAAAATACATGGAGTTTAGAATGTAAAAAGGAAATGTAGTCTAAGGAGACAGAAGAAACTTTCGTATCCATCTTCTACGTGGCAGAGGTGTGTGAGTTAACACAAAGAAAAATTATAATTAGATAGCTATTCTGAAAGATCCATTGCAAAAAGTAGATATGCAATAGCAGGTAGGAAATACAAGGCATATATATGCAAAGGAAACAATAGTGACCAGAAGTATTGCAACACAATTCAGGATACAGGATCCGTTCATGGGTTTGTCTTCTTTCAGGACACAACAGAAAAAGGAGTGAGTTAGAAAATAAGTCAGAGGTAAACCCAATTTAAAACATAGAGCAAATATGAGGATGGAGAAGAGGTAGTTGAAACCTGCAAGGAATCTCCCATGCTGCAATATGTCTATAACAGATATAGATATAAAACAGAAGGGGAAAATAAGGAGTAGCTTATTTTTAAATAAGTTGTCCTAGAATCGTCTAAAATTAATAACAGATACCAAATTACAGAAGCCCAGGAAACTCTAAGCAGAATCAACTCTAAAACCTCTTTCACTAAGGAATATCATTGAAGCTGAGAGAGTAAACTAAAAGTAGATCAAATTATGAAATAAAGAAAGAACAATGTTTTCTCTGGAGGAAAATGCCTAGACTCCCAGGATATTACATGTGAGGCTAAGACAAATATCCGTTGCTCACTGAAGATTTGGTTTGCTTGTTTTGGGGTGGTGGTGCCTGTGCGTGCATGCACACACGCGCGTGAGCACACACACACACACACAGAGGCATTCTTATTCTCTGCTTTATAGTGTATGATATTATTATAAATGTCCAAACAGGCCGATTAAAATGTGCTAATTACAAAGTCAGGAAATATTTATTTTTTTCTCAACACTGCAATGAGAAAAATGAAAGTTGTTGGGAAAACTGGAAAAAGTGTGGAAGTAAAATGCCTTCTATTCAAGTATGGTGGAAGACTTAGCACCTTGCATAAACCAAAAGAAGCAAATGTTGGTTTTAAATTAGAAACAAATAGGGTTAAACACGTACTTTCTATTCTGAAAGTGATAAGCAGAAGCTAATGAGAACTAGTGAAACAAATGCGTGCTTCTAATACTAATATAACTTGGCTGATAAAGTTGCTGTCTTGCTAGCCCGAGGGTCTGAGTTCACCCCCAGCACACACATAAAAATCTGAATATGGTGATTTGTAATTCCAGCTCTGAACAGGAAGAGACAGAAGGATTTCAGGGTTTGTTTACCAGCTAGTCTAGCCTGATTGGAAATCCAAAGGACCCAGTGAGACAACTTGTCCAAAATTAGGTGGATGGCTGTGAGAGCCAGTGCTTGCGATTGACTTTTGTTTCGTATATGCATGTACACAGATGTACTCATCTACCACAAACAGATGTGAACAAACACAGCACACATCCCCTCCCACATACGAAATGATGTTTATGCTATGCCTCCCTAACATGTTTTACCTCAACAAAGAACAAAACAAAAATTCTTTCTTTTAATAGTATGCTAGCTAGCATCAATCAATAAAACCATGAATGCAAAAGGTTTTCAGCACCTATGTATTTATACAGAGAAATAAAGATCCCCAAGAGAAGGAGCAAGAACCAGAAATTCAGTCCTTTACCCAATGGAAAGCATCTTAACATTTCCCAGGGAGACTGAAGAAAACACTTTGTGCCTGTATTTCCCTCCTTGTGGCCTTTGACAGTGTTCAGTAGAGATCACAGTGGAAATATGTGCAGGCACACTGAGCGACTAAAGCATCAGGTAATCATTAATAGGATCAAAAACTCAGGACACTTTATAAAATCAGAGAAACCTATTATACAAATCCTTTGCTTGTGCAGCATGACTCTTAGACAATGTTCAATAGCCTGTTAACACAGAATGTTTTTGTATCTTTATGGGTTCAGTCCCGACTCCCTAACCTGCTCCCACTGCTACTTCTTATCTCAAAAACTCGCTGCATCTTCTCTGTGTTTTTCTTTTCATTAATTTTTTTTGTCATTACTAGTTTGTTTTAGTTTCTGCTTGGTTTCTAAAAGGTTTCACTGTGTTGCCTTGGCTGTCCTTGAACACCAGGTTCAAGTGATCCTCCTGCCTCAGACGTGGGAGTAGAGAAAAGCAAAGATACCATGTATTGTTGTTGCTTGACAGCCACACGACTCTGAGGTCACTACCTGAACATATTATGCTTCCATTTCAAAAATAATAGTTGATATTTTACTATGAAGTAAAATTGTTATTTGATGTTATTATTGCATATATTACATAAGCAGTAAGAAATATTTAATAATCAAATGAAAAGTGCCTAGCAAGAGTATATACATTTAAATTATGGATATGGAGATATTACGGATATTAATAATGGGGATTCTGTACAACAAAAGATTGTCCACCTGAGTGACTAAATAATGAACCCTTTGTTTTCTTTTGTTTCAACTGAAAGTTTCAATTTGTTTAATGGATAAAATTATTGAAAATGTCGGTAAGTATTTGACTGATAAGGTAACTGAGTAAGTTCAAGCACTAACTTCAAGCCTGACAGCTCACGTATCAGTCCCTTACATGGTGAGAGGAAAGACTACTGCGGGATGTCATCTGAGGTCCACATAAGAACTGTGACACCTGCACATCCCCCTTCCCTATACACACACACAGAAATAAATGCATAATATATGTGTTTTTAAGTATCATTAGTTACCTTCTGAATAGATAGGTAAGATATGCCCCAAATATGAGTTTTTGAATTTAGTTACAAATGTTATCTCAATATATATTATCATGTGAGTACAATATTTAAAGATCCTAATAAAATAAATTTTTTGGTCATCAATACTGCAGGGATAGGAAAGTCAGTTTGAAAAACTTGTTTTCAAGAATTCTACATGTGTATTTAGTGTGTCTCCCTGCTTTTTGGAGAATATTCAGTGTGATATAACATTACAAGGGCAATTTCTATCATATTATTTTTAATAACTAACATTTTTGAGTCTTTAGATTTTCTATTTCATTGAGTGAATTTTTCATCTATCTTACATTCTTTTCCTTCTTATTTAAAACTCTTGAGATTGATAGGTTGGATTGGATGATTACTAATGTCTTTAGCTTTTTAGAGCTCTTGACATAGTAATTATAGCTGTTTTACCTTCTCTGGAATTCTAACGCATTTCATTGCTGTATTTGATTTTGAGTCATATATATATATATATATATGTATATATATATATATACACATATAAAATTAGGATTTGGGAATGACATAAACCCTATATAAATGTATGTATATATATGTTTATATCCTAATAATGGCATAAAATTCTTCTGTTTTCAAGCATTTTCTCTTTTGTTATTACTATTTGATCACAGTAATTTCACATATCTCTAATGTCTTGATTTTTCTGTCTTTCTGTGTCTGTTGTGACAATCTGAGGTATAATTTCAACATTTTAGAAAGGAGTTATGTTTAGTGAACACTGGAAACATAAGGGAGTGCGAGAAACGAGCTTTCCATCGCCAGGGACAAGTCTCTGTTCATGTGTCCAAGGATAAGTTTTTGTAATAAAGAAAGTTCTGGATTGTGCCCTTAATCCTTCTTTTATCCTACCTCCCACTTGCTGAGCACGTACCTCATGGATTCACTACAGACCTGATGGGCAGAGATAAATTCACTGAAGTTTAGGTGTTTTTCCGGAGACTTCAGCCCCAAAGGGTTTCTCATGCTCTAGCCTTGCATTCTCCTAACCCAATGTGTTAAAATTGATGTATAACTGCCCCGGCCCTTTTATAAGTAAGGGTTTCTGCCCCCATATAAGTGGATTTCACTGACCTCCTGGCTGAGTCTACTTCTCTGAGATTTCTGTGAGTGCATCCTCAATGTTTTGATGGGACTAAGAAAGGTGATATAATTCCAATTCGTCTTTCTTGTTATACATAACAAGCATTGATACCGTTCGCATTTTAACAAAGGTGTTGAAACTGGAAATGTGAGGGCCTATTTTTGAATTTTGTTAATGGTACCAAGATCATTGTATTTTGTATCTCCTGGTAGGAAATTAACTCCAGCTTTGTCTCCTCCTGTCTGCTGCCGATACATATAAAAGCCACAGGATTCTATCTTGTTAACAGGTAATAAGATTAAAATTATAACGCTGCTTGAATCAGAAGTATTCCTATATCAGTTCAGCTTATAATGGGGGGCAAAGACAAAGGCTGTTCTAGAAAAAATGCTGAGGAATTGTTTTCTCCAAAAGACAGTTTCCAATGCATAGAATTCTTTTTCTGAAATTTGCCTACCACCGACTGAATATCTTTCCTTTGTACGTGTGATGCTCAGATATTAAAACGTGTAAAACAAATAATTTACAAATAGTTATACATGCAGATTTGAAGAAAAGCTTTCCAGCATTTTAAGAGGGTTTTGCAAAGAGAGTACTTGAGACAGTCATCCAAGAAGAGTCTGCACCATCATTTTCTTCTCATCTATAATCTCTCCAAATTTTACATAACTCTTGGACGACTGCTGTATCCGTTTTCTTCAGTCCCATCATTAAAACCTTTTATACACAGGGATCTTTTATTCCTCTGTCCATGGATTTTTGCATTCATTAATAATTTAGACTGTTTCTCCAAGAAAAATATGTGGTAGACAGAATTATAATAACCCCTCCGAGAAGATGAATCTCAAATAACCAAGAAATGCAATTATTTTAGGCTACATGAAGTAGAATTAAGTTTGCAGACGGGATGAAGGCTGCAAATCTGCTGATTTTTGATAAGGAAATGATCCTGGATTATGCACAGGGGTAGCCTGAAAAAAGGGAAGGGTGTCAGAATAGCAGCCAGACAGAGAGAGACGATGGAAATATGCCCAGAGAGGTGCAATGATGCATCTTTGAGATGAAGAGAAAGACCCTGAAGCCAGGAATGCCTCGTGTTCTCAAGACCACAGAAAGAGCAAGGAAATAGATGTCCCGTGATTTTTTGGAGTAAATATCACAGTTTGACGCCTTGATGCAAGTCTAGCAAGCTGTGGTGGCTGTAAAAGGAGACATGGACATCGGTATGAGATACCAAATTTAATGTTAGTTTGAACGTAGCAGTGGGAACACATAACTCCTACTGACTCCACCTCTACTCAATTTCCCCATTCCCTTCCTACTTCATTACTGTGTGGCATTTTTAAAGGCTTGTCGAGGTGTTTTACGAAACCAAATTCCTCTTTCAGACGACTCTGTCACAGACCCAGTCACCAGAAATAATGGTTCAGGCAAAAGCTGTTTTCAAGCCACCTTTGTACAAATTTCTATTTCTTTCCATTTGAAGTGATACCATAATTTTACAAAATGATACCAATAAAGATTACTTTCTCATCTAATAAAATATTTTATTTATAAAATTTACTAGTGCTCTGAGATGAACCAATCATATAACACTGTAATCATAGTCAGGATTTGCTTAAAGTATTAATCAAGTTTTTTTTTCAGATAAATAGACCCAATGGGATATTTAAAGGAATATGAGGACATTTAATATTGAAATTACTTTACACAATGACAGAGGCTGAAAAGTCTCAGTTGATTATCTTTTTAAGCTAGAGAACTTGAAATATCAAATTCAGAACAATTCTAAACACGTGAGAATGAGGAACGCTAATACGCGTGAGAATGAGGAACGCTAAGTACATGGTTTCCCAGGGGCAGGAGAATGAGCAGTTGCCATCTCAAGGAAAGAAAATTCACTCTTTTCTGCTTTATTTTCTATCTAAACTTTCAATAATTAGACAATGAATAAATCATTATTTGACACATGATGATGTCATCTTGACTTGCTTTTAAAGATGGAGTGAGCATGAGCATGCGTGTGGCATGAATATATGTTATGTGTGTGCCTAGCCATGAAAACCAGAAAAAAAGCAACAGATCTCCTGGTGCTGGGGTTATGAAAAGTTGAGTTGCAAGACATGGATGCTGGGAACTGAACTCTGGTCTTCTTGAAGAAAAGCAAGTGATCTTAGGCACTGAGCCATTTATCCAAACACCACATGATCTTAACTACTGAGCCATATATCCAAACACCACATCATTTTTTTTTCTTAAAAATTACAATAAAATACCCTAAGAGAAACATCTGGCTTACAATCCACTATTTTGTGACTGACCTCATACTTTCATGGTCTTAAAAGAGAGAAATTCCAAAATGGGCCTTCCACTGGGACCCAGATAAAACAACCTTATTTTCAGGTGACTAGTTGGTTTTAAAATGATACATAGCTGCTGAAAAGAGATGGTGAAATTGCCGTTTCCTCAGTCCTTCCTTTTATTTATTACTCAATAAAAATAAATGAACATTGACTGTGATTTTAAAACATACAAACATATATACAATAAACCTAGGTGATTTTATTTGACATTCAAATTATCGTTAGCCTTGTTCTAAATGCTAATTTCCTATTCAACGTTTATCCCATTATGCAACATATCATACACCATCTCTGTCCTGAAACTTTACCAGGGGTCCAGATCACATTTGTTCTGGGAAAGAATTCAGTTCCAAATCATACATCACAGTCACTTGCCTTGCTTGCTTCTCCTTTTTCATTATGAAAGAGAAAATTTGTTCAATCCTTATCTTGTGGTTAAGTAATTATTGACCACTTATTTTACTGAATAACTCAAGTCTCAAAATCTGGTTTTCTGTTTTCTTATGAAGATTACTTTATGCGTACTTTCAGAAAGATATCTAACATGGTATTCTAAGTGCAGATTATAGATTTTTTTCATTATTGATGATATTCATGTTGACCATTTAATAAAGATGACTTCTAGGCTTCTGGACTTGAATGTCATCTATTTAGAGGACTGGGGAGATATCTGAGAAAACATGGGACATGAGTTTTAGACTTCAGAATGTGAGCACACATGAGCTCACATCAATATATACATGTACAAACATATGAGCATGTAATTGTTCTTGCACAGGTACAATGTTCCTTTATATACACCACACACATTCATGAACAATTTCCAAAATCATCATCACTTTTCTTGCTTTATTACTTTAATATCTGTGTGCAGTTAGCTTGTGGGAAGCTAAAGACCTCAATATCATATTTATAATCTGTGCACCAAAGCCTTGCAATCTGTTACTCACCTTCCATGTGTACCAGTCCTTTGACCATGCCGCCACCTCCAGTGTGGATGCCCTTCTCGCTCCCTTGTCCTCCAGTACAGCTTTGTATAACTTAGGCTCTTTATTGACAAACAAGCGTGGTATCCACTATTCTTGGTTTCCTTATTAAATTTAGTGATGAAATATTGAAGGATTAAGAAGAATGGAGAAGAATGACCACTTAAAGATGAAAGACAATTGAATATGGTGAAGAAACGTATACTGATATTTTATTTCATCACACTTAATAATTTGTTCAAAAAGCTAATTTAAGATATAATTATGAACAATGAGTCTAGACTAGTAGATAAAAATATAATAATTTTACAGCCAATTTGGGATATAATCTATGTCAGGTAAATTCTGCCCTTCAATTTGCTGCCAATAATGGCTTTTCCAGACTATTTTCTACAGTTCATGTTGATGTTTTTGGTTTCGCTAAAGTTTCATAACAAGGATTCTTGTGTAGAAGCTGTGTTTCTTTCAGGCAGCTTTTACAGCGTTCATTGTGATTTTTTTCAAAGAGCCCTCTAATCTCATATATAAATTAATTTACTGATGGTATTGAAAATAAAATCAATTCTTCTTTATCATTTTTCTTGAAATTGGATACCTCTCTGATTTTTATGACTTCATTCTATCAACACGAAGTAGGGCTTGTTATTAGATTTTTCATCTTGTAGTGGGAGAGAGTGCTGTGGTGTATGACAAGTGAATTACTTATTCAGCAACTGGGGAAATAAGGAAGGGTTCGGAGTTGTGGATTTATAAGACCCACTGAGACTGACTCCACCTACAACTCCTTGCCCGCTGATCACTGGAGGAGTCACTTTGATTAAGTCGCCGCGGTGACATCTGGGGTTTTTAAAAATTAGTCATTTTCATAGCGGTCTAGGTCCTACTTTCTTAATTCAGTTGTCTCAATAAACAACCGCAGTTCCCTTTGGCAATTGGAGGAGGAATATTTAAATTTCATACTCGTTATTCTGTTGTGGAATTTTGACAACAGTTGACATGCTGCTAACTAGGTTTCTATTCTATAAGCTGAGTTTCAAGTCAGAGGTCTATATTTTGACCATTCTGCCCTGTGCTTCTTGGTATATAGAGTAAAGTAAGACTAAATAATCACAAATAAGATTCATTGATAAAAATAGAATCATTCAAAGAGAAATGAACATATTATTAAGAACTATAGCAATCAGTGATTCTTATTGTACAGTTGTGGAGACATTGAAAAATAGAAAATGTCATTAATAACCTTTGATATTTATGAAAAGGAACCCCTATGAAAAATACTTTAAAAATTGGCCGGGATTGTTATTGCTGTTCACAGCAATACACAAAAAAAGATACAAATTGGAATAAATAATGTTGAAGAAAACTGAATGAAATTAAAGATTTTGGAAAATATTAGCTTATTGAGACTGTAAAAAAATGTTACAATAAAGAATTTGCCATTGAAGACGTAGGTTTTTTTTTCTTTTTTGTCACGTGGATATCTACTTGTTACTTCCTCAGGAGAAAAGCAATTCACATGGATACCTGCAGACATTTCAGCACCGCTCAGAAGAGGACCGAACACAAGAAGGAAAGATCTATAGAAGCACCTGATTATTAATGAACAGAGGGTCTTCAATCTGTGTGGACACTGCCAGCTTGGACTAAAAAACATAATGAGTGGGACTATTTCAACAGAGATGCGCAATCCCCAGATCTACATGGCCAGCAAATAAGTCAATAAAGCTATTCCAGTTTCAGCAGGAATTGTCCCTTCGCAAAGTGAGGTCAGTTTAGGATGGAGCTTCAGAAATTCCTGTTGGATTTCTAGTCCTCCAGAGATGGTTATAGGGCTGGGCAGATAAATCATATGTCTTGGGGAGGAAGAGAATTCAGTTTCCATCAGTCAGGTCAATGAGATAATAACTCTCTGTAATTCTGGCTCTAGGATATACAATACCCTTTGCTGGCCAGCTGCCTGCCACCCTGGGCATCTTAACTCATGTGCTCAAGCAATCTAAACATAAACATATGCATATGAATACAATAAATTAATATTTAGGGAAGCATTAATACAAGGACATTAAATGAAAGTACAATAACTTAGATTGCAGAATTTATTCTGTAATTATCTGATTATGAACCACATGAATCCTTTGAACTCCAGTTTCCACTTTCAAGGAACTCAGGTAGTAGTAAATCCAGTCACACATTCAGACACAAGCCTTTTAGACTTCGTATCTTAAGGCCACTAGTGAGATTAAGTTTTGTATCAGTCAGAGTTTGAGTCTTATAACATAGGGAAATCAACCTGGTTCTGTAATGGAAAATTTATCCTTGTGAACTAGCTTTCTTAGATCTGAATAGTGCCATGCATTAAAATAAACATCAGCTTCACCCAGCTATGAAAATCAGAAGCCAGAAAAAATAACTGGCCTAGAAAGAAATGCATACTAGCATAATGAAGGGACAAACCTTATGGGAGTTATAAACCACTTTCTGATTGTGTTTCAGTCCTGCTTCACAAGAAAAAGGCCATTTTGTGATAACATTTTAGGACCGAAGACCCCAGGGAGAACACATTTCTATTACTTTATTAATATATGGAAATAATATTCAACAGATTTCTAACAACTTGTACCAATAGATCAACACATCTCTCAATATTCACCTTTAAATTTCCAACTTATAATTGATGGTTAACAGACGACTAACACAGAGATACACAACTGGCCAAAGTGAAAAGAATAAGAGAATGCAGACTACTCAGTCATAAGTGTGTGTATATATATATATATATATATATATATATATATATATATATATATGTATGTATGTATATGTATACACACATATATATGTGTATACAAACACACGCACACGCACACACACACACACACACACACACACACACACACACACACACACACACACACACATATATATTGCATCTTCCTTTCCCAACGATCAGGGTTCATGGTGGAAGAGGGGTCAGGAAGAGTATAAGAGACAAAGGTGGTGGATGACTATAAGGAAACTCTTCCCCTGTGAAGAGTTGCTATGACAGCATATAAGGAAACCTCACAAGCCCAAGCCATAACAAATCCAAGTGTGGTGACAGGAATTGGAGACAAAATTGTGTCCCTATGGACAATGAAGCAGCTAGGAGAGGGAAAGACACTTTAACCATAAAGCCCTCCGTAAGTCAGCTACTCTTTAGTTGAAGACCACACCTCCAGGATTATTTGAGCAGCACAAATAGATCTTGATGGAATGAAAGAAGAAAAAAAAAGATACAAAATAGGATGTGTAGTGAAGGGGGTAGATCTGAGACAAGTTGGGGGTTGAAAGAATATAATCAAACCATGTGTGTGTGTGTGTGTGTGTGTGTGTGTGTGTGCGCGCGCGAAATTGCAATTACTAAAAGCAAGAGCATTACTTTGTAACAGAACAAGGTGAATTTGAAGGGAGGAAAGAGAAGGGTGAAATGATGTTATTAAAATCACAAAAATTAAAAGAAATAATTAGAAAAAAAATCACATTTTTAAAACTTTCTCCAAGAACTATAAAAAATTTTAAAAGAGAATAAAGAATGAAATACTTAAAAAAGAAGAAAATAACTTTATATTCATCATTCAGAAAAATTATACTTCAAATGTGAAAAAATATATTTGGAAATTAAGTTACAGTCATAAATGCCTATAAGAAATATTCAAGTTAAGCTATTTAGAGAGCAGGATACTAGCAAATGTTATTAACTTGGATCTGAATAAACAAGAAGAGACCTAAAAATAGAAAATGAAGAAAAATGTTCTGACTTACCATTAACAGACTTAGAAAATAAATGATTGGAGCATAACGCTTGGAAATGCATTGGAAACTACTGCATACAGAAAAGTAACTTGAGTTACAGAGATATTCACAAAGCATTCCAGGGAAGAACTGATGGCAAATACAAGATGAGATATAATTCAAGCAAACAATGAAATTAGAAAATATGATAATAAATATATGAAATTCTCAAAAATTGAAACAATTCAATTACAAAATAAAAGTTTAGGATTTTTTTCTATAATAAACAACTTGAAACAGAAACCTCTTCCTTAATTCTGAAAGGCTGGGGAAAGGGAAAACTGATGAGAAGCAGCACAGAGAGATACTTTAATGAGAGACTATTATACGAAGCCTAGAAGATTGAAAGTTCAAAAGGAAACCCCACAAACAAATACAGACAAAATACTGGAAAGGTGAAAACTGAAGCCTCGATTTCTCATGGTCAGAGATGTGGAACGCCAACAAAAATGTACACAAATCAAGTTATGAGTGCAAGGTGTGTCAAACAGCTTATAAATAGATCTATATATCATGGCGAGGAGTGATTTATTTCAGGTATACAAGGTTGGTTCAACATTTCAGTTTCAATCAGTCTTAGGTACCATATCAATAGGCTGAAGAAGAAAAATGATGTGATAATATGAGCTGAGGCAGAAAAAGGCATTTGATAAACTATAACAGTCTATTTATGTTTCTAAAAATTCTCAGCAATACAATATGCAAAGGTTCTTTACATGAAAATTTCTTGCCCCAAAATATCCAGTATTGTTATAAAACATTAAGAAGTTGAATATTAAATTCTGAAAACCATTAGTAGGTAGTAGTTACCTTTCTCATACTTAATCACCATCAATCAAAAAAGAACATAAATAGTAGCAAACAAGGGAAGGATAAAATAAAAATTCCATTTTTTAAAGATAACATGATTGTGTAATAAGAGACTTCCAAGGATTCAGAGAGGAAAATCCTACTAGTAAAATTTCAGAGGACACAGAGTTCATGTATAAATGGCAATCATTCTCCAATACACAAGTAGTTAACTATTGAAAGTTGAAATATAAAACCCCAAATCATTTAAAGTAGCTCCTCTAAACAGAATATTTAGCTATAAACTTAATAGCTCACATTCCCAATTTACATATGAAAACAATCTCTGGGGAAATCATAAAATGATATAAATAAATATAATATATATTTTGTATAAACTTGACCCTCTGATTATGAGTGACAGTAGTTTGACTTGAACAGCCTGTGGGGCCACTGACAATGGGACCATGATTTATTCCTTGTGTTTGACCTGGTTTCTTGGAGCTCATTGTTTTTGGAGGGATGCCTTACTCAGCCTAAATATAGAGGAGAGGGCCTTGATCCTGCCTCAGAGTGATGTTTCAGACTGCTGACTCCCCAGTGGGAAACTTTACCCTTTCTGAGAAGTGGATGGAGGTGGAATGGGAGGAAATGTGGGGGAATAGGAGAGGAGGAAGTAGGAAATGCAATGGATAGGTAAAATGAGAAACAACCTTTTAAAAATAAATCTAAAAATACATTTCGTGTGCTCAGACTAGAAATTTTGATATTTCAAAAATTTCAATCTCTACCAACTGTGGGAACCCACAGCTGAGAGGCTTTTCCACCTGACTGAGAGGTCAGAGAGTTTGAGCTCATTTCTGCTCTTTCAAAGCTGTTGACAACTGGTGTGACTGAAAATCTTGACCTGTGGTGTAGTTACTCAGTGTTTTGGACATTAAGATGGCCCATAAAAGCCAGGTGGTGGTGGTGCAAATCTTTAATCCCAGCACTCAGGAGGCAGAGGCAGGTGGATGTCTGTGAGTTCGAGGCCAGCCTGGTTTACAAAAGTTTCAGAACAGGCCTCAAAAAGATGGCCCACATTGGCGGATCTACTCCACCCTGACCAAAGGTCAGAGAATTCAAGCCTATTCTTGCTCCTTCATTTTAACATAGGAAGTTTGACATAGGGAGTGGCTGCCTCCAGGATACTTGGTCTAGGGTGTATTCGCTGTATATCCTGCCCAAAAGATCAAATACTTTTCCCAGGAAATATTGGCTTGATGTCTTTATTGAAGCAAGTAGTTGTTCTGGTTCTCTTTTGTGTCATGCTAAAGCAGTCTTTTGCCTTCTCCCACCACCTACTTTGTCTTGGGGTAAAAAAGCATATAAAAATTAAATGCAGGTGAATTTCACTGAGTTGCCTGCCCAGTACTATACTGTGTCTCTGTATTTCTTTCATATCTCTGTTTATCTGACCTTACCTTTCTAATCCACATGCCCCTACCCTGGAACATACAAACACTTTGTGGCTGGACCATGACAGAAGTGACCCTTAAAATATGGGTTTTGACAATCAACTTGATCTATAGATTTAACACAACCCAATGAACAAATCTAATATATATATATATATATATATATATATATCGATAAAATTCTAACATATAAAAATAAAGAAGAAGCAACTCAGAATTTTAAAAGTCACAAAGTTGGGAGATGAATGCTGCCAAATTTTAATACTTACTGTAAAGCTAGGGTATTAGAAACATAGTATTTCTTATGAAATAATAGGCTAGATTTAGACTTGTAACTATATTACAGTCAATGAATCTTACTAAAATGGCACTGGAGAGAAGACAGACATTATGACAAAAATGCTACAATAACACACAACAGTCATATTAACATTCATTTTGACATGGAACATAGAATTACAAAAATATACCATATATTTATGTCACAGTAGATCTTAGAGCTAAATGTAAAACACAAAATAGTAGAAATTCTAGAAGAACTTTTAAATGGAAAGCAATTGGGTTTCCTGAAGTGTCTGTGGAACACTGGATGAAGTACAATTCAAGAAAGAAAATAAATCTGGATTTATTTAAAAAAATACATTAGCTACATTGGATCTGTGGAATAAACTAGAAAGAAATGAGGATAAGATCAGAGTCTTGGAGAAAACATTTATGAAAAATATCTGTTTAAGGATTTGTACACAAATATGTACAGAACTCCTAAAAGTCAGCAATAAGAAGAGTATTATTAAAAAGAGATGTTAGACACTAGAACTAAGAGAACACACAGGTTCCAGATGAACGTATCTAAACATTATTTACAGAACTATTAATTAGAAAGCTTCAATATAAGATAGATATACCACCTCGCATCTGTTAGAATAATTATAACTTAAAAACATTGCCAACATTAATTGCTAGAAAGTATTTGAAATAAAAAAATACTCCTCTTCATTACTGATGGGTGTTAAAATGGCACATCCAATTTGGAAAACAGTGGCCAATATCTTACATAAATGAGCACATCCCACCTTGAATTACAAGAACATTACAAAATGTTGACACAGAACCATGCATGTGAATATATGGACTTTGTTAGTGCCAGTTGGAAGTAACCGTGATATTCTTCAGTAGTTGAGTAGGTCTGGTGTAACATCATACAAAAAAGTACTGTTCAGTATTAAATAAATGGGTCTAGAAGGCCAAGAAAACATATGACTTACTATTAAAGTATGTAATGAAGACAGGTGATCATCCTAAAAAGTGAGTCATTATAGGATTTTACTGACAGGATTGTCTAGATAGAGTAAAACTACTGAGTAAAAATGAATGTTTGCCAAAAGTTTTAGCTGTGGGTAATTAAGATGAGTGACATAGATTGTCTAGTAAAACAATTGCGTACAAGACTAAGTTTGTACGTACAGAACAGTGTATCTGTCCACACACATAGAATATCATGGCTGAAGTTATAGTTCTTATGTAGTTTTTCTAAATAAAGTGGTTGGGGGGTCTGATAAAATTGAAGAGACAAATTTGCTTGAGTGGCAGATAAAGTTCAAACGTGTCTCACTGATTTAAAAGCAAGGTGGGAGGGCTGAACTAGTAACTGTGGGAGGAATGTAAACCATATCCAAAGACAAAACGAATTTTGCATAACACTATATTTTGTTTAAGCTCTTTCTGGCAGAGATGTGATTCACATCTGGGAATACCATGTATATTTAAGGATGTGAATAGTGAGAGTTCGGCCTTTTAAAGCTGTAAAAAGTTACAGATGAGCAATGGGGGAAGAAAAATTGTCAATAGAGTGTTGAGATATCGCTATGCATTCATGCAGTCTTTAGAATTGCCAAATTCATAAAATTCAAGGTGGGCCTGAGGAAGTATCACAATGTAGAGCTCCAACTAAGGCATAGGATAAAACATGGTGAGGTATACTCTTATAGGAAAAAAGGACATTACAGGAAAAACTGAAAGAAGTGAGAATATCCCTCACTATTGACCTACTACTTTTGTCTGTTTGTAGCAACACTAAGTAAGTTATAATAAGATACTAAAGACAGAGGGAATGGGAGCATGGATACTAATGCTCCCAAGTGGTGAATATTTGAAAATTTAAAATTATGTGAAATGAAGAGTTTATTTTTTTTTTAAAAAATCAACTACCTCATCAATTGCCCAAATATGAAATACTATGCACACGGAGTTATTAGAAGACACACCTTCAGTTTTCTCTTCTTAAGTACTTTGTCAAGAAAATAGTGTTGGCTTTTAAGGGTGACAGAAGAAGAAGGGAAAGAAGTTCATGTTCCTAAAAGGCCAACAGTTTGTTTGGTAGAAAAGGGTAAGTAGAGACAATGCGGGAGAAAAACTGTAAATTGTTGAGATCTGTGCTCAGAAATGGTACATGAATGAAAACTCTGCTGGAATTAAACTGAGGCTGTGGAGTAAGGATGAAGGATGTTAAAACCAAACAAAGAAAAACAAAACAAAAAAAAATAACAGGTTTATGGGCACTGGGCAAGTAATATTACCAGTTTCTTGTGGGCATGTTTGATTATATCTGATGAGTGGTCATGAATATTTGCTCAAAATATGTTGAACACATAGAATGTGGCTTTTACTCATGGCACCATCTTTGGTATCTTATTAGCATTTTTAGCACTTTTAAGTGGTTGAGAATTTTATACATGTATATAACGTGTATTGGTGAAGTCTACCCCATTTCCTCCCCTTTAATGTCTCTCCTATTGCACCACTATTTTACTTCCCGACTTCATGTGTTCTTTTTTTTTCCTAAGGCCACTGTGTCCAGTTATGGTGCTGCTTATGTATGCGCCGAAGTAGGTGTGTCTTAGCGAGGATTCCTATTGCTGTGATGAAACTCCATTACCAAAAACCAGTAGGGGGTGAAAGGGTTTATTTGGCTTATACTTTCATATCACTCTTCATCATCGAAAGAAGTCAAGGCAGGAACTCCAATAGGCTAGGGATCTGGAGGCAGGATCTGAGGCAGAGTCCATGGAAGGATGCTGTTTCCTGGCTTGCTTATCTTGACTTGCTCAGTCAACTTTCTTTTGTTTTTTTGTTTTTGTTTTTGTTTTTCGAGATAGGGTTTCTCTGTAGCTTTGGAGCCTGTCCTGGAACTAGCTCTTGTAGACCAGGCTGGTCTCGAGCTCACAGAGATCCGCCTGCCTCTGCCTCCCGAGTGCTGGGGTTAAAGGTGTGCGCCACCGCCGTCCGGCTTCAGTCAACTTTCTTATAGACCCTAAGACCACTAGCCCAGGAATGGAACCACCCAGAGAGAGCTGGGCCCTACAGCATCAGTCACTAATTAAGAAAATGCCCCCACAGCTGGATCTTATAGAGGCATTTTCCTAACTCATGTTCCCTCCTTTTAGATAACTCTAGTTTGTGGCAAGTAGACATAAACTCTCCAGGACAAGGGTCATGTCCTGGAGTACAGGAAGTACCTCATGGGCTGTATTCCTGAGGCAACCAATTCCCCTCACCCTGTAGCCACCAATTGCCAAAGGTTCCTCAACTAGGAGTGAGATGTTCTCTTCTGTTATTGCTTATGAATAAATGTCTTTTTGTCGTCTCTCCTTTTGCACAACCTATATCTTATGTGGCTGGGAATTAGCTGAGTATGGTTAGAGTGGCATTTTATGATTATTTCTGCTAAGCTGTTTCCTGGAACACGTTAGAGTGTGCAATCATTTATGACAAATTCTGTTTCCTCATAGTCTTGACCTGAGTTTCAGATCTTAATGAGTCTCACAGAAAGGTTGCCTTCTGGCTCACTAGCTGCCTCTGCGCTCAACAATTTAAACTGTAGTTAAACGTTGAGCACAAGAACCCATGAGTCAGCACTGACTAAAATTCCCCTACGAAAACGTCATCTACAGTCAATTCCTCTGAAGAATAAGCTAAAATGTCCCAATCCCCAGTTTGACCTTCAACAGGAGTGAGATGACAGATTTTTAGTTAATTTGTAAACATTATTTTAAGGGATATAAACTTGTTAAGTATCATGGCTCATCTGTTCAAAAGTACAATAACTGGGTTCAGCTAGAGTCAGCTGCTAAAGGAAGACCCTGTGACTATAGCAGCTGTTAACCTTGTAAAATGTGCTTAATAGTGTTTTGTCTGCAATTTTCACTGTCAAATATGCATCAGAACCACACATGCGTGTTTACCTAGTCTACAGTTCAACGTTCATTGAATGTGTGTGTTACAGCTGCCACTGTTGCAAAAAAAGTTTTGTAAACTTTGTATTAAGTCAAGCATCCTCCCTGTGCTCTATATTCTACATCCCCACCTCTTTCTCTCTCCATTCTTGGAGGCAAACAAGTTATACTATTTGCCTAAAGTGAATCAGTAGTGAAAATGTTAACATATTAAAAGAAGTTGTACCTTCATGTAAAGGAAATCATATGGTCCATGCAAGAAACCTTTGTTTCTCTTTAAATACATTTTCAAGTTCTTGTATAGGATCTGGATTCAGTTCCTGGTACCCATGTGGAAGAACTGTTTTACACTCTGATTTCAGGGTATCTGACACCCTCTTCTGACCTCTGTAGGAGCCAGGTACACATGCGGTACACAGACATACAAACACATAACTGTTTAATCTCAAAAATAGAAGGCTTTACTGTTACAGAGCATAACATTAAAGGACTAGTAATAGAAAGCTACTGAAGTCACTGTGTAATTCCAAAATGGACAAAATGCTGTCTGTATGTCATCTCCACTACCTCCCACATAACTTTCATTCTATTTATCATTATGCTTAAAACAAAGTGTCAAGAGTAGAACACTGGCATATAAAAGAAAAATAATTGTTTTTCTTTTAAAAGAAGCAATAGGGCATTCATAAATATTCCTATAATTGATAGTTCATTGTATGCATTGAACTAGGAATATTATACTGTCTTCAAAATGTTCACTATTATTTTTTCAATATTCTTGAAAAGAAAGACTTCTTGACAGAGGTTTCTTTTGTTATTAATGTCAGGGTATGTTGAGATAGGAGGGTATGCATGTGTCTGTATATATGGAGGTCAAAGTGGTGCTTGGGTGTCTTCCTCAATCGCTCTCTATTTTATTCATGGAAGCCGGGAGTCTCAGTTGAGCCCAGGGCTCACAGATTCAGCCGGTCTAGCCAGCTATCTTGCTCCAGGGATGACTGTCTATAAAAAAACAGTTGAGATTCTGGTGGTGTTTTCCTAACTTTGGTGTGTATTTTGAGGATATGATCCCTGGTCCTCATGCTTGTGTGGCAAGCCCTTAAACCACTGAGTAAGTTAGTTCCTTAGTCCCTTACAGACTTTCTTGTGTTCATTGATTGCTGTGCTTTTAGAGCATAGTATATTAACTTATATTACTTCTTAGTTATATTGTATGAGGTGATTTTCCAATTAACATTTTATTTCATCCTTATGCGAAATTACAATGAACAAATATTACTTATAATTTTTTTCTGAAGTGTATACTAGTTCTTATTAGTTGCAAAGACTATTTCAGGAAACTCAAACATTTAGCCGGAAAAAAAATGCAAAAGGTTATGCTAAAAATATGTACTTAGTCTGTATGTATGTATGTGTGAGTGTGTACTGGGGTATCTGTAGGTGCAGCAAGCATCTGGAGTGTCCATAGATGACAGAAGAGAGTTTGGATTCTCCGGATCTGGAGATGTAGACTGTTGTAAGAGCAGTGACTTCTCTCTAGCTGCCAAGCCATCTCCCAGCCCAGTATTGCCCTTTAAAAATCATACCCCTATTAAATACAACCTTAATACAACCAGACTCCACCATCAGAAGAGTTCTGTTTCTAAGCCATTTCTCAGAGTGCTATGTCCATGCTCTCCGAAACTGGGTCAGCTGTGTACCTGATGTTTTCATTCCCATCAGATCTTAACTCCTGGATCTGAACTCCCTTAGCACAATGAATAAATCAAGTCAAAAGCTGAATGTCCAGACAGCCTTGGCTATAGAGAGCTTTCATTGTATGGAGACGGAACAGTGATTTAGATGGTTGCCTCGCCATACATTGTTCTTATGCAAGGCTTTTAACTCATTTGATGTTCTGAGATGAAGTGTGAAGTGGTATTTTAGATGCACAGACATTTGCGCTGGTCTTTCATAAACTGTCTATTTTACTATAATGAACAGTGACATAACTGATTGTAAACAAGCATAAGGAATTAACGTCAATCTGCAGAAATGGTTTCCATCCAGCATATGATGACACCAATGCAAAGACAGTTTTGAAGGGACTCTTAGTCGGTAATGAATGTTTTTCTGATTGCTGCCCCCTGCTTCTTCTGGGCTTTATTTCCAATCTCCTTCAGACAATTGCATTGATATTACCTGTCACTCAATATACAAATTAGAACTCTGAAGTCTATAAGGAAATAAGAGACTGGATTGAGAATAGCAACTACTTAAATAATTGAGCTTAAGGTGCCATAGTGAACTGCATTGAATGTAGTATTGGGTTTCATTTCCTTTGGCAGTTTTGTTCCAAAGAGGGAGCTCTAGAAATCAGCTGGCAAATAAGGCAGAGAAGTGTGGTCTTAAAGCAATGGAGAGATAAAGACTTTTTATAAGGTAGTGGAAAGGGTGGTGTGCGATCATGATTGGAAAGAACAGGATGTAACAGGAGACATAAAATTTTCAACCGTTACCTGGGAAAAGGATGAGGAACACTTTCCTGTGGTGACAGTGAAAATATCAGGATAAAATAGTCTGATTGTTTCAGATTGAGGACAGTAAAGTGTAACAGACTATCAAGTTTGACCCATCAATTTCTGATGATAGCTACTTAGACAAATCAACCTTTATTTTTTCATGTATTAGTTTGAAATGTATGCACTATTACATAGTTGTAAGCTGAATCAAGAAAGTAAACAAAACAAATCATTTTTAACTAAGTTGTTATATATTTTTGTTACCACCAACATTCTCAGGAATATTGGTGGAAAAGTGCTTAATAAAATGTTTTGAAAAATAAATATTGAACAAATTATGCCTTAATAATAGTTTATCAGGTAAATATGCACCTTGAATGCACCCCAAACTCTACTTGACCCTTAGATTATATATTTAATTTTAAAAACATTCAGAAATACACACATTGCATATGTACACATATATGCAAACAATATAAGCATCCTTTAATGGCTATTATAAGTTAGTCTTATTTTGTATATGAAAGAAATAAGGTAAAGTGATATTGTCAATTGCCAAGGCCCAGCTGCCTATGTCTAGCAACCTATAATACAATTTGTTCAGGTTAAGAATGTTCTTATCTATCTTGATGTACATCCTACTTATGTGTAGGGTGCGCACTCTCAATTGGTATTTTGAAGGAATAGATCAATGTTTATGCTCAAGGTTTAAAGTAGGATCTAGAATTTTGACCTTTCCCTGCTCTTGTCATGCCTCACCTTTACTGCCCCATGTGAACGGTATTGATTCTGTCGCAGTAACACTGAGGAGTAACTCATTTGGGTTTTTTTTTTTTTTGTTGTAGTTATTGTTTGTTTGTTTTGAGCAACGGAATATTATTAACTGAGCAACTTTCAGGATCTACAATCATAAAGGAAATAAGGGTCTGGTGGTTATGTCTGTGCGGGGATTTCTAGGTTAGGTTCAATGAGTTGGGAAGACCCCCCCCCTTAAAATATAAACACAAATATTTCTTTTGGCTTGGATCTTGAACAGAATATGAAAATGAAAACTATTAGAGTGCTAACATCAATCACCTTTCATCAGCCTGTGTTTCCTGTTTCTGGATGAAGTTTAACCCATTGCTCCACGCTCTTGCTGTTTTAATTTTTCCCCCAACACAACTGCTTGTATCTTCAAAGCATGGATGTAAATACACTCATCCTTGTTTAATTTATTTTGTTAGATATTTTCTTAAAATTAAAGACAAGTTAACAAATGTCATGTCTGTTTCTAAAATATGAGGACATGCTGACAAAAGCAATCGACCTCCTTCCTGTATCTAATTTCAAATGTGTTCTCAGACCCACTGATTCACAAGTGACTTTTGATATAGGTCATTGAGCTAGAACACAAAAATGTGCACATACACTCTGGACCACAGACGTAAAATCTTCACCACGCTTCAGTGCAGTTGCCAGTAGCAATCTGTTTGCTTTACATAAATATTACTCTTAACAATTAATTACTAATTACTTTCACATTTAATGTTTATAACTTCTGTTAAAGTAGCAAAACTTAAATTCCATATTTGGCTTCTAGATCTGTAGTTCTTCCATCCTAGATTTAGGAAGAGAAAAGAGCAAGTTTTTGCTCAATCTATTTTTGGGTTTTCAGGACATCAATACTTGAAGATTGGGATAAGGTTCTCAGAGTGAATCCCGAATCCCTGAATGTAGCATGTTTCTAAAATGCAAGAGTGGACCATGAACCAGAGCACAAAAGACAGGAAGTTATGGGGTCGTTACTGAGGAAAATTTTGAGGGACAGTTAGTATAGGGCTTGCATTTAATTGCTAGAGCAGTGGGAAACAGCTTGAGAGATTTTAGAGCAGCTATTCTCACTACAAGCAATGGCTTCTATATCTGTAAATCAGATAGTCACTTTCCAAGTCAATATTGT
Organism: Arvicola amphibius; assembly: GCF_903992535.2. Classification (NCBI taxonomy): domain Eukaryota; kingdom Metazoa; phylum Chordata; class Mammalia; order Rodentia; family Cricetidae; genus Arvicola; species Arvicola amphibius. The sequence continues at coordinate 161,125,287 of NC_052058.2, forward strand.
CTTCGATTCATTCATGGGACTTCAAAGAATTTTCCAGTTCACATATGGAAGAAAACAATCAACAGCACAATGCTTTTTACATGCTTCCCAGATAATTGCTTTTAACTAGAGCACAAACTCAACACATTATGCCACTCAGTTTTTATGTTGATACTAAACCCTACTAATCTCTAGGCATTGAACTCTAACTCTATTTGTTAAATGTGTGGTGATATCAGATTTATTTTTTTAAATGCAATATCTAAATAGAAAGAGAAAAAAAGAAAAAAATAAGCCAGACATGGTGGCAACAGAAGCTGCTTATGAAAGTTTTAAGGGTTTAGGGAGTGTTGTTGTTTGAATAAGAAACGTCTCCTATATGCTCAGAATTGTACAGACTCAGTTCCTATTTGACAGTGCTGTTTGGAGAGGTTATGGGGGGGTGCAGTCTTGCTGGAGGAAGTATTTCAGTGGGGATGGGCTTTGAGCGGTGAAAGGCCTCACTCCACTTCCAGTTCCCTCTCTGCTTCATGTGACATTTCAGCTCTCTGCTCTTGCAATGATCTGCCACTTCCTGCCATGCTTCCTTGTTATGCTCTCATCCATCTGGTGATAAACTGAAACAAACATTTAGATTGGTTTTGATCATGGAGTTTTTTCACAGCAACAGAAAACAAAACTAATAAAAGGATATAACATTCGATATTTTCTTCTGTTCTTTGATATCTGAGAGGATATAACTTCCCTCTATGTAGTGTACATTTATAGTATATATATATATATATATATATATATATATATATATGACTGGGCTTTACATATTTTCTTGTTCATGACAATGTGTTGATTTTTAAATATAAAATTTATCACTTGGAAAACACAGAAAACCACATTCTGATGTTTAAACATCTTGGTCAGCATGTTACATTAAAGATTACAAAGACAAATTCTGCAGAAAGCAGTATAATGCATTTATATTTAAGAATACTACTGGGTACTGGGGAACTTCACTTTCTTTCTTTTTCTTGTCTTTTCTTTTTTTTTTTTTTTTTTTTTTTTTTTTTTTTTTTTTTTTTTTTTTTTTTTGAGACAAGGTTTCTTTGTAGCTTTGGTGCCTGTCCTGGAACTAGCTCTTGTAGACCAGGCTGGCCTCGAACTCACAGAGATCCTCCTGCCTCTGCCTCATTTACTTTCTATAAATGCATCAGGTTCTTAAGAACTGAAAGCTTTTGTCTCTGCTTCATTCTAAGTGTCTTTATCTTTGCCAAAAGGAGGTTGGTCTTTGGTGTCGAAGATGTGAAACTTGAAAATCAAATACTCCGAAGCACCATAAAGTAACCAGCTCAAGTGGTAGATTCTCTATGGTCTTTGAAATTCATGAGGCAGTCTGCAAATGAGATGGGAAAGAGGATTCCTTTATCCTATGTTGGTAGATGCCAGATGTGTTTCAAGAGACCCAGTCCAGTGCCAAGCTCTTTCACCATCTGGATGATTACCTTCACTGAGTTTTCCCCACCTGTATGAGAGATTCAATATCAAGAAAGCCTATGTCAAGAAAATGCTCTGAGGTTTCATTAGCTAAGATAGAAAAAAACTTTTTGAAACATATTACTCTATACAAATTGTTGATGAAATACTTGTTTGTTAAATTAATTCCAGAGAAAGGTAATCTTTTCTCAAAGGCAGTGTTCCAGTGGGGCTGACATTGCCACAGAGTCAACACACATCCCTGCTTGTCATTCCTTCTGCAAAACTTCATCAACCAAAAGCAATCAATATAAAACCACTTTCCTCATAGTGTAAAAATTGGGAACATATTGAAATACCAGAAAAATTCCCACCAACACAGAAGTCAGAAGATGACCTCTATTAGAGCCATTTTTGATTTCCACATGAAATGCTTTTTCCATTTCAGCAAAGACATCTCTAGAAATCAAGACACGAGAAAACAGTTCTTTATTCCACCTTCTAAAATGCAATCTTCTTAAACACTTTAAGTTGGGAAGTTATTTTAAGGTGCAATATACTGCCAACCATTCATACACAGTTTTATTTTGATTTGGAAAATAAAAAAACTTTAAATATTTTTATATGTTTTGTATGTGTGCGCTGACGTGTTCTTATACATAAAAGTGTACTTGTTTGTGCATGGAGAAGTGAGAGAAAAACGTGGTTCTCTTTTTTACTTTCGGGCTTTCCACCTTGTTTTTCAAGACATAGTATTTCATTGGCCTCAAGCCTACAAAGTGTGTGAGGGTGGTTAACTAGCAAACCCCAAGAAGGCTTCGTGTTTCTCCAGTCCTGGGAGTAGAAGCATCTACCAACATATCTTGCTTTGTATATGAATTCCGGGGATTGAAATCAGGTTGTCCTGGTTCTACATCAAACATTTTCTTGACAGATATATTACTTCAGACCCTTTATCATGTATTTATATGAGATTTTTTTAATTGTATATGATATAATAGCCTAAATATAGAGCAGAATTGATGCATAAACAATGCATGACAATTTGACCACAGAAGCAGAGGAACATAGTACTTAAAAGTAGTTTGCTATTATAATTATAACATAGGTATTTTATATGTGATTTTACAGTCAAATATTTATTTCAAAGATATTACTCTTCAAAATAAACCAGAACAACCAACTCAGCCACCATCTAACTCAGAACCAGGGTTAGGAATTGGTCAACCCCAACATCCACCAATTCTATGTACTGTTGGGGCTTGTGAAGGAAACAAACCTACAGATTCAAAGAAACAGGCTCTCCATGACATGGGACAATGACAAGATATCCAAGAGAAGCCCCAGTGAGAGCCCAGAATTGGTGGTACAGAAACAGAGGTTTCCAGTAAGATCATTGACTCCTGGCAATGAACACTTATGGACTAGAGGGTGAACTGTGTGTTTCGTTTGACCACACTGCTGCTGCTGCTTCTTTTCTTCTTCTATTCTTCTTCTTCTTCTCCTCCTCCTCCTCCTCCTTCTCCTCTTCCTCTTCTCCTCCTCCTCCTCCTCCTCTTCCTCTTCTTCTTCTTCTGCTTCTCCTCCTCCTCTTCCTCTTCTTCTTCTCCTTCCTTCTCCTTCTCCTTCTCCTTCTCCTCCTCCTCCTCCTCCTCCTCCTCCTCCCTCTCCATTTTCTTCTTCTTCTTTCTTCTTCTTCCTTCACTTCTTTTTTTGTTTGTTTCTGTTTTGTTTTATTTTGTCTCTGTGTTTTGTTTGATTTTCCTTCTAAATTTGGTTTTATTTTGATCGGTGAGGTTGCAAGGGCAGAGATGGATTTAAGGGAAGAGGGAGATAAGTGACATTAGAATGAATGACTTGAAATACACAAAGAATCAATAAAAGTAAAAAAAAATAAATGAAATAAATTGAACAGTCTGGAAAAAAAACAGTTTATACTCAAGGATGGAAAGGCGGCTTATGGGTTAAGAACACTTTCCTTGTGTATGAACCGAGTCAAGTTCTAGAATTCACATCTGGTCACTAACAGTCTCCCATAATTCCAGCACCAGAAGATTCAGTGCCTTCTTGTAGTCATCTGCACATACCTATACATAAATATGTTATTGCAGAAAAATAAAACTTTTAAAAACTATATATCATCTGTACCAGTGGATGTCCAGGTATGTGAGATGTGTTTATTTGGTCTTCTTAGGCCTTTAACACGTTCCAAACAATAGACAGCCATACATATATGTATGTCAAAGTATAAGACATTTATAAATAATAATAATAATAATTATAAATAATATAAAATCACACATGAGAAAAATGTATTTTTAGATTATGAAAGTTTCACGCATGAGCCCAAGATAAACTTCTAACTTGAAAATGGAACAAGATTTTAATAAGATGAAAGCAAAAATATGAAAGAAATTTGTGTATACACTCGCTGAACTTTGCAATTATCTAAAGATGCATGGGGATTTTCAAACTGAATAAGTAATTATTTATAACCTGGAACAACTTCAAAAGGTGATTTATGAAAGGTCTAAAACATATTCACTTATTCAAGATTTTCCAACTTATTTATAGTTTTTCAAAGGATGTCTTAATGTACCTCTCAAGTTCCTTACTTGATCTGTTGTAATGTCTACCTCATATCTGGTTTTAGTACAGACCTGCACTTCCTTTATTTGGATTAAGAAGATGCAACTCTTGCTTATCTTTTCATAGAACTGAGTCTTTATCTCCTTGAATCTTTGTTATTTAAAATCATTTTTAATTTAAATATATTTGGATCACATTCTTCCTTCTTCTATTCAGATCTTTTTCTACTCCCTACCCAGCCAACTGTAAGCTCCTTCTCAAACAGAAAAAAAATTTAGAACCAATATGGCAACAAAATATCCTATACCTAGAAAACATAATACAGCAACAGTCATTACTGCTATAGTTGGAGGCCTGAACCGGGGAGGGTGGGGCTAAAATGAGATGGGCTAGTATCGTGTATTTCATCAAACAGCCAACTTTATTCCAGGCATCAGAAAATTTATTTTCTGAGGGTTAAGCAGGACCATGTGAGTGATATTTACCTTAGTGCAAGCTGAATACAGTTGAATGAGGCTGTCCAGAGTCATGAGGACAACTCTTTTTGGAAACATCATTTGAATAATCATGGGCAAGAGCTTGGATTTTCTAAGCAAAAATTTTCTTTTTACTACACCTGGAAAGGGCATGAAAGCACGTTTGAAGAACAAACGCATGTTATGGAGGAAAAGAGTTTGCTCGGAGTTTTCCCACAAACCTTCAGAAGTCACATGACCCAGATACATTCACAGACTGTGTTCTGACAACCCCCGCCCTGCAAAAGAACCTGCAATTGTGAAGTCGTTGTTTCTTGTCGGTCAACTGCTTCTGAACAGGAGGCCTGCCACGGAGAGGTTGAAGTCCCCCAGTGCCATTCCACAGGAGAAAACTGTATTGCTTGACTAGTACTTATGAAATCCATCAATTTGCACTTCTCATTATTTTCTATTTTACGTTCATTATGAAGTCTGATTTCACAGGATGGGAATGTACCCTAAGTTAGCAATTGTTGTCTGCCAGAGCTTGAGCTGTATCTCCTTCAGACCTCCTTAATACGAGAGTTTCTGCTAAGAAATCCGTCCTTATCCTCATAGTTTTGGTTTTGATTTTGTGCTCTTTCATTTTTTATATGAATTGTGGAGTCAAGGAGATTGCTCCTTATTTTGTCTATGTCATTACTATTTCTAGTTTAGATGTTCATGTCTTCTATCAGACATAGGATACTGGCTATTATAACTCTATTCAATGTATTTTCTCTGACATTAGCTTTATTTTCTTCTTTCATCTATGCTCATGACTCATGGATTTGATCTTTAAATGGTGGCTCTCCGTTCTCAGATGTTCTATTCATATATCCTTCTTTTAAATCCTTGCTTATGTCCTAATGTTTTATTCTATCTGAGTTGTCTTCCAACCTTGATATTCTGTCTTCCACTGCTCCATTTTTAATTCCTCCCAATGTACATTTAGAAATACTTTTATTAATCCTCTGAGAACTTCAGATATTGTGCTTTCATTGTATTCACCCCATCTTTCAGCCACACATGTCCGTTTTCCCACCATTTCCCTACCCACACACCTTTGAATTTTCTCCTTTTATTTTTTTCCCATCGAATCAAGTGTTTCTTGCCCAACTCTCCTTTAACTTGTAATTCCAAAACTTTTCCTTAGTATTTTTCAATTTCTAATTCTTCAATATATTGACTTCCTTTGTTCATTTGTTTACTTGAATTCTCTTGGTATTTATTCAAGTTAGCCTTCATGTATTATTTGATTTTAGTGGATAATATTAGAGTCATTTCATTAAATCTTTTTCAGAAATTTTATTTTAGTGAGTTTTATAAAAATCCATCAGGCCGGGCGGTGGTGGCGCACGCCTTTAATCCCAGCACTCGGGAGGCAGAGGCAGGCGGATCTCTGTGAGTTCGAGGCCAGCCTGGTCTACAAGAGCTAGTTCCAGGCCAGGCTCTAGAAACTACAGGGAAACCCTGTCTCGAAAAACCAAAAAAAAAAATAAAAATAAATAAATAAAAAAATAAAAATCCATCAGTGAGAAATATGTAATTGTGAAGTTATATTATCTTGTTTTTCTGTGTTTCTTATGGTGGGATATGTGAATTTGGGTTTGCTTAAAAAATTAGGAGCAGTCATTAATAAGACAGGTTGCATCAGCGTGCTGCAGGCAGAGCGGTCCTATTTCCTACTGGGTGCAATGGGGATGCCTGCTGGGGAGGCAGCAGCGTCGGTCCTCCTATATGCGGTCTTGTACCTACAATGGGGAACAGAAAGGGAATCGGGCCTCCAGGTGTGGCAAGCGGGAGAGAAAGAACAGACTTATAGGGCGCTTTTTGGTACTCAAGCCATACCCAACTGATCCAGCCTCTCAAAGGCCATTGGCTAAATGGCTATCAAGTTTGTTTATTTTTTTTTATAATCACTTCATTCTTTCAGTTAAAACGCTTGCTTATGTAGGACTAAGCTGTAGTGAACTGACCTGGGAGTACATGTCAGTAGGTAAACCCTCAACCCATATGCTTAGGGCTCCAGACAGGATCGCCTACTCCACTACAAGAGACAAATACTAACTATAGAAGCATTCAAAAGCAATTGGTGAGTCCACCAGGAAAATACAAAAATAGCCAGCTCTTTAACAAATAATCTCTTGTTCAATCGCACTGACTGTGGAGGGAGAAATGAAAGGAACCTGGGTAAAAGGGCAATGTAGTGAGACACTAGACCCTAAAGCAAGAATGGAAATAACATCAGTTGAAATTAATGACTATTATAAGAACAGTAGAGAAAACTGAAGAGAAAAATAAATATAAAAGTGTGAAATAATGGAAAGAAGAGAGAAGGCACTTCAGCTGAAGGTTTAATGATGAAAGAGAAGAATAAAGAAATGAAATTACATACTCGAAATCATCTCAGGCCTTGAGATGCTGAGGCTGGGAGTTCCTCCAGCTCCAGGACAGCCTGTGTCCTTATGGAGGATGTATCTCATATAGAAAACGGGAGAGAAAAAAGAAAGCAGGAAAAGTTTTGAAAGAGGAAGAAAATAAACCAAGTGTTTCCAGATATCTGCTCTCATGCCAATTAATGGATCAAACACGTTTTCCACCATGTAAAACATTCTGTGCTTTCCCTGAAAGTCTCCCCAGCCCATTATTTTTGAAGTATCTTTCTTTGACACATTCTTTACTATAAATAGATTGATAAATTTGAAATACTGATAGGACATTAGTAGTCTCATTTGCTGTATATATATTTGTACCAGTATACTGTCAAATATAGCAGTCTGCAGTATCAACCTAGTGCGGTCTCCAAATATTTAAATATTCTCTATTTTATAATTCATTTTTCATCACTTCACAAATGAGACATTAGTGGCAAAAGTGTTAGATAACATAAAAGTACTCTCTCCCAGAAGAATAATGGATTAGTCTCTCATCACTGGAGCAAAGCACCTGACTAAAATGACTACATCATGAAGCATTTATTTGGGCTTTGGCTCACAAGTGGATTGTGTGGTTCATCCCGACAAGGAAGACATGTGGTAGGAACTATGGTACCAATTCAGTTGCATCCTCAGAGCAGATAGTAATGCATGTTGATGCTTAAACCACTTTCTTCTTATTTAGTCCATGCATTGCCTTGTTGATTCTACTGCTCACATGTAAGTGGATATTTCTCCTTCAGTTAAGCCCTCTGCAAAGACCTGCATAGAAATCCCACAGATGTATTTCCAACGTAATGCTAAATCACTTAATAAAGAAGTCTACCTTAAATGCATATATTAGCAAAAGCAGAAATAGAATAAATTTTCTAATTCATGTAAAATTTACCCAGAGAAACAAAAATATTTTGGCTTTAAAGTTAGTGAGGAGAAAAATAATAAAAAAATTAAGATTGAATCAAACTTTAACAAACTGTTAAAGAAAATCATGTTAATTAAAGATGTTCCTTCAATTGCATAATTTGATGAGAGATCACAATGTAAGATATTTAATGGAGAAGAATATTGTCAGAAAGCCTGAGAAATATTACATTTAAGAGAGCTCTAATGTGACATTATTAAAGTTTGCACTTTAACATATATCTTAGAAAATACAAAGACAACAGACAGAAATTCGACAATTATGGTTAAAATGAATTTTAAATAATGATGATGTACCACTATTGATTTAAAAATCACAACAGATTATTTTTGTTTGTTATTTTCATATTAAGTCTTCAGTATATATGCTAGGTTCATCTTGAGAACCGTATAAACACTGGTATGACCACAAATTTATTATCCTCCTGCTTATGCCACAAGACACAACCAATGAATCAGTTTATTATGTTATTAATAATAGAAGAGACTGGTGATGAGGCAAAGGAACACTGCTGTATATAGAAAAACCCTACTTTTTCTTATTTCCATATGTTCACCCAAGAAACACACACACATGCACAGACACACACACACACACACACACACACACACACACACACACCCCTGCCCAACTTTTACAGAAAACCTGAAACAGTGGTAGAAATATTATTCACAAAAACTTGAAAATTCTGTCAGATTTTGGTAGACAGCCATTGTTGAACAATCTAGTCCACATCTTCTAAACCACTCCAGTAAATCCTCTTTTTATATACGTTCTATAAGTTCTCTTCCCCTGGAGCACCCTGACTCATACAACTACTCAGATGAATTAATTTGTTAATTAACTTTTACAATTCCATTGTAGCACTTTCCCTTCATGACACTGGCCACAATGATGAAATTTGGTTTCTACCCTTCACTCGAGCTTGGTGGTTTCATCTTTCCTAATGTTGTGAAACTTTAATACATTTTGTCGTGTTTTGATGACCCTCACCCATAAAATTATTTCATTGCTACGTTATACCTGGAGCATTGCTACTGCTAAAAGTCATATAACAAACATGTGGCAATCAAGATATCTTGTATGTGACCCCCAATGGGATCATGACTCAAAGGTTGAGATCCTGTGCTCTAGCTTATATTATTATGGAGATACATCTTGTTTGCGTCTGTATCTTTAGAGGTTTTACAATGCAGTATAAACCATGAAATACCGATAGAAATGTTTTAATATTTAAAAACCAGGGAAGGAACTTTTATATTAAATATAAACAACATATCAAGTTAGGGTTGTTTCAAGCATAAAGTCATTCTTGTCAAATGTTAAAGCAGCTATGTCTTTATTACTCTAAGACATGTTTGAGATTGAGATGGAATGTGGGTCAGTCATAGAATATTAGATTAGCATGTGCTGAGCTCAATGCTTGATCCCTAACATGAAGAAAAATAAGTCTGCATGCATCTATTTTGTGGAAAATTTAATATATAGTTGTCCTTGTCTCATGAAAAGAACATATTGATTGAACCATCATATAAATTTATTTTTGTATTTGTTTAGTTATTATTTGTTGGGATGTGAAATTGTGTGCAAGATGTTTGCATGTGAGAGTACAGGCACACACAGGCCACAGGGCATATTCAGAAGATAATCCTGCCTTCTTCCTTGTTTAAGACAATGTCTATTGTTGCCCATCTCTGGGTATGTAGATAGTAGGGTCTGTTAGATTCCAGGGTACATTATGCTCTATCTCTCATTTAGTAATAAATTCTGGGATCATCGAAAAGTGCTACCATATCAGATTTCATATGAGTTTTGGAAATTTGGACTCAGGAGCTTATATTTGTTGCAGCAAAGAATCCACTGAGAAATCTACCAACTAGTAACATAGATTTATTGACAAAAATAGAAGAACAATCTCTAATTAAAACAAAGTTTATATCTAGGTTACAGCCATTTTAAGAGTTCCACTTGTAAATGTCAGTGTAACAGGAAAATTCTCAGTAGTTCCCGCTGTTAAGAAAGAAACAGTGTATAGAGCTGGAAAAAGAAAAGCAAGGGATCATGGGAAAGGTTGAGGCTAGATAGCAGCTCCACATGAGCTACCAGATATTTTTAACACATGCTATAAAAGCAAAGTCACTTTGCTAATATAAAAGTTAGAGCCAAAATTTTTGTTCTCGATAAGCTGGCAGAATAAAAATTACTTCAGTATGTAGTTCAGTGTAATTTTTCTGGGGGAAAATCTCTTCTTTAATATAAATATATTAATTGGAGTTAAACATACATTAAATTGTGCATTCTTGTATTTCCAATTTTCATCAGAGTAAAGTGTAATGAAATACGGATGGCCATCTTAAACATGGGGGTCCTGCAGAATTAGCATACTCTAAATGAACCACCCACCTACATATAAAATCTGTTTTACATATTATTAATGTTACATCATGTATTTCCTATCCTGTTTTCTTTCTAAATTGCCAATCTTTGCCATATAGGAAATGGAATAATTCAATCTGACTGTTCATTTCTCCCACAGGAAAGAATGGCTTTAACTCTTTGTATGTGTGTGTGTGTGTGTGTGTGTGTGTGTGTGTGTTGGAAGGTCAGAGGTTCTTGATTGTTGTTCTTCAGAAGCTGTCCCTCTATATTATTTTGAGATTAAAGGACTCTCACTGGAAGCTGGGTATCTTAGATTAGGACCAGGCTGTTTGTGCAGTGATCTCTAGGGAGCCTGACCTCCTTAGCACTAGAATAGCAAGTATATGCTGTGACTTTTTTTTTAAATATGGGTGCTCAGGTTGAACCCAGGTCTTAAAGCATTTTACTGACAGAAGGATCTCCTGAGCTTCTTAAAATATTTTTTTAATTCCACCAACCTAAAGTAAACTACACAGTCTTTAACTTATGAATTCTGACAGCAAACCCTAAAGTTTGATTTTATTACTCTTTTGTCAGAAGAGTGACTGGTCTTAAGAAAATAAGTGTAACTAAAAAAAGCAAATGCATAGAAGGTTTCAAGAGTGAATCAAATGAATAAAGGTGGTAGGAGGTGGTAGAATGTTGTAAAACAAAGGAAGATGCAGATCATTTATAAAGCTGCCTTTACAAGTACTTGAAGCATTTCTAGACCAGGCTTTCTTTTCTAAATTCACCTTCAGGTCAATTCATGTTTGGCAAGAAAACTTTGAAAAAATATGTCAGATTTAGAAGGGTTCAAATATCTGTTACCAATAACTTAATAATTATAAAAATGTTTCAGGATGGCTTATAAATGACTCCTGTTGGTAACCCAAGAGCCAAATACGTGCACTGACTGGTAAGATCAATGGTAAAATAAACAACTGAGCGTACAGGTAACCACTCAGAAGCATTTATTTAGATATACAGCTCCTCATTTGTTCAGTTAGTGACCCTATTTTCCATATCACACTTCTTCTCATGCCATAACTCAATGTAAACTGTGATACACCTAACGGTTGCTTTGCTGTAAATGTGGTAGACATTGGTCTATCTGCAGCACTGACTGACTTCAAGCCTTTAATCTCATATCTGATAGTAATATCTAATTCATTCTTCATACTTGGTGGTCAGAATTCTAAAATGTAAAGCGGTTGGCCTCACTCTTTACCTTCATGCTATTTTCTGTTTGTCCACTGCCTTGCAGATACACCCACAATGTTTCTCATGGACCATCTGCTGTATTAGCTACTTTGCTTCCTCCACAATAAAATTCCTGACCCAAACAATCTTAGGAGCAAAGACCTTATTTTGGCTTACAGTTCTAGGATGTGGTCTATTACAGTGGAGAAATCAAGGTGGCATGTATCCTTGAAGCAGCCAGTCATATAAGGTCCTCCTTCGGTAAGGAAGAGATAATAGATATTCTTGTTCAGTTTCAATTTTATTTAATTCAGAATCCAAGGCCAGGGACTGGAACCTCCATGATCTAGATCATGCATTATCACGGACTTGTTTTCAAAGTGATTCTAAATCCTGTTAATTTGATAATCAACATAAACGTCATCTCAGATAGGGCAACAAGGATGGATCAAAGAAATGATTCATCCAAGTTAACTTGACCAAATTAGTATATTTATTTGGTTCATTTATTTAGTATGGGTGACTCAAAGCAGTTGCATCACCCAAAATGCTACACTACCTTGGATGAAAATGTCAGTAAGGTGAACTGATGATTTCTGCCTTCAATGTTCCTGTCGTCTCCTATGGACTCTAGTACAGGAGCATGCGTGGCTTTACTAAAGAGGGACCAATAACTGGAATCCCAGACAACTGACCCAACTGGCTCAAGCACTAGCTGTGCAGACAGGACTTGAATAAAAATGCAGACATGGCTCTGTGTGCCTAGAATCCCAGCACCATGAGGAGCAGAAACTGGGGATACCTGAGGCTTGCCAGGGCCACCCTAGGTTGAGAATCGATGGAGAGCCTGGGTCAAGGAAGTAAGGAGAGTGACACAGGAGGACAGCTGACACCCTCATCTGGCTCCTACACCCACAACAGCTACATTCATACAGCACCACCCCAAACAAACTATAAGAACAGATACCTGCTCATGAACATACAAAGAAAATCATGAGAAGATATTAATGCAAACTTATTCGCATAGCACAATTGACAAAAAGTAATTTAAATGTGTCAAAAGAAAGTCAGAAGATGGAAATTTCATACTTGTGTCAGCTTAATAATTCCTTAAAAACAAAGCAAAATGACTTCACCCCCCCCCAAAAAAAAGCCCTCATAGAACTTTTCAGACACAGACATTCTAATCCTAGATTTACGTAAAGCATCTGGACACAAAATTTGAAACTGTTATTTTATGGTGATGTTTATAACAGCGATACTGAAATTTTCAAAGGAAGAGAAAAATGCGGGTCTTTAGATGGATGAAAAGATAAAAATTATAAAATGAATATTCAGTAGGATACATTTTATCAGGAGAAAAAAAGTGCAGTGTTTATTATCTCACTGTGCTTAACCTTCAAAAACTTTTTAACAAGATAAATCCACCATACAACATACTACAGGCTATATGAGTCAGCATGTATAAAACATGTAGAATAAGTTAATCCACTGAGAGAGAATAAAAACAGTAATTGCCAAGAGATGGAGAATGGAGAAGTGGGGCAGCCACTGGCTAATGAATGTGGGTTTCATGGCTGAATAGAGAAAATGATTTGGAATTGGATAGTTTGTTTTCAGCATGGTATGGGTATCAAATTCTTGCTGTGTAAATTGTTCTCTTTAACACAACTAATCTTAAAATTTTTGAATTTCATTATATTGAAAAATAAGTGCTTATTGAATTTGAAGAGCAATTCTGTGATCTCGCCACTCACAAGGCAGAACCAGAGTCATGAGGACCCTAGTTAGCCGGCCAGTATCAAGTATGAAGTGTGTTATGGGCCAGATTGAGCAGAGTACTAACTGGCACCATAACCAAGGGCCGGGTACAGTTGAGCAGAACAAAGTGCTTCATTAAGAAGCAGTAGGCTCTGTGTTTGAATATCTGCACCAGAGAAAACAGAATCCTCATTCAACAATAATCATATCAGCAGTATTTTGACAATTGATGCTAAAACTAGTATAGAATGTGATTTGGCACATTTTACACAGTTTCAAAGCAATATCCCCACAAAATGCATATTAACTACAAAGAAAATAATCTAACTTTGCCTCGGAAAGTTTGCATTGAATCATCATAACCAAATTCATCAGCTTGATAGATGCACCATTTACTGAACAGTTGAGATTCAGTGGACTAAATTGAAAGAGACATCTCCATTTCTGTGGCATGCCCGTCCAACCTGAATGATCTGTGAGCAGTCAAAAACAAACAAACAAACAAACAAACAAAAAACAAAACAAAACAAAACAAAAAACCAAGTTGTAACAGTGCAACCTTTGGTTGGCTTTTTCTGCTCTAAGGAACTTGTTCCACACAAAGGACCAAACAATTTGCTTGCTTGGAAACATGTATGCAGGCCTTGGTGATTTTTTTTTACCTTTACCCATACTGGAAAATATTGTAAGACAAAAATAAAACAATTAACCATAATGTTAGTTCAGTCAGAAGAGAAGATATAGAGGCACTGATTCAGAAGTACAAACAATGGTTGCTTTGTCATTTGATGAGCGTTTGTCTGAATAACGTTAGTGCAGAGAAGACTCTCTGGAGGTTGCTATTCAAACACCACTTCAATAGGTATTGTATTGAACAAGATAATGCATGTTAAGTACTCTGAAAATTTCCTGTCTCATATTAATTTCTCAATAAATGTCAAGTACTATTACTTAATAATGAAGAGGAATCAGGAAACCTTCTCTGCTGAGTTGCTTTGTGACAAGTCACTTTATAAATTGAAAGCTAAGGCAGTCATGGGTTACTTTAATTATCCCAATAAAATTAACATTCTTCAAATATTTCACAGTATTCTTGGTCAAGATTAATAACTTGTTACTTTTGATTTTTCAAATTAGTTTTGAAATATTATGCATTTTATTGAATGAAAAGGTTATGGATGTTTAAAAAAATTAATACATCTTTATTAACAAATAGAATCGCATCACTTTGCCCATCACATTTCTAACATACAGTCACTCTCCAATGCTTTCATCTTTGCCCAACTTTCTAGATGATGGGCATTTTTACTTTGATTATGTTTGTTACATCATTATCACGTGTATGTAAGAATAGGTACGTACACACACACCAGTATAAGTACAACCTACTGAGACCATTTTGCTGTTAGTGTGAATCTAGTGTAGGTGTAACCAACATTACTTTAAAACAAAATATTTAAAAATAGTTTATTCCAAATACCATGCTACCTTAACAGAATTTTTCTTCATATAGTAGTGAACATTCAAAAATAAAAACTTACTATTCTATCATATTTTGCCGTCTCAAAATAAATTATAATTTTTCACTGAAAACATGAATTACCTTTATTTAGTTTTATTTTACATTCATAGCAATATGTTTTTAATCAAAAGAACAGTCATTGTTCAATAACAATATCAGCCTGACCACTGAGATAAAGGATACTTTGATTTAACTTCTGTAAAATATATAAAAAACTTTCAACAGTTTATAATTTCACTCATTTGGTTTTCATAACAGAGTTTATAGGTTCAGTATTCTGTCAATTTTCTTTCATTTTAATTAAGCAATGGTAATTGTATTTATAGAGTTGAGTGTATTGAATTCATTATGGAATGATCAACTAAGATAATTTGCCTACCCAGAATATCAAATGCACTGAACTCCATTATCTCAACTGTTGTGGAATGTGCATTTCATTATTATTAATAATATCGTCAATGTGCTATATAACAACTTAGCAGTACCTAGTTCTCGTGGCTGACTATACCTTTATATCTATAGGTTGGCCCCAGTATCTAATAATAGTCATTTTATATATTATTTTTTGAGCCCAAGTGTGTTCAGATTTCATATAGAAGTAAAAACAATCAGAATTTCTCTTTCTGTGCATCACATAGTAGTTGAGTTTAAAAAGATTCAGAGTTTCTGTTCTGATGTCTGAAGTGACAAAGTATTTTCCATGATGTGTTTGTTCACTATGGTTTTTAGGAACACAAAATAATTTACACAATTATGCAGATGTATTTAAAGTTCTGTTCTCATAAGTCATTGGCTAAAGCAAATCAAGAGATCCATAAACATAAAAGAAAGGGAAGGCAGTGGGGAAACATTTATAAAAAAGAAAAATTGGTATTCATTATACTGACAATTACAATTTCGATTACAAATTACAATGTGTAAATTTAGCACAATTTTACTAAGAAATGATTTATACAGATATCATGACTATTATTTAATATTACAAACAATGTAGCAATGAAAATTTATACTTATGTTTATTTGTTTTTTTTTCTTACAAATGTGGAATTTCTGGATTTGTATACCAATATATAAGCTACATTCCCAAAGAAGCTGTCTTAATTTTCACTTCAGCAATGCAGGTTATGACTTGGCTGGTCTTTCATGCTCTTTTCTATATTTTACACAACGTGTTAAATTGCTAGTTTTGGTTTGTATTTTATATTGTAACTGAATATGAAGAATTTTACTGATATTGAAGGCACTGAGCCCTTCCTATTATTGTTGATTTTCTGTTGAATTCCTTCACTTAAAAATACATTGTTTTATATGCGAAAATGAGCTGGTTGCATTCAACTCAGAGTGAAATTATCTACCTATGTAATTGGATTCACAGATGAGCCTTAGTTTAATCAAGGCTAGACCAATGTCTCAAGAGTTCAGTGCAGGGCTATCAAATTTGTTTCTTGGAAGCACTTTATGTATCAGTATGAGAGACTCAAGTTTTGACCAGTCAAAATGAGAAACTTTCTTTGTATATGCTTTATACACACACACACACACACACACACACACACATACACACAAATACACACACACACACACATATATATGAAATCCCTTGTGCTGCATTTGTTATGTTTCTAGGTGTCAAGAATAGTTAATACTAAATGGTAAGAAAGAAGCTGAAGAAAACTTTCAGTGACCAGTCAGATCCTTGACATAAATCAGGAAAACTGCAGCGTGGCATGTCTACCCAACTCCTCAAAATGCCTTCCTATAGAAAATAGTATCTTTTGTGGTTCCTTCCGGGGCCATGGTGATATTCAAGCCTGGGCAGCAGTGAGGGACCATGTCTGGGTACATGACCCTACTGCATACAGTGAAGGTCAGAGTTGATGGCTGTGCCTTTTGATATCAAAGAAGGCCTGGCTGATGCCAGGGGTCTGGGCTGCCACCTGGAGCCATGTTGGTGTCTGAGGACCACACTGCTGCAGAGGCCATGCCAATCTGAGTGGTCAGCATTGCCACCTGGAAATATGGTGATGTCCGAGCCTGGGCTGCTGTCTGGGACCATGTCTGGTTCCATAGAACTACCAGAGTCAGAGCCTGTGATATCTATGACCTTTGGTGCCACCAAAGGCCACACAGATGCCTGGGTCTAGGCTGTATTCTGTGACCATGTTGTTGTCTGAGGGCCATATTACCACTGGGGCCATTGTAGCATCAAGGTCAGGGCTGTTTTCAAAAGCCGTGTCTTGGTCAGAGGCCCTACAGCAGTAAAGTTTTGTGTTGATATCTGTGGTTTCAGCTGTCATTGAAGGCCATGCTGATTCCAGGGGTCTTGACTGCCACCTGTGGCCATGTTGATGTCCAAGGGCCTCACTAACACAGGGATCAGGCCAATCCAAGTGACCTGTGCAGTTTTATGGGTTTGGGCCCAGGCTGCTGTTTTGGGTCATATCTGGGTCCATGGTCTGACAGAAGCCAGGATCTGGGTTGATGTCCATGACTTAGCTTGTTTCAGGGAGTCACAGGAATTATGTGTGCTGAAATCCAAGGACCATGACAAGCCAGTCCTGTCCCTCATTGCCTGGGGATAGTTGGTCTGACCCCTGCTGGGCAATATATCAAGAAATCTGGTACTGCCCTACACCCTTTGGAGAGCAGACTGTAGCACTCAGGAGAGACGGCCCTACCCCTCTCCTTAGGCACTGGAGAGCAGGGCCTAGAAAGGCTGTCTCTGTCTCTCACCTGAGGTAGTGGTCCTCAAGGGCTGAACCAAACAACTTAACTAGCACCCAGACCCACATCTTGGGCACTGGGTTGGCCCACCCTAACATCTGCCCCATCTTTGACCTACTGGGGTGCTTGAAAGAACTGGTTTTACAGAAGGAGAACTATGGAATCTCATGACTTTGGGCATTAACAGGATGTCTGAGAGGCATTTCCATGAGTCCCAGCCCAGTGATGATGGCGTTCTAGTAACCAGAGCCTTTGATTCAAATCAGTGACTTATTATAATGAATCTTTGCAGATGGGACTGATTGGACAAAAAGGGTACACTTCATGATACACCTTAGCTCCAGATGCCACTAGGATGAATAAAGTTGGGTTGGGAAGAAGAGGGAGTAAGGTGGTTTTTTTCTTTATTTTTTGTTTTTAATTAATTCAGGGGACATACTGAGGGGTGAGAGTAGATATGGAGGGACTGGGAGATAAGCAAAAATGGGGTGCATTGATGTGGGATTCCCCTCTGTATTCTGTGAATACCATTGGTTAATATAGAAACTGCCTTAGCCTATTGATAGGGCAAAACTTAGGTAGGCAGAGAAAGAAGGCAGAGTCAGAGAGAATCCATGTAGCCCCAACAGAGACAGATACTGGAAATTTACCAGGTAAACCACAGCCTTGTGGTGATACACAGATTAATAGAAATGGGTTAAATTAATATGTAAGAGCTAGCCAATAAGAAGTTAGAGATAACAAGCTAAGCAGTGATTTAAATAATAGAGTTTTTGTGTGATTATTTCAGGGCTGAACAGCTGAGGACAAAAAGTGGCCTCCTCCAACAGTGCATGATGTGAAATTTCCAAAAAAAATCAGTAAAAAATTACATTTAAAAAATTTTAAAAAGTAAATATTACCTTTTTTGACCTATCTTTTCTCAGAGTGCCCATGCCAATTTGATAATGAAATATTGACTCCTAGCTTATGCACTGTCTCTCTTTTTGTCCCCCCAACCTCCCATTCTAAAACGACTAGACAGAAATTATGGAAGAGATGTACTACTGAAAATCAGAAGAGAAAAACTGACTCCCTTGCAGCTTCTGTCTTGAGTGAGGGATCAGTGAGATTTCTCAGTGGTTAAAGCCACGTACAGCCAGATCTGAAAATATGAGTTTGATTCCCAGAGCCTGCATGGTGGAAGAATAGGACTGACTCCTCTCTCGTTGTTCTAGCTACATACTAGGCAGAATCACAAAAAAAAAAATCACCTAGAGAGTCAATAAATAAATATAAGTTTTCACTAAAAATTAGTGTAGCAAAATACAGATGTTACAACTGAATCCTGTATCTTTTATTGGCTACTGACCTTTTCAATATTGAACACTTTGGGGAAATTTTGGAGAAAGGATGATATGTCTAAATGTCAAGAGATTTAGGAAGATGGCAAGGGCTAATTAATTACGGGAGCTTCAATATATATTTTTCTTCTGTAATAAAAAAGAGTTCATGTTTAGAGACAGCAATCAGTAAGGCTATAGGCTATAGTTTGTGTTCTGTAGAGCAGAGTAAAAAGAACAGCAATATTTTATTGTGTGAATATATTAATAATGGTTTGAAAAAATCTAACAGTAAGTAACAAAACAATTATTTTGAGAGTTATTCCATATGTTTTTTAAAAAAAGTATTTGAATTAAAGAGCGTTTCCAACTTGCAATGTCTTAGCCTGGTATTTCCGTTCCCAATGGTATATAAGTCAAGTGTATTTAGTATAACATGAATGTTAATACATACTACTGAGAACATACTGCAAGGTGGTTGAGTACAACTTGACTCAACTTTGGGTTTGCCATAAAATCACTGTGACAGACATCCATGGGGCATGGTAGCCAGCCAGCCTAACCAATCAGTGAGAAACAGATGAATCCGAGATCCCGTCTCAAAAACATGAAGTGAATTATTTCCTGAGAAATGACACCTAGGTTGATCTTTGGATTCTATATATGTGACCATTCGTGTGTGCACACGCTAGCACACACACACACACACACACACACACACACACACACACAATTCTAGTTTCACTTTTGTTTGGATCTAAGAAAGCTGAATTGAACAAAAAGTTAATAACGCTAAGCTATTTCTCCATGCATGATATGATCATGTATGTAAAAATGAATGAGATTTTAGAGGTAGGAAATACGCTACTGCAGACAGGAACAAGTTGCTAGACTAGATTTTGAGTAAAATCTCAGATGCAGTGCTAAAGGTTTATGATTCCTGATACCAGTGCTTTTCATAGAAAGGAAAGTAAACATGGGATCATAACTAATCAGCTGGGCGGTGGTGCATTTTAATTTTCATATCGTTACAAACAAATCATGGTGAGTGTGCTTTCAGATGTCCGTCACATGTTTATCATCTTTCAGCTTCCTCCCTTCTTTGTCAATTTGTGTGGGGGCAAATCTCACTCTTCAGCTAGACAGGCCTAGACCTCACTCACTCTGCAGCCCAGCCTATTGTTTATGGCGATTCTCATGATTCAGAAATGCAGGTGCTAAAAAACGGTCACGTGCCACTGTGCATATCCTCGTTGACTGTTCTTATTGTTTCCATATTAAATATCCAAGCTTTCTCTAGTTCATGTACTTAGCAGGAAAGTCTACTCTCAGGTGCTACCACTCTTCTTTCTCATCCTTTGTCTTTCCTCTTTGAGCACTGAAAAGAGAAAATTCAAGGTAAGTAGGAAGGTAGATGCTTAATAAGGTCTACTAGTGAGCATTTCCCCATGGAAATCTTAAGAACTGGGGAAGAAGAAAGATTGCAATGCCTAGCATGTGTGTGTGTGTGTGTGTGTGTGTGTGTGTGTGTGTGTGTGTGTGTGTGTGTGACATAGTGAGAAATGAAACTCTGTTCCAAACTGGAGTCATCCTATTTTAGATTCAGCTTTATCACTGTATAATGGTGAAAATAATTATACTGAGGGATTACATAGAATCACATGAATAAATATTTTTTCCTGGTGCACACTAAGTACCTAGTACGTCTATGGAATAGAATAGGAATAACTATATTAATTTGGGGGATGTACTGCTCAAGAAAGACAAGTATGATTCAAAAGGCTTTGGCTAAGCCAAATAATTTAGAAAGAGTAAAGCTATAAAAATGAAGAAATATAGGTAATAAAGAATCAAAATTTCACCAAAGACACTGATTATTTCACAGAGGTGAGCAAAACCTAATTCAAGGAACAATGTAGGAGTGAAAAATGACCCAATGGCTTCTAAAACATAATAAAATTAGTACATCAAAAATGAGAAAAAGAAGGAAGACTTCAGTGTCAATGTAACAGTATTGAACTTTCTAGGCCATAATTTTGTTTGTATGGTAGCACAGAGAGATTATTTGTGCAGTTCTCTGCTTAATTCTGATACTAATCTCTAATAATCAAAGTCAAGAGACTTCAGTAAATATATATGAGCAATATCAGTGTGACAAATATACTCACAGTAAGTAATTCCATTCCACAGATTATGGTATTCATCGTGGAATAAGGCATGCCTTTCTTGGTGAGCTAACAGTCTTATGATTGCCTTGTGTATTACAATGTCGTGGGTACTACAGTATAGTAAAGTGAACAGGAAGAACCTTCACTGAAATTCAATAAACTAAGTGCAAACATAAATGTGGAAGAACAAATTACTATCTTTCTGTTTTAATAAGATCAATTATTTTTCATATCCATCATGTAACATACATGTAGTCATTATTTGAATTTAAAGGTTAATAATCCTACATTTTGAAAGTGGTGCTTTGCCTAATATGGTTGGGTGAATCAAGCTGAATTTGACCTGGAAAACTGTCCATAAAATACAAAAATGAAATTTAGTCTTCTTATAATGTCATATAATTTTGTTGGGCTCATACACTTCATTAGCTACAGAAATACCAATATTTGATAGTCTACACTGTACACATTTATTATTTTCATACTCATGTAGATTCAGAAACTCCAGTGAGATAGCATGAGCTTATAGCAGATAATGGGATCTTTTGTAGTAGACACAACTAAAGATAAAATTGTATTGACCATGTATTATCAGGCAAAGGATTCAAGTTATAAATATATTTATTGGTGTTCCAGTATCACATAGTGCACCTTGCTTACTGAAGAAGAGATATCCTCAAGAAGTTTCTGACTTTGTGTTTGCATTGTGTGCACATATGTGTGCATATTTTGCTTGTTCTTTTTCTTTGTTTTGCTCTATTCTTGCTTTCTTTTCTTTCTGTTCATCTGCTTGTTTCTAAAGGAAGAGAGGAATAAGTAAGGTATGTAGTATGAGGTTTATGAAGGTGAGGAGGATCTGTCAGCTTTAGTGACAAGGAATGGAGAGCAAAGACTCTGTTTCCCAGATACTTGGACACTTCTTTAGGATCGCCATCACATATACTAAGAAGATTCTTATGCTCAGTTTCCAACAACGCTTTTAAGGTTCCTCAGCTCTAGCTGTTTTTCCTTCCGTTCTTCTCTCAAATCCCTCTATTCTTACGCTCCCTAACTGATCCTCCTATTCCAGCAAGGAGACTTTCTAAAGAGAACAATATTTGAGAAGGCTCTAAGATCATTGATAAATATATGGGACATCATGAAATTGGAAAGATTTTGTAAGACAAAAGATAACATCGTTCATCAAAAGCACCAATCTACAGATTGAGAAAACATTTTTACCATCTATACATCCCATAGAAGGTTAATATCCAAAATATGTAAAGAACTCTAGAAACTAAATATTAAAAAAAGCAAATAATTCACTTCAAACTAAATTGGGCTCAATGAAGCTCACAGACTCTGAACCAACTGTTTGGGAACCTACACTGGACCGACCTAGGTCCTCTACATACATGTGACAGCTGCATAGCAAGTTCTATTTGTGGGACTCCTAGCATTGGGGTCATGACCTGTCCCTAACACTTGAACTAGCTTTGGAAACCTATTCCCTGTACTGGGTTACCTCGCCCAGTCTAAATACAAAGTGAAGAGCTTAGTTCTACCTCAACTTGAAGTGCCATCCTTTGTTGACACCATGGGAGGTCTGCCCTTTTCCAAACATAAACAGCAGAGTGGTTGGGGGTCAAAGAGAAGGAGGAGGGGAGGGAATAGGAAGAGAGAAGGGAAGGAAAAGTACAGTAAGGATATTAAAAAAATGAAATAAAATTTAATTAATAAAAAATGTGGTACAGATTGAAACAGAGATTCCTCAATAGTAAAAACTAAAATTACTGAGAAACAAAGAGATGTTCGACACTCTTAGCCACCATGGAAATATAAATCAAAACTACTTTGAGATTCCATCTTACATCTATCAGAATGTCTCCGATCAATAACACACATGAAAGCTCATTCTGGCAAAGATGAAGAACAAGCAGGGGATACTCCTCCATGGTTGGTGGAAATCAAAACTAATATAGCCACTTTGGGAATCAATATGGCAGTTTCTCAGGAAGATGACAACTGATCTACTTCAATATCCAGCTATATCACTTTTGAACATACTTCTAAAAATGCTTCAGTCTATTGCAGGGGCACCTACTCAAATGTGTTAATTGCTGTTCTATTCCCCAAAGTCAGAAACTAGAAACAACATAGATGTCCATGTCCTGCAATCAAAGAATGGATAAAGAAAATGTGTATATTTGCAAAATGGAGTTTTACTCAGGTGTTAAAAAATGACATCATGAGATATTGTTTTTAACAAAATCACAATTATTCAATTTTATCAATAAAGACTTGTAAGTCAGATTGGCAGAGGTGAAAGCATGCTAGCTCAGAGAGGCAGAGAGAGCACCCAACTGACTTATCAGCTTAAAATCCTCCTACACTATCTCCAACAAGAAACTTAAGCTAGATGTTCATCCCTTCTAGTTATTGTGTGTCTATTTATCCATCCTCCTGAGCCCCTCATACTCTCTACGCATTTTAAAAATCCTATGTTCACTTCCTATCAATTGGTTGCTTGCTCTGCCTCTTGACCTAATGTTGACTTTATTTAATCAAGTTTATAATCTTCAAAGAAAGCTCTTGGATTAAGGTGTGTACTAGTCCAAGTCATACCATAACCAGAAGCAGGTTTCTCCAGTAAATAACACAACTTCAGGGTTCGTAGTGATCATATATCCGCAGCAATATAATATATAGGCAAATGGGTGGAACTAGAAGAAAAATCCTTGTGACCGAAGTAACAAACTCAGACTGTTAAATAGGGTATTTATCCCCTTCTATGTGGATATTAACTATTAAATATATGATACAATTCATAGAACCAGATACATTAGGTACAGAGAAATGGAAAAGGGAAGACAAATATATCTTTGTTTTCAATAAAGGAAATGAAATGGGGGAGAACTATGGAAATTATGTAAGTTACACATACTAAAAACAGAACTTCGGTATATTCTACCTATTTAAATTTGGGCATACACCTGAAGGGGTATAATGCCAGGGAACTAACTACTTAAAAATAGTTGCTGAAAACTCGTTATAATATCCAAGTTGTAGAACCAGACTACATGTCCATTAACAGTTGGTAAAGAAAATCTCTCCCCCCCTCTCTCTTACACACACACTCACACACACATAAATAATGTCATTTATAGTTAATATAATTTGAAGTCATGTTAAGTGATACTGTACATCACCTAAAGGCAAATAGATATCACTTTTGATCGTAATGGAATATGGATTTTAAAGTAGTTAAGATGTAATAATAGAAATGATGGGGAACAGAAACGTTTGGTAGTAGACAGATTAATCGTAGGTAAATATGGTCAAAACACAGAATGGAGGTTTGTGAAATTGTAATAAAACCTATTATTTTGTGCACTAGACTATTAAAACACAAAAACTTCAAATAATGAAGTGTCCTGGATAAACATGTAAACTTTTAATACCTGACTGAAATATTTGAGTTTACTTTAAAGATCAAGTGGATCACACTACCTGGTCTCCTTGACAACCTGCTGTCTGTATAAACAGAAGAGGTGGTTCTCCATTTAGATTTTTGAGACAGAGTCTCACAGTAAACCCAGAGCACAGAGGTTGGCAAGGTGGGCTTACCAGCAACCTCTGGGAATTTGCCTGTTTATGGCAGCTTACAGGTAAGCGCTGCTGAACACGGAGTTTATATATGTTCTGGAGGATTCTAACTGAGGTCCCAATTCTATGGCAATAAGAAGATCCATCACAGGATCACTTCCAGGTCGTAGATTTATTTATTTCTTGATGTACTCAGTGTCTGATCAAATGTGACACTATTCCAAGTTCCAGCTCACTCTAGGCTTCTATTACACTTCTATTACATCTGTCTTCTCGTTCAATGAGTTAAGCTTAATGAAAAACTGCTCAATGAGCCTGACAGTGTTTATACTGCTGAACATGTCAATTAAACAGAAATACTTAAGGAAAAATGTGTCAAGTGACTTCTCCAGGAATTTCCCTTTCAGCTATCATGATGTCAAGTTTAGCTATAACAGCTTACCTTCACCAAGCTCCATTTTAAAGTTAAGTCCTTGGTTTTTATTGAAAGTCACTATCTGAACGAGAAACATAAAGGTGCTATTTTAGTAACACTAACCATGTTATTGCAGACATTACAGCAGTGAGAGTCTCTATAAAGTCACACATAAGAAATCTATTAGAATTCAGTCATGTAAAACGTGTTATTTCTTTGACTAATGGAATATTTACCCCCTGAATTATGTACTATTTTGTGTTGGCTATGAGAAAATTTGTCTCAAGCTTGAATGTCAGTACTGAAATTATGTTGTTCATTAAAGCTAGCACATGTTGAGATTTATTCTTCTTGGCTTTATTTTTTTCTATTGATACGTTATTATTAATTGCAACATTTTCAGAAACAATTTCTCTCTCTTTCTCTGAGTGTGTGTATTAGTGTGTGTGAGTGTGTGTGTGTTAAAAGATTATCAGCATAAAGCTGCTATATTTTCCAACCAATGACTGACATTTGAAAGAGTGTCAAATATGTTCCAGCTATTTCTTCGTCTGGATATTTCCAAATCCAAATGACATAATAATGACAAAAGATTCCCACTTTCTGTTCTTTTTTGAAACAAGGTTATTATTTTCATATGATTGGTGTCATTAAATATTTCCAGGAGGAAGGCTGTGTGTACAATGACTTTAGGAAAAACTGTTAATAGCTGTTAAAATAGAAGCTATTATGAACTATAAATTATATTCATGGTAATTCCAATAGCCACCCCTTTCTTTGACAGCTTTCAATGATTAAATTATTTTCAATTATGAAAGGAGAGAAGTGTGCGAAAAGTGATTCAGAGGTTTCAAAGAGTGTGTAGGAAAGGATTGGGGACTGAAAAAAGGCAATGATACTCTAGAAGGAAAGATCAGTCAACTACAAACATAAAATAGATTTTTGTGGATTTTTATATCCACTGCAAATTTCAAGTTTCTCTAGTTTTGCATCTCGATATGGATGTACAATATATGCACCTGGTACAGTATATACATCTAGAGTAAATGACACAAAACCCTATGCATATCTCCAGTTTTTTACCTGCCTTGTTATATAATTGATCATGTCTCTGCCCATATCCTTTCCCACCTATCCATAATAAACCACCATCTGATTTCTTTGAGCATTATTATTTATTAACTAGTTAACATAGATATATTTGTGTGTCTGTCTTGTTTCATTTGATATTTTGCTTATGATTTCCATTTGTTAAGTAGACCAGTGGTTTGTATTTGCTCATACCTAATAGTGCATAAGCTCACTGTGCCATAATTTGTTAGTGTTGCAACATGAAACTTGTTTAGGTTGTCTGATTGGGTTTGTTGTTTTCTTCTAACAAAGTTTTTTGAGAAATTCACACATGAATTGTATTTACATCATTTCCCCCTTCTTCCTCAAATTCACGACTTCTTTGTTTTTTAATTATTACTGTTACTTTTATGTATACATGTTTAGGACTAACCATTCAGGATTTTATAATTCTCCAGGGGACTCATCCCTGGGGAAGGGTGGCAAACGCTCTCTCAGTAGCCATCAATTGCCTGTAGCTCAAAGGTAGTTTGCTAGATTTACAGTGCAAGGTATCAGTTGACTCCAATTAAACGAATCTTAAGTACAATTAACTATTAGTTATTGCCTAGACAGAAGTGTCTCTATTGAACCCTTGAGACTATCTTTTCATGTTGGTTATTGTTATGGTATATAGACATAAAGTTCTGTAGGACTGTTGAATGTTTCTTACTTGGAAGCTTGCCTTTGCATATTCAGACATGAGAACAAATTCTCAGGAATTAGGTGCTAAGGTCAGGTCCAGTTCGATTCCTTCAAGCTGTGTCAGAAGTGTGTGATATCTTCAACCACAGAGTCTTACCTTCAAGTTCTGGGAGATAGCTAAGGGCAAACAGCAACAGCAATGACATATATCTGGGCATCTTTGAAGTCTTCTGACCAATGAACCAAAGGGACAACGGTAAAATAAGAAATTCTCTCCAAGGCTGATGAGAAGTCTGAGTGGAGAACCTACAAACAAATCTGAACACCTGAGTTACATCCCAGGGCTACATGGGTTGGAAAGAGAGCACTGACTCTTAACACATTTCTTCTGAAATTCCTATATGTGTCCTCAGATGACTGTGTATGGAATCATAGTCTGTGTGCCCTGACATAACTGTGTATATGTGGGTACCACACACACACACACACACACACACACACACACACAGACACACACACAAACACAAACACAAACTAAATAAAAGTGTATAATCTTTACAAGTCTATATGTATTATTGTTAATTTGTTTTCTACCATTTTAAATCAGTTGATATTGATGGTGCCTGATGTAAGAATCTATTTTCTTTGATATATACCAACTTATTATTGTATGTTTTAAGTTTCAATAAGCTATTATTATATAGTATCTTATATCCAGCAATACTAAATAAATTTCTCTTAAAACATACATAACCTGACATTATATAGCCATACCCTTTTCCTGTTAATATTTATGTAATACCTATTTTTATGAATTTTTCCTATATATTTCATAGCAATCAATAAGCAGGTGTGACTGGAGTTTATGTTCACACATATGCATGCTAACAATGGTTTTTTAATTTTAATAGTGATTACACTCAGGCTGGATAATGCTATCGATACTGGTTTATTTTACATATATTTGTGAAATCATGTAACATGATTTTGGAATTATCTACTTTTCCCCCCTTCATTCATTGCTTCCTAGTCTTAAATTTGTATGTTTAATCAACTTTAAAAAAAATGATAGGGTCTTAAAAGTGTCATCGTGTATTCTAACATTACATTAATGAGTTCACTATGATGTGGGAATTACAATTTATCCTGGAATGTGAACTGCACCACTTCCCTGGTTCATCAAATGGGATGTAACTCCTCAAAGACACATAATAGTTTTCAGTGCTATGTCTTGGTGTCACTGTCTATTGTTACATAGTCTCACAAAATTCCATGTTTTGCAGTTATACCCTATAAAAGTTTCCTTTCTTTTAAATTTCAGTCACTGCTCAATGTCCTATACCTTGTAGTGTAATTAATTGTTCAGAAACTACTTCTCCTATTCTAATTTGATAATACCCTATCTAATTTATTCTTAATCGTGATGTCATCGTACAGCTTTAAGGTTGCTGAGGATTTCACCCTTCCTCGCCATTTCAAATGCACAGCTCTAGCATCGCCAGACTACTCCCAGTTCTCCGTTCCCACTAGGGAACTCTATTCCTGGAGTCCTGCTAGGGTTTTTCTCTCTTTCCCCAGTGCTACGCTGTACTTAGGTGTGATTTGTTTGTCTTTTTAAGTCCTTTTTTCGTTTCTGAATGTCTTGTTTCAGGTAGTTTGTGCTTCTGCTCAGTTTAAGAAAATTCAGCCCTCTGTGGGTTTAAAACGCCATCTATTGTGGTAGGGGAAACGGCTTCTGTTGGGAATCTGCTTGCTGTATAAGCATAAGGAACCGAGTTTGAACTTTAGGACCCGCGTGCTAAGGCCTGGCTCAGTGGCACACAGCTCTGATCCCAGCTGTGGGCAGACAATGACTGGATGATCCCTGGGGTTCACTGATCAAATGGTCCAGGGAATCCAAAGCGCCAGGTTCCATGAAAGACTGTCTCAAACATTAAGGTGAAGAACCATTAAGGAACTGCATACCTGACCTCAACTTTTGGACGCCACCTGCCTGGGCACACATGTTTACACAGGCCTCCAGACACATTTAAATATGAATATACAAACAAACAAAGAGACAGAAAAAACAATTGTGGGTTTTCATTTTTTTCTTCTGGGTATCAAATATCATATTTTTGGACTGTTGAGTAATTTTCCATACATGTTTCATGTGTCTTGCCCTTATTTATTCCTGTTTCACCCTGTGTTTCATTTGGAAATTTTCTCATAGTGGATAATAAATTTCATAATATGATCTTGGATTTTTTCCAATGATTGATTTATAACAATTTTTAAGCTATTTATTGTGAAATAGCTTATGCATGTAAGCTTTAATGTTCTTCATTTTATGCAGCTTATCCATATTATCATTTACTTGGAAAACTTTCACATTCTAAAATATTTGTGTAATATATATTGTATATTTATGTATGTATAATATACAGTTACTGTGATATATACATACATTTAATCACAGTATACATATTATTGATATATGTATAATATATAATCACTATATATATATGTGTGTGTGTGTGTGTTTGTGTGTGTGCATAATCTGCCTTATGGTTCTTTTCGTTGCTCTTTGTTTTTTCCTTTAAAGTTGACTCTTTTTCTTTAGGATACAGCCTGTGTTGGAGAGATTGCATGCATGATATTTTACATGATAAGAATATGAATGTTGTTGATGGTGGTGTTTTTCATCAGAAAGGGATATCATTTTGTTTCAGTCAGTCACAAAAGCTATTACTACAAAGGATTTTTCCTACATCAGGCTGCCTTAAAATTTCATGAAATGTCATCGTAGCTTTGATTTCTCTTGTGCAGAAGCCCTGAACTTCTCTTAAGAGCATAGCCGCTTTTGTTTCCTTGGGTCTAAGACACTTAAGGAGGTTCAGATGTGTTTTTTCTCAAAGATTTGGTGTTATAAGATTTACTTATACTTCACAGACTAAAATATTTTTTTATATTCTTTCTTTTTCTTCATTTTATCTTATAAATCATTGCATTCATTTTAATAAATACTTAAAGTTTTCACTTAGTGTAAGTGAATGGCATTGATTCCAGGCAATGTAATGTCATAGTCAGGTGTGGGACCTTAAGTGGCAAGGGTGTCCAGGAGATGACTGACAAGTGATTGGTGCCATCACCACAGAGACCGAGTTCAGAAAGATCATAGGACCAGAGTGTGACTGTTGCCAGCAGAAGGTAACCTGGACACGGGATCCAAAACCATGCAGACAAGAAACACGTGGATTTCTGGGTTGAAGGGCTCCCATTCCTGCAATGGTTTCCACCATGACACCTCCAGACACCAGAACAAGAGCTCTCTTGGGCTTCGGGTACAGCTCGATGGCATGGTGCCTGGCAAGTGTGCATTAGGCCTTAGCTCCATTCCTAGTATGGGAAACAGCAACAAAAGAAGCTCACTGACTCATAGAGAGAGACTGAGCATAGAACCAGAAACTGAAATCCCATCAACAGCATGAGAACAATGCTGGAAACACTAAGGCACAAAGACAGACACAAAAGAAATGAGTTCCAGGCACGAATCATTATCTGGACACTTGGCTAAATTTCAGAGAGAGAGAGAGAGAGAGAGAGAGAGAGAGAAGGGGGGCTGGAGAAATATCCCAAAGACACATTAAAGTTGGGGTCTTGCTTTGCTACTTAGTCTGATCTCAAATCCACTGACTCCAGTGAACCTTCAGTCCCCTGCCTCAGCTTTCTGAGCTGCCTCCATTCTGTCTTGTTTTTAAATGGATTTTCAAATGTTAAAGTTTCAAATTTATAATGAATTGTGGCATCAATCCAGGCTGTCACTGTCATTTACATACATGTTTTGCCACACTGAATTTCCCCAGTTATGAACCAGTCTTTATTTATTGTCATTAACATGAGTCCATACTTAATTCCAAAGTGCGATTTTTTTTAAAACTTAATGATATTTTCTTGTTGAACATCCATTTCGATGAGGTCATGATAGCAATGTTGCCCTGGGCTGTGACAATTTCACAACCTACCTTGTTTTTTTCTTCTTTCTTTCTTTAAATTCATATATTTCTTATTTTTCATATTTTAAATTCATATATTTCTTTTACATCCTGGCCACAGGGTCTCCCACATTGATTTGAAAACAAATCAATGGAACTAGAAAAAAAATATTCTGAGTGAGGTAATCCAGACCTAAAAAAAAAAAAAGAAACAAGTATGTACTCACTCATAAGTGGAGATTAGCTACAAAATAAAGGATAACTTTGCTACAATCCACAGACCCAGAAAGACTATATAACAAAGAGGGTTCATGAAGGGACACCCAGATATCCCTGTGAAGGGGAAATAGAAGAGATTTTCTGAGTGAACTGAGGGTGGCTGGGGATTTGAAATTGAGCTATCAGGTTTGGGGGGGGGCAGAGGAGGCAGATGGCATTGAGGGACAAAGTAGAATCCTGACACAGTGCAATCTCCCAGGAATCTACAGGGAGAAACCCATCTTAGACTCCTAGCAAGAGCAGGTAAGTAGCCTGCAGTGCTGGCCATCCTCTGGGACCAGATTGGTGCCTGGCCCAATTGTCATCAAAGGGTGCCATCCAGCAACTGATGGAGACAAATGCTAGATGATGTGGTGTGGTGTGGTGTGGTGTGGTGTGGTGTGGTATGTGTGTGTGTGTGTGTGTGTGTATACATGGGTGTGAGTGTAGGGTTTTGTGTTTCTGTGTACTTTCAAACATGGACAATGGCTTTGTTATTCTAACTTGCTGTCTTTGCTTTCTTTCTCATTATAAGAATTAATCTCTACCGAGCAATGAACATGTTAAAAATAGAAAACTGACCACACCACTATTTTTAAATTTTATTGATTGCATGCTACTTCTTGTAGTAACTTAACTTTTACCCTAAAGTTAAATCTCTTTATTTAAACTTGAGGCTTACTCTATTTCCCTCAAAAGAATTCTTTCATGCCTACAGTTTGGAGTGTGCCTGCAGTTCTTTCTTGGAATGCATTCCTACATAGCTCACCCCACCTACCTTCCTTTGGTTGGTACAGTCTGTACCATGATCACTGGAGACGAATGCTCCTGACATCTGATCTATCTATCTATCTATCTATCTATCTATCTATCTATGAGTGCTGATTTCTCCTCATGTCTAACCAAACTCAGATATTGTGTTTTCTAACACTTTAGTGATCAGTGTCAGTCTTGAGATGAGATAAAATAAAGTTTTATCACAGGACAAGAGGGTAGAGATTTTTTTCATATAAAGAAGACATCCTATTTTCTTACGCTGTCTTGTGTCGATGTTTCCATAACCTTTAATAATATAAAGCATTTTTTCCTGGCTTTATCTTTATTTCCCTTTCCCATGTACTGACTTGCAAAAAGCCTGGCATACAGTTTTACACTTAAAAAAAAACATTTTTGAACGAATAAAAATTAAAACTTATTTTTAGCATTGTGCATAAAACATTTAAGTAGCATGTCTCCTAGTCTAGCAAATTCATTTCCCTCATACCTGGTTCATATAAGAAAGATGTTCATCCTACAACTGTTTTCCCTAAAACATTCTGCCCTTCTTAAGTAAAAAATAAAAATCACTTTTGTATTGTGATAAAAATCGGCTAAGAAGTGTCGCAGAACGCTATGATTGACTTCAGTCAGATGTGTGGAGGAATCAGTAGACTGCGCTAGAACAAAAGATGCGAAAGTAGCTGTGGCGCAGAAATAACAATGTCTCCGTGTGTGCTACTGCAAAATAGTGAAGAAGGGTATTAGTATTCAAATAATAGAACCATAGAACCATAATTTATACTTTTCTTTATTTTTGTAAAATATGATAGAATATAAGTAAAAAATATTTGTTTTTAAAGTAGGGAAGTTTGAGAAAAACAAAAAATGCTAGCCATTTTTTAGCTCTCAGCATTCTTACTAGTAAAAGAAAAAAAAGCTTGTTTCACATTTTAACATCTTGTTTTTTTTTTTTTTTTCATGAAAGAATTTAGCTATTACCTTATTTCCTGAGCCTCTGCTCTCCTGACTTTGAACTGGGAAAACAAAAATTTCCTACTGGATAAAGTACACTTCTATCTCTGATGAGTTCGCAGGATTTTTGGTTTGTGTCCTGTGTTGGTTATACAGACAGAGACAGAAGTGTGTCCATGTTCCTACCAGCTTTGCCATCATCCCTGGGCCTCTTGGAAGCTGCTGTGCTGAGAGGAAAACAGGATTAAACAGGTGGGGTGTCTCCTCTGGACCACACATCCCCTAAGGCAGCATCTGCCTCAAAGGAGTCCTGCATCCCAAATCATTCATTTTTCCTTGTGAGTTTTAGCTTTAGATTGCCAGTTCCTATTAAAATCTTGTGAGTGATTAGTATTGAAATCCCATCACATTGATAGGATGATTAGTGAGAACTTTCAAATGAACAGTATTCAGCTTTCAGCTCATGGTAGCGATATTTCAATCCTCGGGTTTAGATCTAAATTTAGGGTGTGGTTTTACCCATTGCTTAAGACTTATTCAATTATGCTTTAAAATATTCAAAAATTTCCTAATGTAAATGTGAAATACACATACCTGATGTTTTGCTCATCCACATAAAAATAAATCATTCTAAATCTTTAAATTCTTCAAGAATACACAATATACAAGCATTGCACTGCTTTTATTTCCCTTTGACAGTGACACACACACACAGAGAAGGTAATGATATTTTTCAATATCCCATCTTAAACAAAATATTATATGACATATTCTAATGCCATATTAGAAAATAATCCGCTATACGTTGTACAAGAGCAGCAGTGACAGTTTTAAATTAGTAACAAACTCAATTTACAGATGACAAGATAGTATATATGAAAAGCCATTGAGAATAAATAATAAAGCTGTATTAAAAATAAGTTTAATAAGGTTACAGGGTACAATATTATCATCTGAAACCAAACTCTTCCTGTGCAGGAATGAATATCAGTTAGGTAATAAAATTGATTAAATAATAACAATAGTAATACAATTTTAGAGAATAAAGTTAGTAAGAAATGCCTTAAATAAAGAATATCAGGCACTCCTGAAAGTCACAAAACTAGCTTGAAGAAATAGAAATAAATTCCATTTTCTAAATTAAAAATGATCTCATATTTTAATTGTAGCTATTCTTGTATTTATTTATACTTTGAATGTGAATTAACCAAAAATATCTACAAGTTTTTTTTCTAATAATTATAAATATCATAAAATAAACATATGGAGCTGTTATTAAAATGTTAAGAAGAAAGAGCCCCAAGGGATGATTATGTTTTAAGGTGGTAAATCTCACTTCAGTGCCATTGAAATGGAAGGAGGATGTACTCAGATAGACTAACTAATAGAATAAAACAGAAAGCCCAGAAACCGGCCCAAAGTCATTCAAAAACATAGTAAACTGGACAGATGTTGTGGGTCACATTTATAGTCTCAGCACCAGGCCAACCAGTGCAGGTTGATTGCATGTTGATGCCACACGAGGCTGCATGCTAGAACATGCCTGGAGAGGAGAAACAGGAAGAGGAGCTTGGATAAAGAAGAAAGAGGAGGAAGACAGGAGGAAGGGATTTTGATGTCAACTTAACTCAAGTTAGAGTCACTGGAGAGGAATGAGCCACAATTGAGAAAATGTCTCTAGAAGGGATGTGGACAAGTCGGTAGTCATATTCTTAATTTGTGATTGATGGGGGAAGGCCCAGTTCATTGCAGTTTCATAAGAAAGCAAGGTGAGGAAACCAGCAAATAGCTCCCGTGCACAGCCTCTGTATCAGCTCCTGCCTCCAGGTTTGCCCTGCTTAAGTTCCTGTTCTGATTTCCTTCAATGATGAACCCCAATGTGGAAGTATGAGCTAAATAAGTGTTTTCTTTCCCAAGTTGTTTTGGTCAGGAGGTTTTTATCACAGCAGTAGAAACCCTAAGGAGTACATATTTTGCTACCAGGATTGAAGGGTGTTGCTGAGCATGTGTTTCTGAGAGGCTTGAGGGAGGACTTTGAATCTTTGGGCTTGAAGAGCCATTAAGGGTTCACAGCTTGGCGAGCTGGTCTTTGGGAGCTTAGATAAAAAGGTTGAAAGCAATGCCCACGATTGAGGCCTGGCTTGTGGACTTTCAGAGGAAAACAAGGTTTTTTTTTTTTTGTTTTGTTTTTTTTTTGTTTGTTTTTTTATCAGGCCCTTTGTGGGGAGAATCAGTGGTATCTGGCCAGCTGGAGGTGAATAATCAACTATAATTAACAAGAGACCAGAACCACTAAAGTAAAACCTCGCCTTTGATGGGACAATAGATTCTGGGCAGCTGGGGCTTAAGGATCAGTTGTGATTAAGCAGAGACCAGCACCATCAAGGTGAAGTCTTAGGGGAAGTTTTCCTCCGGGTCAACACACAGATTCTGTGTTCCAGAAGTAGCCAAGGTTGTACCTCATCCTGAACTTGGTCATGTGTAAGAGTCTCTCAAGTGATAATGGCTTTGAAAGTATGAAAGTAATTGGGGCTTGTCACTGTGCAATAGGCCTGCAATCCCTGAAGGGAGCCCAGGAGAGGCTATTGGTTAAAGTGTAGCCCAGTTCCAGCAAGAGATCCCAGCATTTTTGGGATGACAGTACCAGGGATGACCACAGAGAACAGCAGCACCCGTGGAGTAGAGCCAGCCAACCTAGACGACAAATGTTTAACGTATATTAGCTTTATAGGAGATCAAATTGTAGTCTTTAGATTTTAAAAGACACTTTTGATTATCAAAAAGTGAGTGAAATTCAAGATGTCATATATAAGAAGTTGAATCCAAAGAAAAACATATAGTTATCCTCCTGGATATTGGAAGTAGACAATATTGCCGGACAAAAAGTGAGTGAAATTTTTTTTTGAAGATACTGAATTTTAAAGTGTTTGAATTTGTAACTATTGTAGAACTTTTTAAGCTTCTAAAATGGTTTATATTGTGGTGTTTGTAGTAATGTGTGGTCTTGGGGCTGAACAAGAAAGGAAAGGTTGAAGCTTAACAATGATACGTTTGCATGTCAAGCTGACGAGGGTCAGTTATGCTGGCTGGTTTTGCATCAACTTGACACAAGCTATAGTCACTGGAGAGGAGGGTGTTTCAACTGAGGAATGCCTCCATAATATTGGGCCATAGGCAAGCCTACAGGCATTTTCTTAATTAGTGATTGATTGAAGAGTTCCCGGTTTATTGTGGGTGGGACCAGTCCTGGGCTAGAAGTTCTGGGTTCTATAACAAATATAACAGGCTGAACAAGTCATTTGAAACAAGCCAGAAAGCGGGA
Source organism: Arvicola amphibius (assembly GCF_903992535.2). NCBI lineage: Eukaryota > Metazoa > Chordata > Mammalia > Rodentia > Cricetidae > Arvicola > Arvicola amphibius. The sequence goes on from NC_052058.2 coordinate 161,161,313, forward strand.
CTCCTCCATAGCCTCTGCGTCTGCCCCTGCCTCCAGGCTCCTGCCTCGAGGCTCCTGCCTCCAGGCTCCTGCCTCCAGGCTCCTGCCTTGTCTGTCTGTCCCCAGTTCCTTCAGTGATGAGCTGTGATGGGCACGTGCAAGCCAAATAGGCCCCTCCCTCCTTCCTAATGCTGCTTTCGTCATGGCGTTTCATCCCAGAAATAGAAACCCTAAGTACAACGTGGACCAAGACTTTATTTTTATCAGTTATGGTTAGGAGAACCAAAGAGTCTTTTAGAAAAAGGATATTCTTCACGTTCTACAGTATTTTGTTCACTTTTTGATAACAACTTATTAAAGCTGTGCTGACAGGGATTATTTTGTTTTACTTTTAATTATTATGTGAAGACATATCTTGGTTGTTTCCAGTTTTGACTCTCATGATTGAGTCAGCCATAAACATCTATGTACTGATTTTCGGTAAACATGAGTTTTTGTTATCTTGGAAAAATGCTCTGGAGTTCATTTTTTTTTGTGCCAGATGAGAGCTGCATGCATGATTTATTTTTTATTTAAAAATGAAATAATACTTCTTAGAACAGTTGAAATATTTTATAACTCTTCTAGCAATATACATGACCCAATTTCTCAGGATTCTTGTTCATATTTGTTGACCCCCTATTTTTATACTTAGCCACTCTTAATTTGCCTTTTTCATAAAATAATTGATGCTTTTACATGACATTTTGTGATATTTTATATGCATGGATGCTAACTCTGAATATTCTCTCATTTTTTGTCTTGTCATTGAATTGTACTCTTTGATACCTACTGTGTTTTATGAGTTTGTTCTATATTTTGGATATCTATCATATCTGCATTGTAAGTATTAAATATTTCCTGTGGTATATTTTGTGTATTGTCTTAAAAGAGCCAATATTTTCATAAAATGTAGGGGAAAGCCTATGTATTTTTGGACCTTTCCCCCCTTTCCCTCTCATGTTTTTGTTGACAGACTATAAAGACTTTGTCTGTCTTAAATCCTGAAAATACACAGTTTTGTAAGATTTCTTAAAGATTAGATTCATGACTGCATTTATTTGGAGTTGGTTTTTATATAACTATGGGATTTCAGTCCAAGTTTTTTTTTTTTAACCTATTTTTACTTGTCCTAGCATCTTTTTTTTTTTTAAAAAGAAGATTTTTATCTACAAATTTATTTTCTACCAGCCCCCCAAACCAAAACTAGTAAATTTTAAAAGATTAGACAAAAAGAAAGTATATAAGTAGTTGGGTATACCTCAGGAGGCAACCTTCCACATTCCTCATTTACATGAGCTGAATGTCTACAGCAATGGAGTACAGTAGAGGCTGGGTAGAGAGAGGATTTCTTGAAGGAAAGTACTGGGCCTGAACTCCATGCAAGGCAAGTGCTTCCAGGTTCTTCTGGAGCTCCTTCAGTGGAGAGGAGGTTTGTAAAAAGACACCTCTTTGCCCTCCTTTCTGCTGTCCCCACTATACTTCCAGAGTCTTCGTGTACTCTCCACAGGTTGGGAGACTTGTGAGCCTCAGGGCTTCACTCTGAGATCAGGGACTGAAACTGTCGCTGCAGCAGCTTCTAGAACCTCTCAGTTCTGGGACCATACGGACATGCTGTTTGTTTGGCTGTAGCCTCGCAGAACTGGGATATCCTTATGCTGAGATCCCAGATCCAGCCTGGCCTTAGAACTGTCTGGGTCTTCTTATCAGCACTTCAGTTACTCTAGAAATTCACAGCCTGCTCTCTCCAAGATCCCCAGCTATACCCCCCCTACTATGTTCAGATAGCTTTGCAGGGGTGGGACCAGGAGGATTCAGCCTCAGAAAATTACCGAAATGACAGGGGTCTGTGACTGCAGTTTCTTGAAACCCACCTGTAATCCAGAAGAATGAAGACTGCAACATTCTCTTCTCTCTGACTGGACAGATGGTTTGATTATTGGGTAGGATTTTGTTTTTGTTTTTTAAACTACTGGTTGCTCACTGTCAATATGAAGACATGGCTATTTATTAACCCATGTACTTTCTCATAGAGGTTTTGGATTTTTGTTGTCTGTCTGTCATAAATTGTTCTGTTCATTCTCCCACCTCCCCATTTGTGCCCACATGAACTTCTATATCGATCTGAGAACCGAGAATTGCTGCCCATTGGCATATTTATGTGAGTCTCCTTAATTCTCCATTTTCTTTCATTGGTTGATTTGTTTGTCCCTCCACTGTTTCCTATGGTGTTGAGTGCTGCAGCCATATGATACCTTAAAATTGAACAGTTTGATTCCTCTCAAGATGGTACTTTTTAAAATTGTTTGACTTAACTGTTTCTTGACCATATCTTATAAATTTTCAAATTGCCTTAGATATTTTCAGAAAAAAAAATCCACAATGATAGGCATAGTACTAAACCGCATAAGAGCTTAGAGACAATTTGTGGCTTCATTGGATGGGACTTCCAGTGGGTAACTATCGTACATGTCAAATTACTACAGGTGCGATTTGTCCAATGTCCTAGCTTGTGCACAATTTGTTCATGATGATACACTTATTAATTTGCTTTTAGATGCTTTAAATTTAGGTTTTCACACCCACCTTTATTGCTAGTGCATAGAGGAACATTGACTTTTGTTCATACAGAATAAATATAGATATATTGCATAGCTCGCATACTAGGCACTGACTTTGTTTTGTAGATTTCTCATGAGTTGTTATCTAGATAATTATGCACATTTAAAAGAGTTTTGGTTGTATTTATTTCTCTCTGAACTATAGTCTCTTTATATCTTTTCTTTCTTTTCTGGCATGGACTGGAAGGTACGCTGAACAAAAGGAGTGAGAACTGACATCATAGCTTTGTTCCTGATCCAGTAGCAAATAGTGCTGGTTACCATATTTGAGTAGAATGCCATCAGATTTTGTGTAGGTTCTCTCTATAGAGTTGAAGAACTTTCTTTTTACTTCTATTTTTCTGAAAGGCTTTTTAAAAAAGTACTTGTCTATGTTCTTTTGAGATTTTATACAGGAGCACAGTGTATGCACATATTATTTCTACACCCTCCATCTTCTCCCCCCAACTCCTCCCATGTCTCAGTTGACATCTTCCTCTCAGATTCACACCATCTTCTTCTAGAATTATTGTTTTATTCTGTCTATCTATAAAGATGTAGATATAGTGTGTGTGTGTGTGTGTGCGCGCGTGCGCGCGTGTGAGAGGGCAGGGAAGATATAGCTGCTTCTGATTGGTTGTGATGGTAGCTAACAGTCTGTTTATGTATCCAGATAGATTTCAGTTCTGCATGCATGCACAAACCTTTAAGAGATATTAAATGTTTGTGGAAGCAGCACAGTAATTAAAAATAATACCTGTCTCTAGGCTAGATAACCTACTATGAAAGAAACAGACAAGAGACATTACTTGCTCACTTACCATAATGAAAACTAGGTAGTTAAAGATATTTTATTAAAGATGTGCTTCTAAGGAGAGATAGTTGCATGTTTATGAAATATGTACTACAATAAATCGTAGAGACATAGCACATGTTTGTTATCCCCAAAATGCTTCAGTCTTGGGCGGTGGTGTCGCATTCATTTAATTCCAGCACTCAGGAGGCCAAAGGCAGGCGGATATCTCTGAGTTCAAAGCCAGCCTGGTCTACAGAGTGAGTTTCAGGACAGTCAAGTCTGTTATACAGAGAAACTCTGTCTCAAAAAAAACAACAAAAAAAGGTCCAATCTCAATCTCCCTCTTTTGTCTCTCTGTCTTTTTTCTCAGACAAACAATATAGCCAGTATAATACATATTAATAATAAGTGAATAACATAAAAATGTTTTGTATTATTTTCAACATATTGTATTTAAAGAACATATTGTATTTAAAGTTATTTTCAGTTAATAGGTATTTTTTTTTAATTTAAGCTAACTCAGCGGTTCTCAACCTTCACGATGCTGTTAATGGAAAGCATTAATTCTGAAAGAGAATTTGTTGGCTTTGTTTTTTTTTTATTGTCTGTAGAGGAAAGACATGCAATGTAGGTCTTTTTTGCTATGTCAGATTATCTGGACTTTTATGGATGAGCACTGGACTGAAATCACAGCAAGGTGAGAGAGAACAGTGGAGAAACTTTCTAATGTCATTCAGCTTATAAACTTCGAAAGGTTTATTGTGTTTCGTAGTTGACATTGCTAGCTGAAGTTGTTACCTTGAAACACCTGGGAAGAGTCAACCTCAGTTGAAGAACTCTCTCTCTTCGGTTAGTTTGCGGGCACGGCTGTGAGTCATTTTCACAATTACTAGTTGAAATAGGAACAGCTGACTGGGGACGGTGTCATTCCTGACCAGATGGCCCTACTCTGTATATGAAAAGTAACTGAGCAAGTCAGGCACAAGTGCGCTAGAAAGCAGGTTCCCATCCTTCTTTTTCTGGGTTCCTGCTTTGAATTTTCTTGAAGATGGATGAAACCTGTATGTTAAAAATGAAGCCTTTCCACCCCAGGTTATTTTGGGTTAGTGGGTTAGTGTTTATCACTGCGCAAGAAAGCAAACTAATTTAATAAGGCACTGTGAATTACTTGTGGACATTCGTTTTTAATCTGTACCTTAGTGGTTAACCCTCTCTAGATACATAGCATTTCTTATCTGTGCTTTACATAGCTGGTTCACTATAGATATTGCTGCTGTTTTACTTTGTATATTCATATGGATCACCTTAGACTCAGGTGATTTGCTTAAAAATTCATAGTAAATAATGGTAAATAATAATAACACCTTAGCAGTTATTCCTCTTAATACAGAGGTAAACAAAGTTACTTCTCTAATTTTCATTTAGGTTTTTTTTTTTTTGATGAAATGAAGGATGGGTTTCCGTCTAGATTCTGCTTCTATACTCAAATATCAGTACTTTGATAAGGAATCTCTAGTTTGTGAACATAGTTTGTTAGTTAAATCATCATAATTGAATTGTACCCACTGAATCCCCATCTGCTGATTTCTGCAATGAACGGTTTGAATCGGTTTCTAGATAAGACTCTGAGCTGCCTCTGCCAACAGTGCAAAAAGTTTAATTCAGACACTCATCAATTAGACTTGGTGCTCATGGCAGGAAATTAAATAGGGGAAAAATCAATTCCAGGTGTAAAATGTTGAGCAGAGATTTTCTTCTTCTTTTTTTAATTTGGTGCTACCAGAGTGAGTACTTTCTCTATCTTAGGCTTATCCAATCTCCTTTATTTGATTGATTGTTGAATCTACCGAAGGGTGAGCCATTCACTTCAGCCTGAATCCCCAGCAGCAAGGTCAGTGGACGATGAATCCTTCCCGGAAAGGCTGGGGGTCTTTGTGGAATGGCCGCCACCCAGCATGAGCGGCTTTGAGTATGCAGAACACATCAGCTCAAGCTGAAACTGGCAGTTAGTACACACACACACACACACACACACACACACACACACACACACACACACACACAAGCACTCACGCACGCACGCACGCACGCACACCAGCGCTTTCCCCTCAAGTGAGGCGGCAATCGCATCTTCAGCTTCCTGAGCGGAGAGAAGCAGCTTGATTTATTGGAGAAGGAAGAGGAGACCAGTTTCGGAGGCACCGCTGAAACGCAGCTGTCACATCCAGTGGCAGGCAGCACTTCTTGCCAGCTGTTTTCCTGCTCCAAAGGCTTGAGGAGTCTGCTTGGTGCGGCAGGTAAAACCAGCTCCTAGTTACTCCCCTTTCTAACCAGCAAACCTCCTCACCTACTCACAGGTAGGTGCTTGCAGCTTCTTCTTTAGGTATAGAAAACCTTTGCCGCAACATTTATTTTTAAATGAGAAAGTCTTTTCCACGGGAAGAGAAGGAGCAGTGAGGGACTTGAGAGTTCAGCGGGGATTTTTTTTTTTTTTTTTTTTTTCTGATTAAAGTTTCAGTGCGGACGGTAATTGCAGGTCTCCCTCTGATTTGCAAGTAGACAGCAAAGTGAGATTCATTTTGTGATTCACAGGCAACTTTCCATTTGGACTGTGTGTGCGTCTAACGTTTGAGTTGGTTGACAGTTGTTACGCCAGTCTGCACATGTAATTTAAAGAGCTTGGCGTATTCTTTCCCTCTGCTGGAATAAATATGTATCAGCCTTCTGAAAGAAAAGCTAATGGGTGGAAACTTAGGGATTCATTTTTAAAGTGGGGGTTTAAAGTGGGGTGATTGAGGCAGGATGGAAAGGTGCTGATTCACTGTTTAATGTCATGCAAATTGCTGTGTTTCTCAGAGATCAGTGTCAAATATCTTTTTCTCTTTTCTTTCTTTTTCTTTCTTTCTTTCTTTCTTTCTTTCTTTCTTTCTTTCTTTTTTTCTTTTTTTCTTTCTTTCCTTCCTTCTCTTTCTCTCTCTCTCTCTCTCTCTCTCTCTCTCTCTCTCTCTCTTTCTTTCTCTCTCTCTTTGACTCTTAAATAGGTCTGGATGTTGTGCTTTAAACAGAAGTTTGTACTTGTTATAAGTCAGTTTGTCTTGGTGCAGTGGCTATCGGGATAACACGACATGGTAAAGATTTAACCTAAGGATGTATTTTCCCCACCAGAATGAGATAGAATCAGGTTAACGTTTAAAGAACTTTTATTTTTCTTTCTCTAGACAAAACAGTAGGTTTTATAACCAGAAACTCTTTACTTCAGTGATAATGTTAGTGTATCTTCACTTGCAAAACATAACTTAATCATATGTGTTTCTATTACCAGTCATTTTCATTAAAGAAAAAGTTCAGAAGTGTTTGCCTGCCTACCTGCCAACCATCATTATTGTATTTTCATGAACAAGTTTAGTGAGGGATGGACCACTATAGCTTAGCCAGATGATTTATAATGATCATAAAGGAAATGTCACAAGCTCTGAATCCTGTATTCAAGTCAAGTCCTTGATTTCTCTGAGTGAGCAATGAGTTGAGGAGAGAGGTTTAAATGGAGGTGTGGTAAGCCCTTAATGGGGAAACAAAAGTTCCTGTGACCTCTCCTGCAATGTCATGTTACCAATGTACTTGACTGGGAACAGTTTCTGCTTGTTACTCTTATGGGAAAATGATTGCACATCATTTTCTGGCAGTTGTCTTGATGGGGATGCTGGCCTTCTCATGTAAGATACCGGTACAGGATTTCTTGTTGATTCTGAAAGTCAAGAAACCACTTTAATATCACTCTAGGGGCACAGCTCTGGAGCCAAAGGGTTATATGTGAGAAGCCTTCCAGCTGCCCCCTTGGAGGTCAGAAAAGAACCCAGAGTTGCCTGTTTGCAGTGTCCCTGGAGTGTAGTGCTGTTAGTCCCTCTACAGAACACGATGGAAACTTTCCATCTGTAACATGATTGTAACACGTGTGTTTTGGCACTACCTTTGCCATACCACTACCATACCATAATACCTGTGGTTTCTAAGGTGGATATTCATACCCTGATTTAATGCAAGAGATTTTGTGCTCTTGTGAAACGGTATGCAACGTTACCTTTCTGTCACAGCACAGTTTGCTTCCTATGTGAACTTGAGATAAAATCTGGATATTTCTCTTTCCATGGTATCATGCTATAGAGCTGGCACTAAAGGACCAACAAGGGGGTAGAGGGCAGAACGGCTTTGACAAGGAATCTTACAGAGAGGCCAAGGACACTCACTTCTCTTCTCGTGCCAAAATTTTCCAATCTACCCAACAATCTAAGAGATACAAAAACATGATTTTTAACACACCCTGCTCTCGAGGTGAAAGGTAATTCAATTCCTTTGTTGCTCTGGCTCTCCTAATGTGCCAGCTGCCTCAAATCCACTTATGGTCAGCACCTGGAGTTTCTCGCAAGGTCTCTGTCACTCACTCGTCACTAGTGTAGATTTGTGAGGCAGGTTAAAGAGTTAGCCAGCTGCTTGAACATTATGGATTGCCATTCAGAGTTATCTTTGCTGAGAGGTAAGGGATGAAATCAATTTTATTTTATTTGGAGCCAGAGGTGATGACTCCTCTGTCACTGTGCTTGCTTCAAGTCACTGGCCTTGAGACTATTTCATAGGGAGTATGGCAACTTAGTGATGCGTGCTTGTTATTTTTAATAAGGCAATGAAAAGAATGACTTCTATAAGGTCAAGAGGAGTCATGAGTGAGTACCGATGTTCAGTTCTGTTCTGTTTCATCACATATGTTCCAATTCCTCCCCACTAGAGGGCTAGAGTATGGCATATGGAGTTTTGTTTTGCTTTTTTTTTTTAAAAATATATATGCATTTCGACTTGAAGAACATTGGTGACCAAGCAAAAGGAAGAGAAGGAAAGGTAACAGGAAACTACATGAGCTTTCATGAAATGCAAACAGGTGCTGAATACTGAGAAAACCCAGTCGTTTAGTTATACTCCCAAGCTGGATTTCCCCAAATGGCCTTGGATTACTATGTAGCTCTAGCAAGGGCACATGGTAGGCCCCCTCAGGCCTGCGCTGAGTGAGAGCTGTAAATTGGGAGGAAAGAAACGTTCCACCGGCTCACTGGTGAAGAGGGTTGGGGTCCAGATGGTCAAGCTGTTTATAGAAGTACATCGGTAGGTGCTACAAGCATCTCCAGTTATTTACCTACTGTATTCTCTCTAGTCAGTGCAGTGTGGGGAGGGTAATGATTGCTAAAACCATCTCCAAAGCCAGGGAAGTCAACTCTCTCATGACATTGGCCTCCCCATCTCGAGAGGCTGCTGCTCATCCCAGTCGTCTGTAATTATTGTACTGTAATGTCCGAGCACTCAAGATTAGACTTATTGTTATTTTCATTTTAAATCATTTTATTTTCTGCCCATGACTGACTCTGTTTCTCTCCCTGGGTCTCTATCACACTTTGGGAATACGTTCAGGAAGAGTGTGGTATGTTCTCTCTGGGTCACAGAATGGTTCCTAGACGGGGTTCCACCTGCCTTTCTAAGTGTCGCCTGTAAAAGCCAACTTTTCTGGTATTTCCTAGGCTAGAACGACAGTATCATGAACTGCTGAGAAGCATGGTTACAGCTCAGATTCTGCCTTCAGATTTCTCTCTAAAAGAATCGCCTTCTTTTTATTTGTTTATTTGTTTGTTTTAATCCTCCCTTTCTTTCTTCATATAACCTGTAGTGGGAATGTTTTCCTTTTGCTGGGGCCACAATGTCACCTCGTTTTAGCAAAGGTATAGAAAGTGAGCCACCTAGTGGTAAAGAAGGGTGATTTTTCAAATTCTTAGTTCAGCCAAGATGAAGGACTTGAAAAGGACATTGCTAATTTTCTGTTATATTTTAAAGATGTATGCCTTTTCTCATTTCAAATGAAGATCGTAGCCACATATACACACTCTTCAATCTGCTTTACTTTTCTAACTGATATGACCTTCTCCTGTCCTTTCTGTCTTTTGATTGTTTTTTTTATATGAACACATTTAAAATTTGTCCATGCTGTTTGGCATGAATTAAATGACACATGCAGTACCCACATTAGAACATCTTACTATGCAGGAGGTACTTTGTAAAGAAGGAAGTGAGCTTTCATACTTTCCGAGGTACATTTATACTGTATTTTCAACAGCTTGTATTAAACACATAGTTTGATAGAGAACCATGTCCACACATGAAGGAATGTATATATAACCTATACTAATAAAGTTATGGGAATGATAACGGCAAGGTTCATGCTCACATGGATATAAGCTTTTATTTTAGAAAAAAATATAGCTAGATGTTAGTTATTACCTCCTAGTATTTGACTTTAGTTGGCAGAGGTGGCCCACCTTGCAGCTGGAACTGTATCTCTGGGATGCTCTTAAGGTCATGCCTTGGGGACTAGAGTTCTCTCTGTGTGTGAAACTACTTGGAAAATAAAGGACAATATTATTTATTCTTTCATGCTTGCTTGCTTGCTTGCTTGCTTGATTTCTTTCTTTCTTTCTTTCTTTCTTTCTTTCTTTCTTTCTTTCTTTCTTTCTCCCTTCCCCTCTCTCTCTATCTCTCTCTCGCTGGCTCTCTCTCTCTCTTTCTCAATATAGAATAATTGAGTGCAGGTGAGGGATATCACACTAATCAAATTTCAGGTTATTTGCATTTTTAATGGATCAGAAAGAAAACTAATTTATGACTACCTGGCAGGTAATTTGGTTAATTCCTGAATTTTCTGTGGCATTCTGAGGACATACTGGTCAGGAGCATGTGTTCCCATTTGCATCTTCTGTTTTGAATTAGCTCTCTGTCTCACTAGGTGAACCCATTCCATCCAGTGAAAACATCTCTTTAGACGAGTAACTAATGACTGCTTCTTCTTAGGAATAGTGGTAGACCATTATTGTGTTAAACTTTGTTTTTATCTATGAGCTATCCCAGTGTTACATGTAAACGCAAATAGAAATTTATACTTTCTAAGTTGGCTGCAGGAAGTGGTTTTATGTAATGTTATGCTTCTGTGAGACCTGAGACCAAGTTCACCTGCTCTGTTCACTTGAGGCCTTAATGTGAAAACTATTTCTTTTGTATTCTGAGGACAGAAATTCCCAAGTCTCTGTGAAGAGATTTTAAAAAGAGTCAAATTATTCAAGCATTCATAGAATTATCATTAAATGCTAGATGTGCCACAGAAATCCATAAATGCTCATTTGAGACTTTATCTATGTGCCAGCAGTTGGGAGTATGATTTTGACTGGATGATTTTGTTTGATTTTCACAAGCTCGTGTTCCTCTCACACCTGCTTTTTAATTTTTTTTTTTACAGACTGTTAAGTTAGCACTTGCTTAGATGTGTTTTCTACATGCATCTGTAATTGTGTTAATGTATTTCAAATTGATGTTCCATAAAACAACATAGCATTCACTCATTAAAAAAATAAAAAAGAGGGTCTCAGGGAATAGAGTCCTTTCTTGACATGAGTTTAGGGTGAAATGTATAGCAAAGACTCGTGTTTTCTTTCTCTTTCCTCCCTCCTTCCTCTGCCCTCCTCCTTTTTCCCTTCTTCCCTGCTCACTATCTAGTATATTCTTCAGTTTTCTTTTCTTTCTAGCCTGTCGACCCCTTGTACTTTTAAACTCCTAATTTCCTGTTTCAAGCTCAGGAACCTACAGACACTTTAACTCTGTATTGTAATACATTTGATTGATTCTTTCTCAATTGTCCTTTAAATGTATGCAAATTAGACTTTTGATGAACTGGAATATTTTTCAGATTCTCTGAATAAATCACTTTGGGTTAAAAAAAAATAAGTCAGCCTGTTTAAGGAGCTGGGGATTGTGAGATGTTGCTGACTTACTTCAGAGATTGGGAACATTTCACAGTTGCTTCCTTGAAGCATGTGGCTCAGTTAAACCTATGTGCTCTTCGGGAAAGCATCCTCCTCCGGTTATTTCTAGCTTCCAAAGACCTTATTGCGTGTATATTAGTTGACCCTGTAAATGGACATTGTGGCATCTGAACTCTCTTATTACCTAGGCTACAAAATGAAATATGTGCTTCATTGCTATAACTTAATGGAAGCAATAATTTAGAAAACTATTCTACTCTCTTGTAACAACACACAATAAAGCCTTCTTAAATTGATGATGGATTGTTTCACTATGTAGTAAGCTAATAATACCCCATATTCTGTACACATTGTCCAACTGCTCTGAGCAGTTTACATGCATTCTTCCTTTCTCTTGCATGCCATAATGACAAAGAATAAGTTAGACTATTACTTTCTCATCATGTCTATGTAAATCCCCTATCATGGACAGATTATGTACTCAGATTTCTTTAATTTTATGGTGGTAATTTCCAATCCATTATTGGTTCCTCACAATGATTGCAGTTTAATTTTGCAGTCTTAGTAACTTTTTTTTCATACATTGACTGTTTTTCTTAAATGTAGCCACACTAGTGCCTGGCTACACGTGCTTGTACACTCACATATGTGTATAAAAGTGTGTGTGTGTATGTGTGTGTGTGTGTGTGTGTGTAAGGTTATATTTGTTCCCTAGATACATCCAGATCTATAGCCATTTTAGCATATTTCAAGTTGGCGGTCTATAAAAACAACACAAAATTGAGGAGGTAGAGGAAAGAGAGTCCTTTCTCTACATAAATTTCAGCTGTAATGCATGGCAAAGACTCTTGTTCGCTAGCTCTCTATGAAAGAGATTGCTGTGTTTCTATGTCACAATGTGGATTTTTGCATGACAATAGCCAGCTAAAGCGTGCTTGCTTGGCAAATATAAGAATAAATTTTGATTTGATGGGTTGTTTTTGTGTTATCATGAATGCCTGCCTGCTCAGGCTCAGAGTCAAGGAATCTGATGTAAGGTAGCAGAGCAAGCATCAGTGTCTTACAGAATCGGAGGACAAAGAAAACTGATTTTATAAGGAGAACAAGAAAATACCATGCTAGCCCACAAGCCCACCAGTAGAATTATTGCAAATGTTCCTTAAGACTGGAGAAACCCAGAAAGAAAAACCCACTGCTGTGCTCCTTGGTTTCACTGAACAGCCCAGCCTCTGTTTTCAAACAGTTGTCTTGGTTGTGTTAAACTGTCATGAACGGGTCTCGAACCTCCTCTTTGTGATTTCAGTTCTGTTCTTTAACTTACCTAGTCCTTCTACTGCATCTCCAGTGAAGCACTGTTGCTGAGAAGACCATCGTACACACCATAGATAGGGCAATGTCTAAAGAGATGGTGTAAAGCTATGGGAAGAGAAACAGATCATTAAGTAGCATTAGCAACTGTGTGAGTTAAAACTTCTAAAGAAGAAAAAAAGTATTTCTCTATATTTAAATTTGTCACCTATGCTCTGGCCTATAAATTAGAGGTAACTTTTAACAAATGATTATCCTACTAGTAATTACCTTTCAGGTAGATTCATCAATTTTTCATAAATTTCTTTATAAATAGTTTGTGTCTTATGTCTTGTCTGCATCAACAGGGCTGAATTGAATTCATGCCTGATGGTAAAGGTTTCTTTTCCACATATTGCTTCTACCAAAATGTTAATAATGCTAAAATTACTCAGGTTTTTATTGTATTGTTTGTGATACCTATCAAAAGCCCTCAAGAAGTTTACCCGAATTAAGGGTTTCTGTAATGATACAAAAAGATGGCATTTTTTGGCTAGTGATGTTTTTACCACAATTGCTACTTGTAGTTAGATCTGAGTTATGCCTTTGGTCATCCAATGGGGCTTGTGTGGAATAGGTAGATTGATTTCTGAGTTAAATACGCTATCACTGACTATACACTGCAGAACGTAAGCCCATGAACCCATTCAATTTGATTAGCCATTCAGCAATGTGTCATTAATGAATTTAACAAACCACTGTCTTCTATGTTGTCTGAATGTTTATCTGTGACTTTTTAGAGTATAGGGTCCAACCTTCTGCCACGAATTTACCCTTGGCTTAATAACTTTCCTTAACTCTCGCCATATGTATAACTACATCTGTAATTTAGCCTCTTCTCATCCAATTGGTAAAAATCTATGTCATTTAAAACTCTGTCAAATATTTATTAAAATTGCTTTATCCTAAAATAAGTGTTTATTAAAGAGGTCAAACTTGAGAGACAATCATGTTACTGAGATAACTGCCTAAAAGTTCAGTGAGGCTCCAAATAATCATAATTTATTTTGCTGCAGTCTATACAAATTTCAAATTTACTAATCCATTATTTAATTTTGTAATTCAGTGGGTAACAAACATTCAAATTATCTTCTTTCATGGGCATCGTACACTTACTCATATTCTTAAAATGATAACAAAGAGTAGATTTTCTGTAAAAGGTGACTAACGTGAGTGTTGACACAGGTTTTCTGATTTGTCTATCTTTGTGTGCTCATTTACACAAATTAATCTTATTTTGCTTCTCTGGGAGCATAGCTCCCAATATCTGTTTTGTAATTTGGTTGACCTTTGCTTTGATTGACATGAAATCATCAGGTGAAGGCAGTGAGCCCATCTTTTCTATATTTTGGATGTATTTGTTTAATCTAGTACTCAGCTTTGAAGACTAATACACAGATATTTAATAAATATATTTAAATGCTATTTCTATTCTAAAATATTCATGAATACTGGAAATTTTGTGACTTCATAAAACTTTAGATTTAACATTCAGTCACGACCACAGAATAAAGAGCTCTGGATAGCCGTACTATTAATAGTATACTTGATTAATATAATACTATTTCCCTTGACTCTGAGAATAGTCTAAACCTGGTAGAAAAGTGAGTTTGAAACTTCATCTTAATTCCCTCTGATATGTTTTTGAAAGGCATTTAATAAGACATCATAGACCACAACATGATTGCTCATGATAAGAAAAACAGAACATTGGATAGTGAAATTATTATCTTTCCCCCCAAGTATAAAGATCATAACAGTTTGTCAATAGGTAAAGGTCATTATTTTGGAAGTTTTTATAATGAAAAATAGGCCGAGTGAGAGGTAGCAAAATATTTCAGTTTGCTCTTTAAAAAAAATAAACTAGAAACACTAAAGTTACAAATTACAGGATTTTAGAAAGATAAAGATAACATACAACAAATGAATATTCTAGTCGATACCAGCATATTGGCTTGTTCCGAAATGTATTATATTGCTGCATTTCTCCCTGGGGCTGTTCCCTGGAGAAAAGTGAGGAGATCTTTTTAAGCTGATGAATATTTGATTTCACTTCAATTGTATTTTCAGTTTGCTGTAGGGGGAAAAGATGCAGAATGTGAGCCTGGAGAGCATCAGGGGAGTTTGAGAAAGTGTAACACAAGCTTATAGATTGACTAGCGAATGAACATGCAGCAATACATCTTTTTCTCTTACTCTAGCCCTTACTATCAGTCTTTTCCTTTTCAAAAATGCAAATTAAATGGTATTGTAAAACTATCTACCCAGTCTTCTCTCATAGTCTGTGGTTGGTGTGTGTTAAACTCCCTTCACATGAAGCACCATGTTTAGAATATGTCAAAAGAACCCAATATCTGCATTTTCATAACCTCAGGCATTTCTTTAAAACTAATTTTTAAAAACCTAAAACAAGAGACTGTAGTCTGAGGAAAGACCAAACACATTGCTGGGTTCTAGTACCAAGCCCTTCATTAGGAACGGAAGGCAATCACTCTGGATATGCATCTCACTTTGTATTTCTAGGCTGCACATTATTTAAGTCTCTTGCTTATCTAAGGTTTTGTAGAAGAAACCCTGAGTCAAGTGGATGGGAGTTTGTAAAAGAAGAATCCTAGCAAGTGTTAGGGAGTGAATTTAAGCCAATAAGATTTGAAAACTTAGTATTTGAGGCATCTGTCTGACTGAATAGAAAGAGTTAAGGTCAGAGTAACATGTGGATGTATTGTGGATGGTCAGAAATTAGCGTTCACACAGGAGGCCATGTGTTGAGCTATATGGTCTATAAAAGACAGCCTCAGATAGCCATAGTAGGAAGGATGGGCGAGTTACACATAAGACTGTCTTGCACAATGTTTATAATACTAACTTTGCATGTTTCCTTAAAAACAAGAGAGTGACAGGCACAATGGCTCACTTGTCACTCTCTTGTTAACTGTTCCTTCTGTCAGTCTCCCTTTTTTTACCATCATGGATGCCCTGTGAATTTCTGAGCTGCAGAATGGGGCAAAATTGGCAGATCTCAGTGTGATGTTGGGGGTGTTCTAATGCTTGTAAACTTAATTGTCTATGAACTAGGTACTTGTTGACCTTTTTTTTTTGTAAAATTATCAAATAAATCATCTGAGATTGCATGTTCTGTTTATATCCTTCACACCGTAAGAAAATTGAAGCCTTTAGAGCGCTCAAACAATTAATAGTTGATCTGGGCCCAAATCTAAACATTCTCTATCCCTTTGATTTATCTACAGGAATTTACTCCCTGGTTATTATACTAAAACTCACACTACAGGAAGTAACTCTGGGTAATGTCATATATCTGTAGAATATTTAGATGTCCATATCACGCATCTGTGCACTGACTGGTTGATTTTATGGCTGTCTAGCTGCCTGTAGTGCATGCCCCACTGAAATGAACTCATGAGGTCTGCGCATGACGCTTGCTAGTCCTACAGAGACAATTGCAACAGAATCTCACAGGATCTTGGACAGTGACAAAATACTTGGGAAAGTATATGTCAGGTCTTGTAATGAAACCATAAATACCAGGTAATATGATCATAAGAAACCTACTAAAAGAAGGCTTCACTTTTAGACAGCTATTGACCTGTGTATTGGAGGAGAAATTCCCAAGGTCAAAAGAATGTGTCCATTAAATCCCAGGAAGGCTGCTGCCATTTGCAGAGACATGAGCCAAGAAACCAAACGTCTCTTTACTCCACACATCCACATTTTTTTCAGTTTTGTTTTTATACTATAGAGGATTAATTTAGGTTAATTATAAAGAGTAAGTAGACAAAATTGTAAAACATAGACAACACCCAAACTATCTAGAACTTTCTATCTATAGTTAGTCAATAAATGAATATTTAAGATAGGAAGAGATTTGATACCCACAACTATGTTGTATCAATAATGCACTGTGGCAACATTAATTACAAGGAAGGCAAAGATGAAAATTTTCCAAAAATGCATTATCCCTTTGCAATGAAAAATAATTGGATTTCTGCTTGTTGGAAAGAGCAAAGTGCTATTATTTCCTCCACTGATGGGTTAAATGCAGTTCTCTGTGTCCACACCTGGGGATCACCGACAGGAAACAAGACAGTAAAGAAAAAATTCTAAGAGATAAAGAGAAAGTCTCCTCCCAGGAGGTATAACAAAATTCATCATTATGGTTTCTCACAGCCAGCCTGTGCAAAAAATGAATTACCCCATCCCCTTTGAATAGTAAGTTCTAATGATAACATTCCAATTTTATTCAGATCCTAAAAAGGGGCTGTGTCTGGTGATACATACTGCTTTCTGTGGTACTTTACTCTCTGTGGCCTGATTTTTTAAATATATCATTAAAAGTAAAAAGCAAAAAGTATAAAATAAAATGTAATATAGTTTTGAATATCATAAAGACTTGACACCAAAGAAATAATGCAAAAGGATAAAAATATTTCCTCACTTCAGATTAGCACATTGACTTAAACGTTCTGATTCTGAAAAAAGAATAGCTAATGTGGTAATATAATTTTCAAAAATATTTAAACAATTTACCAGGAAAATTTATGGTATTTTAATGTATACACTAACTATTGCAAAAGTCACCAATTATGTTGTGTTAGGAAGTTTGAATTAATTTGTCATTGATTTTGTTATTAAAAGAAATTGAGTTTTGAATATTCTCTGGCTTCTCTAACAGTAATTTCACAAAACAGATTAGGTTAGGTTTTCCTGATTTCTTGGACAGTGGATTTCTTAGACATGAGTATTGTCTCATCCGTTATCACATCTTTTGGCCGAGTACACTGACCAGACACATAACAAGCACAAAGTACATTTTGAACAAATTAAAGGAAAGCAGACATACCCTCAAAGAGACTTTGCTTCATCAAATCACAGGACATCTGATTTGTCTGATACAAGGATTTGACATCAAAAAGATGGCATATTTTAAAGATTCTTTTAACAGTATATCCAAGTAAGACAAGGTAATTATCTTTTTCAATAAAAATCTTATTAGAAATCCAGAGGAATTTTAGAGAAAAATATATCATTATTCAGTGGAATACTGTGGCTTTATAGAAGTTTGCTTTATTTTGTCTTGTTTTCAGACAGGGATCAGACCCACTGTCAGCTTGTAGTAAAGATTGGAGATAATTGAGTCCTGAATAGAGATCTGAGACCAATGTTCTGATTCATGGATAATGAGAAACCATGATGTGATAGATGGCTTGAATATGACTCATTTCTAGATAATTTTAAGTTGAAAGTTAATCCTGGAATTTCCTAAAATATCTTCAGACAGTGACATAGCAGATGGATCCCAGCATCAATGTTTCAAAGCTGTGCCCAAATTGTCCATTAATTGTACAGTTCTCCACATATAGAAGTTTATTATTCTGGTCTTCATTTAACAATTCCATTTCATACAGTTCACAAAGTATTTTATATTATCTGCCATATGAGACTTCACAGACACTGAACCATGTTCTTTTATTTTTTCACAATTCTTTTTTGGAAAGATTTTCTTTGGAGTCAGTATCCTCATCTCTTTAGATTTTTTAAAATGAGAGAATTAGAATAAGTGTTAAAATTCTTTCCCACTTTTACTGTCCCAATAGGAAAAAGAAATATTGTTCTAATACATTAAATAAACATTTCACATACCTTAATATTTTAGCATTTGTCTATTTTGTAAGAGCATATTTTTTTCTTTTATTCCTTGTAAGTTTTATCACTTAATCTCCTTTTTTTTCAAGTGTTATGAGAAATTTTTTATTTTGCATCATGTCTGGCTATCTTTGATTCAACTGATCAATAATTATTAAATAATTGTTCAGAATTTAGAGTTTACAAAATGCTTTTGTATATGATCTTACTGTGCTATGATAGAAGGTATTGACAATTTCATTATGCAAGGATTGATGATATCTTTAAAACTGCTACATTGTAAAATATGTGACAGAATTTAATCTCCTTTTTTATCACATAATTTCCTCAATACTGAAAACTTCTTAACATTCAGTTTCAAAGTTTTACATATTTCATCCTGGTTTTGTGTGTGTATGTGTGTCTGTGTATGTGTTTTGTTTTGTGTGTGTATAAATTATAGAAATGCTTAATGTTAGTTGATTGTGTTACTATTAAAATTAACTTTACAAGCAGAAAGACCCAATGTTTGTGAAACACTTCATATCACATAGTCTAATAGCTGACAAACTCCAAAGTGCTTCAGATAGACAGTGAGGTTTTGTGTAATTAGTATACACATCTCACAGTTCAGTAGGTCTGAATAGAACCTTGAACTTTCACTGCTAATGAGTTCTCAGTGGTGAATATGGTAATGTCTTAGCTGTTCTAGGAATTTTTGAAGATATTTTTTCTATGTTTTATTCTTTACTATAAAAGTGTTATGTCCACCTACATTTATAAAAGAGGTTAGTACTAAGAATCAGCCAAAATTACATAATGTCTAATCTAATAATATTATTAACTGTCTTTTTTGAGTGAATGTTCTATTGCACATAACTTAGAGTATTCATTCAAAAATAATCACTAACAAAGGGTTTACTTGTAATTCCATTTGCTCATATGTTCATTTCTAAACACTATAGTTAAACAGAGTGCTGCAAAGTCTTAAATTCCTACTTTTAAAAACATTTTAGATGTTTTCTTTTCCATTTTTTTACTTTGCAATAAATTGAATTGATATACCCAGAGATTGGCTTTAATAACACTTATTTTCCATGAGCCCTGATCTCTTATGTTAAAGATAAAGCTATAAATGTCAGTCAGTTCCTAAAATCTCATACTTTTCAATTGACACTCTGTAAGTATGAAATTGCTTCAAGAGTCTGGAAGTCTAGTTAATGAATGAAGTCACTACACATAGATAGCTTTGAATTGGCAGAAGGAAAGTCTAGTGCAGAGTTAGATTAGTATCTGGGCTTTAATATATTTAGACATGAATTGTGATATGAATATCAACAAAAGGAAAATAATTGAATTGTCATGCCAAAATAAGGTTGTTTGAAACATGTTGGGCTTCATACGTCAATGGGTTTGTACATTCCAGGGTAGGGACATATGGATTAAAAATGTAAGGCAGAAAAAATAGAGACACAAAAGAAATAAACAGAGACAAAGAATTAAGTTGGAAGGGCAACTCAATGAATACTGATTTTTCCCAGATTTATTTTTCATATGCCTTATATACTCCAATCCAAATGGGGAAAAAAAGACAAAAGACTGACTTACTATGATACAAAGAATAAAGAGAGTAATTACTTCTTCAACACCTGAAATATTATATATATATATATATATATATATATATATATATATATATATATATATCCCTGATTTAAGTAGTCAGCTGTTTAGGTAGGACATATAGTGACCATACTTTAGACCAAGCATCCTGTAGGTAGACATTCCCTGGGTAACCTGCCATAACTCTGAAGGAGAAAGAATAGACTCAAACTTTCTGAACTTTGATCAAGGTGAATCCACATCCATGGGTTCTCTCTCTCTCTCTCTCTCTCTCTCTCTCTCTCTCTCTCTCTCTCTCTCTCTCTCTCCCACACACACACACACACACATATATATATCGAGAGAGAGAGAGAGACAGAGAGAGACAGAGACAGGGACAAAGAGAGAGATACAGAAAGAGAGACATAGCTATAAAGTGGGTATAATGGATTACCTATGTAAGCCAAGCTTCTGCAGATACAGAATCAGAACAATCATAAGAACACGAATAAAAATCTGGTATGGTTCCTTGCAAAAAGTAACAGAATATGCAAAATTTTATTGCTGAACAGGCACGTAGTCTATAGTTCCTGGAACAGAGAAACTAAGCATACAGGAATTATCCAGAGAAGGAATAAAATTTTCTGGGCTGTATAATAGAGAAAGAGGAGCTTACTGGGCAGAAAGTGCTAGTCTGTGGTAATTAGAATAAGAATGGACTCCATAGACTATTGAATTAGAATGTTTAGTCCCCATAAGTAGAACTGTTTGAAGGTTAGAAGGATTGGGTTATTAGGGGTGTGTTTTTGGGTGGAAAGTATGTCACTTGGATTGAGCTTTGAGGTTTCAAAAGCCCATACACAGCCTCTCTCTCTCTCTCTCTCTCTCTCTCTCTCTCTCTCTCTCTCTCTCTCTCTCTCTCTCTCTCTCTCTCTCTCCCCTTGAGATTCAAGATGTATCTCTGAAGTACTACTCCAGTACTATGCCTGTCTGCAATCAGGCTTCAGGCCATAATGATAATGAACTCAGCCTCTGGAACTGTGAGCAAGTTCCCAATTACTTACTTTCCTTATAAGAGTTGCTTTGGTCATTGTGTCTCTTCACAGCAGTAGAGCAGTGGCTAAGATGATTACATACATGAGTTATGCCCAGTGTATTTGCTTATGACCTGGGAAAAGTTGCTTTAGTCACTTAGAATCTCAAATTGCCGTGGCTAACAAAGGCGCATAGCACAGACACTGCAAAGCTGTAGTGAGGCTAACTCTTCTAGACTCTAAAGAATTCCGTGTCTTATATTCCGATGGGCCTCCCAAAACTACTCAAGCCTGAGAACACAGAAGACCGAAGCTATCCGTCAGCTTTCTCCTTCACCATTCAATATGAACAAACAGACACTGATCTGCCAATCAGTGTTTTCTCTTACCTTTCTTTTTTTCATGGTTTATTTTTTTATATTTAAAAATTTCCATCTCCTCCCCTCCTCCTCCCCCTTCCCTCCCCTCCCCGCCCCTCCCCGCCCCTCCCCCCATAGCCTCCTCCCTCCCTCTCCAGGCCAGGGAGCCATCAGGGTTCCCTACTCTATGTTAAGACCAAGGTCCTCCCAACTCCCCCCAGGTCCAGCAAGGTGATCAACCAAGCTGAGAAGGCTCCCACAGAGCCCGTCCATGCAGAAGAATCAAAGCCCAGCACCATTGTCCTTGGCTTCTCAGCCTCCACAGTCGGCCACGTTCAGAGAGTCCGGTTTGGTCGCATGTTCCATTAGTCCCATTCCAACTGGAGTTGGTGATCTCCCGTTAGTTCTGTCCCACTGTCTCCATGAGTGAACGCACCCCTCACGGTCCTGTAATAGCCAGATCCTGGAAACAACCTAGATGCCCTTCCGTGGAAGAATGGATGAAGAAACTGTGGAATATATACATGTTAGAATACTACTCAGTGGTTAAAAAAAAAATGACATCTTGAATTTTGCATGCAAATGGATGGAAATAGAAAACACTATTCTGAGTAAGGTAACCCAGACCCAACAAAATGAACATGGGATGTACTCACTCATAATCGGTTTCTAGCCATAATTAAAGGACATCGAGCCTATAATTCGGGATCCTTGAGAAGATAATAAGAAGGTGAACCCAAAGAAAAACATATAGTAATCCTCCTGGATATTGGAAGTAGACACAATCTCTTACCTTTCAAATGTACCTAAGCATATTTTAGGTAGCCAGAGTCTGGTATGGCAACCCTACACAACCAATTAGAAAAACACAATGTTTTTGTGTATATATAATTCTGGGTGACACACATTTATTTTTCTCATAAGACTGGGTTTTTCCATCTGCTAAGTTGATACTCTGGCATGCTCAGTCTACCAACTAATTTTTTTTTGTTGTTGTTTTTTTCGAGACAGGGTTTCCCTGTAGTTTCTAGAGCCTATCCTGGAACTAGCTCTTGTAAACCAGGCTGGCCTCGAACTCAGAGATCTGCCTGCCTCTGCCTCCCGAGTGCTGGGATTAAAGGCGTGTGCCACCACCGCCCGGCCCAACTAATATATTTTTAAATCATTTTTTAAAAAGATTTATTTATTATGTATAGAGTGTTCTGCCTGCACACCAAAAAGGGACACCAGATCTAATTATATATGGTTGTGAGCTACCATGTGGTTCCTAGGAACTGATCTCAGGACCTCTGTAAGAGCAGCCAGTGCTCTTAACCTTTGAGCCATCTCTCCAGACCTCTATCAGTTAATATTATGAGAAGTTATTTGTTCTTTTTCTCTTCTGCTATTTAATAGAAAATTCTCTTAGAATTTTACATAATTCTTGGGTTCTATTACTTCAAAAATCTACAATTTAACTCCTTAATGCCTTTGGTATTTTTTGTTTGTTTTACATTTTATTTCCATTTTTGTGCTGTGTTATTCTTGTTCCTGTTTAAGTATGCTGGACGATAAAGAAAATTAAATTACACTAAGGGGCTGATTTAGTTACATTAAGATTTCTTTCAGGTTCCTTTCTCCTTTTATAGTGGCTTCAGTCTTAGAGGTCTTCCTCAGGCCATCTCTCCGATGTCTGAGGAATGTCTATGAGAATGCTTTGTTCCAAATGTGTTGGAAACATTATACACCTGAATACTTCCATTAAAGAGTGCTCCTGAGCTAATTCAGATGATAGCATCTCTTTATTTTTAAAAATGATTTATATTTAAAAAATTGCAGGAAGAATATGTAAGAATAACATTGTACTGTGAGAAAAGCACAATTGCATAATTTTAAAAGTGGTGATTTTAGAATACAAAACTCGGTGGGTGTGGGCTCAGTAAAATTCCTGTATGATGTGAACTAGTAAAGTGACTTTTGTATTTAAAAATAGCATTGGCATCCATCACATTTAAGAGGAAAGCTACGCTTCTGGAAGTTGATGAAGTTTCCTCTGATATGGCTTGTATTATTGGTCACTTTTGCTCAATCTTTCTGATAGATACCTGCACTCCAACAATGAGGAGCTTCTCTGAACACGTGGCATAGTCTCTTACCTCTTTTAAATCTTCCATGGTCACATTAACCTAGATTGGTAACTATATCTCTATTTTTTTCACATTCTCCCATGTTGCATTATCTTTTCTTATGACACTCGTTTTTTTCCTAACAAGAGATGAACTCCAAATCTCATCAACTCCAAGTACCCAGAGGTTCTCACCACTTCTTAGCGATTAAGAGCCAAAGATATGTGAAAAAAGACTGATTATTTGTTATGAATTAACAAGAATAACACATACCTTAATGTTCCACCCATTTTCTAACACTTTATCCTTTTATTTCCCTTTCTGTTGCCACATACTCCAAATTATAGTCGAAAGTAACAAACGAAATAATGAAATGGTGAGCAGTGTTAATATCCAACTTTGTCAATAGGTGTTGTGTTCCTAAATAGGCAAGTTGAGGATTTATTTATTCACCAGGAATAGCATTAATATTTATTATTGTATTAAAATGGTTACAAGAAAATTATTATTGGCTGACTACCTTATAAATATAGAACAGGTTATATTATTTTATTCTATATTATTATGTAGGTGAGGGAAGGAACATTTTATCAATTAAGACTTTTAAAAAACTTCACAAGCCCTAACGTTAATTTACAACTAAAACCTGTGAAATCTGTTCCTTGTATGTGCCTTGTCTGAGGCTATTCAGTAAGTCAGTATAAAACATTGCTTCAGAACTTTTAAAAAAGTAAATGAAATAACATGTATGACCAAAAACTGAGCAGTTGCTGGCATATGATATTTTGCCAGCTCTGTCATTGATTACTGTCCAATTCATTTCTACTTCTGAGAATGAAAAGTGCTTTCATTTATTCTCCAATATGGATTGTATTGATAAACATACATGACGAGGATAATACTTTCATTGTCAGCAAACCTTCAACACAGTCAGCTGGAAGCATCATTGAGACTTACCATGAAAAACGTACTCACACATATAACATTACATTGTGTCATTCTTAAAGTGTTTTATTTTTATCAAATATGATGGATTCTTATTTAATTTGCTTTCCTGAGTAAAGAGTTATAGATAGAGAGGTAAAATATAAATATATACTCGAAAATACCACCCCCTGCTACCAGGAGTCTACCTTATTGACCTACTTGTATGAAGTTTTGTTAAAACTGGAATGCATTTAAATACGGTGTGTGTGTGTGTGTGTGTGTGAGAGAGAGAGAGAGAGAGAGAGAGAGAGAGAGAGAGAGAGAGAGAGAGAGAGAGAGAGAGAGAGAGCATGCATGTGGCTTTTTGAGATAGGGTTTCTCGGAGTAACATCATTGGCTGTTCTGGAACTTGCTTCGTAAACCAGGCTGTCCTCGAACTCATAGAGATACTCCTTCCTCTGCCTCTTTAGTGTTGGGATTTAAGGTGTGTGCCACCATGCCTGTCATAAATATGACTTTTAAAGTAATGAGCTTTAGGAATTGTTAAGATGCTAGATTATCTATTTCAAAATCACCTTTTAAGTGTTTTATTTAAATTGGATTAATTAAAGTGTTATATAAAGTGCATTGTTTAGTCTGTTTTATTTGCTTTATGTAACATAAACATTAATTTCCTACTTCTAAATTGTTTGGGAACCTTCTTTTAATGGTGCCAGATTTTGCTTATCTATTTTCTTGATTGGATAAGCAGAGTTAAACTTCATAAGAGAGTCTGTATGTGTAGAATGAGTATCATTTATGTGAATTAAAAAATAGTTTTAAATTTTACTACCAGTCATGTGAAATAGCTATTGTTATTCACTATGTTTGTTGAACATTTTGGGAGGGGCATACATCACCACTGAAGGAGAGAGGAGATGCAGAGAACAAGGACATTGATGGCTAAGTAAACAGAACTGGGTAAATGAATGACCCGATCAAATAAAAATAAAAATTATAAATTGCTTCAGGAAAAACATATTGAGACCATGAGAATGAAACCTTTTATTCTTATACATTCATTTACATGCAGTAATAATTAATTTACCAAAAAAATCCTCATAAGTCCCAAAGCTATTACATTACAGAGAGTAATTGAAATCTACCATCTGCAGGGATATACATCATCTGGTTGGTAGATGAGCTCGTTTTGGGTACGGTGCTCTTTCAAGCCATCTGCATACCTTCCCACAGTGGAGATAATTAAACTACCCCACCCTCTTTTCAAACAGTCATTCTCTGGATCCTTTCCTCACCTACAGACTCATTTGAACAGAAATAATTACAAAGTCCATGAAGTTTCTTCAAAACCTAAAGTATCTGCTTACATTCACCTGTACTCATGGAACAGCTAGACTCTAGTTTCCTCATGCTAGAGTCTTTCATATGGCTTTAGCTGATCTCCGACCCTGGCAGACTCACGACAGGATGGTTTGGTCCAATGAGAGATAAAGGTGTGTTCAAATCCGAAAATGTGAGTTAATTCATTCTCACTTTTCTCTGTTCTCCCATCTCTTTCCCCTTATTTTTTTGCATATTTTTCTGACTTTATCTCTAACAGAGGCTTCTCTACCTCACCACCCTCCTCTACACATACTGTTCTCTTCCATTGTTCTCCCCATGGCCTCAGCCAATCCTCTTTCTTCCCATCCCATTTGCAATATCCGGTCTATTCTTCTGATTCTGGAGCTGGATTTCTCTGGATTCTGGAACTTAAACAGCATGGCCGCTAACCATGATGTAATTATCATGCTTTTGTTGGGTTAGATTAGTGTTTAAGGTTTCAGTGTGTGGTACATGGATCTGAGTTCAGAGACATCAGGGACATGTAGTTTCAAATTATGGCTGTCCCCTTTCTGTTCCTGGGACAGTGATGGTCATCTTCCCATTTTTTAATGCATTTTCTTTCAAACATGCACACACGCACACACACACACACACACACACACACACACACACACACACACACACACACATATATATATATGTTGTATAGATTCTCATTTCCTTGTTCTAAAATACCATGTCTGCCTTGACCTTCCCATTTCTCCCATGAACGACCAATTCAATTCTTAAAATACACAAATAGTTTATGTCAAAGCTTTTTCCTTAGTGTCCCCCATGGGCTTGTAGCCTTCCCATAAACATGCAGGCAGAGAGAGGTTCCTTATACTTCAGATTCCAAATTAGAATATAGTTTTCCATGGAACTGCTGAAATAACCAGCAGATGAAGGGGCCTGCCATAAGTCTGACAGCTCAAGTTCAAGCTCTTGGAGCCCCAGGCTGGAAGGGAAAACCAGGCTCCTGCAAGTTATGCTTGGACTTCCACATGTGTGTCAATGCATGTGCATGCACAGGACACGTTCACATGCAAATGCACAAAGATGTAACAAAAGCCCACCCTTTGTAGATGCCAAGATCCAGCCTTTTTTCGATAATAGCAACCTGATATTTTTGAAGTGGTGAACACCCCCCAAAATTGCTTCCCATTAAAATGCCCACATCACCAACTACATAACCTTCCCAATTCAAGCCTCCAAACGTAACGAAAAAATAATAATTATAGTTTGAGGTTCACCCATGTGCACAGCGAGCAACTACTCCTAACATGTAAGTTATCCTTCTTTTCTCTGTTTGGGCATTCATTTTTTTTTTTTTTTTACTTACACAACACTCATTCCTTCTAGCTTTCCGTATAATTATGAGCAAAGAGCATCCCTCTCCTTCTGAACCTGTGTTTGCTCATGTTGAAATTTGAACAGACTTCCTATTTTTGGATACGGTTGTTGAGACCTTTCTAAGACATATTGTTGATATGATCTCAAGATTCTTTTTCACCACACAAAATTTCAATTCTACAGAGACATGATGGTGATGACTTATCAACAATTAGTTCTCAGGCTCATGGAATTAATTTGAGAATGATGGCTTTCTACTCAGATGTGTATCTAGCAAATATGTATCCCTAACCAAAAGTGCTAACTTTTTCTTCCTTCTCCAAAAACCAACCTGGGTAGCTAACGTGACTGCACATTCCATAGATGGAGAAGCACTTTCACACTCTTCTGGGTAATACAAATCAAAGCTCACTGGAGAAATAAGGCATGCACGTGAGGTGATTCATTACAGCCAGTCTCCAGGAGAGAGCTACATGGATATGAATAAGATGAACAAGAATACAAATGTAAGATCTCTCCTTGTACTCAGTCAGATTGGTTTTTTGTCAGTGGAGGTTGATTTATTTTTCCTTCATGTTTTTTTCATTCTTTAAAAAATATTTCAAAATCTATTCTTTTCCATTCTTTGACACAGAATATGACCTTGGCAGAATGACAGATGAACTAGGACTTGCTCATTGCTGAACCATTATAGCACAGCTTAGCCTACTTTTTAACCATATCTCTTTTGAGGATTGGGTAATTAATGTTTGTAAATTAACTAATTAGCACTACATGATTTTTTCCCCTCAAAGACTCTATAAAATAGTAAGTAGTTTCTGAGGGAAAATACATCAGCTGCAGTTGGTACAGACTGAAAGATCTCCCCCCAAGAACTTGAACTTGTACAGGGCAGAAAGTCCTTTGTAGTTAATCAAGACCTAGAAATTAAATTAGCATCCCTAGGAGTTATGTAAAAGAGAAATCTCTCTCCTTCTCTTTCAGAAACACAGCCAGATCCATCCATCCATCCATTCTTCCTTCCTTCCTTCCTTCCTTCCTTCCTTCTTTCCTTTTATCCTTCCTCCCCTTCTTCCCTCCTTCCTTTTTTCATTTCTATTTCTCAATGGAAATGTGCTCTAAATGACTGTCTTTATGCCTCAGTGTGGAAAAGAGGGCCTTCTGTGGATGGACTATAATAGAAACAGGAGGTGTTTTGTTATCAGCTGCTGAGAATAACTCTAAGGAGTGCACTTGCAAGGCTGTTATTAATTTTGAAGATAACCATGCAAGTGTGCTGAGAGATGGTGTGTCTTCCTCTCCCCCTAGTACAGGATACACAAGGAAGTCCGTATGCTGGCAGAAACAGAGCACACATGCATATCACCATTGACATCAGGTTTCTTTTACTACCAGCCTTGAACAGGCCTCTCACTTGCTTTCTGAAAATGGGCCTTTTGCCTTTATAACCTGAGACCTGATGCCTCTGTTTGGGAAACAACACTAACATGGTCGCATGTAGATGATTTGCTGTAAAGACTAAATTAGAGAGAGAGTACAGATTATCTGCAACACAGAAAATTCACAGTGAGTTATAGCCTACATATCTTCCTGCTCCTTCCCACTAATGTGAGAGAGAGAGTCAGGGTTCGCATAGTGACTGTGGGGCTAGTTTGGGCCAGTATACAATTATGTTGAAGGAACACAATGATGGTTTCAATAATGCCCAGTTCTATATTGATTCCACTTATGAAAAACAATTTGCATGACTCATTCAAGTTTGTTTTTACAAAGTTGATTTTGAAAAGTGAATTTGGAAAGTGAGGAAGAATTAATGCTTCCTTCATCAGTTTAAGAATCATAATAACATTAATTTTAGTAAAGACTATACTTTTTTAACTTGGGTAATAAAGAATTCGCATATTCCTTCAAGAACTCAAAATATAATAAAAATAACTTTGAAATATGCAGAACACATTACCATACAGTTATAAAAGCACATGAACCACAAGACAGAAGAAGGCCTGGGGTCGCCATTTGTAGATGCCACTAGGGAAAGGAACAGGGGAACAATAGCATGCTGGCTGACCCTGCTCACTCATTCTTTGTTCATCTAAACCCATCCCAATAGTGTTAGAGCTGGCTGCACTGTTCAGTGTCTATTGGGTACTGGCTTGATGTAAAAACATGAAATGCTTCTTTCCTTTATAGTTTCTTTCTTGACCTGTTGTGGAATCTGTATTTGACCCTTTTCGCTAGACTGCCGCAGGCACTGGATATATCTAGGCTTGTACAAACCCTTCCAGGCTGCTGGGCATGCATGGTTAGTCTCTGTGTGTGCAACAATCAAATGAATTCTACTTGTGTCAACCAGGATAGAAGAGAAGAATCAAGCAATTCTCAAGCTTGCATCAAGGCATGGACCACACTAAACTGATTGTGACCTCTGCTCTGGAATGCTGCCTGGATCAGATATGAGACAGGAGTTTATTCACTGAGCATGAACAACTGTTGTCATATCCTATCTTAAGACCGAATCTTGATCACATAGCATGTCCAACTTCCCTAGCAAGTGTGGAGGTTTCTGTTGTTTATTGAGAGTTGTCTAGGAAAGGACTAGTCAAATGCGACCCAGAAAAGCAGGCATCAGTGGCACATCTATGAAAGCGTGAAGAGAGTGTCGATGGTGGGATTTCCCTACTGGAATTCTCTTCCAGAGCACATATCCAAAATTAATTTATTAAAAGTTGCATTTATTTATTTATTAAAAATGGCTCTTGAAAAACATTCAGTTCTAAGGAGATGTTCATCCACTGATGACTGAATGATGAAAATGTGATATACTTGCACAATGGAATATTGTTTAACTGCCCAGAACTATGAAATTTGGAGGTAAACGGATGGATCTAAGACTCATCATCCTGAGCGAGGTAACTCGGACTTAGAAAGACAGTGTATGCCTTTCATCGTGTGTGGATGTCAGCCCTTCTGCTGCACATATACAAGCTTCATTTAGAATAGCAACAGAGGTGCAGTAATTTGTAAGGGACAAAGCAGGGAGGGAAAATTATCTAAGAACAGGAAATTAGAATAGAGTATGATAAAGGGATGAAGAGGAATTAGAACAATAGAATTAAATGGTGGAGGGGTGGGCAGAATAAAGAAGGGAATAAAGAGAATGATACCTAACATTCAAGATCTTTTGAAAAAGTCATATGGAAACCCACCACTGTAGCTGTTTCCTAAGTATATACATGGGTAGATGTTTTTCCAAGAGAGTTTATGTACAATGAGGGGGAAGTAGCAGTTTTCCAAATATGTATCCTATGTGTCTTGGTTACAGTTTTTATTGCTGCCATGGAACAGCATGGCCATAATGCATCATGGGTAGGAAAGGACATGTTTGGTGTATACTTCCATACCATAAACCATCCATGCAGGAGATCAGTACAGGAAGTCAAACAAGACAGGAACCTGGAGGTAGGAGCTGATGCAGAGGCCATGACAGGCTTGCTCCGCATGACTTGCTCAGCCTGCTTTCTTAGAAAACCCAGGATCTCCAGGCCAAGATGGCACCCCCCACAACAGGTCAGACTCTCTCCGTCAATCACTAATTAAGAAAAAAAGGCCCCACAGGCTGACTGTGGTCAGAGCGTATGGAAGCATCTTCTTGATTGAGTTTCCCTCCTCTCAGGTAATTTTAGCTGGTCAAGTTGACATAAAACTATGTAGCACAATATGCTACCAAACGTGAAGTCGAAACAAAAGGTTTGGTTTGTGCTTAGCCACATAATGGGTGACAGAGGCTGTACACATATGATCAAGTTACTTTACTTTTTCAGTCCATATCTTCTTTTAACAATAGAAATATAAAGTTAACTTACCAATAACACGGATGTATTTTAATTTTATTCTGGAACAAAAGATTTGAAATTATTTTGGTAAAAATCATAAGCTCAGAAAACAAGATTTTTTTTAAGCTTGAACAGTATTATGTTTCTTTTCATATAATTCTCAGAAAACTGCAGGAAGTAGATAGGGTTATTTTCTCATTTATAAGATGTCAGAAAGAGAGGCTCAAAAAGTTTCAAATACGCCCTTAATTTCACAAATATAACATGCGTTGAAGACGGCAGAGTCCAGGAGATGTCATTTGGGGCCTCACTCTGAGCCTCATCCTTGCCTTACTCTGTACAGAGTGGAGCTGCTCAGCGCCCACACTAGCATCTTGTGAAGAAAGCATGGTGAAACCTCAGACAGATTTGAGGGACTGGCAGGAGACAGGCAGGTAAGGGTTGGAGAGTTGAAGTTTAAGTTCACCAACGTAAACTTTCTGAACAGATTTGCCACAGGCTTCTAGCAAAGTCGCAGGAGGAAAAGGATGAGGGGAACGATCAGGGAGGCGAACCTAGAGTCTAGGAAAATTCTAGAGTAGGAAACAAGGAATTCTAAGCACACATATAACCCTGCAAGAAGAAAAAAAAAACAGCTCCATTCAGTAAAGGAGACTAAAAACCAAAATCAAATGAAACCAAGGTCTTCAAGATGGGGAGAGCTTTTACAGCTACATAAAAGAGGCAGAAGTGGAAGTTTGTGTAAGAGTGCGCAGCTTGATAAAAAAGATTGTGTGGATCTTTCATGTGTTTGTACTGTATCTCGGGGAAGAGGTTTTTTTTTTTTTGTTTTTTGTTTTTTCTTTTTTTTTTCTTTTTTTGAAGGCCTTTGGACTATTGAGACCAGGAAAACACAGCTCTCAAAATTGGTTTATATGATTCATTTGATTTTTCTTTGACAGCCCTCAAACTAATCCTTGGGGGTAAACTGGAAAAGAAAAAAAAAAAACCCAGAATTTAAAAAAATGACAAATGTCAGGCAGAGAATACTGTAGAGGAATGAAAATGGCTTCAGTTTCATCAAAATATTAAAGATTAAAAGAAAATTATTTGGGGGTATATTGTTTTGTTTTAGGTAGAGAAATGATGGCAGGTCTAGGCTGTGATTATGTCTGATGCCCAGAGTCCTTACCCCAAGCCCTCGTCATGGCATAGGTACTAAGGTGTCAGAAGTTGCCCCTTTCTGTTATAAATCTTTTGTTCTCATATATGTGACAAAAGAGAAGTCAACAACAATTGGAAATTCACAACTCATAAAGGAACTAGTGGAATGGGGAAATGAGTGACTCAATGAGGTCAGATATACTGGTTAAAAAACAAATGTCACTGTCTTCGGTTGTCGTGAGGGTTACTCGTTCTTCACCATCTATTTCCACACCTATTCCACATAGAGTCAAAAACTATAAACAAAACCAAACCAAAATCCATGAACGTTGATTTGACACTTGTTGGGTAGGAGTCAAGTTGATGTGGACAAGCAAGGGCAGGAAAATGAGGGTGGTTATGTTTTGTGTCCATGTGTGAAACTGTCAAATAATAAATTCATAAAAGAACAATGTCTGCTTTGCCATTCTCAAACAAACCAGGAGACACAGTTTACCTTGTATATTATTAAGTTATAAATTTAAATTTGTAAAAATACTGAAGGTGAATAAGCCCACATGTCTTATTCACCTGTATACAGAGAGTAGGCAGGAGTCCTTGGAGGCCAGAATAGGGCATTTAATTCCCTGAAATTGGAGTTACAGGCGATGAGATGAGAGCTCTGAGAAGTGAAACACAGCAGCACTAAGTGTTCTTAACCACGAAGCCATCCCTACAGCCCCTGTATCTGCATTTCTGTGATGAAAGAAAAGACTATGTAACACAAAGGACTTGAGTTCAAATCCAATACTAAGTTTGATAAGATGGAAACATGAACTGTACTCTAGTTCCTCAATTTTACAGCTCTGATAGCAATTCCATTCAGGCTTTCTTTTAGGATTAGGTTAATTTTCTCCTTTTACTAAAAAATTATTTTCTTATATAGTATTTCCTAATTACAGTTTTCCCATACTCTACTCTTAGTGCCCACGGAAAGTGAAAAGATTTTTACCAACTCCATACCTGTTAGAGGACTAACACCAAAAATGTAAAAAAAACCTTCATAAAGTGTATATATATATATATAATACATATATATATATATACAAATAAAGTGATATATATATGATATATCATATATATGATATATCTATCTCTCTATCTATCATCTATCTGTCTGTCTATCTATCTATCATCTATCTGTCTGTCTGTCTATCAATCTATCTATCTATCTATCTATCTATCTATCTATCTATCTATCTATCTAGTATATCCAAATACTACAATTTACTTTTTAATATGTGTGGTTCTACTTAGGTTCCAATCAAAGTAATGTGGTAAATATTAGCAAAGAACATTGACATATGTATGAATATGTGACAACCATTACTTTTAACGTCAAGTATATACCCATATGAGTGTGTGTATATGTGTGTATGTGTACAAATTTATATGGATATATACACATATATAAATTCTTTCACTTATTAAGTTTTGCATTATATTACAGTGCTACTTCTTCAAAAAACTTTCCTTGCATCCCATTAAAAATTATTTTCAATATCAAATTTCATGCATAAATTGAAAATAGACAATAGGACCCTCAAAGAATCAGATGTCATTTAATTGTTCGGTATCAACATTCTCTCTCTCTTTCTCCCTCTCCCTCCTGCTCTTGATGTCTGTGTGTTTGTGTTCCCCCTTAACTATGGAAGAACAGAACAGTATGTGATCTTGTAAATGAGGTCCTAAGAATTACCTAGATTTGCTGCTGAGGAACTGGATATTAGTACACACTGCTTTTAATTATGTAAGAATATAAAAAGTCAGGATTTTAGTAAGAAAAATTTAATAAGTAAATATATTTTCTTGAAGTATAATTTTGCTAGCAGTACACTCCAAGAGCTAATATTTGCCAGGTTTTTGGGAAATGTCTTCTTTCTATTATACCATCTAAATCGAGATTGGAAATAATATAAAGTGATATATTTTTCATGTGTCAAAAATTTACTTCATTCAGTCATATATATGGCTGTGTGATTATGAGGATTTATTGAATTTATATGAGTTTAAAATTTCCTTCTAATTTCTTAAACACATATGCACACGGACTCCTGGAGAATCTGCATCTTCTATGCTTTTACTTATAAAAACCTCTCTGTGAAATGTTGTTTGCTTTTTCTTACAAAGGGATAAGAAAATTCGTGAAACTCTTCATCAAGGATTTGAACTTTGTAGAAAAGGTAAATTCAACATAGGGACTTTTATTACTCTCGAATATCCGTGTGCATAATCCACATTTTAGTAGCTACTAGTGATATAGTATTTTTCTTTTTATTAACTCAAATCTTAACTGCATCTAATTGAAAAATTGCCTGCTTAATAAATCACAACATGAAACAATGAAGCAATTACATTGGTACTTTGTTCCCATTGGTAGAAAGCTTATTTTTTCATCTTACAATGATGACTTCATTTGAAGAATAAAGGGATAAACATTTGTGTTTTTCTTGGAAAGGTGTATAGTGGTTTTGTTAAGCTGAGTTTCCTGTTGAGGATAATACACATGAGTCTGCCTATAGTATTAACAAAGCAATACCCAGTAAGGTACACAACTGGTCACCAGATGCCACAGCTAATACAATAATATTTACACTGTGAGAGAAATATTAAACTTGAGAAGTATAAAATATATTAAAGAAAATCTAACATCCTAAAAATTATGTATATATATGTATATCTATCTATATTTGTGTCCATGTCTATATCTATTATCTATCTATCTATCTATCTATCTATCTATCTATCATCTATCTATCTATCTATCTATCTATCTATCTATCTATCATCTATCTATCTATCTATCTATCTAATGCTATTGGATTTTCCTCGGTAGAAAATTTGAACCTATTCATAGTTTCTGCAAAGTCCACCATGTGCCTCAGTATGCAAGTTTAGTTGTCATCTAGCAAAGACTTAATTGGATGTATTCTCATCTTCTAAAGGCCATTTCTGTGCACAATATTCAGGTGCTCTGTATTTTCAACAGCACTGACCTTTAGAGATTCTTAGAAATTATCTTTGATGCTTTCTTTTTGCAGATTGAAAGTCTCTTACTATATCCTTTCCTCTGAGGTGACAGAGTCACTGTTGCTGAAGGAGATATGGGCATGCTGGGGCTTGGCTGATCATGCCCAAAGTACATAGCAAAAATACTGAGCAGAATTCCAAATATTTGGCTCATTTTTTTCACTTGATTTTACACTTTCTTGCCTTTCTTTTCCCATTTCCATCATTCTGAATGCTGACCAATTTCCATGGAAACATTTAATTGGTAAGCTGTATAAAATAGTGATTGCAAAGTTAAATAATTTAAGCTATGTAAAATATTTATTGCAGAATGAAGTAATTGTTGTACAGAGTAGAGAGGATCTCAGGGAATACAAAATGATGTTTGTTTGAAATATATTCTGTTCAACATGTTTATCTCATTGTTAATTTAATATTTGTTCATGATTAGGAGAAATTAAGTCATGTTAGAGAACTCAGGTTTTAAATATTTTGCATTAGATTCAGCTTAAATTAATTGACATAGCTTCTGAAAAGTGTTTACCATTATTCTGTTATTATTAATGGGCCTACCTAAGAAGTATTGCTACTGCAATCACTATTACTCATTAATATCAGTTATGCAATTAGATTGATTTATGATCTCAAGTGATCCTATATTAGCATGCTACAAAAAAACCAATTTGCTTTGATAATATTTCTATAAGAAGTCAGACCTTCAAAGTGGTAGTATGTATCTCTTTATAATGGTTCGAAATGCTAAAAGGAAGTTTAGACACCATTGCCTTTTGCAAATTATGAAGCATTTATGTCAGCATGTAATGCTGACAAGATGATTAGAAGAAGAGGCTTCATATCCTGTTGGTGCTTTCAAAGTATGGGTTCTCAAATTTTTCCAATTATATTAAACCGGGTAATGCTTCAGTTTACTCTTATTTTCACATTTATAAATTCAAAATAATAGCATTATATAAATGATAATAGTTTTGTGGTAATATATATTCAGCTTGTGCCAAAGGATGGAATATGATAATTACCCAAAGCCTACAAATTGTATGAAGCATAATTTTTACAGAAATGAAAATAGACTAATGAAATTAATTTGTGTTCGATACAACAAAAGCTTTTCTTGCTTTTGATGTAAAGATCTAGGAGCTCAGATCTCAGGATCAGAACTAGGGTTGTTTTTTTCTTTAGTTCTGTAGATTTCTGCATATTATTCCTTCCCCATAGTTTCTTGCATCCAGTTATAACATCCTACTTCATCTTTCTGTAGAAAATATTAGAAGGAAAACATAGCAGGTATTTAATTGGTTTAGCCTATGTTACATTTTATAACCCAGCAATCGCTGACTTGAAAAGGATGCTCTGCCTAGCCAGTCTAAGACTTGTTCTCCATCCACAACTCATTTAGTGCTAATGAAGAAACATTCCCAGAAAAGAGGACAGATGCTGTGTATGCAGAGATAAAAGAATAGCCAGGAAGAGGCTGGCATAATTTAAGCACAAGGCTTTATTTACTTAATTTTTGATTATGTAAACAACAAGTAGAAACTGTTCTTTCCGTAGAACAGTTTCCAGCATGAAGTGATACTACTATTATCTAAATCTTAGTCCTCTAAAGAATTACGTCTTCTATAAAAATAAATATAATAATATTATTAAGTGCTTTTAGAATAGTTTTCATTTTTAATGTTTTAATTTATATTTTGGAAAGTTCAGATAATGTAGTTTGATTGTATCCAGCTGCTTTTAGAAACCCTCTACAACTTTATGTTCTCTCTAACTCATAAAACAAATTTATAAATAAAAAACAAGAAATCCAATTTGTGTTGGATAACTATTACTGAGCATGGGTCCTAGCCTGGAATGTGGGTAGGACCCACTCTTATTCCATTGAAGAAAACTGACTATCTCTCTCCTAGAGGCTGTCCATGCCAATAGTGCCTTAACATGGGTGGAACTTCATGCTCCTTTTATATCCTCCATGCTGGAATACTTTCTGGCTTGTTTTTACACAAGTTTCATGTAAGCTATGATAGTCAGTTGATGAATGTTTATGTGTGTCTGTGCCTTATGTGTCTCGAAAACAGATTTGCTGAAGTTTTCTATCGCCTCTGCCTCTAATATTTATGCCTCGTTTTCCACAAAGATATTAGGGGAGGAGAGTAATAAAGACAGCCCATATGAGTTGAACATTCCAAAGTCCATTAATCTCTGCCTGTTATGCAGCTGTGAAGTTCTGTGTTAATTAGAGTGACTAAAAGAAACTTTCACTAATAAGGACTGAGTGACATACTGGTCTATGCTTACAGAAAGGCATCATTAAGAACAATTTTGTTGCTATGTACATTTGGCAAAATAGTAGTAGTTTTTCAATAGGGACCTATATTCTATTTAACTCAAGGGTCTTGGCCTCACTGACAGTGTTTGGTATGAGTTTTGTCTCATGTAGTGGTCTTTCAATTCTAGCATATGGTAAGTATTTATTCCCATAATATTCATGCTATTATTGTACCAGTGGGGATATCTTGAAGGCAGGTCATGATTATTGCTCACAGGATTCATAGTTGGATGATACTGATTACTACTTTTCTCCTCTGGTAGCATATATAATATGTTCATTTCAGCTCTATGAATTCTACCTAGGGTGGATGAAGCTTAGAATTAAGTACCAGCTAGATTTCTTCAGGTTTTGATAGAAGAATGCTGTGACTTTAACAATAGGATCTTATCCTATTCTTGGCTTATCCAATTTTAGAGCCAGTGATGTTTTGAATGTTTATGAAAGCTGCCTTGCTTTCAGTTCCAAAGAGAAGAGGTCTATGAACTGAATAGGGTTTTCTGCAGTAGCAAAAAACATTCTTAATCTCTGAGGTGTCTCTCTAACACCAGCATCAGAGAATTTTGGACATGATATTTTCATTATATATGCTCAATCATTTTTTAAAAAAAGAAGGAACAAAAAGGAGGAAGAACGAGTCAAATGCTGTTAGTCTTTTCTCTGCTACGTGTTTTAAATGATGAATTGAGAGAGAAGGAAACATTGGAAAGATACTAATATCAAATTACTTGACTCCCTCTCTTACGTACTTGCATGTCATTTTAGTATGCACAACACCCCTATAGGACAAACCTTATTTGCAAGCCTACTTTTGAGACGAAGTATATCAGTCTTGAATGAATATTCTCAATTTTAACTATTTTCATCATCAGTGCAATTCTCACAACAATTCTCCCAAAAGTATCTGTGACTCTATGCTACTCATTGTGTTTGCCCGTTTTGCAGACTTTGCATTATACTAAAGCCAGTTACAAAAATGTAAAACAACTTAATTTCCTCTAGGCAGATAAAGGCTCGGGCTAATCACTTATGTGATTGAATGGAAGTGCATGCAGAAACAAGCTAACATTAAAACATTTTGCTGGCTTATACTTCTCATTGATTGGAAACTACAGTGTTCTTGCACCAACAGGTTGTGTTACAATGATTCTCATTAATACTTCGTTGGGTTATTTCCAATTTATTCTATTATGCCACTTTCAATGTCTGCTTTCCTCTCTTCCAAAGGAGTCAAATCCATGGTGTGAAATTGGCTTTTGCTGTGTTCATATGTCAAAATTAAATAGTTTCCTCTTCTATGTGTCAATTTACTGTAAAGGAGTTAATATTCATGAGAAGCTTATTACATCAATTTGGAATTGAGGACCCTCATGGAATAGTCTTTCATCTAGGGAGAGGTATGTGCAGAATTGCAAAGCAGCTGGGCCACTCCAAGTGTAACTCTCACAAACTGCTGTTTCCTACAGTGAAACCATACACGTTAAAATGAGAATCAATCATTTAATGCTCCCCAATATTTTGTGTCATGTTAGGTACAGCATTTTGTCATGTTTCAAGGACTTTTCCATACTTGGTTTATATGAAATTGTTTAAGCACTGTTAAAACTGAAAGGAAAACATTGACTTAAGGTATTTTGAAATGTCCTTGGTAAGGGGAATTGGATGACCATAAATTTTATGTGATGAGGTAATTCAAATGGAGATCAAAACTTTGATTATGAAATGATCAAAACTGTACTTGTATTTGAGAACACATCTATATAATTAACATGAAAAAGATTTGTAAAAGGAAAGTGTGCTAGTTGACTGTCTCAAGAGAGAAAGCCTATAGGTGATAATAGATGACCAATAGATCGATGATAGATGAGAAGGGACTTATTAATAAAACTGGCTCATGGGATTGTGGAGGTTGAGGAATTCGACCATTAGCCATCTTCAGGCTGAATACACAAGAAAGTTGGTAGCATAGCTCAGTTCAATCCAGGAAGTCTCCAAACTTAGAAAAGATAATGTGACTCTTTAGTATGAGGACAAACCATTGAAAATATGAGAGGAGAATCCATCAGGACTGCCCAGAATTCTGTTTTTCAAGGTAAGGACCAGTATGCCTCATTCCAGGAGCACTAATTAGTTTCCTGGCTACTTAATTGTGCCCATCTACACTGTGGGCAGTTCTCCCGCCCTCAGTACACCAAGTCATGTACCATTTGTTCCCAGAAATACCTAGATATATTACCAGTTAATATAAATATACTTTAGTACAGTCAAATTGACACCGAATATTAATCATCTATCTATCTATCTATCTATCTATCTATCTATCTATCTATCTATCTATGAAATAAAATCATCATTTTGCTGGATTTCCCCTAAAATACCACAAAGCATCTACTAAATATTTTAGAAATTTTCTTTTATTTTTTAGTAATTTAGAAATAATCATAAAATCACTGGAATAAAAACATCTTTTTATTTACTCTCAAAATAATAAGAAAAAATAGACATGAAATCACATGAAAATGTGGGTTGTAACTGTATAGGAAATGTTCTTCCATAAAAAGCCTGTGTGCAAAACACTTGGTCTGCAATGAGGTTCAGTGATGGAGCTTTGAAGAAGGAGTAGCTATGAGGGCTTCACTGACGGTGATGTAATCTGAGAACATGAGTACGAAACTGTAGAAACCAGGGGCTGGGGCCTGAATACGGTATGTCAAATCTGGGCATGTCGCAGCAATGTCCCCAATACCTCCAGTTCCTTCTCCACTTCCTAACATTCATGAGATAGGCAGCTTTCTTCCATGATGCCCTTCATTCTAGTATTTCTTCCCAGGCTGAGACTCCAAACATTTCTACCCGGTAACTAGTGATCCACTAAGCACGAGCACGTCTTCATCTTTTTAAATTATATACTAGGCATTCTTTTGCAGTGATAAATAAATGGCTGATGGAATGAGGGTAACTTAAAAGTGAAAGAAATAGGAACGGAAGAGATCAAATTATCCCTCTTTACAGAAGACACGATGCCATATTTAAAACCAGAATGCTAACAGTTCTCTCTTCCACACAGCGAGAATATCCAGCAACCCATATATTTTGTGGGTTTTTTTTTATATCTATATGTATTTCTAAATGTCCATGTTACAGTGAGAATACATTATTTTGTAAATAAAATGATAGATTGTTTGATATGAAGCTTTTATTCAAGAAATATGTCTTCTTTGCAAATGATCTCACATCTTGAGTTTCCTCTGCTTTGGGAAAGGCTGTGAATGGAATGTGATGACCTTTCCACCCATCACTCCATCGTGGCTCCTGCACAGCTTGCTTTCCTACTAATGGATCATCACTGTCTGCTGTCTTCAGTCCGTCACTGGCTAACACATGCAAGTGCTAAAATGCATAACCCCCTGAGAAAACACACGTTTTAGTAAGGATCAGGAAAATGTGCTTTGCTTTTCTCAACTCTCACTTCTTTATTTTCCATGCCTTCAGAGAAGCATTTCCTCCGAGTCTTGAGAAAACTGCATTTGGGTCCCTCAAAAATGTCACCAAGGGAAGAGTGAACTCATAGGACTCCCAACGTCAGCATCTGTCTACTTCAGCAAAGCCTTTCACACTGTCCTAACATATAAGACGTGGGGCCTTATTGGAGAATGTTACTTTAGATTTAAGGGTATGCCAGGGACGAGGACAGGCAGTGAGGGAAAAGAACGACAGGATGATGACCGATACAGATATTAATCTGTGGCTTTGATATTCAGAGTCCAGACAACATGCTCCAATGGTCCAGTTTTTTTCTTCTCTCAGGCCAATGGTATCCTTGACTTGGGCTCAAACTTAGAAGTTTTACAAAAAAAAGGAAATGTATTTTCTTAGATATTTGTCACTCCAATATTGCATGTCTATATCTAGACCTATTTTGACAAAAGTAAAGTATGTCATCAACTACTGAAAGGTCTATGACTGAAACAATAGCCCTGTTGTGATGATTTTCACTGAAATCATTTCTTGCTATTGTGCACACCAACTGCTTATATAATATATTATTTTGATAAATACTTCTAACTTCTAGATTGTGGCCAATAAATTTGTATTCCTGACAAATTGCATTATCCATACATTGAACCATCATGTAGGAAACTATTTATGTCAAAATATTGAAGAAAACTGTTAGAAAATTCCTTGCAATCAATTTTCCCTGTGAAATCTATGTTTAAATTGTGTCAGCACATGTAATTAGTATATTTCATATGTGTCCAGTGTTCTTCTGTCTGTATTGTTGCACTGATAATTCAAGTTGAGACTCTTTGTAATTTTAGGTTTATTGTTGCAATGATCTTATAACTATTTTCTGTTGAATCGAATATTTCTAACTCCAAATCCTTCTCAATACTAACATCAGCATATATCTTTATGTTGCATCTTACCCTCAGATAGTTGTATGGAATGATTTTTGATAAAATTGCATTGCCTTTCTAGTATTTAGTTAGTGAGGTATCTGAATTAAATTTAAAATATTTTTGTGGAGTTAAACCTCCAAAACATTGGAGAAGAAAATTGTTTCTTGTTTCCTTCTTACTACCAAAGGAATAGCTTTGAAAATCTTTTGACATTAGAATTTGTTTTCCCATTTAGAAATATGCTACACAGTATTGTAACTAAATTTCTTTTAACAATATTTAGCCTTTCATAAAAATAGATTTAAAATAGTATAGGACAAACTTTTATTTTCTAAATGAATTAGTAAAAGCTGAAAGGTGAGTTATTGTCTCCAATGTATTTCTAAAATTTCGAAACTCCTAGAGGTCAGGTATTGGATAGTGTTGAATCTTTTGTCCTCACATATAGATTGTAAGACACCCATTTTTCATAAATTCATGCTCAAGTATATCATTGCACTTGAAAGGGAGCATCCTGAGTAATGACAAAATCTTGAACATTCAGATACCTAGAAACTGCCCCCAAAATAGAAAACATTTTTAAGTACTTATTCCCAGTTGGGAAAATTCTAATATATGAATTATACATCACAATTGTAGTTAAAATAATCAAATTCTGCTATTGTTCTATTGATAAGTGTAATGAGAGCTACCTAAATAATCTAATGGGGAACTGAGACACAAAGAGATTAAGAGCCTTACTGCAAAGGCCAAGCACTCTGGAAGAGCTAGGGTCCGACAGATGTGCTATTAGCAGAGAGAATAGAAACACTCACTATCCACATTGTGCTCTAGCTAGAAGTGCCCTATGTGGAGGATGACCTCATTCTCACAGGAAAGGGACCATACTGAATCTCATTACAAATGTAATGTGTGTATATGTAACACCTTAAAAATTACTTATTCATATTTTGTAATATGAATACAAATGATTTTCTGAAAATAATTAGTAATGAGAAAAAAATAATGATCACAAATTCAAGCAAAGATTCAGAAAATTCTTCCAGACTGTAGGGCAAATATGAAATATTCCAGTAATTATATACTACAGATAGAAATTCCACAAACAAATACAAATACATTTTTCATATGATCTATCAATCTTAATTCTTATAGTTAACTCAAGGATTGTTGAGCTATTCCGAAGGTCTCCTTTCCAAATTATTTTTATTAAAATTTACTGCTTAAGAAAAATGAAACCACCGTGGCAAAGAGGTATCTCTACTCCCCTGTCCATCTTTAATTACTGCTCTCAGTAGCTATGCAAAGACAGGGCTTCAGTGTCTACTGACTAGTGAATGGACAGAAAAGTGTGACATAGCAGAACATAAACAATAAAGCAACATGCTGTCATTTGGAACAATTTGGACAGACTAGAGATCATTTTGATGAATCATATGGAATAAGTCACATGCAAGAGTAATAATGCATGACCTCACTCACCTAGAAATTAACAAAACTGAACTTACATTGAAATAATCCTTGCAATAATTTAGAGGCTGGTCAGTTAAGGAGGAAGTGGAGGTACGGATAGTTGAGTCTATTGTCCTTATACTTAGGTGGGAACAAGTTCTAGCATGCTACTGTGAAGTAGGTTGATGTTGTATACTAATAATGCACCATATGTTATTAAAGAATAAAAACTCACAGATACTGCAGAAGGTGTTACACCTGTTCAATCAGACAGTGTCCCTGTACTGAGATGAGGAGAGTGGGCACAATCTCCCAGCCTTGAGCAAGGTGCTATCTCCAGTTAGCATCTACTTGGAAATGAAAAAGTGTTTTTTTTTTTTTCTAATGGAATCTCATCAGGAATATTAACCCCATTTAAGGGTAGGCTCCATGCCTAGTAATAGATAGCCAACACAAAATGAATACAATAGTATTTCTGAAGAGACTTTGTCTTATGTTGCT
The DNA here is from genome assembly GCF_903992535.2 of Arvicola amphibius. Lineage (NCBI taxonomy): Eukaryota > Metazoa > Chordata > Mammalia > Rodentia > Cricetidae > Arvicola > Arvicola amphibius. The sequence continues at coordinate 161,205,027 of NC_052058.2, forward strand.
TAATTGGGTATTTTTGTCTCACTGGTTTTTTACTGGTATACCTTGCTTTCTAATTTTGTGCTTTTGTTATTTTTGTGTTATGTTATGTTTGAGTTTTGAAGTGTTCATTTTTATTTTGGTTTAGGTTAGGTCTAAAACCCAAATCAACTGAGGTTCATACTAGCTCTGCCAGCATCACGCAGTGCCTGTGGCTCCTCTCAGGGTCTCTTTCCTTGCCCCTTATCTAAATCTCTCCCCTTCCTCCAGTTTCTCATCCTATATAAACTCAGCCATTTTGAACACACAGTATCTTGCCCTCTTGGCCACTTGGTCTCCTGTTCCTCTTCTGAATTCTCTCCTTACCACTCACAGCAGAGTTCAGTCCTAACTCTTCCAGATGCCTGGGGCTGTGCTTCCTCTTAGAGCTGCAACACACGCCTCCTCATTGCATACCTAGGTTCAGCATATCCTTTTTTTTTCAGTTTGTTTGTTTGTTTTCTAAAGACAAAAAATAAATAAAATGCTTGGAGTTGGGTGGGAGGGAGGTGAGATAATTATCTGGGTGGAACTGGAAGAGGGAAACTTGATCAGAATATATTATATAAGAAATACATATGAATCAATTACTTAAAGGCCTGAGACAAGAAAAAATATATTTATATATTATAACATATATAATATGTATTTAAATATAGTATGAAAGCAGAAGAAAGGCTAGGAAAATGAAAGAGACTACTGAGAGGGGAAAGAGGAGAGGAGAAGATTCTGGATGAATATGGTCAAAACACAATGTTCCCTTTTTTCTTGAATTTTTATTACATATATATATCCACATATAAGCTTAAATACTAAATATATCTTCTCAATGGATATATGGAAGGGTTTGGAGGAAGAAAAGGCAAATGGAAAATGATACAATTATATTATAATGTCAAAAATAACAGAAATATTTTAACTTAAAAGTCTTAAAATATGTAATGTTTTGAAAGATAATATTGAACTCTAAACACTTTCAGAGTTCATGTTTTACCTTATTCAAGCTCTCCTCAGTGTAATTAATGTCTGTGTCAAAACATGTATCAAAATGTTCCTCTAATGTTTATGAGTCTTCTTTTTACCTCTGTTCAAAAATTAATTGAAATATAAAATTTAAATCCCAAGACTCTTTACATATTAAAAAAGTAAGTTGATAAAATTCAAAACTAAGAACTTATCAATGTCCAAAGAGTGTTTCTGACTCTTTCTTCAATTTACACTTGAAACTGAGTTAGTTGCTAAGAGGTTTGAAGTGGTTTCTTATTAAGACTGAGAAATGTTTTTGAAAAGATGATGTTAGAATAGATTCCCTTTATGTCAGTGGTGACCTTTTGCTGTCTGATTTAATTTAAGAGCTTTCCAGCTGGAGAGCCTCTTCCAGTCTTGAGAGGACTCTGCCTCGGTGGAGAGTCTCTTATCTATGCCCTGCCTTGTTAGTTTTCGTCTGGAAGGAACCATCTTGCCTTTGCCCTCTCTGAGTGTGTCTTAATTCTTTTTAGATGCCTCTTTGTTTGAACCACAGGGGAATAATGCAAAGAGGAACACTAAGCATCCAATTCAATAGAATATTTTCATAGACTTTCTCAAAACCGTGCCACTTGGTAGAATACTATTAACCAACATTAGGTACAGGTTCCATATCTGCCAGAGAAGAGACTCCTAGGGCAGGAAGTAGTAGGTCAAATGTTCTTCTTCTGGAGTTGGAACCAAAGTCCTCAGGAGAGATAATCAGATGGGGAAACACTGTGGTCTGACTATTCACATCTTTAGTTATGAGCTAAAGAATCTCTCTCTGTGTCTCTCTGTCTGTCTCTGTCTCTGTCTCTCTCGCGCGCTCTCTCTCCGTGTGTGTGTGTGTGTGTGTGTGTGTGTGTGTGTGTTTGTACGGAGGGGAATTAAACACTGATAGCCTCATTATTTATAATGGAAATGTTTCAAAAAAAGAAGAGAATATCACTAAGCAGGGAACTTAAAAGGCAAAAATAATATTCTAGGTGTCATGTTTTTTAAAAGTGTAACTGTGGTTTTCAAAGCACTTGCAACAGAAACTGAAATGAGACACAGGGAATGGCAAACAAAACACAGGCTTTTAGGCGAATGGAACAGGAGACTGCCCCCGAATGTCTACCTCAGACCCCTGGTGGCAGCATCCCCTGTAGAATTGTCTGGGATGCTTTGAGCGGGTGGAAAGGCAGGGATGATGTGTGCTGCAGAGTCCTGTAGGTGGCGCAATAACCCTCACACCATCTGAGAACCACAGGCAGATTATCCGTTTGTAAGACCTAATGCGAAGTTACTAACACGTCTTCTTGAAACTAAGATACTCTTGAGCCTCAGCGCATAAGGCTGCTCTAGCGGGAATGCTGGCCAATACTCTTCAGCCGTGGCTGCTAACTCGTCACAGAGATCTGGAAGATAGAGTACATGATTCAAATGAAAATTTATATTGGAGAACAAACATGTAAAAACTAGTTGTTGTCTACACTATGTTGAGTCCAAGGTCCTCCCAACTCCCCCCAGGTCCAGGAAGGTGAGCAACCAAACTGACAAGGCTCACACAGAGCCCGTCCATGTCGTAGAGACCAAGCCCATCGCCATTGTCCTTGGCTCCTCGGTCAGCCTCCACCATCGGCCACCCTCAGAGAGTCCGATTTGGTCGCATGTTCCATCAGTCCCATTCCAAGTGGACTTGGTGGTCTCCCATTAGTTCTGTTCTGCCGTCCTGATGGCTGTTTGGCCTCAAGAGGGAGGGAGTGGGGGTGTGGGTGGAAGGGAGGGGAGGGAAGGGGGAGGAGGAGGGGAGGAGATGGCAATTTTTAATAAAAAATAAATAAACTGGAAAAAAAACTAGTTGTTGTCTTTGATTTCTCAAAAATCATTTCTATCCCCAGGCTAGTGGTTTCTATGATCCAGCTCCAAGAGGACAAATTCTATATAAAATATTAATAGGCTGCCACATTGACATGTAAGAAATAATCAAATATCATCACCACCATTTAATAGAAATGACTAAAATTTGTAAATTGAGTAAAATGTTTTTTTTTTCTAAAAATAATTTGCTTGGTCACCTGTTGAGAGCAGCAAGGACAGAGAAAGTCCTTTGCCTGCAATTTCAGAGAGAGCCAGTGTACCTGCCAAGCCGGAGCTTCTCTGCTTTCCGGTTCCTCATTTTAAAACACTAGTATTACTAGTCTCTATTCTTTAGGAAGCCACCGCGGATAAAAAGTCGATAACATATATAACTTTCAACGCATGCTTAATATCCTTAAATTTATTTTATTGCTGTGTCTATTTGATACACATTTTACATCGCAGCCATATATAACATTTGGCAATTGCTTTCTAGTGTTCAGTTTGTGACTGGATCCCTATGTGTTCTATTTATTTATTTAAATTTTATTTATGTGACTAGTTTTGCTGCATATATGTCTGTGCTGCATCTGCATGGCCTGGTCCCACTGAAGCCTGAAGAGGGTAGCCAGTACCCTGTAACTTGAGAGTGGATGGTTGGAAACCACCATGCCGGTGCCAGAAATCAAACCTGGGTCCTCTGGGAGTGCAGCCAATGTTTCGATCCACTGAGGAATATCGCCAGCTTAATACTTAGTACTGTTCACAGCAAATCATCAGACTAAACAAGTGATATTCCTAGTCATGAGGGAGCAGACTAACAGCACAGAGAAGTCAGATAGTTTGACCTGGATCATGAGGATAGTAATTAGAAGAAAATAATGAATTTCATGTTTTCTGAATCCAAAGCTTTTCCTTGGTTCACAGTGCGGCTTCTTGGACAGCTTTACAAAGTCATTTACCAAGGACATGGGAACACGAACAGCTTAATAGTTGTATATTTTGCAGGTGTCTGAGATTCTTTCCTGCTCACTTAATTCAACTTAGAGGTATTTCTAAATAGGTAGGAGGCTTGATAGTAATGCTGTTCAGACGTACTATGGGGAAAACGTTTTCTTGCATATGAATGGTAATTTTATTCCTGCCCTTAAAATCAGAAATGGGTAGAGTTATTTATTACAATTCTTAACTCATCTTCAGGGATTCTGATGGTTTGAAGCTTAGGTCCTTTTCTCAGCTCTACTTCTAAATCTCTTAAAAATAAATCATGGTGATACTGTGCACATCCAATCAAATATTTATTAAAGAAAATATAATGTGATGATAAATTTATTTTAGCATTTTTTTCCTACAGAGTTCAGAACCCAGTGGCATAAATTACCTCATTTACCTTGATATTTTGTCCTGAGGAAGAACAGGATAATAATATCAGCTCAGATTAAAACTCAATGGGTAACTAGAAGCCAAAGTTTTCAATGAGTCTATATCAGGTATAACATGAATTCTAATTGTTCTTAGGTAATAAAAACTTGGAGTCAGCTATCGAGGTGAAAGCTGAAGGATCAGAGAAGCAGGCAGCCAGCCACTAGAGTTCTTACCTCTACCAATGCGCAGATCAAAGGGCGATCTAGTCCTCAGAGTGACTGCTGCTCAGACTGCATTGAGCTGCTGTCTCCACCCAGCCATAAGACTCATGTCTCCACCTCCGCAGTGCTGGGATTAAAGGCCTGTAATTCGAAGTGCTAGGATCATCTCTGCGTGAACTCTATTTTTCTTTTAGAGTGGATCAATATCATGTAGACCAGGGTAACCTTGAACTAACAGCTCCATCTGCCTCTGTCTCCTGGGATTAAAGGTGTGTGCCACCACTGCCTGGCCTGTAGTGGCTTAGCTCTACACTCTGATATTAAAGCAAGCTTTAGTTGTTAAAATGCAAAGACAATACCATTACAATCAAGATTGACACTATTTTCAGTATTTACAGGTAACTTGTTAGAAGTTGTGTTCCTTTTCTGTGAAATAACAAGTCAAGAATGGGTAGTCAAGATGAAAATTTGAGTTGGTTTGAGATTACCCCAGTGCTCCTGCCTGTAGTACTCTATTTGTCAAGCTCAGGAGTAAACAACAGCATTTGTTGGTCTTTGTTATCATGATTGGCAAGCACTAGTTTCATCAAAACAGAATATTGTCAAGTTTCAAGTCTTGGCTGAGTCCTCTTTATATTTCTTTTTTTCTCATTTTTTTTATTAAAAATTTCCATCTCCTCCCCTCCTCCTCCCCCTTCCCTCCCCTCCCTTCCACCCATACCCCTCCTCTTTATATTTCTGAGGGCCACGTTAATCCTCAGAAGAGCCAATCTACGAACTGCCAGCTAGGCAAAGTCACGAGATCAATAAAACAAATGTATATGTTAAATAAATATACATCTGAGGGCATCCGAAGCCATCTTCTCTCAAAGACCAAAGGCCACCATAGGGATTGAAGCAATATACAGTTATTTCTGGTGAAACTGTAATGCCTAGCACAAAATACACAAGATAAATTTAATAAATAATGTTGGGAAAAACATATTTAATTCCAATTATGCACAACCATTATTTTCCTAAGCTGTTCATAGCTAAGTACCACAGTCTTTTTGAAAAGCAATAAAAATTGGTTTCCTCACATTTTTGGAGGCTCAAAGCACCCGCTGGAGTAGTCAGTGCCCTTAGTTTATTGTGAAGTCCTCCCCCGGGACTGCGGAGACTGTTTTCACCACTTCCTTTCTATGGTGCGCCCTCTGTGCCTTTTCCTTTTTTTGTGACTTTGTCTGTTAAAGACTTTTAAGTCAGGCTACACTAAGGCCAAATCTGCCATCCTCAAATACCAACACATGCACAAATTCTGGGCGCCAGATTTCAACATAAGAATTTCGGGGAGGCATAGCTCTTAACGTGGTTAAAAGACCCAGTGTGGGACCTGGCAGACAGCAGGAATTTGTTCATGGAAATATTGTGATGATTAAATTTAGTCAAAGGCTTCCTATAAATCAAAAGTGATTCTACTTTGTCTTTTAAATTGTTCCTTCAGTCTCTTGCAGAGCTTGCTTGAGAAGAAAAATAGCATGTAGACAGGGCACAAGCCATCCCAGCATGAAGCGAGAGCACAAAGAAAGAAGATAAAGAGTCCTGCTAAAGGAAGGTATTCTCTGAGCTCATTTACAGATTTAGCAAGAGCTTGTCACGAACTGAAAAATAAATGACCAGAAGAAAAGGTGATGCTATAAACGGCATCAAATCTTTTTAGAAGAAAAATGAAAAACATAAGGAAGTATATTTGGAATCCAGGTGATGTGACATTGACTCATTGGGCCAAGCAGGAAAGCTATTATAAAGGAACATTTTAGGACGGAGGAGATGACTCAGGGGCTAACGCGCTTGCTGGGTAAGTGCTTGGATTTACGATGAATCCGAATGCCCACGTCCAGCACGTATTATGAATCTGTAATCATAGTGTTCTATGATGAGATGGAAAGTGAGGTCAGAATAATTCATGCAAGCTCACGGGGCAGTTAACCTGGTATAGACAGTAATAAAGCAGATACTCTGACTCTGAAAAGGATGAAGGCAAGAATCATCTCTCAATGCTTTTTTCTGACCTCCACCCATGCATCAAAGCACCAATGTACATCATGGTCCTGCATACATGTACACACACACACACACAGAGAGAGAGAGAGAGAGTGAGAGAGAGAGAGAGAGAGAGAGAGAGAGAGAGAGAGGGAGGGAGGGAGGGAGGGAGGGAGGGAGGGAGGGAGAGAGAAAGAGAGAGAGATGCACACACACACAGCCTATATGTAATTTTGAATAACAAAATTGCAACATTTACATGAAAATCTGGCAGTCAGGTTTTGAATGACAACAGAAGACACACATCAAACTTGTGATCTTTGAAGGTGTTTTTGTTTGGTGCCTCCTCCTCTTCTTTGTGGCTCTTTTTTCTTTTATTTATATATACCCATCTCTCTCTCTTTCATAAAAATAAGTTCAATATCTGTCTCTTAGGAGTCAAAGTTTGCTGTTGAATTACCAGTGTAAGAATAACATTTATATGCTTATATATTACTTTTACTGTAATTGCAAATTACCAAGTAATATATTCTGAGAGTCTTAAAATTCTTGTCTTTCTTTTACAAAGAAAAGAATACGTAATTTTCATGAGGGTTCCCTACTAGGAGGAGACATATATAGATCAGTCTTAGAGCATCATGAAGCACACTGCATCGCCTCATCAATTCTCTCTTTTGGTAAAAGATATACAGATAAGAAGAAAGAAAGAGAATGAGAGAATGAAAGAGAAAGAATATATGGTAGAGATATAATAAGTAGCTGGATAACTAGATAAATAGCAGATATATGATAGATAATGATTACAAGTATATCACACATTTACATATATTATATGGTGTAATATAAAAATTACTACTGATAGACTGTAATTTCTTGAAAAATATATACACCTCTTTTTCACAAAAGTTGATATTTCCATGTGAAACACATACCCGATTTTGAGTGCCAACTACGTACCTAGACTTATTCTAGCACTAACATAGATTATTCAGTGGTGATGGATTCCCATATTACAAGCAAAAATAGAATGGTAGATTGAAGAGGGACGCCAAAAAGAAATCCTACACTAGCTCAGAATTTCGCATAATAATGGGTTAGTTATTTAGGGGTAGACTCCCGGATCACAGTCCTCTGCATGAACGGAGAACAGCAATGGAATCCCGCGGCCAGAAGGGAAAGCAAGTGTGTGCTTTATGTCAGCATTTATAGTATGAGATCATGCCCAAGGGGGCTGGTATCTCAAAGGCTATTGGCTGAAGGAGCTCCCACAGCAGTAGATATCTTTCTATTGTAGATACCACTTTCTGCTGTGGTCTTAACATCCTTCACTTTGAAACAAGGAATATCAGTCAGAAAAATAAAAATTTGAAGATGAAGAATTGATGCCGTGCTACATAAGCTGAAGCAGAGGATGGAAGCTAGGGAAGCATGCAGGCAGGTATATTTCCAGCTGAATAGTGTTGACAGTGAAGTCCATGGAGCGCTAGGAGGTTAAGGATTAAGTCAGTCAACAGCCAAGGGAGCTGAGACAGAGGCCATAGGAGGAACAGTTAGAATAGAAAGATAGGGGCTTGGGGAGGGGAGTACTCAGGAAGGCTGAGGAAGGGGAAATGGTGACTTTAAGAAAAAGAAGGTGATGGGGAAAGGAGACAATTATGAATGGATCCAGAAAGTTAAAGTTCTAAAAATTCTTTTTTTCCCCCGAGACAGGGTTTTTCTGTAGCTTTGCAGCCTGTCCTGGTACTAGCTCTTGTAGACCAGGCTGGCCCTTGAACTCAAAGAGATCTGCCCACCTCTGCCGAATGCTGGGATTAAAGGCATGCACCGCCACCACCTGGCTAAGATTCTAAACATGAATATATTCACTTATGATGGAGGAGAGTTATCTGTCTATGTTTCTTTCATTGGTTAATTAATAAAGAAAACTGCCTTGGCCCTTTAAGAGAACAGAAAATTAGGTAGGTGGAGTAGACAGAACAGAATTGTGGGAACAAGGAAGTAGAGTTGGGGAGACGCTTCAGGCAGTCGCCATGTGAGTCTCCATGCTGCTCCTCTCCGAGATGGACGCAGGTTAAGATCTCTCCTGGTAAGCCACACCTTGTGGTGCTACCCAGATTACTAAATATGGGTTAAAGGAAGATGTGAGAATTAACCAATAAGAGGCTGAAACTATGGGCCAGGCAGTATTTAAAAGAATACAGTTTCCGTGTAATTATTTTGGGTAAAGCTAGCCGGGTGGTGGGATGCAGCCCCGCCGCTTCGCACTACACACTTAGTAGTATTAAGTCAATTATTGTTTACATTTTAAAATAAAGACATAAATTTGAGTTTTGTGCATGACAATAGATATGGATCTATTTTCATTTTTCTAGATGTTGACATCCAGTTATGTTAGCACCACTTGTTGAAAGGCTTTCTTTTTCTATTGTATATTTTTAGCTTTTTTGTCCAAAATCAGGTATTCATAGGTGTGAGAATTAATATCTGGGTTTTCAGTTCTATTCCACTGGTCAACCTGTCTGTTTTTATACCAATAGAAAGCTGTTTATATTACTGTAGTCCTACAATAGAGCTTGATGTCAGGGATGGTGATGCCTCCGGAAGTTCCTTTATTGTACAGATTCTTTTGGCTATCCTAATTTTTTTCCATATGAAGTTGATTATTGTTCTTTCAAGGTCTGAGAAGAATTGTGTTTGGATTTTTATGGAGATTTTATTGAATCTGTAGATTGCTTTTAGTAGGATTACCATTTTTATTATGTTGTTCCTACCTATCCAAGGGCACAGAAGTTCTTTAGATTTTCTGGTATATTCTTTAATTTCTTTCATCAAAAACTTAAAGTTCTTGTTGAACAGGTTTTTTACCTCTTTGGTGAGTATTACCCCAAGGTATTTTATGTTATTTGTGGTGATTGTGAATGGTGATATTTCTCTGATTTCTTTCTCAGCTTCTTTATCATTTGTATATAGGAGGGCTATCATTTTTTTAGTTGCTTTTGTACCCTGCCACATCACTGAAGGTGTTTATCAGCTCTATGAGTTTTCTTGTAGAATTCTTGGGGTCAATTATGTATATTATCATATCATCTGCCAATAACGAAAGTCCAGTTGAAGAGTGGGAGGAGTGAGAATATGAACAATGAGGTCAAGATCATGTTTTTGTATGACCAAAACAATGTCTTTCTGTATACATATATTTCTTCTGTATATATTTATTCTGTATATAACTCTTTGTTCAGTATAAATTTATTCTCTATATCTTTCTGTACATATACATTTCTTCTGGCTGTAATAGTCAGTTTGAACTGGAAATAAATAGGTCTTTTAAAAATAAAAAAAAAAAAAAGATCATGATGGGGACACCCACTGAAACAGTTTATCTTAGCCAATGGGAGCTCACCAACTCCAGCTGGACAGGGAAGGAAAAAGCATATGACCAAACTAGACATTCTGAATGTAAATGACAATGTATGGTTGGGGCGGACTGAGGGTCACTGGCAGTGGCACCAGAATTTCCCCTGCTGCTTGTACTGACTGTTCGGGAACCCGTTCTCTTTTGATGGATACGTTGCTCAGTCTAGACAGAGTAGGGAGGGTCTTGGACCTTCCCCAAAGCAATGTGCCTTACCCCTGCTGAGGAGTGGATGGGGTGGGGAAGGGAAGGTGAAGGGATGGGAGGAGGGGAGACAGTGGGAACTGGGATTGGTATGTAAAATGAAAAAAGATTTTTTTAAAAATAAAAATTAATAAAAAAGGAAATAAATTTGATAGTTTGTCAGTATATAAATTACTTTCTTGAGAAAGTGTTCTCTAATCATTTAATATGTCAAATATTTGCTTTTAATTTATATTTTTATTCATGAATATTAGTGTATATTTTAATATTTTTCAACACAATATTTTTTATGCATAGACATAGTAATATCAATGAAATCCAACTTCTTTATATACACAATTATCAATATCAAGTAATATACTTCATGTGTTTTGAATATCTGTATATATTTGTTGGTTTTCACTTACGTGATTATTTTCTTTTTTTTTTTTTAATTTTTTATTTATTTATTTATTTTTTATTTTTTTTATTTTTTTTTATATTTAAAAATTTCCATCTCCTTCCCTCCTCCTCCCCCCTCCCTCCCCTCCTTCTCCCCCTTCCCTCCCCTCCCCTCCACCCATACCTCCCCTCCCTCCCTCTCAAGGCCAAGGAGCCATCAGGGTTCCCCACTCTATGCTAAGACCAAGGTCCTCCCAACTCCCCCCAGGTCCAGGAAGGTGATCGACCAAGCTGAGAAGGCTCCCACAGAGCCCGTCCATGAAGAACAATCAGAGCCCAGAGCCATTGTCCTTTGCTTCTCAGTCAGCCCCCGCTGTTGGCCACACTCAGAGAGACGGGTTTGGTCGCATGATCCATCAGTCCCATTCCAACTGGAGTTGGTGATCTCCCATTAGTTCTGTCCCACCGTTTCCATGAGTGAACGCACCCCTCTCGTTCCTGACTTTCTCCCTCATGTTCTCGCTCCTTCTGCTCCTCATCGGGACCTTGGGAGCTCAGTCCAGTGCTCCAATGTGGGGCTCAGTCATCTTCCCCATCTGTCGCCAGCTGGAGGTTCCCTCACGGTCCTGACTTTCTTTCTCATGTTCTCTCTCCTTCTGCTCCTCATCAGGACCTTGGGAGCTCAGTCCGGTGCTCCAAGGTGGGGCTCTGTCATTTTCTTCATCTATCGTCAGGTGGAGATTCTATGGTGATATGCAAGAAATTCATCAGTATGGCTATAGGAACTGGCCTTTTCAGGCTCCCTCTCCTCAGCTGCCCAAGGAACTAACTGGGGGCGTCTCCCTGGAAACCTGGGAACCCCTCTAGGGTCAAGTCTCTTGACAACCCTCAGGTAGCTCCTTAAATTAAGATATATGCTTCCCTGCTCTCATATCCACCCTTCCTATATCCCAAGCACCCCATTCCTCCGAGCTCCCCCTGCTCTCCCCTTCACACTTTTCTCTCCCCATCTTCCCTTGGCCCAGTCTTGCCCAACCCTCAAGTTCCCAATTTTGCCTGGCGATCGTGTCTACTTCCAATATCCAGGAGGATTACTATATCTTTTTTGGGAGTTCACCTTCTTATTATCTTCTCAAGGATCCCAAACTTATAGGCTCGATGTCCTTTAATCATGGCTAGAAACCGAATATGAGTGAGTACATCCCATGTTCATCTTTGTGGGTCTGGGTTACCTCACTCAGAATAGTGTTTTCTATTTCCATCCATTTGCCTGCAAAATTCAAGATGTCATTGTTTTTTACCGCTGAGTAGTATTCTAGCATGTATATATTCCACAGTTTCTTCATCCATTCTTCCACTGAAGGGCATCTAGGCTGTCTCCAGGATCTGGCTATTACAAATAATGCTGCTATGAACATAGATGAGCATATGCTTTTGTTGTATGATTGGGCATCTCTTGGGTAGATTCCCAATAGTGGAACTGCTGGGTCCTGGGGTAGGTTGATCCCGAATTTCCTGAGAAACCGCCACACTGCTTTCCAAAGTGGTTGCACAAGTTTGCATTCCCACCAGCAATGGATGAGTGTGCCCCTTACCCCACAACCTCTCCAGCAAAGGTTATTATTGGTGTTTTGGATTTTAGCCAATCTGACAGGTGTAAGATGATATCTCAAAGTTGTTTTGATTTGCATTTCCCTGATAGCTAGGGAGGTTGAGCATGACCTTAAGTGCCTTTTGGCCATTCGAACTTCTTCTGTTGAGAATTCTCTGTTCAGTTCAGCGCCCCATTTTTTAATTGGGTTAATTGGCATTTTACCGTCTAGTCTCTTGAGTTCCTTATATATTTTAGAGATCAGACCTTTGTCAGTTGCAGGGTTGGTGAAGATCTTTTCCCAGTCAGTAGGCTGCCTTTGTGTCTTAGTGACAATGTCCTTTGCTTTACAGAAGCTGCTCAACTTCAGGAGGTCCCATTTATTCAATGTTGCCCTTAAAGTCTGTGCAGCTGGGGTTATGCATAGGAAACGGTTCCCTGTGCCCATTTGTTGTAGAGTACTTCCCACTTTCTCCTCTATCAAGCTCAATGTGTTCAAATTAATATTGAGGTCTTTAATCCATTTGGACTTGAGTTTTGTGCATGGTGATAGATATGGATCTACTTTCATTCTTCTACAGGTTGACATCCAGTTATGCCAGCACCATTTGTTGAAGATGCCCTCTTTCTTCCATTGTGTACTTTTGGCTCCTTTATCAAAAATCAGGTGTTCATAGGTTTGTGGTTTAAGATCCGGGTCTTCTATACGATTCCATTGGTCAACTTCTCTGTTTTTATGCCAATACCAAGCCGTTTTCAATACTGTAGCTTTGTAATAGAGTTTGAAGTCAGGGATGGTAATGCCTCCAGAAGTACCTTTATTGTATAAGATTTTTTTGGCTATCCTGGGTTTCTTGTTTTTCCATATAAAGTTGATTATTGTCCTCTCAATCTCTGTGAAGAATTTTAATGGGACCTTGATTGGGATTGCATTGAATCTATAGATTGCTTTTGGTAGAATTGCCATTTTTACTATGTTGATCCTCCCAATCCACGAGCAGGGGAGATCCTTCCATTTTCTGGTATCCTCTTCAATTTCTTTCTTCAAAGACTTAAAGTTCTTGTCAAATAAATCCTTCACTTCCTTGGTTAGCGATACTCCCAGATATCTTATGCTATTTGTGGCTATTGTGAAAGGTGATACTTCTCTGATTTCCCTCTCTGCTTCCTTATCCTTTGTGTATAGGAGGGCGACTGATTTTTTGGAGTTGATCTTGTATCCTGCCACGTTACTGAAGGAGTTTATCAGCTGTAGGAGTTCTTTGGTGGAGTTTTTGGGGTCGCTTATGTATACTATCATATCATCTGCAAATAATGAAAGTTTAACTTCTTCCTTTCCAAATTGAATCCCCTTGATTCCCTTATGTTGTCTTATTGCTATTGCTAGAACTTCAAGCACTATATTGAAGAGATAAGGAGAGAGTGGACAGCCTTGTCGTGTTCCTGAATTTAGTGGGATAGCCTTGAGTTTCTCTCCATTTAATTTGATGTTAGCTGTCGGCTTGCTGTAAATAGCTTTTATTATATTTAGGAATGACCCTTGTATCCCTAATCTCTCCAAGACCTTTATCATAAAAGGGTGCTGAATTTTGTCAAATGCTTTTTCAGCATCTAATGAGATGACCATATGGTTTTTTCCTTCAGTTTGTTTATATGATGGATTACATTAATAGATTTTCGTATGTTGAACCAGCCCTGCATCTCTGGGATGAAGCCTACTTGATCGTAATGGATAATTTTTCTAATGTGTTCTTGGATTCGGTTTGCCAGTATTTTATTGAGAATTTTTGCGTCAATGTTCATGAGTGAGATTGGCCTGTAATTCTCTTTCTTGGTTGAGTCTTTGTGTGGTTTAGGTATCAGGGTAACTGTAGCTTCATAGAAGGAATTTGGCAGTGACTCTTGTGTTTCTATATTATGAAATACCTTAAGGAGTATAGGTATTAGGTCTTCTTGGAAGTTCTGGTAGAATTCCGCATTGAAACCATCTGGTCCTGGGCTCTTTTTGGTAGGGAGGTTTCTGATAACAGTTTCTAATTCTTCACGACTAACAGGACGATTTAGAGCATTTACCTGGTCCTGGTTTAACTTTGGTATATGGTATTTATCTAAAAAACTGTCCATTTCTTTTACATTTTCCAATTTTGTGGCATACAGGCTTTTGTAGTAAGATCTACTGATTTTCTGAATTTCCTCTGTGTCTGTGGTTATGTCCCCCTTTTCATTTCTGATCTTGTTAATTTGCGTGTTCTCCCTCTGCCGTTTGATTAGTTTGGCTAAGGGTTTGTCAATCTTGTTGATTTTCTCCAAGAACCAGCTTCTCGTTTCATTGATTCTTTGGATTGTTTTCTGTGTTTCTATTTTGTTGATTTCTGCCCTCAGTTTGATTATTTCCAGTCTTCTACTTCTCCTAGGTGAGTCTGCTTCTTTTTTTTCCAGAGCTTTCAGGTGTGCTGTTAAGTCACCAATGAGTGCTTTCTCCGTTTTCTTTAAGTGGGCACTTAGTGCTATGAACTTTCCTCTTAGCACTGCTTTCATTGTGTCCCATAGGTTTGAGTATGTTGTGTCTTTGTTTTCATTAAATTCAAGAAAGACTTTAATTTCTTTCTTTATTTCTTCCTTGACCCAGGTGTGGGTCAGTAGTTGACTGTTCAGTTTCCATGAGTTTGTGGGCCTTCTGGGGGTAGCATTGTTGTTGAATTCTAATTTTAATCCATGGTGATCCGATAAGACACAGGTGGTTACTAATATTTTTTTGTAACTGTGGAAGTTTGCTTTGTTACCAAGTATATGGTCAATTTTCGAAAAGGTTCCATGAGCCGCAGAGAAGAAGGTATATTCTTTCCTATTTGGGTGGAATGTTCTATAGATGTCTGTTAAGTCCATTTGGTTCATTACCTCCATTAAGTCTTTCAATTCTCTGTTAGGTTTCTGTCTGATTGACCTGTCCATTGGTGAGAGAGGAGTGTTGAAGTCTCCAACTATTAGTGTGTGTGGTTTGATGGCTGCCTTGAGTTCTAGAAGTGTTTCTTTTACATAAGTGGGAGCTTTTATATTAGGGGCATAGATATTCAGGATTGAGACTTCATTCTGAAGGATTTTTCCTGTTATGAGTATAAAGTGTCCCTTTCCATCTCTTCTGATTGATTTTAGTTTGAAGTCAACTTTGTTGGAAATTAGTATGGCCACACCCGCTTGTTTCTTAGGGCCATTTGCTTGATAAACCTTTTCCCAACCCTTTACTCTGAGTAGGTGCCTGTCTTTGTGGTTGAGGTGTGTTTCTTGTAAACAGCAAAATGTTGGATTCTGTTTTCGTATCCAGTCTCTTAGCCTGTGCCTTTTTATAGGTGAATTGAGTCCATTGATATTAAGTGATATTAATGACCAGTGGTTGTTAACTTCAGTCATTTTTAGTAGTAGAGTTTGTGTGTTTCCCTTCTTCTAGTTGTGCTGGTGAAGGGTCGCTAGATGCCTGAGTTATTGTCGGCGTTGTTGGACTCCTTGGTTTGTGATTTTCCTTCTATTACTTTCTGCAAGGCTGGATTTGTGGCTGCGTATTGTTTAAATCTGTTTTTGTCCTGGAATATCTTGTTTTCTCCATCAATGGTGAATGCAAGCTTTGCTGGGTATAATAGTCTAGGCTTGCATCCATGTTCCCTAAGTGTCTGTAGCACATCTATCCAAGCTCTTCTGGCTTTCATGGTTTCCATTGAGAAATCAGGTGTAATTCTGATAGGTTTCCCTTTATATGTTACTTGACCTTTTTCCTTTGCAGCTCTTAATATCTGTTCTTTATTCTGTATGTTTTGTGTTTTGATTATTATATGGCGTGGGGATGCTTTCTTTTGATCCAGTCTATTTGGTGTTCTGTAGGCTTCTTGTACCTTCATAGGAACATCCTTCTTTAGGTTGGGGAAGTTTTCTTCTATAATTTTGTTGAATATGTTTTCTGGGCCTTTGAGTTGTAATTCTTCTCCTTCTTCTACCCCAATTATTCTTAGGTTTGGTCTTTTCATGGTGTCCCAGATTTCCTGAATGTTTTGTGTTAAGAATTTGTTAGATTTGTTTAGTTCTTTAATCTGTGAGTTTATTTCCTCTATAGTATCTTCAGAGTCCGAGATTCTTTCTTCCATCTCTTGTATTCGGTTGGAAATACTTGTCTCTGAAGTTTCTGTTCGTTTACTCAGAGTTTCCATTTCCAGTCGTCCCTCAGATTGTGTTTTCTTCAATACCTCCATTTCATTTATCAGGTCTTGTACTGTTTCCCTTACCTGTTTGATTGCTTTTTCTTGTTTTTCTTGTTTTTCTTGGGTATCTTTGAGAGATTTATTTATTTCGTCTACCTTTTTGTTTGTCATCTCCATTTCTTTATGGCAGTTTTTTACCTCCTGTTTAAGGTCCTCTATTATTTTCATAAAGTACTGTTTAATGTCGGTTTCTTCTATATCTTCTGGGGTAGGGTGTTCAATTCTTGTTGTTTCGGGATGTCTGGCTTGTGGTGATGTCATGTTGCCTTTCATGTTGTTGGAGGAGCTCCTGCATGGGCGCCTGCCCATCTCTTCCCCCCAAAGAACGATGGATCCTCCTGCAGACTGTCAGGTCCCCTTGCAGGCCAAGCAGCTCTCAGACAAAGGCCTACCTTGCTCCGGGCAGTCAAATGAAGGAGGGGACCTCCCACCGGCCTGGGTGCACACAATTCCAGGTCCCCAGAGCCCAAACAGGCTGAGCTGTGGGATTTTGTGGCCCCAAAGAGGGGAGGATGAGGCAGGGGGAGGGGGGGAGGATTCTGGGTGCAAGCTGGGAAGGGACAGGAAGAGAGAGGCAGTATCCAGGGAGAATAACCCCTGCAGGAAGAGCAGGAAGTGTGCTGGTGGCAGGGGGAGTTGTGGAGAGTCGGTGGTCCCTCTCCGGGCAGCTGCCGCGGTTCGGGCACTCACTCCTCACTCACCCCAAAGATCGATGGATCCTCCTGCAGACTTTCAGGTCCCCTTGCAGGCCAGCAGCTCTCAGACAAAGGCCTACCTTGCTCCGGGCAGTCAAATGAAGGAGGGGACCTCCCACCGGCCTGGGTGCACTCAATTCCAGGTCCCCAGAGCCCAAACAGGCTGAGCTGTGGGATTTTGTGGCCCCAAAGACAGGAGGATGAGGAAGGGGGAGGGGGGGAGGATTCTGGGTGCAAGCTGGGAAGGGACAGGGAGAGAGAGGCGGTATCCGGGGAGAATAACCCCCCAAAGAACAATGGATCCTCCTGCAGACTGTCAGGTCCCCTTGCAGGCTAAGCAGCTCTATTTTATTCATTTTGCTGTACATGGCACGATTTCATCCCTTAAGACCTATGGTGTATATGTGAATTATTTATATGTCTATAAATGTACATATACATATATATATATTACATACATACATATTATTGTAAAATATATGTTATATATATAACATACAGTATCCATGTATGTATAAAATTTTCTTTATTTAAAATCCTATGAGGGACACCTAAAGTGTCCTAAATCTTAACTATTGTGCTTAATGTCACAATAAACACGAATACTCAAGAATCCCTTGGATACGCTTTTCTTTGGAAATATACTCAGAAATAAGATAAGTAGGTAAGATTACTTTGTAATTGTTAAGGTATTTTCATTCAGTAAGACAGAACAGTTGTGCTAAATGTACTTCCCATTTAGAATTTTAAGAATTCAGTTTTTGAAGAAATGGGAAAGTACTTAATTCCATGATCTGCCTTTAGATCTCATTATAGGATATAGTTCAAAGATTAGGTAGATGACTTTATTGTCTTTATTAAAGAGCAATGAAATTATGACATTTATAGTTATTTAGTTAGAAAATGTAATAAGCCTGACGCAGAAAGACAAGAATCACATTTCTTCTCTCATATAGTAATTAAAGACTTTTATCTAATCTACATGGGAAGTAGAAAAACACAAGATCTTCTGAATAAATTGGGAGCATGGAGACCATGGGAGAGGAGAGAAGAGGAGGAGAGAAGAAGGGAAGGGAGCAGAGAAAAATGCAGAGCTCAATAAAACCAATAAGAAATTAAAAAAGAAATTAAAAGACTTTGACCTGAACATAAAATAGTGACCAATGCAGGCTGTAAAATAAGTGATTGATATGAATAAAGATGTAGTATATTTGATTTTTGTATAGTAAAATTGAAGATTATAACATACTGACACACACTAATATGTACAATAATACATGTTAATAAAAAATTAAGAATGGGCATGGAGGAATTTATATGTTCTAGTGTTAAGAAACTCCATGGTATTTATTTGATTCTGCTGTCTGAAAATTCTACCTATTATTTTAGAAATACTAGTAAATTTATTCAAAACACTTTTAAAAGTTAAGCACTCAGTGATAAATAAAAAATGAAATTGATCAAACCAAGATTAAATGAAGGTAATGTTAAGATAGTAGGACTTTTATTTCAATTCTATGTTCATTGTCCAGGGACTCTCTAGATCATTTCTACTTATTACAGATTTTGATTTAATAGTATTTTATGTCATTTGATTACACAGTGGTGAACTTCTATAACACTGGTCAGGCATAGTAGTTTTTGAGTAGGATTTCTTTGTTCGTTTTCACTAGAAATAGAAGGTTAGAAGACACACCACCTTGAAACAATTCTGCTTCCCCTACCTCTTAGTTTACCAAAAGAGCATTAGGGTAACAGGCATATTACACTCAGTTTTACCTGGGTTGTGGTGGCTCAAATGCTGGTCATCACACTACTAAGGAAAATGCTTACTGATACTTATTTCCAGACTACTCCTTCCAATTCCAGGTTTCCTCAACTTTACTTATCTGGCTTCCCATTGATTTACTGATGCTTTGCTGTGTGTCATGCCTGAATCATTTAAAACTCCTCATTCCATCAGCGATGCCAGCGACTTTTCTTCTAGAGACTTAAAACCCTTTGGATTCTAAATCTTGGAATAGGAATATCATCCTTAAAATCATCTATCATAAATTTTATGTGTGTATGGGTGTAAGGTTTGAGTACAACATCTGGTTGCTATAGATATGCTTCATTATAAAGAGTCCAATCTCATTTATTGCGAAATTGGACTTAGCTTAGTTGAAGGATGTACTATAATGTTTAATAATCTCCAGTTTTACAGAAGTCTATTTGTATATAGTTTTTACCACTCTATTTTCCTTAAAATAGGCAAATCATTAGGCAAAATGTATTCTCCATTATGGAAATTGTCTACCCAAGGCAGATAAATTTGAAAACAATACCCCAATCAACACTTATGTCCACTGAAAAAACAATGCCTTCTTCATATTCAATATCTTCTTCAATCTCATCCAACCTAGGAGAACTATGTGGTACATCCTAGTCAGACCCAAGTGGCACATTATTTCGAGGTTCACAGCAACACTCTTTATTTCTTGAATAACTTACCATCAAAGTAGAAAAGTGATTGAAAATATATTAGAGACAAGGTTGAATGATTCTACCATTCATTTTTTATTATCTTATTTAATTTGATTAAAATACATAGAAACTCGTGTCTGTGGAGTTGTCTTTTAAGGCAAGCACCAGCTGGGTCATGGTGACATTTTGAATTATAGCAATTCTTTTCCTTGTTTAAAGGCAAGATAGTTTAATATAATTTTCACAGTAGTCCTAGTATGAATTTTTCCAAAAACATCTCTATCAAGTGTTTAGGCTCAATTGTTTACTAGGGAAGACATCCAAGGAAGTAGAAGGGAAGAATCAAGAAGAGTAGCAAATATAGATATAAGGTTGATATATAAGCAATGAATGTGGATTTCTGAGATATGTATAGAATTATTACCACAACTGCTAATAAGGAGAGTGAGAGATCTGAGTTTTAAACCTGAATGTGCTCCCTGTGCAGGAGGAGAGCTACTTCCTGGGAGTTTTAAGTCCACAGTCAAGGGTTGGTATTGCATAGTGACTTCTTGAGTTGTTGTAAAAACTTTCTGATATATTGATTTCAAAAGTTAAGTCATCTTCCTTTCTTGGGTTACTGACAAGCAAGGTACATCCTTGAATAATGTCCTCTATGACTGAAGTCAAAGCAAGCCAACAGTTCAGAGGAGGCCAGATTAAGGGCTGTTGTCACATCATAGAAAGATAACACTCACAAAAAATCTCTCTCCATCTATCATCTATCTATCTATCTTTCTATCTATCTATCTATCTATCTATCTATCTATCTATCTATCTATCTATCTATCATCTATTATGTTATTTTGTAAATATATATGCTATTTATATATTATATAATAAATCTATTTTATAGACAGTATGCATATCATATAAATTTGTTATATATATATATATATATATATATATATATGAATATGTAGTCTCTCTATGGAAATTAATATTAGTAAAAGTTGTTGATTTTTTCTTGCCTTGATCCCTAATAGCAGGTAACATACCATTCCTCTCAAATTCACTAGGGATATATAAACTCCATTTCTCACAACTCTAGTTTGCTGCTCAGACAATTCCTATACTTGTTGTGTTTACAGAATAAAATAATGAGGAGATGGAAGCCCCTTTACCAAGAAATTGTATAACTCATTAAATCACTGTTTATGACAACCAACCTTGCTCTTTCTTCATGGGGATGGCAAAGACTGAAAACATTGGCTTATTGTCTCTGAATGTTCACACACAAACACACAACACACACACTCGTACACATGAACATACATACACACAAAATATCCTTTGTTTAACACACACACCACACAATTTTACAGGATTGCAACAACATGGTCCAAGACATAAATGTCCCCAGAGAGGGCTTGCAAACATGTGTGAAGAGGAGCTTAGTTCTACAAGGTTTAAAGTGTGCTTGTCTTATTTGATTCTCATGGTTTTTTCCCCTGGAAGTTGCGTCTTATGACCTGTGGTTCTCACCAAGTTCCAGTTAGGTAGTTTGTATCTTAATTTTCCCTGCTATTGTAACTCTAGTTTGGTAACCATATTTAAAAAAAATTCTTCTGTTTAATAACCAACCACATATGGTAATCTTAGCCTATATGATTTCTGTACAATTTATGAGTAGATATTTTGGGAAAAAATATTTTTAAAAGATTAAACTTCTCTGCCCAAATGCTTCTGTTTCTCTCTCCTAAGTCTCTTTCTCTCTCTCTCTTCCTTCCTCCCTGTCTGTCTTTCTTACTTTCTTCCTTCTTTTCCTTCTTCCCTTTCTCCTTTTCTTTCTTGCATTGTCTGTCTCCCTCCCTTCCCTCATCCTTTTTGTCTTCCATATCTTCATTACTTTTTTCTCTGTTTTTATGATTTGTGTGTGTGTGTGTTTGAGATAGACAGACAGACAGACAGACAGACAGACACACACACACACACACACAGAGAGAGAGAGAGGTTTATGCTCTGCATCAAGGCAATGAATACGAGTTATTAAAGAAGATATAAAGCTAATAGATTTTTCTAGTTTTAACTCTGTCATGGACTATTCATTTTGGGGTGGATAGGTAAGTGACCACATATATTAATAGTGAAAGAATCAATTTCAATGTGAAACTTCACTTCTTCAGTTTCAAACGACTATATTGACACTGAAGTTAATTGAGATGTATACCTTTTTATCTCGTTAATTATTGTGTATTTTTTACTTGAAACATCAAAATTGAATTAATCATTAAAATTAGGTTGAGAATCTAGTTCCTCAAAGTTAACCAGATGATAACACTTTCCTTTTATTATTTGAAAAATAGAAAATAGGTAAATAATAAGACTATTAGCTTTTGAGGACTTTCATAATACAACACCATATTGAATGACTTTGACAACAGGTATTTCTTCTCTCCTGTCTGGAGAATGAAAAACCCATGCTCAGCCTGCCTGGATTGGCTTCTTTGAAACGACTTTCCTTGTTTATAGATGGCCATGTTCCCATTTGTTTCATGTACAAGTTCCCCTGGGACACAAGTTCCTTTGTGTCCCGTTCTCTCTTTCCCAGGAGGCCATCAGTCAGCTCAGATGATGTCACCTCTGTCTCACCACAATCTCTCTCTTTAAAGTTCCTGTCTCCAAATATAGTCACCTTTCTAGTCCCTAGGAGTGGGACATTCACATATGAATTTTAAAAGTTCTGTCTTATAATTTTGCCACAAGAATGTCTGAAGAGTATTCAGAACACTCAACAGGTTTTAGAGACACTATGTTATTATTTTCTTCTCTTGTCTGTAAAAAAAATATGCTTGATTCGAACAAAATCCTCATCATATTTTTTATAAATCAGAGAATTAATAGAAAATGCCAGAGGCCAATAATTACTTTACAACAAGTATTTAAAGTATAATGCTTATCATTTTTATTATGACTCAAGAATGTTAATCACTTTATTATCTATAATGAAAATGTAATTATCATTAAAATTAATCCTTCAAGCTACATTTTTAAAGTGTATTTGCTCCTTCAAACATACTTCTGATTTTACCGTCTGGTTAGAATATATTTTAGCTAATGGACTAATGGGAAATTTTTATGCCTGTGAGATCAATTTATTTTACTTACATTTTGCTGACAGCTTAAGAGAAAAGACACTTTTTTAGTAAGTCAAAGTGAGACTTCATGAAAGATAAGACTTGTTGAACACTCTACTATCTTAATTTCTTTTGTACCAGAGAAGAGAAAGCTGGAGATATTTGTGATAGGCTGATGTAGCAGAACAGAAACCACGATACGGGGTTACGAGCCTGTATTACCTTCTGCTTAAAGAATGGTGTTGAAATAGTCACTGGGGCATTCACGCTTCTCTTGTTGAGTGACCCCGGGAGCTTTTCAGCCTTTCTGAGCATCTGCTTTCACCGGTGGGTGAAATTCACCTGATGGTGAAACCTAGACACTGGGCTCCTCACCGTGTCCTGCTTCTTTACTCCAAAGTGGTAAGGACCGCTTACTTTGCACAACATAAAGAGGGTTAAATGGACATAATCCTAGTGGAGATTTATGAGAGGTCATTTTCCACGCCATTGCCACTCCTATCAATGGTAGTTTGTTTTTTGTTTGATTTGTTTTTTTTTTTTTTTTTTTTTGAACAGGGAGTGGTACTTCTTGCTTTTACTAAGTGAACATCACATAGAAATCTAGAAAACAGTCTGTACATTAAGAAAGACCAAGTCCTTCACATTATCATCATCTTACAATGTGATCTCTAAATCTTAGATAATTATCAAATTTCATTGTGTTGAGATAGATACCTGCCTGGTAGTGCCATGGCCCACCAATGAGTCTGCTGTATGGGACTGCCCTCTACTTTCTTTTTTTTTCCAGTTTATTTATTTTTTATTAAAAATTGCCATCTCCTCCCCTCCTCCTCCCCCTTCCCTCCCCTCCCCTCCACCCACACCCCCACTCCCTCCCTC
This sequence comes from Arvicola amphibius, assembly GCF_903992535.2. Lineage (NCBI taxonomy): Eukaryota > Metazoa > Chordata > Mammalia > Rodentia > Cricetidae > Arvicola > Arvicola amphibius. The sequence goes on from NC_052058.2 coordinate 161,228,494, forward strand.
TTGAGGCCAAACAGCCATCAGGGTTCTCTACACTATGTTGAGACCAAGGTCCTCCCAACTCCCCCCAGGTCCAGGAAGGTGAGCAACCAAACTGACAAGGCTCACACAGAGCCCGTCCATGTCGTAGAGACCAAGCCCATCGCCATTGTCCTTGGCTCCTCGGTCAGCCTCCACCATCAGCCACCCTCAGAGAGTCCGATTTGGTCGCATGTTCCATCAGTCCCATTCCAAGAGGACTTGGTGGTCTCCCATTAGTTCTGTCCTGCCGTCTCAGTGGGTGAACGCGTCCCTCATGGTTCTGACTTTCTCATGATCTCTCTCCATCCGCTCCTCATCAGAACTTTGGGAGCTCAGTCTGGTGCTCCAATGTGGGGCTCTGTCTCTATCTCCATCCATCGCCAGGTGTAGGTTAAGGCTCACAGTGAGCCCGTCCATGCTGTAGAGTTCACATTCATTGCCTTTGTCCTTGGTTTCTCAGTCCTCCTCCACCGTCAGCCACATTCAGAGAGCCCGGTTTGGTCCCCTGTTCCATCAGTTCCATTCCAACTGGACTTGGTGGTCTCCCGTTAGATCTGTCCCACCGTCTCAATGGGTAAACGCACTCCTCACGGTCCTGACTTCCTTGCTCATGATCTCCCTCCTTTTGCTCCTCATCAGGACCTTGGGAGCTCAGTCCGGTGCTCCTATGTGGGGTTCTGTCATTTTCTCCATCCAATGCCAGGTGAAGGTTCTATGGTGATATGCAAGATATTCATGAGTATGGCAATAGGATCTGGCCATTTCTGGCACCCTCTCCTCAGCTGCCTAAGGACCTAGCTGGGGTCGTCTTCCTGGACACCTGGGAACCCCTCTAGAGTCAAGCCTCTGCCAACCGTAGAATGGCTCCCTTAAGTAAGATATATAATTCCTTGTTCCCATATCCACCCTTCCTATATCCCAACCATCCTATTCCCCCAAGCTCTTCCCATCCTCCACTTCACACTTTTCTCGCCCCATCCCCCCTCCCCTCATCCCACCCCACCCCTATGTTCCCATTTTTTGTCCAGCAATCTTGTCTACTTCCAGTATCCAGGAGGATAACTATATGTTTTTCTTTGGGTTCACCTTCTTATATAGCTTCTCTAGGATTTTTACGAATTATAGGCTCGATGTCCTTTATTTATGGCTAGAACCCAATTATGAGTGAGTACATCCCATGTTCATCTTTTTGGGCCTGGGTTACCTCACTCAGGATGGTGTTTTCTATTTCCCTCCATTTGCATGCAAAATTCAAGATGTCATTGTTTTTTACCGCTGAGTAGTATTTTAGCATGTATATATTCCACACTTTCTTCAACCATTCTTCCACTGAAGGGCATCTAGGTTGTTTCCAGGTTCTGGCTATTACAAAATGCTGCTATAAACATAGTTGAACAGATGCTTTTGTAATATGATTGGGCATCTCTTGGGTAAATTCCCAAGAGTGGGATTGCTGGGTCCTGGGGTAGGTGGATCCCAAATTTCCTGAGAAACCTCCACACTGCTTTCCAAAGTGGTTGCACAAGTTTGCATTCCCACCAGCAATGGATGAGTGTACCCCTTACTCCACATCCTCTCCAGCAAAGGCTATCATTGGTGTTTTTGATTTTAGCCATTCTGACAGGTGTAAGATGGTATCTTAACGTTGTTTTGATTTGCATTTCCCTGATTGCTAAGGAGGTTGAGCATGCCCTTAAGTGTCTTTTGGCCATTCGAACTTCTTCTGTTGAGAATTCTCTGTTCAGTTCAGTGCCCCATTTTTTAATTGGGTTCATTAGCATTTTAAAGTCTAGTCTCTTGAGTTCCTTATCATTTGGGAAATTCGCAGTGGTACTAATCCTGCTTTGTAAAATGTTGTGTCACATGCTAATTTATTTCTATGCCCATGCATACACATGGGCCCCCAATTGCTGCTCACAGGACAACTTGGAGTAGGTGCTCCTCTTACATCATGTGGGTTTGATGAATTTAACTCAGAGTTTGGCTTAAAGTGACTTTACCCATGAACTATCTGCTTTGTCCATCCAAATCATCATAATTTATCTTCCTCCTCGTCCTCTTCTTCCCTTCTCCTTTTCTTCTTCTTCTTCTTCTTCATTGTCATCTAGCACAAATGTGTTTTCCCTTTGCTTCTTGTCATAATATAGATGTATATTTTCCAAGTCAAAGTGACTAACCCCTTCCCTCACCCTATTCACCTACCAGGCTAATATCTCTCTGCTGTTTATTTTATAGGGTCTTTGGCCCTATAGCTAGAAATTATATATGTTCTGCATTTTAGTGGTATGTGAATTTATTTTTATAAGTAGTGATATTTAAATTTCTTATTCTTAGCATGATTTAGAAGAAGTTATGTGAAAAGTGTCTGTCTTCATTTACAGCCCAACAATGCAGAAAATAACAATAATGTCTTTTTACTTTAACAATGTGATATAGTGCCATGCTCTAATTCCTCCTGATTCTTAATTTTTGTTCTACCTTTTCCTTTACATATATATTTCTTTCCTATAATTCTACATTTCATTATTGAAAATTCCATTTGCATGCAGATACCTTTGTGCTGCTAAAGGTTGCTTAGCTGAAAAACTAAAAATAGCATATTAACCTCAAATGATAATAATTAAATCATAAAGTATTTCTGAAGAAGATTAAAATAGATAAATCAGAAAGTTCCCTTGAACATAAAGTGTATATTTTATAAATGTGTAAAACTTTCAAATAAAAATACTACAAATAAAAATAGAAAGCCAAAAATATCTTAATAAAATAAAAGTAAGTTATTATATATATATATATATATTCATAATAAATATTTCCACTCTAGTTGCTGCATTCTGTATGTGGGTTTTGGGGGTTGAGCAGATAGGCCCCAAGTCTAACACTATTGAATCTGCATCTACAAGAGCAAGTCATATTTGCCTATACTAAGCTATGCTCTCTTCAAGAATGGCCTTCTTAGGGTGACAGTGCTACTGTTATTTGTGAGGCTCCTATACTAGGAAATAATATCCAGAACATCACAGGACAAAGCATGCTTCACAATAGGTTCAAAGAAGACTGCTTAAAAGGAAATGAAAAGTAATTTTCCAATGTAGGTGTTGGCAAAGTTAAGTGACAAATAAGACACTGAACGAAACAAAGAAAGTAGGAACATAGGGAAGGGCTTACTTTGCTGTATTTGAAAGACAGAAGAAATATCCAACTATCAACTTTTAATAAAACCTGGGCCCACACAGCTCCGACTTTAATCTCCTTTGTCCCCCATGCACACTATGATGTATATCTTACACTCTTTACACTCCTTAACTCAGATTACGTTTATTGATAAATCTCTCGCCTTTTCAAGACATTGTAGCACACAGACTCTTCTACTTGCCTTCAAGTTCGTTACAGCCCTCACCCTGCATTTCACCCCATGGCAGGGATACATTGTTTACACAGAGAATGAATGGGCGAGTAAACGAACAAATCCCTAGAGTTTTAAACTCCACTTGTAAAAAACTGTTGTGCGACCCTCCCCACTGACTCTTCTGCAGAATTAAACTTGCCATACAGAAATGAATCAAAGTTCTTATTTTGAATTTTCAAAGAGAAGAAGTTTGCACCTAGATATGAGTGCATAAAACATCCGGGAGAGTTCCCCGAGGAGCTGTAATCTTTCTGCAAGTGTTAGATGTGCCAATTAGACAATGCTGTGTTTGTCTTCAGATGTTCATCTTCAATCATAGTATAGCTTCGTTGGTCTTTTCTAATTTAAATTAATACTCAATTCAAGTTCTTCATTTGTAAAATTATGACTGCTTGGTCAAATTCTGACACTTATTTTGAATTTTATGGGGAACAATATCATAAGAATAGGGAGAAGGGGGACAGACATAGATAAATGCCTGCCCCCGTAGCACTTACACACAAGTCTAAGAAGCTTATTCTTAGATAAATGAGAACACACACACACACACATACACTCTCAAATATACAATGGATGAATGATAGATGATAGATAAAAATAGATTTTATATAGTACAAAATAATTAAGCAGAATAAAATCATAAGAATGTGCATGTTTAAAAGGAATAGTTAGAAAAGACCTAGAGTCTAGCAAAATGAGAAGAAGGGGGAGCTGCAATGGCTCAGTGGGTAAAAGCACTGACCACTAAGCCTGACCACCTGTGCCCCGAGTTCATTATCTGGTGAATGTGTGCTCATGTGTTTGTTTAAATATTTAAAAGGGGTTTAAAATCATCCATTCATAACTTTTGAAAGTTAAGCTTCTTTGATGAAAATCTTGAAGTTTCCTGTTTCATTACATGTGAAAATAAGCATCTTTGTCCATTCCCGAGATCATGTAAGCTGTAAGCAAATATAACCAAATTATGTGAACCCATAGCTGTTAAGCCATTATAGCACTGCATCCAGTACTGAAGAACATGGAGAACGCTGCCATCTGTATGGGTTAGGGGGTGACCTAAGTGGGGCAGGAGAGAAGGAAGAACTGACAGACACATGTACAGAAAAGCTGGGACCAGGTACGCAGGGTGTTCTAATGGAGCAACACCAATAGTACCCCCAGACCACATGCATTTATTTCGAACATCTGAATAAGTAAGGCAGGTTTATTGTATTCAATCCAAGAGGAAAGCTGCTTTAGCTAGTCTCAGCAATGAGTCTGTGTAGGGAACATCCTGAAGGAAGAAACCGGAGTTGACATTTTCTGAGCACTGTTGCCAACATCCACACATTAGCCAGAGCATGGCTTTGCTATTTTCTAGAACCTGATTGGAGGAAAGCTTTACTATTCCCTTAGGTCTGAGGCCTTAGGGTCCCTGATATGGCTGTGTTAGTGCCAATAGCACACCTTCGCTCAGGGAATCCTCGGACCCCAACAAGAAGACAGACATGTGGAGCAAGAAACTGTGAAACTACTAATCCTCTCCATTTCTTTGGAATTCAGCAAAGAGTAAAATGAAGCAGAAAACAAAGTTAAACCATACTGGAGAGGGATGAGGGTGTCAGGAAGTACAGTGGTGTGATAAATAAGGCTAAGGAAGGCTATGGAAGAGAGATGCTTGCTCCTATCTGCAGGGACGTCTGGTCAAAGCCACGTGTAATCGTTGTGTGTCCCATAGACCCGGCAAAACTCTTCCAACACTCCACAGTTATATCCCGAAAACCTACATCATCATAACAAAGGATGGTCCCTGCAAAATTAATATTGTTTCACTTTTCGACCACTTTTAAAATGGTTTTCAGAGTCTTTCACCCATTAACCAACTCAACACTCTTCTTTCCCACCTGTCTTCAGCAGATGGCCAGTCCTTATCTCATGCAATTAACTAACTACCCAAGATTGCAAAAAAAAATCATTCTCAGCCTTGTCAATGTCTGAAGAATTGCTTTAACAGTTTTAATTAATATCTTAAATTTTAATCTAAGTGTTCAGGACTCTATATTCTATCCACTATGCCTCCATTTCATACTGCCTATCCCTGTGTCTCATGATGTTCATTATTATTTTCCAATATTGCTCTTGATTACTTGGGTTTGTATTATCTTAAATTCTTATACCCATGAATTTATTCATCTAGTCTCCTATTTCTTTACCAATTTATTAAATTAATATATCCCTAGTACTTCTCACGTCTTATAAATGGTTCTGGGATATTCAGACACAGTTTCAAACACCAAAAAAAGCAAACAAAATATAAAAAACAAAACAAAACAAAGCAAAACTTTTCTATGTGTATCACCTAATATGGAACGATAGAATGTTTCTGTGCATAAATTTGTATATGTGTACATATGTTATACATAAGTGCTGATAAGTGTTTTGGGGACGAGTTAAGCAGAAAAGAAGTTAAAAATGACAGATGGAGTGTAGTTGATGAGGGTAGTCAGGAAGACCGGTTTGCAAAGATGAATAGATCTTTGGCCCAGGTAGAAAGAGTTCTCCATCCTGATAACCACAAGAATTTTGGCTGAGAGGTGAGAACTGCAAGAATTTTGGCTGAGAGGTGAGAACACAGAGATTCATGATCAGAGCTTTCAAATATACTAATGGATCTGATGCTAGCTAGGACCTAAAAATGGAGAATTAACAGAAGGAAACTATGTCAGACAGGCAACCATATGGGGAGAATGTTAGATTTTGAAGAATTTAAGCTACTTTATAAATTTTGTTTCAAGGGTGACGGAAAGCCTTTGAGGGTTTTGGAATTTTTGAATGACTGACAAAGTCAATGTGTTTAGATTCTTCCTCAGCATAACAATTACTCATGGATACTAATAATGAAGCTTGTTTTCTGAAAATGCCACTGAATTGCTATCTGTCTTTTCTCCTTTTTTTACCCTGCAATTTTCACATAGGACAATTTATCTGGTATGTGTATTTGCCACTAAACTAGATAACTTAACTTTCCTTGAATGAATAGATGTAACCTAAAGGTTAACATGCAGCCCATTCCCTCTGTCTCTTCTGAAATTAATGTATCAAGTGCCACAAAACTGGATTTAATAGGCTTTTATTTACCATTGACACATTTACTGTGGAAATGACATCACATCTACAAAGTCCCATTTGATTGGTACGACTCTGCAGATTGAGGAAACCTAAGCAGCAGAGAAATCCCCATTAGCCTAGTATTTTTCTCATAGTGACTTCCGTTGAGAAAAGGGGATTGCAAACAAGAACAGCTCTGTTTATTTCTGAGTAGCAGCCAGGTGAGCTGTTCACACAATATGTGATATTCGGAATCAGTGGCAAAGCAGTCATTGTTCACACCAGGATTTCATTAAGGTAAATAGCTTCAACAAATCTGGGTCAGAGAACGGCAAAGCTCACAATCTGTGCATGGGGGAAGAAGTTTGGAAGCGGAGTTAAGGTTCCACGATTCTAATGTTGTCGTTGACTTAGTCTGTCATAGTGGGAGAGTTGCCCGCACTTCTTGAGTTTGTTTAACTAGAAACAACCGAATGTTGTTCAGTTATTTTGAATTGACAAAATAATATTAATAAAATACAGAAGACAGTCATCGTCACACAGGTATTTGGTTGTTATCTACCTTTTTTTATAGTCATGATGTTAAGCCTGTAGTTTCGTCTTGGCTTCCCCAAATCTTTCCTCTTGTCTGTGTTCATTTGTTGTTTCACATCCGGGCTTCACTATGGAAAGAGATTCTTCTACATTTCTATGCCTCATATAAGACAGGCTTTAATAGTCACGTACTACAAGCACGTGATAAAAGATGTGGATGTAAAGAAGCAAAGGTGTCACATTTATCCATTACTAAGGCAGCATGTGAACGACAGCTACTAAGGAGACTTATATGTTGTCTTATGAAATAAGGCAAACAGTAATACCTGCTTCTTGGTGGTGTTTTAAATCTTCACTAACATACACACAAATATAAGATCAATTTTAAAGCCGTGTGTGTGTGTGTGTGTGTGTGTGTGTGTTTGTGTGTGTGTGTGTAAGTGGAGAGTAATTATCACACTCTTGGATATGAGGAGTGTTAAAAAAGCTGCCTGGGCCTTTGTGATCACTGGCCATTGAGGATGCTGTGAGGCCTTGGATCATGGCAGATGCTATTTAAACATTTTCTTTCCAAGCATGAAAATAAAAATAATTAACATAATTTACTTCCATAGAATTTCTAATTCCTCTTTCATTTTATTTCACTATTTTACTTCAATGCAAGTCTACATTTCCACACAAAAGAATGAATTACTAGGAGCACACGCAAAGAGGGCCAAATGGAAGCATGTGCTAACTGACACGTGGGCATCCATGCCTTGTTGAACATTAGCCATGGCATTTGAAGAATTACAGAAGCTAAACATAGGGTTAGCAATATATGAAGCAACCCTCTGAGAAAAAGGACATAGAGAGTCCTTTTGTCAAATAACCTGGCTGTTTACCAAACAAACACAGCAAAAGCATAACTTCATATGCATGCTCTTTTGATGCCAATTATATCAGGAGGCTTTAATATATAGTGCTGTAACTAGAAAAGTTGTGTTGTTAATAATAACCGTTATGTAGATAGAAATTCAGAATAGTTAGCCAGAAAACAGTGTGATAATAGAATCTAATATACAAAGAGGGATCATACACGAGTAATGGTAACATAATCACAATACAGAACCTTAAGTATGAGTATTGGAGTTTTGCTCATGAGCCTTAGGGTATGTCCCTGGTGTCCACTTTTAATGTTCTCATTAGAAGTTGGTTGTTTGAGCTCCATCCATTTGCCTGGAAATTTCAAGATGTCATTATTTTTTCCTGCTATGCAGTACTCCATTGTGTAAATGTACCACATTTTCCTTGTCCATTCTTTGGTCAAGGGCCATTTAGGTTGTTTCCAGGTTCTGGCTATAACAAACAATGCTGCTCTGAACATAACTGAGTACATGTCCTTGTGGCACGGTTGAGCATCCTTTGGATATATATCCCAAAGTGGTATTACTGGGTCTTGAGGTTGGTCGTTTCCTAATTTTCTGAGAAATCACCACACTGATATCCAAAGGGGCTGTACCAGCTTGCACTCCCACAAGCAATGCAGAGGTGTTCCCTTTTCCCCACAACCTCTCCAGCATAAGTTGTCATCAGTATTTTTGATCTTGGCCATTCTTACATGGAATTTCAGAGTTGTTTTGATTTACATTTCTCTGATGACTGAGGATGTTGAGCATTTCTTTACGTGTCTTTCAGCCATTTTATATTCCTCTGTTGAGAGTTCTCTATTTTTTATTGGATTATTTGTTCTTTTAATGACCAATTCCTTGAGTTCTTTGTATATTTTGGAGATCAGACCTCTGTCTGATGTGGGGTTAGTGAAGATCTTTTCCCATTCTGTAGGCTGTGGTTTCGTCTTGTTGATTGTATCCTTTGCTTTACAAAAGCTTTTCAGTTTCTGGAAGCCCCATTTATTAATTGTTTCTCTCAGTGTTTGTGCTGCTGGGGTTAAATTTAGGAAGTGGTCTCCTGTTAGAAAACATGATTTTGTGTGAGGTAACCCAGACCCAGAAAGACAATTATCATATGTACTCACTCATAAGTGGCTTTTAAACATAAAGCAAAGAAAACCAGTCCACAAATCGCAATCCCAGAGAACCTAGACAACAATGAGGACTCTAGGAGAGACATATGGATGGGAAGGAGAAAAAGACAAGATCTGCTGAGTAAATTGGGTGCATGGGGACCTTGGGAGAGGGTTGAAGGGGAGGGGAAAGGCAGGGAGGAGAGTAGAGAAAAATGTAGAGCTCAGTATAAATCAATAAAAAAAGAAAAGAAAAAAAAGTTGGTTGTTTTAAATGTGGAATATAGATTACACTTTGGTAATACTAGAATAAACATATCTAAGACTCATTATGACACCACAGAATTTAAAGCATTTTTAAAATATGAACATATATTTTTAAAACTTTAGTTTATATTTCCCATGAGATTGGATCTATCTATAATACATAAGCAACTTTAACATTTTGTAATTAGCCTATAACATATATAAAATAATGAACCATCTCTCTATTCAATAGTTACATATCCATAATTAGTAATTATATAACAACATACAAGGATATTATGAAACCTCAAAAACTCCATGCCCTACCCCTTTCTTTCAACACTAACCCTGTCGGACCTGGGTTCCCCATCTTCTGACAGCACTGTGTATGTTCCCAAAGGTGATGTCAGTAAAGCTATATGGTAAATGCTGTCCATAAGATGCCGATACAGGGTAGGTATACTTGTCTCCCTAGAAGCATCAAGTTATTCAAAGTGGTTGTATAATTTATAGTATCCCCATTCTGCCATATGGATAACTCCAGTACCGCAATATGCAACATGCAGTAACTCACCATAAGATGCTCTCTTCTACATGTCTTTACCAGCAGTGGTTTTGAATTATTTAATTGTATCCTTCTTGACTAATTGTGATATTCATTTCCATTTTTTCTAATAAATAATAATGTACCTCCATTTCTTAGATCTTCAATTTTATCGGGAATGATTCATAATTTTATTGTAGATATTTACACATCAACAATTAGCATTCCCTGGGTTTATGACTGTTTAGGGTGTTAATATAAATCTGAATTTCAGAGTAGTGTTAATTTATTTTCCATTTTGTAAAAATTTTTCATTGACTTTTATTTCACATCATGCATTCTGATCTTGTTCATCTCCCTATCCCTTCACATCTGCCCTCTGCTCCTACAACTTACCCCCAAAAAGAAACAAAATAAAAATTAAAAGAAAAGAAAAAAGAAAGATATCTCATCATGTAAGATGAGTGTACCCATTAGTCCATACATCTATGCTTGCAAATGCTTCATGTGTTCCAGAAGATCATAGATGGGATGGATATTAGGGTGGGCCAAGTCATAGCCCTGGTTCTGGGAGTGGCTGGTTGTGGGGTTGATTAGCTTGCCACCTTTCCCTTATCATCATCATCAGGACAAGATCTTTGGCCCCAAACCAGCCAGCACATCATATGGAGCAAGCAGCATGGGGCATGTCCGACTTTCATGATCTCAGGATTAGCTCTACCGGGCTATCTCTCCTACTCTCAAGACCTCAGGACTGACTTTCCCATCTCTCACCTGGTACGCGGTGGGAACAGGGTCCAGCAGAGTGCATTTCTCCTTTATCCATGTCACTGCATGGCAGGTGATTGAAGGGGCTGTCTCCTCATTTCAAGTCTCTTGGCCAGCTCCCTGTGCTCCTGTGAACATGGTCAGCTCTACTGCCACCCATGTGAGGGACAGTGCCCATTTTCCAGAGTATTGCAGTTGGAAAGGGGCAGGGGCAGCTCTCCCACCTGGCCCAGATGACAAGAAGCGAGAAGACACACACACACACACACACACACACACACACATATATATATATATATATATATATATATATATATATATATGTATATGTATATATATATATAGTAACTAATTCTTGCTTGATAACTGTTTTGTTGTATGTAATTTTACTATGTTAAAGCCTTCCTTTTTGTTTAAACAGAAAATGGGAAATGGTATGGGAGGCCCTTCTGTATTTGTGTTGCTTTCATTGGTTATTAAAGAAACTGCCTTGGCCTAGTTGATAGGGTGGAACTCAGGTAGGCGGGAAAGACAGAACAGAATTCTGGGAGGAAGAAAGCAGAGACAGGCAGATGCCATGAAGCTCCTGCCCAAGACGGACATGGGTTAGAATCTTTCCCGGTAAGCCACAACCTCATGGTGCTACACAAATTATTAGAAATGGGTTAGAGAAGAAAAAAAAAGAAAATAAATAGAAATGGGTTAGATCAAGATATGAGAGTTAGCCAATAAGAGGCTAGAGCTAATGGGCCAGGCAGTGTTTTAATTAATACAATTTCAGTGTGATTATTTTAGGTATAAGCTAGCCAGGCAGATGGGACAAACAAGGGGTCCTGCTCCTTCTACTAAAGACAAGGGTCACATCTTGTGATATTAGGAAATGTCCCTGGTAAAATGTGACTTTGGTCACATAATGGTTGCTCTTCAAGTCCTTAGACTGTTAAAATAGACTTCCAAACATTGGCAGGCATACAGCTTTTCTTTATATATACTTTCTTGCTGAAAATATACATAATATCAGATAGTTACTCAAACTTCTAAAATGGCATATTAGGTGTAGGAAATATGTAAGCTTTGATTTAAACATTCCATAAATTTATAATCAAACTTAAGTAGAAACAAAAATATTGTGTTTCCTATTTTTATTTGGGTGTCACACTTATTTGGTGTGCATATCCTGTGATAATTAGAACTCTATGAAGGTAGGGTTTTATATGATTTCATAAATAAGATGTATATTTAATACAAATATTTCTACTGCATGTAGTTGTTTATAGATTTTTAGGTGTATAAAGATAATAAGAGTTTATATGGATTTCACTTCATATATAAATAGTTTTAAGATATAAAAGAATCTATATGTGTTAAATATAGCAAAAAGCTATCAAGTTGAGTTGTATATATAAACGTTTCAGGATTATTTTTGCCTTTTTGAGATGGATCTTACTCTGTTGTGAAGGTGCTACAAAGTATTGCACTTCAGCCATCCCGAAGTCCTTCTCACAGCCTTTTATCCTTGCCTCTTAAGTGCCAGGAAAGTATAACACATGTTCTCTGCCATGCTCAGCTGCCTTTAGATGTTAAACAAAGGGAAACAAGTAGCAATCCACAAAGGGAGAATGAAAACGACAAGGTGCTTCAGTGATCTTCTCCCCACAGACACAATGTAACATCTACTCACACTGCAACCTGCTCTCTTCAAAGCTAAAGCAATACAGCAATCTTCCCCAACCTTTGACTTTTTATATTTTAAAACCTTTTTTTATTTATTTTGCATACCAACTACAGTTTCCTCTCCTCCTCTCCTCCCAGTCCCTCCCTGCGACTTCCCATCTACCCTGCTTCCCATCCAACCTTCTACTCCTCGAAGGTCTTCATTCAAAAAGGAGGAGCTTCCATGAACTTATACAGAGCATAGCACATCAAGTCGAGGCAGATTCCAGTTCCTCCCCTTGCTGAAAGTCTGGACAAGGTAATCCAGCATGGGGAAAAAGTTCCCCACAGCCAGCTAAGCATCAGTGACAGGTCCTGATCTTTCTGTTATAAGCCTGACAAGCAACAGAACTGCCACAGATATAAAGAGGGTCTACGTCAGTGTCAAGGAGGCTCCCTAACTGTTGGATGACTAGTTCTCACCAGCTCAGGTCAGTTATCCCTGTGTGTTCCCCTATCATGACCCAGCTGACTTCTGCCTCCTTTTATCAGCAAGACTCCTGGGACTCAACTCAGTGCTTGTCTGTGGCTTTCAGCCTCTGCTTCCATCAGTTACTGGATAGCGTTTCTCTGATGGCAGTTAGGGTACTTACCAATCTAAATATACTAGATGACCAGTTCAGACACCCTGTCCACTATTATGAGGAGTTTTATCTGGGGTTGTCCTTGTGGATTACTGGGAGTTTCCTTGGCCCCAGGCTTCTCCCTAACTTTTAAATGCCCACCACAGCAAAACATCTCTTTCTTTACATTCCTGCTCCATACATCCCCTAGCCTTCCTACACAGCTCACCCAATATCCTCCCTCAAGTTCCCATCCCTGCATCCACCTTCTCCACTCCCAGTTTACCCAGGAGAACTCTTTTTTATTTACCCTTCCCACGGAAATCCATGCATTCCTCTTTGGGCCCTTCTTGTTATCTAGTCTCCCTGGAGCTTTTACACCTGTCAGAATGGCTAAGATAAAAAAAAAAACACAAAAACTGATGACAGCTTATGTGGGAGAGGATGTAGATTTAGGGGAACACTCCTCCACTACTGGTGGGAATGCAAACTTATACAGCTACTTTGGAAATTAATGTGATGGTTTCTCAGAAAACTGGGAATCAACCTACCTCAAGATCCAGGTATACCAACCTTGGACATATACCCAAAGGAAGCTCAATTATATCACAAGAACACTTGCTCAACTGTGTTTAAGCATCATTGTTCATAATAACTAGACCCCGAAAACAACATAGCTGCCTGCCAACTGTGAAATGGATAAGGAACATGTGCTAAGATTTACACAATGGAGTATCACTCAGCTGTTAAACAACAATGATCTCATGAAATTTGCAGGCAAATTGATAACACTAGAAAACAATCATTCTGAGTGAGGTAACCGAGACCCAGAAAGACAATCGTAAGTGGATATTAGGAGTAAAGTATAGAATAATCATCCTATGATCCAACTTTTGACTTTCACAATTAGTTTTCCTGCATCTCCCTTCTTCTCATAATTATCCTAGTCTGATAACTTCCTGGCTACTGGCCAATCAGCATTTTATTAAACCAATATGAGTGACAAATATTTACAATGTATAAGAGCATTGTCCCACAGCAAAGAGCTGTCTATCCACGATCAAATGTTCTTTAGGGCACTGTGTAGAGTTATTCTCTCTAGTGGTTGTGTTCTCATTACTTGCCCAATGAACGGGAGAGAAAGTCACACCTTTGCGTACCTTCAGATCTGCAAACTTGTCTCTTCCAGTAATGATGTGTCACTTTCTCACTGATGGCTCCGACAGTTTTCTTACCAGTTAAGGTTTTGTTCAGAACACAGGCTTTAATAATTTCAGATGTAGTACAATTTCCATGAATGCTCCATTCTGCTTCATCAGAAATAACAGAAAATAGCATCCTGAAAGCAATGGGATGGGAATATCTGGTAGGCTAGCCCAGTGTGTATTCCATTCTACAAAGTGATTAATATTAATTTATGATGTAACAATGGTTCATTAATTTATTAACACATATAAACTTAAATTTATTGATTAAAAACAAATTTAGATTAAATAAATCTAAAGTTGTTCATAGGTCCTCATTGAACAAAATCATACTCCTACAATAAGGAATTTTATGCTTAATCCACAACCAAGGACATATTAACACATAAGCCTTCTCCTTGAGTGTCCAGTTAAGACCATCTAGCTTCTTTCTATTCTATTTTCAGGACTATTATGAGTGAGAAAATATCTACCCTCCAATTATAGCAGCCTGGAGGCCGACTCCAGAACCTTTGAAGCTTTGTTATATTTCAAGTAAAGAGACACTTTTTGAAAGCTGCAAGAGAGGGTGACATTTCTAAGGTTCAAGAAAGTGTGAACTTTGCCACAGAGCATATTAAGCTATTCAGTTGTACTTCCTGAAGTTTTTACTTAATGTAGGCACAGTGCTGCCATTGTAAAACATGCTTTTGAATCAAAGAAGAAAGAGGAAATATTTCAATAAAGGTAATTTTGACATGAAGGTGTCTATTGTTACTAGCAGAGCTTTGAATGAACTGAAATAGTTTTTGACAGTTAAAGGGTTTTTCAGTATATATTTTCTATGACATTCAAGCAAGCAGGAAGGAAAAAATATGAACAATTCTTAAAGTCTATGGTTTTTGATGAAATGTTAAGAAGTAGAGAATGAAAACTCATTTCCTAATAAAAATGAGCCAGTATTTGTTTTATCAGTCAGCAGTCATAATTTAATTTTTAACTCATGAATGTAATATTAATTAGTAAAAATGAGTATCACACAATATATACATTGATTTACCTTTATATATGGTATTTTATATGGTGGGACCACCAAAAGTTTGACTATTTCTTGTTATAATCTATATTTTACAGAGGCAGCATCATACAGGAATGCTGCCTCTGATTAATGTTGTTTCCATTTGTGCAGTGGTGAAATGACTCTTTGGTTTAGGATCCTTCACTCATGAGCTACAGAGAATCCAATTGCCCTTGTAACTAGGCAGACAAAGATTCACCCAGAGTCATACAGTAACAGTTCTTATAATTAGATTAGCTGTTAGGACTTTTGGGATCCAGCCCCTTGCCTTTCCTGTTCTATGAAATGACATGCACAGCACAATGTGTATACGTTTTTCGCCTTATGTCTTCCAAATATAGCCTATTCACAGGCATACAACTCTATGATTTGATATTACCTGTTCCCTACTACCTGTATGAATCATTATCATGTATGTTATGTAATTATTTCATCTTCCCAAGCATGTAGATTGGGTAATAATTTATCTGATCCCATTTTTTGGTATTGTGTCATTTTAACCCTAAGATTACCAAATTACACGTATGAAGTGAAAATAACCAATTTGAAATAGAGAAGACTTTACATCCTCCCAGTAAGCTTCACAGTGAACTTTTTGCTACTACTCATTTTTATGAAGGTTTCTGCCCTACAAGCTTTTGTGATCACTGAACCAATGCACATTCAGAATG
This sequence comes from Arvicola amphibius, assembly GCF_903992535.2. Taxonomy (NCBI): domain Eukaryota; kingdom Metazoa; phylum Chordata; class Mammalia; order Rodentia; family Cricetidae; genus Arvicola; species Arvicola amphibius. The sequence goes on from NC_052058.2 coordinate 161,244,314, forward strand.
TGTCTCCTGGGACACCTCTTTTCAAAATTCCGTGTGTTTATTATTGAAATACTTATGCTATTGAAGCCTGCTAACTCTTAGAGAAAAAAAAAGACCAATGCAAATAATTTAAATATAATTATGCATATCATGATATCATAAACCTATTATATTATTTAAACTTTTGAAGTGTTTAAAAATTGAAAGGCTATGGGACTTTTAAAAGTTAGACTGTGTTTTATGTTGTGGTATTGATAGTAATATGGTATCTTGAGGGTACATAAGAAAGGGATGGTTACGGTTTAATAGTAAGGTACTAGTTTCAAGTTTTCCAGGAGACATTTGTTTTTTTGGTTGTTTTTTTCCATTTGACACAAATGTAGGCAAATCAAGGAACACCAAAACTTAATTGAAAAAATGCTTCTATAAACTTAGCCTATGGGCATGTCCCTTGTATATTTTCTTTATTAATAATTCAGGTGGAAAGACCCAGGAGGAAAAGTCAACATTGGACAAGTAAGCCTGAGTTATATATAAAAAAAGCAAGCCCAGTGAGCTATGAACACTAAGTCAGGATGCAAAGTTTCTCTGAAGCCTCTACTTCAGTTCTGCGTGTAGGTTCCTGCCTTAAGTTACTGTTTTCACGTCCCTTCAAGATTTACATCAGAAGACATAAATATGCAAGTTGAAACAAACCATTTATTCTCCAAATTGCTTTTGGCTATGCTGTTTAATCAGAGCAAGACAAATCAAAGACACTACTTTCTTGACTGTGTGTTTCTATGGGAGTACTCTGAATATGTGCTACAAAGTACCAAATTAAAAGTAGGGCTAAAATATGACAAGAAATACAAAAATGATGGCAAGTAGAGTATTGAAGATATTGGAATTTCAGATTCGGATTACCAAGGTATATATTATATTGTTATATTATCCAGTAATATAAATTACATAATGTATTTAAAGTAGTAATATGTTCAAAATTAGTGGCTCTTCAACTAAATTTCCAGTAATCTCACATAAATGTACACACACACACACACACAACACATACACAGAGACACAAACCTTAATACTGATATATGCTAGACACACATAAATAGGCAGAGATACACATTAAATCCTAGTAGAGTATAAAAATATTATTTTACAAAATGACAAAGAATTACAACGACTAACTAGATGGCATTGCCTTGTTTTCTAAAGAAGTTGCATAGCTTTGTAACTGTCACTTGTCACACTGTTTTAACAAAAGATTAGTAAACACAATTCCAGTGTGTTTCTGCCATTTACAGATCAATATAGGGTCCCTGATGTGGGAAATGCTACTATAGGTTCCAACTGTGGAGTTCAGTTTATTTTTTTCAATTCTGATGTGCAAGTTTAGGCAATGATAATATGAATCAAAAAGTGATACCAGCATCTTGTGATTGAATCCCCCTAACATTGTTTCTTATGTGATTTTATGCTCAATATTTAGGTAGAAACTCAAAGAAAACACCTCTTAAAGTATGAAATTTTGTATAGATCAATTCATTCACAAAACATCACTAGGAGTAGTGAGCTAACAATGGCATTCAAACCACACAAAACAGTAATAAAAGAATAATCTAATTAAGTAATTGCTGTACTCTAAGTTTTGAAAGTTCAATTAAATAAAATCTGAAATTTTTCTTTTTGCCTCCCCTAATTGGCAAGCTTGTTTCTGCTTCAGTTAAGCATGAAACTAATATCAGTACTGGCTGTTCATTTCAGGACTGCTTTTGAAATTTTCCTGGTCTTCTGGGATTAGATACAATTAAAATGAAATTGAATCTTTGGTTTAATCCTGTTGATGAAGTCTGCTCTAAAGCAAGCCCCACAGCTTCACAGGGTAGAATGTTGGTTGAGAAAAGTGCAATGTCTTCCCTAATGTATATTTATTTGCTTTCTGCCCCTTCGGTTTTTCCTGCCCAGTCTGGTCGCCATCACTACCTGGACTTTCTGAAACTCCTCTGGTATCTGAATTTTTTCACTCATGACAATTTGTTTGTTTATTTATTTATATTTGTAATAGAGTATACAATAGAGCACGATGTCTTAATAACATTTGTTTCCAAGTTCATTGCTAATAAACAAAAGAGTAAATGTGGCCTATAGTTATTTTAATGCTTCCTCAGTAAACAAGCATTATCATTCCCCAATGGACTGCCACAGGGAAAATGTGCAATGCCAAGCATTATTCATTGCAACCAAAGTTGATTATCTTTATACTAATTATGACTGCCACAGATAACTGGACTTTTAAGACCTTCTGATATCAAATAAATATCTGATAAATGTCGATTCTGTCAGTATTTTTAGAATGAATCCAATGTACTGTTATAGAATGGGAAAATTCTGCAATGTATTTGAATCACAGATTTTTGAGGCTTTTATATTTTTAAAGTTCTTTAGATAGTTTAAGCCACTGTTTTATTTTTAATGAATATACATAGAAAGAATATACATAATTTCCTCTTAAGTTTTAAAAAATAAGTTTATTCACGCATTCATTCACATCGCTATAGAGCTAACAAGTAAATAGCCATTTTAGAAAAGCTGGTGAATAAAATAGTAGGAAATTTGATCTAAATGAAGCTGGGACAGAAGGTAAGTCTTGAGATAAATATGACTTTAGTACCTGAGACACTATTTACCCAAATGCCTTGATTTCAGCACACTAAGATTTTCATTTTCTGTGAAGACAGTGGTGTAGAACAAGCATAAACTGCCTTATTTTTCTAAGACAAACATTTAATATAAAAAGTGATGTTATGGTTTTAAAACTAAATTTTGGACTAATTTTTACTTATGATGTGCGACTGATTCTGTATTAGAGAAATGTTTCCATTATATTTTATAGTTAGCAATATTTCTGCAGAATTATGCTATGGCTTAATTAAATACTTCCAATCTCTAACCTTAATCTCTACAAATGATAGCGACCTTGACTTTTTCTGTTTTGATAGGCATTTATCTTCCTGTGATATTTTTCCAGAAATTAATTTTAGTGAACCATGTGCTGTTTTAATCTATGAGTCTTTTTTTATAAATAAGTAGATATGCCTGCCATGTGGCAAATAAATCTACTCAGTAAACACAATTTTTTGAGAATGACGCTTGAGGGAAATCCCCTGTGTAACATGAACCTTGATTCTCTGATTTAGAGATTTTCGCCTATCAAATTACAATAGCAAGCTATGGTTAATATAAACATTGAGAAGTCTATACAAGCAGTGCAATTGTGCTCGGTGAGTTCACAATACACATGTAATGTCTTGAAAGGTATGTCCATTGTCAGTGTTTGAAACTAATTTCAAAAAGGAAACTGATGTAGAAGGATAATATAAACAAGAATAATACCCCTGGAAGGAAGAGAGAAGTGACTCAGCTATTCAGAGAACTCGCTACTCCTCCATGGGACCCAAGTTTGGTTCTCAGCATCCATACCACACAGCCTACAAGCACCTGTAACTCCAGGTCCAGAGAAATTGACTTCTGCCTTTGACTTCTGTGGGCACCTCGGCATAGATGCATATATCCTCACATAGATACACTTCACAAACATAATTAAAATGTTTAAAATCTTAAAAATTTAATCTCCCAAGAAACAAAAAAGAAATAAATTGCCTAGCAAAATTGTTATAATAACATGTTTTTCTGGTAGGCAGCTAGGACATAGTTAATTATTTTTCTAGAAGTAGCAAGCTGTATGCTCCTCACAGAAAATAACATGCACATGGGAGCTACTTGTTTCTGGCTTACTTGATCTTGTAGAAGTATAAAACATTTATTATAAATTAAATATTTATTGTACATATGCACACTTACATGTATTTAAAAGCAGAATAATTTGATGTCTCAGTGTTTGACTTAGTACTTCCTTCAAGAAACATTGAGTAGTTTAGTTTCTGACTATTCTTCAACTCTGTAGTAACTGGGAAATAAAATAAGCTTAGATATTCATAAACTAATAGATTGATATTAAAATATATGGTTTTACACTTCTGTAGAAATGAAATTATTAAATTTAGAAGTAAATAGATGGCTCTTGAAAAACTATATTGAGTGATGGAACCCAGGCACATAAACACAATGCTGTGTGCTATCTTTCACATACAGCTTCCAACTGTGGCTCTCTAATCTTATTGCATGAGGCACTAGGATCAATCTGCAATACTGCCCTAAGTAATTAGGAAATGGTTCATTGGTTGCTATCAAGTGACATGGAATATCTAAGATGTATCTTGACATCCATAATAAAGTCATCAAAAATAAGGTTTTTCAAAATCTATTGCTTTATTTCATGTTTTCCCTTTACAATAAAAGGCTTTGCATAGTTAGATGTTTCAATCATTGCATGAATATAGTTCATTTGTAACATTTATTCCAAAAATTCAGTGTGGGCAATTTAGAAAATCAGCTGTGTATTGGATAATTGAATCTGTTTAAATAGTGAATTAGTTATCCAAACATTAAAAAGTCCATTAACACAGTGTTATGAAATGCTATATAGCATAAAAACAGGAGCTAAGACACCAGAGCACTTATGTTGGTTATTTCTACAAACATCCTCAATTTCTAGACTTTTCCATAATCATTTTTAATATAAAATAACCCCCTCTTTTAAAATGTTTTTTATGTATTTGCCACCATGTGGTTGCTGGGAATTGAACTCAGGACCTCTGGAAGAGCAGCCAGTGTCTTAACAACTGAGCCATCTATCTAACCCTGCCCATAATTTTATAATTGCCACAATATCAGGGATGCTTAAGAAATTGGCTAGATATATTCAAAAATGATAATCTATAGCAGAGATTCTCAACCTGTGGGCTACAACTTCTTTTGGGGGTCGCATGTAGGATATCCTTCATATTGGTTATTTATATTACAATTCATGAAAGTAACAAGATTACAGTTCTGAAGCAGCAATGCATTTTTAAGTTTTGAAGTAGGCACAATATGGGGGAACTGTATCATAGGAAGGTTGAGCAAAGCTGAACTTCAGTGTCATGGAGGAATGGGCTGGGATATAGCAACACTGAACTATTCTCAGGATGTTACAACCTCAAGAATCAGTTCTTCATAGCACCCAGGTGTGTAGAAAGGTCCTTTGGCTGCATTGTGTGTGTGAGCTGTTCTAGCAATGTAGGAGAAATTTCTTTATGCAATTGTCTATTTTAAACTTTCAGCTTTAAAAGACAAGGTTTTTTTTTCCTCCTCAGAGTTTTACATTAAAAAACATGGAGAGCTTCTGGAATCGAAGTGGAATAGAAATGGAGTCTGTGGGGCATGCTTAAGTAATTCAGTCCAAAACCAGATTTAATTAGTCAATTATATAATAAACATCAGAATTCATAAACAGAACACATCTGAGTGTGTTGAATAAAAGTTGCAAAAATTGCCTATCTTCATAACGGGTGATTTAAACAACATTAAAGATATGTAAATGCAAAAATCATTTCATTAGAACTTTAAGGAGGAGAAAGGTAATTAAAAAAGAACTATGAAGAAATATTAAGTTGCTTCCCATTTGAAATGCACTAATGATATTTTGGGAGAAGATTACTCTAATTCAAGTTTCTTTAGCAGCCAAGCTGTAATTTGACTAGCTCTTCCCTCTCCCCCTTTGAATCTGGTAAAATATAAAAAGCTAATGAATTTCAGATTTTATTATGCCATCTGGTTGATTTCAAAGAGTTCTACCACTGTTTTGTTTGATTCAGGATTTCTGGGTTGACCACTGGGTACCTGACAATCAATTAGGGGAGTCAATTAGGAATCCCTGTGGAAAACTTGCTCTCCTCTCTCTCTCTCTCTCTCTCTCTCTCTCTCTCTCTCTCTCTCCCTCTCCCTCCCTCTCTCCCTCCCTCCCTTCCTCTCCCTCTCTCTCTCCCTCTCTCTCTCTCTCTCTCTTTCTCCCTCCCTCCGTCCCATCTGTCTCACTCTTTCGCTCAACATCTCTCTCAGCTGTTCTTAATCACCTGTTGTTCTCTGTCTATGCGTGAGGCCCCGTGAGATATATTCTTTCTCCATTACAGAATATTTATTGGAGTTGTTATTGTTTTGGTCTTTTTTATAGATAGCCGCATTGCTGTGCTACTGTGGGTAAAGCTTCCCCAGCATTACTAGGAGACACAGTCTTACAGAAGTTCTCTGGTTCCTATGCTTCTTAAACTTCCCTCTTTCTTTTCAGCTATGTTTCTTTTCAGCTATCTTGTGTGCAGGAGTTCAGTGTCAGAGGCAGTGGCTGGGCTCCACACCGTCAGTTTTTCTCTCTGTTTAGTTGTAGATTTTGGGGTGGTGTCCGTATGCTACAAAAAGAAGCTTCACTGATGAAGAATGAGAACTGCAATTACCTTTGGATAGCTTTAAGAATTCAGTTAAAAATTATTCTGGCCTAGTATAGTGATGGTGCTCATTCTCCTCTAAATTCCATGGTCTCACTCGTGGCCCCCTTCCCAGCAATTGGCTAAGTTTCCTGTTTTAGGCCTGATTTTTCTCATGTTGGATGAACCTTGAATCCAATGAGAAAGACCTCTTGGTTACTGTGAAGATAGGGTGCCACTGCTGGGTCTTTGGGGGTTATCTTTGCAGAGCTGCTAATTGTTGTAGTTCATAGGTCAAAACTAATTAGACTATTGATTTCTGTTCCCTTTTCATCTATCCTATATTTGAAGATACCAATACATGTGAGATTATTCAATATTTATTTGTATATATTTATTTTGAGATTATATATTTATTATGTTTTTATGCCCTTGGATAAACAATTTGCTGTTAAATCTACAACAAGTTAAAAAAAAAGAAATAAGAAGTTTATTCATCGTGTTAAAGTAATTTATTTTTCAAAAACAAACTCAAAACAGCAATATGACTGATTTTCTGCATTTTTCATGCACTTTTATCCCTCATTATTTGATTTGGGATTTCCCTCTGTATGCTGTGAATACAACTGGTTAATAAAGAAACTGTTTTGGGCCTGTAGAGCAGAGCTAGGTGGGGAAAAGTAAAGTGAATGCTGGAAGAAGGAGGCAGAGTCACAAGAAGCCATGTAGCCCTGCAGAAGACAGATACACCAGAACCTTGGTCGTAAACCCCAACCATGTGGTGATACATGAATTAATAGAAATAGGTTAACCAACGATACAAGAGCTAGCTAGCAATCTGCTTAAGTGACTGGCCAAGCAGTGATTTAATTAATATGTTTCTGAATGATTATTTCTGGTCTGGTTAGCTGGGAAACGAACAAGAGGCCTCCTAGTGCAATTATTTGGTTACCTTGTTGGATGTATATTATACTTTTTATTTTTATTTTTCCTGTAAATATCGTTTATATGGAAACTGCATTTCCTTTCTCTTAAGGAGATTCACCACTAATGAAAAGGACCATGGAGTTCATGGAAATGTTATATTAATCAACACTAAACTGCCATGCATCAGCTTCAATATCAAAGCAGAAGAAAATTGAATATATAAATGTGAACTTTCATTTCTCAACATGGCAGAGGATTATATTTCGTTTTTATGTCATATATCACTGGATGGCACTAAATGTATTATCAAGCAACTAATAAATATAGATGGCATAGTGATTTATTCACTTTATTTCTCCATGATATGAACTCCATACTGAAGTATGCTTAGGGGGAAAAAAGAGGAGTTCAGGGGAGAGTAACATTTTAATTGTTGTTTGGTAGATGTTTATGGCCAATTTCCAGGGAACTCATGGGAATGAAAGCCCTATTTAGCATTTGTTAATTAATCTCATACTGCTCAAACCACAGTCAACAATGACAGGAACATATTTTGGTAAATGTAGAGTAGAAAAGAAATGTTTTTATTAGAATTTAATATATAGTATACCCACATTTCAGACAAAAGATCATTACTTTAGGAGCAAATATAAGAATATTGTAAAATAGTTTAAAGGAGATGATTTTGGAGTATGCATTAACTCATGTTTTGTGTCAACACTTTTCAGACTGTCATAATGGCTGTGACAACTCATCAGCTATTTTTCCTCTACTTTTACCAGTTGCATCATCAGAATCATGAACTGACTCATACAAAGAATGAGTATCACTCCTTTTTGGATATAATCTGATGCTTCAATGAAACACTATCAACAATTGATCATCATATTCAATTAAGTGAAAAGTGAAATTTTTATATCTCTTGTCAGAAATTGCATTCGTTAGTTTGCTTTTTATTGCTATGAAAAAATACAAAAACCAAAAAGGCAGCTTGCGGGGCATGGAAGAGTTTATTTCTCTGTATGCTATCTGATTACGGTCTGTTATTCTGGAAAACTGGAGCAGGAACCCAGGCAGAGACACGGAAGCAGATGACTTATTTGTTTTCTCCTTATGGTTTGCTTATCTTGCCTTCTTATACCACCTAAAACCAGCTGTGCAGAGTTGGCATAGTCTGCAGCAGTGGGCTGGATACTCTCACACCCATCAGTAACCAAGGAAATGCCCTTATGGACTTACCTACTAGCAATCTGATGAAGGCAACCCTAGTTTAAGGTTTCCTCTTCCAAGATGATTATAACTTGGAACAAGTAGACAAAAGAATTAATGAGCACATAAGTCATTTTGAGCGGATTGAGTCTGAGGCTGGCTAGGTTACTTTCCAATTTAGAAAGTTATAAGTAAGGCTACAACCAAAAATGTATGTGTTACATCTTTGCCTTCATCTTTGAGAATTTGCTTAGATTCATTATCCCTTGTGGTGGACGAACTTTTAAAGTTGTAGAGGATGGTTATTCTAAAACCATATTTTGAACGATGGATTATTATTTTAAAATATTGGATACATCCCAAGACAACTGTGAATGTTAGTTTACGTAGTAGTTCTTTACATCAAAACAGTAATAAAAAGCTACCAGGAAACAATAAGCTATTACAGCATTATAGGCATGGTGTATCATCTTTAATTTATCTGCTTATCAGTAGTTTACTCACAGATGAAAGCTGTCTCTGTATCTCCTTCTTCCAGGCCACAACTAGTTTTCCAATTTTTTTGTTGTTCAGAAATAACTTCTCTACAGATCATCAGAGTTTAACACACACACGGGAATCTGTTCTTTCCTTCACCACAGTCATCTCCTGAAATCCCGTTTCTTTACCAAGTTAATTGCACCTCCTTGGATTTAAAGTATTTAGCTAACTACATTTTTTTTTCTGGCATTATCATCAAAATAGGGTTTTTTTGTTATTGTTGTTTCCAAATTGATAGATTCATTTACTTTTCAAGAATCTTCCTGGATCCTTATTATTTTTTAAAATATATTTCGACCTGTGAATCATGACCGTTAGCTTTAAACACTGATTTTCTAGAAAGTAAAAATGATTAAATATTCATTGATGGCATAAGATGATGATGGTGATGATGATGATGCAAACTGCTAATGAAATGACAATAATAGAAATTTTGTTGTTCCTAATGTCGTATTTTGCGATAGAAAGTGATATATGACACATACTCATTTAGTTTAAAACCTAAAGAAAAAAATTGAATTACTTTATCCAAGAAAGTTTGGAAGTACCAAGGTTGAACATGTTAAGCCTTATTTTAAATATCTGACTCTTTCTTGTTACCCCAGTAGAAGAGTGCTTTGAGCAAGAATCCATACATGACCACGTACACGAAAAGTGTAACAGGAGAATGGAATAATCTCAAGCTGTGGATTACAGTGACTGCACTGCACAGTTATCTTGCCAACTTAATAAGTTAATGAAGTAGGACAAGAGCCATGAATAGTATAGTATAATGACGCATGTATTTTAGGAGTGTTGTAAAACTCTGTAGTTATGAAGACAGTTATATAGTAATAACAATAAAACTCCAGAAGGTGTAAGAAATTAGGAGATCCTTCATAAGCCTGATAAAGAACCATGGGTAAACAATGCACAGGGAGGCGGTTTCTACCACAACAAATGGCTCTCTGAAGGCCGCCTGAACCTATAAAGGGACTGAGACTTAAAATTCTGAAAATATAAATTGTAGCTAAAAGTATCAGGCTCCATTAAGTTGATATGCCTTTTAATTTAAGCAGGAATAAATGAGAATGAATCGTCTGAGAATGTACCACACAGAAAGGTTAGCACATACAGACTCTTTGTTATCACCACTTACCAACTATTTTTATTTTATATTTCCAGGTATTTTGTATGACTAGAAACCACTATGTACAATAAACTTTTGTTTTATCTTTTTTTTTTTTAAATTTGGCTTCAGTCAAAAGGACTCCTTTTTTGCAATTCAAAATGGAGCTGAAATTTGTGGTAACTCCTTCTTTTAGACAACTATGCAATGAATATCAACAGTTATGTGCTGGCCTAACTTGTCTTGACCCATAACAATAGCTAATGAGGCAGCTATGGCTCAGAATGCCCAACCTTTCAGCATGACAGGCGATACATACAAACACATGCAGCACCTACAGCTGCTATAAAATAACTTTCATGAATGAGATTAAAAATTGTAGGGGCTAAAATAAATAATAGGTTTCATGATGTCAGTAATATTTATATATAAGAAAAGTAGATGACTAGGATTCAAGGTTTTTCTTCTCATATTTAATAATTTTAAACCTCAAATTCATCATTTGACATTTCTCAAGTATAATGTTGTTTAAAAGTTGTGACTTAGAGGTAACAGTTTTGTATGCAGAAGGCATTAAAATTATTGAGACTAAGTCATAAGGAAAAGCATTTTTATCATAAGGCAATCATATCCTAACTAATAAACAAGAGGCTAAGAAGTTTCAAATCTCCTCTCCTTTCTCCATCATATGAATATTAAGCACAATGAAGCACAAAAATTATGGGCTACAGAATATTTGCAATGTTTTTCCTGAAAAATAACATTTGTCCAAAATTGAATTCTTATGTTAGTTCCAAATATTGGATACAGAACTATCACCAAGTAAAAATTGAAATTAAGTATTCAAATACAATTAGGAACAAATACATGTCACCCAAAACTTGGGCTATAAACACAAAAATGATATTACTCATAATAAAATATAAATTTATATATTTCTAAGAATTATTTATTTTTATCTTATGAGTGTTTTGAGTGCATATATGTGTAAACACTACATATGTGCAGTGCACACAGGCACCAGGAGAGAATGTAGAATACCCAGGACTGGACTTATTAACAGTTGTGTGCCATTCTGTGTTTTGAGAACTGAACCCACATCCTTTGAAAGAGCACCTAGTGCTCTTTACCAAAAATCATCTGTCTGTCATGAATCAAATTTAACTGGACATCCTTTATTGAGTTTTACTGAATCTGGTGACCTAGCAGATCAGCATCCTCAGACAACTTGGTGTAGCCTTCTGTCCAAAAGCAGCTTTCTCTGTGGTTTATACTGTCCCTCGTGTTGGATACATTCTCATTTCAATATTTGTCTAAGTATCTACCCACCAAAATGTAACATTTCCATTTTATCTCATACTAACTTTTTTGAGACTCTAAATTCCCTTCCAACAAGACTTGGATGCCCCTTTGGCCACAACATTTCACTAGAGAGTAGAGCAGTCTGGGTAGACCATTCAGAAGTAAGGGGAAGTTCTGCCTGACTCAGTAAAATCAACCTTAAATTTGTTATTTTAATTACTAGCAATGTTCCAATAAATGGCATCATGCCCAACTTTATCTCATAATCTACCCACTTATTCTGACTGAGAGTAATATTCATAATATCTTTTTGGGTTAGTTTTCATCCAGTCTAGAAAGATAATTCCTAAAGTATGGATAGATCTGCTTTAACCAGCAGGAATGACTCCATCTTCACAGGTCTGTTCTCCTTCCTCCTTGCTTCCCTCTGTCTGTGCTTATTGTACAAAAGCATACAAAAAATGTCTGTGGGGGAGATAATGGAGTGTTTTGGGGGGAGTCAAGGTAAAGATTTTTAATCTGTAATTTTAAATACAATCTCCATCAGTGTTGGTACTTTGCAATGCTAAAAGTGAAACGTACTTTGAGATGCTGGAAGACAGCCAGTATGATTTTTACCACAGCTGGAAATACATAGACAACCAGGAGGAGATGGATGCTGCCAATCTAAGGGACAGCACAAAAGTTTAAAATACAAATATGACCTCAGGTATTTCTTTAAAGGATAGTTGCTTATGGAGGAAGGCTTTGCATAAAGATGGGATCAAATTTGAGAGGGCAGAGGCTGGAGAGAAAAAGTAGAAATGCATTTAATCTACCAAGCTGAGAAGGCTCCCACAGAGCCCGTCCATGCAGAAGAATCAGAGCCCAGCGCCTTTGTCCTTTGATTCTCAGTCAGCCCCCACTGTTGGCCACATTCAGAGAGACGGGTTTGGTCGCATGATCACCTTCCTGGACCTGGGGGGAGTTGGGAGGACCATGGTCTTAGCATAGAGTAGGGAACCCTGATGGCTCCTTGGCCTTGAGAGGGAGGGAGGGGAGGTATAGGTGGAGGGGAGGGGAGGGAAGGGGGAGAAGGAGAGGAGGAAAGGGGGAGGAGGAGGGGAGGGAGGAGGGAGGAGGAGGGGAGGAGATGGAAATTTTTAAAAAAAAAAAACATGAGAGAAAAAAGAAAAAAGAAATGCATTTAATCATCTCATGTTTCAACATCTACCATGTCTAAGAAGACAGGACCTTCCTAGGCTGATACCAGATACATTTTTGGACAGAGGAAAAACATTGAAAGTAAAGAAGGTCTATATAAAAAGGCCACATCGAGCTGGGTGGTGGTGGCGCCTTTAATCCCAGCACTCAGGAGACAAAGGCAGGCGAATCTCTGTGAGTTCAAGGCAAGCCTGGTCCAGAAGAACTACTTCCAGAACATGCATCAAAGCTATACAGAGAAACCCTTCCTCAAAAACAAGACAAAACAACAAAAAAAAAAAAAGAGCAAAACAAGCCCATAGTCATTACTTTTTCATGGCCATTTTTTCCCTACAATGTTTGGGTCAAGGAAGCTTGGCTATAATTTGTAAGTCATGACTATATTAGACTAAGTTCTTTTAAAAGACAAAGAAAATATGTACAGCACAGAGGGAAAGTGTCATCTGTCCAAGCAGAGATCCCGAGTTTGGATCCCTAGTACCCATATTAATAATGACTGTTCAGAATCTTGTGATCCTATAATCATAGTATAATCCTAGGAGGAAAAGCATGTAGATCCTTGGATCTAACTATATAGTCACACACATATGCACATACATTCTTGTAACCACAAACAAATACACCTACAGACATACACATATATACATTGCATATTTAATATAACAAATGTAATTTGAATTTGTATCAATATATAAGAATCTATACCAATGTAAATTGTCTATAAATAATAGCTCAGATGTAATATCACTATTACTATTATTAATGTGAGTAAGCTTACACTAATCTACCTATTATCCCATCCAATCAAATAACTTTTTGGGGTGTTGATTTATTTGGGAATAAACTCACAGAAAGGGTGGAGATCCACAGTCTTCTGCATGTGCTGGAAACTGCAAATAAACCCAGCAGCCAAGATACCTCTCACTTCCTCCCCTTCCTTTATGATATTAATCTGACTTTTCACAAAGTTTGTAACTTTTTTTCATCCTTTGTGTGATTTCTGTCTCTAGCCATAAAAATATTTTAAACACCAAAGCATAATGACTATTCAACTATACTGGACCTTCTATTTTCTGGATGACAACTCTCTTATTTAAGCCTTAGAAGGAACAGATATTTGGTACATATCATCCCTTTTGCTTGATGCCTTGTTTAAAATGACAAGGGACAGGTGAAATACCCCAATGTGTTGGCTTTTGACATCTCTCCTTTTGGATCTATAGGCACATAAGCATTTGGTTTGGTTTTCAAATGATGATAGTCAAGAACATTACCAGCCTCTTACCACTTAATCCAATGGATGAATATTTCTCCAGGCTCCCATCTGATGTGCAATTAATAAAAACTCAGAGACAGATATTAATTAGTGTTCATCCTGAAGTTCAGAAAAGCAAAGCAGCCAGCCACTGGCTCTGCCTCAGTCCGAAATGGCAATCCTGCCTCTGAGAAACCTCAGAATGAGATTGAGATTGAAAGCTGTCTCCGCCAGTTTTATAATCCTCTCTTGTTCTGGGATTAAGGGCGTGTTTCTATGGCAAGCTAGTGTAGTTACTGGGATTAAAGGTGTATGTCATTGTGGCCACTTAATTAATGGTACATGTCATTGTGGCTACTGGGATTAATGGTTTGTATCATTGTTGCCTGGTCTGTAAGGCTAACCAGTGTGACTGTTTTACTGTTCTGATCCTCAGGCAAGCATTATTTATTAAAATACAAATGAAATGCCACTACTCCCATTTATCATTCAGTGTGGTATAGATGGTATTTTTATGGCATCTCTTTGCTTCAAAGCTACTAATTCCTATATTATTTATCATAAGATAGTTTTAATTAATAATTCACTACAAATGTTCCATTTCATATAATAATAGATGTGAAGAACCTACATCTACAACAGAGGCAGTCACACCTGGCAGTCACGCACCACAAGGGCATGAATTCCTTTGCAAATGGTTGTAGGAGTACATATTTATTTTGGATATTTCAAATAGGGGATGGAATAGTGGAACATTGGAGAAGGGAAACTGTATTAGTTTTCCTTTTTTTCCTACCCTTTACAGAATAGTAGATGCTGGATAAATATTTAACCAGGAACTTGTAGACTAGTGTTCCCATGGGGTCACATACTAATCAGAAGGAGCCCTGCAGCATTGCTGCAGAAGCGTGATTCTTAAGCCCCCTAGTTTTATATTCCTCCTGTTACTTTATCAAAGAACATAGATTTCAGCACGGTATTAAAAAAGCATATTACTGTGAGAAAGATACAGGCGTGTTTATAGACATTGTGTTTTGCTGTTCATCATTGGTAATCATTTTTAAAGACAGGATTACTGCCATAGTGTTGATGGAAAGCAATTTCACAGCTCTTGCTTTAAAACAAATAATTCAGTTCAGTTTTGTGGAAATGTAAAATGTTAGAGACAAAGAAAAAAACTGTTATCACTATGGTAACTGTAAACCCTGAAGATAATAATAACTTTGAAACTTAAGTTGCCGTATAGTCAGGTAGGGTTGAGAGGAAAAAGCAGAAGCACTGGTCAAAGGATATTAAGGTGAGGGATGCTGGGTTTCTTATGAATTGTTTTGAGAACGCTGCAGACCGGTGAGGTGTTTTCGTGTTCCCCACAGGCTTATGCCTAGAGCTGGATTTTAAAAAGCACTCTTTGAATACTGAAGGAAAACATTTTTGTCGTCTCTCCCAGACACTGACGTTTCTTTGGTGCTGAGATTCTCATTGTGCTCACTGGGTGCAAATGAAGTTTTAACTTTGAAGTTAAAATATAATAGAAAATAAAAAATATTACTGGGTAGGAAAAGAAAAGGTAGTGATAGCTACTTACTAAACATAGATGATTTCTCATTTAATTACATTACGGTTACTTTTTCCATACCCTCTGTTCCCACCAGCTGCTTCCGTGACTCCCTGTTCCTCTCAAAATCATGCACTCTTTTTCTTTAATAATTATTTTTCTACACACACACACACACACACACACACACACACACACACACACACACACACACACACGAGTAAATTTTTAAAAGCTACATGAGTTAATAAATACTTGAATGAACTTCTTGGGCCAGGCATAGGAGATAGTAGTGCCCTAATGAGATTTGTGCATGTAAATTAATGCAATTCTACCAGTTATAAAACTGGGATCAGGATGCCACATTGGGAAGATGAATAGTAAGTTCCAATTCAGGACTCAAAGGCCAGTAAGTAAGTACAGTCATGCAGGAGTGAAGGCATATCCGAACAGCAAATGTAGATGGGCAGGACCTCAGAATGGAACCTGAAGTGAAGCCTGCTGACAGTCTTTCTAATGAGCACGTTATCATTCTTGAGTTGTCCTGAGCCTTTTCTTTTCCTAGTGTATGCTGGTTCCTCTTATCTGGTATCTGAAAAAAACAATGCTTATTTCTCAAGCATCAGAGCAGATGTCTTCTGTTTTGTGTTTCTTTTCCTGACCTCCCTGGAGTCCACTGAATCACCCGTGCCTTTGTTCAGTAACAAAGCAGAACCAGCTACCACTCATTTCCCAGTCTGGCAAATCTCTCCTCTCTTGTTTATTTTCCTCTCTAAAGGCAATGTATGGATAAACACAATTGTGGGCAGCAATAGTTCCTCCTACCTTTGTTAGCTGAATACATAAGTGTTCTTTTTCTTATTTTACTAAGAATGACGGGCTTTTTATCTAAATATCCTTATAACGGCACCATCGTAGAAAAATGTAGGCTAGTTATATATAATAGATTGATCTTTTTTCTGATTGTTTTCTCTGTGCAAATCAATTCGAATAGGTTGTTACTATCACTTCTTTCTATGACTACTTCAAAACTACATGGCTATTTGAGGGAAAGGAATTTAAAACAACCCTGTTGAAACAATGTTTAAAAGGCTGGGTTTTAAAAGTTGTGATATCCTACTTTTGACTCAGTCATAAGTAATTATAACTACATGGTTGACAAGAATATTATTAAACAGCATTTAACTCATACATATTTCAGGTATTAAATACAAAGCAATTAAGACAGTAATAAAATTTTAAAGAAAATAAAAGACACATGGGACTTTATTAAGGGGTAGTTTTCAAATTGGAGCTTTGGACTGAGCTCCCAAGGACCAAATAAGGAGCAGAAGGAGGGAGAACATGAGCAAGGAAGTCAGGACTGCGAGGTGTGCTCCTACCCACTGAGATGGTGTGGCTGATCTAATGGGAGCTCACCAAGGCCAGCTGGACTGGGACTGAAAAAGCATGGGATAAAACCAGACTCCCTGAACATGGCTGACAATGAGGGCTGCTGAGAAGCCAAGGACAATGGCACTGGGTTTTGATCCTACTGCATGTACTGGCTTTGTGTGTGTATGTGTGTGGGGGGGGGTTAGCCTGTTTGGATGCTCACCTTCCTAGACCTGGATGGAGGGGGGAGGACCTTGGACTTCCCACAGGGCAGGGAACCCTTACTGCTCTTCGGACTGGAGAGCGAGGGAGAGGTGAGTGGGGGGAGGGGGAGGGAAATGGGAGGTGGGGAGGAGGCAGAAATTTTTAATAAAAAAAATAATAAAAAAGAAAAAAAAGAAAAAAATTGCCCTTTTCTCCTTAGGGTATGTTGTCTATATGGCATTTCTAGATATAGGACGATGTCAAATATTCCATAGTTTATGGATTTCACCCATTTTATTCCAGGTGATTTGTCATGGTACCATTGCCTATTTTCAAAAGTAGTGAAAGCCAAGGATGTTAAATGACTTTTTTTTAGAGCAAACAGCTTGTGGTTTATGAGATGAGCTTTAGATTCAATTTCTGCCCAACTCTTGCTCTCTGTAGCTGCATTATTGTGATCATTAACTTTAACAATATTCAAAGTAACCATCTAGGAATTCCCTGATAGATTAAAACTATCACCCAAGAATGGAACATGGGATGTTGAAACAAACGACAGGAGCAAAGCTAGGTGAGAATGATAACCCGAACACAAGCACACCTTGGGTTAGTTTCAATGTTATAGAAATCATCTAAGTTTGTTTTCTCACTGATAGAATAAAAACAATATGAAATTTCCTAGCTGTTTTCTCAAACTGCCACAGGTGTCAAAAACATTATAAATATCTGCTGATTACCCAATCATAGCAAATGATCACAAAATTGCATATTAATATATGCAAAGGCTGTGCAATCAGAGTTAGGTGTCAGGTGTGGGTAAATATAACAGTAAAAGACACAAATTGTGACCCTGCCTATGCCACCATCCAGTGTGTACAGATCCAAATTGCTCACAGTCTCTGTTTCCTCAACTGCAAACATATGCTGTACTATATTAGCTCAAAAGTCTATGTCAAATGCCCATCTTTCTATTTTGAAACCACAATTCTAAGTGAATCCTGCTATATTCTTTGGCTTAGATTTTCTAACAATAATTAACAATCAAATTGCAAAACACCTGCCTAGGCTTAGGGTACAGTTTCTGACTATGGACAATAATTGGTATGGGAACACGTAGTTCTCGCAAGAATTATAGGACTCTTATTAGCAACACCGTTAATGCTCCCTAGGGTCAATACTGTTAATATTTCCTACATATTAGAATATGTGTTCTGTTGTTTTTTTTTCTGTACTATCTCAGTGTTAGCCCACAATCTGGAAACCCAAGAACATTTTCTTCCTTTATTAATAAGAGTTTGGAAAGAAATCAAGTTGGCATTTTAAAGACTTCTCGTATGTGAGTGTTAGCACACCACTCAATGCTTCAAGTTAGAGAATGAAGAGACCCCATTCCTCTTTTCTGGGAGAAATAACATCCTTTGATAGAAGAGAGTTTTGTGCCCATGTTTTCATCTGTTGCACACTGGCTGAGCTCTTCTTTACTAATTTGTGCTCACAAATAAACCATGTACCTTGTTTAAAGTGGACGATTATGGTGACTAAATGGCATTGAGCACTTTGAATATTATCTCTGAGTCTGTGTTTCTTCTGGTGAAATGGAAATAATGACAGCAAATTCATGAGGTGTTTGTGAGGATCAAGTGGGATCAGAACATAAAGCTTTTGTTTGCAAGAGTCAGGCAGCATCTGTGCAAGCCTTCCTTGTGCACATACCAATCTGCATCTCCTTATAGCCTGGTGAGGGAAGATAATGCAGAGTTGTATTAATCTATGGATGGATGTTTAAACTAAATGAATATACATCCCAAAGAAATCTTGCATGTTGTTAGGTAGGTAAGTGAGTTAATCTCTCTGAACATCAAATGACATTATCCAAAGAATTGATATAAAATACTGGCCTTGCAAGCAGTTGAGAAAATTAATTACGATTTTTTTTTTACACACGATGAAGCAGACCTTCTTGAATCTTTCCTAAGTGTCAGCCAAAGACTTTTGAGATGCAAAAGACATTCCATTTGTATAAATGGGTATATCAAATATCACAGTATTAATAAAGATTTAGGATAATATATATTCGGATGATGATTTAATATGAGTTTGCTTATGACAATGGGTGACATTTCATTAGCTAAAACCTGCATAATAACCATCTATTACACTTTTTCAAGCAGGGCAAAAGTGTTTATAAAAGCAAGTAGAGTGGTGTAGGAACAGTGTACAGACAACACTCAACAGAAAAATACTTGTGTCTATTATTTATTGCTTGTCACACTGTTGCTAAAGTTTGTAGTGTTGACTTCAAGAGTTTATGAACACTCCCATCAAACATAATCTCAGAATGGGAGCATGATGTATCTTTCCTGTACAAGTACCATGGTAACTATCCTGTAATTATTAGTAATATTATCTTTGAATTTATGCTTTTAAAATGAATACCTACAGATAACTTAATAGATAGTGACACTTAAAAATACTGTCAAGATTCATCTTTGAAGAAGAGAAATAAAGTGGGAAAAGTATAAATAAATAAATAAATAGATAGATAGATAGATAGATAGATAGATAAGTAAGTAAATTGAATACCGTTGGTAACCCCTTCCCCAAACCAACAACAGACATGCAATGTAGACAGGGAAAAGCCCCAAAGCCCTCAACCTTATACCAAGATATAAGAATACAAAATGGGCAAATAAATAATGCTGAGAATAGGGATGAATTTCCCCTGGGAAAGCCTAAAAACATATTTATAGGGAGTATTATACAGATTGAGCAGGTTAGATTCAGGAATATATATGCATACATATATATTCCAGGAATATGTTTACAATGAATGAAACTAAAAATTCATGAACAAGAGACTACGAATTTGAAAGATGTGAAAGAGGGTATACAGAAAGTTTTTGAGTGAGGAAATAGGTGAGGAAATTTAATATGTATTAAATTTGTAACTATGTTGTAATCTCAAAAATAAAAAAAAAATGGAAAAAGAAGAATTTTCATCATTTTCTATTTTTTTATATTAGGAGGTAATTTGGCAGTAACAAACAGACAGCTAATGAAATAAGGGAAGGATATAAAAGAGACAAAAGTAGGAATGGATGGAAAGATGAAGCAGCCTTCTCTTGGTTAAAAAGACATAGACTCCTGTGAGTGGGAGATTAGCTTCTCTGCCCTAAACCAGAGCTGCGCCTTCAGCTCTTCAGTTGTGCTGATGCATTATGTAGTGCACACTGGCTCTAAGGAAACTAATAGCACTAAGGTTCTAACTAACAGAACTGCTTTATATCCTAACTAAGGCAGACTTCATTGTGTATCCATCCCTAGGTACTGCTGGCTTCTGCTAGTATGAGCTCTTATGTCTATCATCTGTTCAACCTGATTTCTTAAATGCCAAAAATAAACCAAGCTCAAATATTCTAAATATTATAACATTAAAATCACTTTGTGTCTGTTCCAATCTTTTCTGAGAACGCAACAACTCTCTCTTTCCATTTTATATTCTAAACATCCCAGATTTGCACTTCAACTCCCTTTCTTTATCCTTCTATATCTGACTTATATGAGGAATGATTGATTGGTTTTTCTTTCAAAATATCTCTAGAACGTAGGTATTCATATCTATTCACTTTATTATCAGCGTAATCCATGTCGTCTCATGACTTGTATGATTAAGTTCTTGCTATCCACTTCTGGCCCATCATTTTAATAACGCACGCCAGTCTCTTTTTAGAAAATAATTCTCATGGATACTTAGGGAAAATAAGAAATACTGAACTCAGCGGGACAGAGCCCTCATGATTACCCGGCTTTTAACTTTTGGTTTTCTGTACATCATGGTCCTCATTTCCACCTATGCTCTTATCCCCATGCCCTCCCCAATTCCTTTGCCTATGAACCTTCTCTTCCTTATTTGGTCTCAGCTGCCCTCTCAACCTTTTAATTCATATTTAGTTTTCTTCAGTTGGCAATCTATAATTGTTTCCTTGGAAGAGGCTTCCTTGATATTGCTACTAACAACACCCAATTCGATGGCACGTCTTGATAACGCGTGTCAAATGGATATTTATATATGTGATGCCTTGGTGAATGCATAGATCAACTCACTAGGATGTACTAAGTTATATTTTGTCTTGGTGTTCTCACAGTGAAAGGTATAATGAGTATTTAATACACAGTGATTGAAAGAATCAATGCACTTTTCTCCTATTTTAGTCATCAAAAAGTTAATATGCCCACCTCCTATTATAAAATAAGTGAAATGGCTAAAAGATATTTATCAAGAGCATGTGATATTTCAGCATTGTTTATGCTCTCTTTATTCTAGGGGTTCTTCATAACCTGAATATGTGTTACCTTAAGAGCCTGCTAAAACTAATTGTCATTTTATGCAGTAGTATGTGCAAGAAACACAATTTTAATTTTGCTTTTTTATCTGCACATTTTTGTGCATGTATGCACATGAATGTGGCATGTTTGTATTGAGTAATATGTATGTTGGAGGAATATACAAAATGATGGGTTTTGTCAGAATGAAATATTTTTTATTACAGTTCTCATGTTTTTTTGTTTTTTTGTTTTTTTGTTTTTGCAAATCCATGCTTTAGGGGAGATTTTTTTAGAGTTCAGCACTTCAGGCCACTTCAAAGATTTGACTTCACCTACAGAAGTCAATTTTAACACATTCTCAAAATGATCTATCGAAGAACTCAACAGTGACTGAGATGCTTTATTCCCTCCAGCAAGAATATTTACAATTGGATTTTTGAGTTTTGAAGTCAGGTCATTCATTTGAGGCCTTAGCATTGCCATAATCATCATTGGACTAGTGAGTTATCAAAGATATTTAAATATTCATAAATAAAGTTAGCTTACAAATAATTTTATAGAATTTATAGAATTATTTTAAATATTGCAAATTGAGCCACATAATATATTGAAAAATATATATTATCATTCTAATTATTTGCTTTTAATTCTTTGCTTAATAGTTATTTCATTTATAAAGACTGGATTGCAAAAGTGAAATTCTACTGTATGATTAATACATTTCCTTTTTGGCTAATACATATCTTGTGTGAAAGATACTTTAATAATAATTGTTAATTTTTAACAATTAAATAGATGGTATTTGTAGGAGATTACTAGAGATGATTAATGTGGTAATTTGAAATGTTCATAAAAGGTTCAAATTTGGTATTCATATTTGATGGTATGACTTGGGAATATTGTAGAGTCTTTAGGAGATACACTAGTTGATAGAAGTAGATTTGTATGGCCAAGTTATCTCTTTCCCAAATTCATGGCTCACTTACTAATTGCTGTCAACAGAGATATCCTATTACTTATTCTTTCTACATGAGGCGATTCACTATGTTGTTTCTCACAAGGTGGCCAGAAACCTTGTAAAATTTACACAAAATGTTTCTTTCTTTTCTTTTTCCAATGTCTTCATCAGTATTCTAGTCATTGAAAAGCGAACTTAAGTAATGCTACCTTGAATCTATAACTTAAATCACTAGTACTAGTCTTAACTATGA
This sequence comes from Arvicola amphibius, assembly GCF_903992535.2. Taxonomy (NCBI): domain Eukaryota; kingdom Metazoa; phylum Chordata; class Mammalia; order Rodentia; family Cricetidae; genus Arvicola; species Arvicola amphibius. The sequence goes on from NC_052058.2 coordinate 161,266,857, forward strand.
TAGCATCTTTTAAATATTTTTGTATAGTGGGTTACATGTGTAAAAGCTGTGAATTGTATGACCTAAATGTCTCCATTTAGGATCCAAATACAACATAGTAAGTAGCCTTAGTGTTCCTTCTTAGCACTTGTATAACTATAATACAAATTCATTTAGCATTCATAAAATGTTAGTAATAATAGTATGCATTTCACTTCTTAAAATTTGGCAGAAAACATTGCCTCATCTGCTGGTCAAAGCATGTACACTAGTTGAAGATGAAGAAACTTTGAAACTACAGTAAAGCTGTTTAAAATATTTTATAGTTATTTATATTTTCTTGAACATTTATAAATACATTTTAGTTAGGAGAATTTGTAATAAAGACAGTCTATGAGAAGGGAAGATACAGTTTAGTTCCTTGAAGGAGAGCCTTTGATCTGCATCTTAACTCTTCTGTGTTTGTTTTGATTTGAAAGAAAAGTCATATTAGAAATCTAAACTCTACCTAGAGCTTCCCACATGACATACTGTAAAAGTCATTCTTTGTACTATTAACATTCACTTCTGTCTCAGAGGGATTTATAAATCCCTGACTGAAGCACAGCAACCTCTGCTTGGTTGAATTGAAATGAACAACCCACTAAAGACTGTCTGAATTATTGTCTCAAGTAAATCGTACAGCCTTCCTGACTCTAAAAAAACATTGCCTAATTTAGCACATAGAAGTATAAGATTTCCAGTAAAATTTTAATGTCATATTCAGAACATGTCTGTATTAAACTATTTTTGTTAATCATAACTCCTACCTTATTTGTATTTAATCAGACAAAGCAACTCTCTATCATATTCCGTGTGGAACAGGCATCAATAGCTATTAGCTGTTGAAAAGAATATAAGAGAATATAAAATGTATAGGAAAAGCAGAATGCTTTGTCTTTCAAAGTTATTGTTGGTGTAAAGAATAGAGACATGAGTTTCAAATCACCATTTCTCTTGTCGATTTTATGTCCTAGTAATGACTGTCACACATGAAAAGCAGAATAGTCAAACAAAAGCCATACAATGTGGTAAGTGTCATGCAAAATATTCTAATTGGAATAGAGATGAGCAAAAAAAATCTGAGTATATACATGCTTTTGATATGGCAGATAGTGAAGAAATCTTAGAGGAAGTTGATAAGATAAAATAAAAGTAGTTAGTTTTAAGTGTAATTTTGAAAGGCAGAATGTTCTTCACTGGAAAGACAAGTTAAATTGAAATAATTATTGGACATGAATTTTTGTATCAGTATCTACCTTATATCACAATTCTATATACATATGACATTAATTTAAAAGATTACTCAGGTCTTCAGATGGGGCTCTGTCATGTGTATCCATGTGCAGTTTATCCCTTCAAGTTTAATGGAATTCTCCACAGAACAAATAAGGAACAAATGAGATATTTAAGACTTGAAGTACAATTTAGACTGTATCTTTAAGTCAAATCCTTACAGAGAGTCAATAATACATTAATTACCATTTTAAACTAGCCGGCTGTTGTCTATATTTCGGTCTTCCCATTAAGTGTTTCATTTAAATTTATTAGATGGATTCTCCTTGTTGCAAGAAACAAGTTATTAAAAGCAGTGCCTATGAATAAAATAATTATCCACAAGCCTGGCTACCAGCTAAGCCAGAGGCCTTGTTGGTTTATTGTCTTCAGAACATTGGCTGACATGTTGCCTTTATTAAAACCCTTTCACAATCCTTGGCAGAGGAGCAAAAGACAAAACAATGGCTGATTTTCGTATCAGTTTTGTGCTGCAACTTAGAATGTGGTCAATTTAAAATGAAAACATGGTCAATAAGAGTACCATGTGATCAAGAGATCTGAAGAAAGGTGGGGCCAGTTATGAAGAAAATATTACGTACAGCATTCTTTATGTCTGCCCTCTTTATTATTTAGTTAATTAATTTATTTTACATCCTGATTGCAGTTTCCTCTCTCTTTTCTCCTCCCATTTCTGCCTCCTACCTCCCTTCTATAGTCCCTCACCTCAATCCACTCCTCCTCTGTTTCTGTTCAGAGAGGGGCGGTCCTCCCATGGGTATCAGCAAAACATGGCATATCAAGTCATCTTTAAAATCCATAGATTTAAAATGATATGGTTAAATTAATGATGTACATTCCCATATTTGATATCTGATGAAATAGATTATGAAAAATTAACTAATGAGAAAAAAGTGTATTGACGCCCAGTGGTGAAACATTTGAAGTCTACCAACTGAGAAGTGGTCAGCCCGGAACATAAAAGCCATGCTAAGTGGACTTCATATATACATGTGTGTATGTATATAATGAAATTAAAGAAGAGGTCATGAATTTGAGAGTGAGTTGGGGAGGGGACACAGAAGGGGTCTGGAGGCAGCCTGGGGAGAGGGTGGAAATGCTGTAAATTGAACACTCATGTATGAAATTTTCAAAAAATTTATTAAACAATTTTACCAACATTGAAAAAAGAAATAGGAGACAGAAGACCATAATAGTATAATTACCATTATTTTCTATTAACGAATTATTAAAGCCATAACTGTGGATGTTTTACTACTAGAATTCCAACCTTGCTTGTACACTGAAAGCAATATCTAAGTAAAAGGCAAACCAAACAGCAAGCATCCTGATATTTGCTCTGATTGTGTTATCCATCTGTCACTTCGAACCCCTCAACCTAGCACATGCTACCTATAGCTTGAATACATCATTTGCATTTGTGTTTGGGTATGGCTCACAGTGGTTCATTGGTTAATATGTATTTCCCATGCTGCAAAGTGAAGAGAGTAGAAACTGTTTATAGAAAGAAACTTTGGGAGTTCTCTAGGGCTTGAGTTATTAGAGTGGAGCCCTATGATTAACTATTGGATATTGATTGATTTATCAGGAGAGAGACGTGCCAGTTGAGGCACACAGCCATCTGCTTATCTCTTTCCACGGAAAGCGCCATACTTCCTTAGACTATGGCAGTACAAAGGCTTCCACAACGTCCTCCATGTTAAGCTTGGATAAAAACTCCAGGCCAATGTATATGTCTGGCTCACATATTTTGCTATAAAAACACAAAATAAATTATCTACCTTCTGCAAAAATAACTGAGATTGTTTCTTGATTGTTTTAAAATATCAAACCCTTCTTTTGTGTCTTTTTAAGTTTGTTTTCTCTTCCAAATAGGATGACTTGCATTCAGAGCTTCCCTCCCCTCCCCCAAAATAATTGAAAGTTTTATCCCCTTAATTTTCTACTGAAGTAGACATGAAGTTTGTAGTGGCTCTTTTCTTTAATCCTCTGGTGTTTTGAACTTGTTCCCATGGATAGTTCTTTCATAAAAGGGTGACCCTGTTTCTGTTTCCACATCCAGATTTGAAGCTTTAAATCCCTTTGAGATTTATTGATAGAGGTTTATTCAACATCATTATACAGAAACAAAGTAAAAGCATGCGTATTCTGGATTTAAATATTTAAGGGGTTTTTCAGAACTATTTCATAGATTCCAAAAATGTAACACCTACAACCCCAGAAGTAATCCTGTTATTTGTTTCTTTAGAATATAGTATCAGAATGTCGAGCTAAAAAGAGTTTATTTTCCCAATTTCCTGAACTTCATTTATGCTATTGTCCTCTAGACTAATCCAGCAAAAAAAGAAATAATTTATTGTATATGCAGGCATATACAATTACTTTTCTTGAAACTGTGACCTAATGCCTGACAAATAACTCAGAAGAGTAAAATTAATTTTTTGCTAAGTTTTAGGAAATTCAGTTAAATGTTGATTCACTCCATGGACATGATAGAAACAGCTATTCATATCATAGTAGGTAGGGAAAAGGAAGGAAGGGTATTGTTAGGGATGATACATTCCCAGAAACCACTATGAATGATCTACCTGTTTCACCTAGGTCCTATCCCCCTATAGCTATCTCCTAAAACATACCCATCATCTGGAGACCAAATATTAAAACCATAAGCTTGTAACATTTCTTGTTGACTTGGTACCAGAAGTACAGCCCTTTAGACTAGAGCCATCAGCCCACCTATATCGCTGTTCACCAATGGACTTGTCTCATTGCGTAAATGATTGCTGAGTCTACAGTCACCACATTCAGAGTCTAAACAGCAAAATTAAGAAAAGTTTGAACTCAGAAGTTTCTGAGAATATAAAAGGAGATGACCTTTAGGGTGCCTGTGTAACCTGTAACCAAACACTTAGACAGAATATCATCATATAATTTCACTTCATAATGAAAGCAGAGGAATGTAGCTTTGTCTAGCTAGACAGAAGACTTGTCAAAACTTAGCATTTTATTACTATTGAACAAAGGGTGAACAGATGCTGTCTTTCAATTAAGGTATTGCCTTGAAACTTTTGCTTTTTGAAATTTGTAGACACAAAAAGAACTTAAACTTGTTCTGGAGATTATTTGAGTCTATTAAGAAAACTGCAGTCACTAAGCATTTATGAAGAGGCAAGGCAATAGTGCTGAGATCAATACATTCTTGTCATTTAAAAACTATAACACAGAATCTAAGATAAATAAGAACGTTCATAATTGTAGTATTGTGTGGACTAGGTAACAAGGCTCTTCTCAAGGAGAAGGAGAGATTCAGTGTCTTTGTTAGTAACTCAGAAAGACAAGGACAGATTAATATTATATATGTGAATAGGATAAGTACGTGATATACAATGGCGTACAAGATATTGAAAGTCTGATGAGAAAAGTAGCACATTAATTACTTAGGGGAAGAGAAATATCTCTTACAGGAGAGGGAATATTATCTTCACATTGAGAACAAAGACAACATTTAAAGCAAAAATGCGGAGCTGACATTGAAATGTAAGCTAAACTTGAGTCAAAAAATAGGAAAAGCAAGGCTAGCGATGCTCTGAATGAGATTGTCATCACACTCCCCTTAACTGAAGCAGTTTTGTCCTCTATCACGACTCCCCAGTAGCCACAGAAATTCAGTCTGAGCTGTTTTATTCGAGAATGGGTTCACATCCTTTGTATTAACCAAATACGGTCTCCCTCCAGATTTACTGTGCCTTTGCTATAGGCAAAGAACAGTGCTCAGAATCAGGGCAACATTAATATTCTTGGACATATAGAGTTTAGTTCAAATTTTATCTTTGTAATCTCATGGGAAAGAGTTTACAAATCCTGTTTTAGAGATGGAGAGATTGAGGATGAGATAATTTGAAGCAATAGAGAGAGAATAATTAGCCAGTTTACAGTGTAGTCAGTAGGGCCCCCCAAAGACTATGCCCCCAAATTATATTGGACAGGTCATTGAGACACTGGACTCTAGAGAAGTGGTCCCTGAGCTTTGCCCTTATTTTGGGGGTGAGAGCATTGTTTCTTTCATGAGAAGAGACTTTTATCAAAGGCTTCTATGAAGACACTCCATGAATCAGGCATGATTTAATATCTTCTTTAACCTTTAATCTCCATGACAGGATATACGTGGCAAAAGCTGCAGGTTAGAAGAGAGGTAATGAAATGCCAAGGATAAAAATGCCTCCTGGAAAGAACCGAGTTGTGATTTTGATGTACATTCTATCATATTATCATCAAAACAATATTCAAGTTTAGTTTCTGAGTTACAGTCTCCCTGGAAAAAAACAAAAAAAAACAAAACAAAACAAAAAAAAAACTAAAAAGAAAGAAAGAAAGAAGGAAAGAAAAGAAAGAAAGAAAGACAGAAAGAAAGAAAAGAAAGAAAGACAGAAAGACAGACAGACAGACACACCATTATCTTGCTGTCATAAACCTGGTTACCCCATAAATTGCTGCTTGATTTTAGTAAAAGCGATGATGCAAGTTAAAACTGGACAGAATAAAAAACACATCGTCTTGTTTCTAATTTGAGAGTTTTACTAATTAATTTTTTCTTCAATTATTTCACACATATATATGTGTGTATATATATATATTCATATTTATTATTTGAAGGCTTACTTTTCATTTTACCATTCCACTTTTTCTAGATTTCCTTACCTAAAATTCTCTTTCTCTTGTCTTGTTTGTGACCTAATGAGTTTAACTGAGGCCTTCTGAGTGACCTTGGGCTCAGAGCGACCCACTGGACCCTCCCGTGCTCAATGGTATGCACACAGCTGAAAACAATGATTAACCGTCTCAGATTTTGTGAACAGCCAACAGATCTTCAGTTGGGAGAACCCCATAACGAACAATTGACCTATCTGTTCTTATGTAGACCCAGTGCAAATAACCTCAACTCCTCTTGAGATCATATGGAAATGGCTGTGTCATGTACAGGGGATGGTATTTATAGTTCCTTTTCTGTCCCGTTCCCCTTTCTTCTTAGAAGGGTAGGTACAAATATGTGATAGGGCTGGATCCTCAAATGCCACTTACTATTTGTATCTTGAGCATGCATGCTGAAAAATTGTAAGGCTGGGTGCTGCAGTGCGCAGTCTTTCATCGAGCAAACCCAAACCCTTGTGTCCAGTTTTTGACTGGGATCTGGGAACAGAGATAAACATAAGCTTGTAGCCTGGCCTAATCACTACGTATTTGATGCAGGAGTGCATAAGAGCAAGAATGCCTCGTGGGTTTGGTCCCGGTGGGTTTTCAGAGGACAGAGCCTAGGTGAGTGACTAGAAGTATATTCAGGGGCACTGAGGAGCTGAGGAAGGAGGTCACACTGAGGAGGCTGAGAAAGGAGGAAGTCTTGAAGGTAAGTTCAAAGAAATGTACTAACCAGCCATGTTTTCCTCCAGGGTTCTTACTATAAACCTTTACAACCTGAAACATAAGATTTTATTACAGTTATCTTTAAAGGCACATTTGTTTAAGTGCGGTGCAGAGGGCAAAATGACCTTTCTATCATCCTCAACTCCGGGTGCTCTGAGGCAGCGACTCACCCCGTCACACAGTGCAGGGCACGGTTCCATTCATTTGCCCCACAGTTTCCTTCTGAAGGGAGGAACGAGCCAGTTTTTTCTCATCTTCTCAAAATGTGAAATATATTACCAATTGTGTCCCTCAGCGCTACACCAAGACAAGACTAGCCCACAAATCCCCTCAGAGGAGTACCAGTGTGCACTCCATATTTCACCTGATTTTTTTTAATGTCCTCATTGAAGGGGGAGGAAATGCTCGATTGTCATAGTAACAAATTAATTTTAAGACCAGTTTATCTCTACACAAACTGTAAAACACAGTTCACGCGCTTCAGAATTAAGTTTCTCTTTCATCTTTGTACATTTACCATTTTATTTTTCTTGTTTCGTTAACCATCAATCCAATAAGCTTTCTACAATGCCAAGACAATATAAATTGTGACCACAGGGAACAAAAACTTCTTAAGTCATTATTTATTCCACCTTGCAAGAAGCCCCACTTTTACTGGATCCACAATAGTAGTTTCTGAGGATAATCTTACTGTCATTTTCTACAGGATCTTTATAAAACTCATAAATATGAACTAACTTATAAAAAGAAAATTCCAACAATAATAAGAGGGACTTGATTTTTATGTAAGACTGAATCCCATGTCTTCTTGCTTTTTATTCCAATCTAAAAATAGAGTAGATGTCTTAGTTAATTTTCTTTTGTTGTGGTTTAAAAAAATAGGACCAAAAGCAAATTGAGAAGAAAATGGTTTATTTCAAATTATATTTATAGTTCAGCATAAAGGGAAGTTGGGTTAGGAAGACAAAAGAGGAACTTGGAGGCAGAAACTAAAGAAGAAACCTCTGAGGAGTCCTGCTAACTCCTTGGATCTTATGGATTGCTCAACCACTTTTCTAATATCATCCAGGACTGCCAGCCCAGTACTGGCACTACCCATGTGAGCTGAGCATTCCACAGTATCAGTCAAGAAAAGAAAATATACTCTATACTCTAAACTTGCCTCTAGACAAATCTTAAGAAGGCATTTTTCTCAACTGTGATTTCTTCACAGATGACCCTAGGTTGTGCAAAATTAACATATAAACAAGCCAGCACTCTAAGAAAATACCTGTGGAAACTATACTAATACTTATTTTATTCTCCCCTCTATGGCATATATTTATTAGTAATTTGCAAAAGCACTTTTCATTAGCTCTTTACAATGTTATGAGGTGACTGTAATTAGCAAACTCTGCTTTTATAAAATAAGAAACAAAGGCACTGGTGGAGATGAATTAGTTTTAGGCCCTGTGATAAACAGAGTCAGTGTACAAGAAGAAATTATTGTAAATTCTATGCTTATTGACCTTAAGGTCCCGTCTCGCCATGGAAGCAAATTCAACTTGGATCCCTGGGTCTTCAGAGCTTAGCATTTGCTAAGTCAGACACTATTATTACCAGAGTACTGACAATTAACATAGCAGCTGCAATAGATTGTGTGGTTTGTGATAGTTCCTTTTCTGTATCTTTCTATCCGTTATACACTTGTGGGCTCACACGCACAAAGACAGATAGACAGACAGACACAAACACACACACACACACACACACAAAATCACAAACACATACATCTTGAATACTTAGACTCTTTTTGAAGAAATAATTTAGAAACCACCGCATGGCCGAGATATTTTGAATTACTACTGAGATTTAAATTTTTGTTTTATATTTTATTTTAAGACAGTTTCTCAATATTTTGCTATGTATAGTTGAAAAGTGAGATGAACTATTTAAAAATGCCCACCTTTCATGCATTTGAATCATATCTGTATTGTTTCGCAATGTATTTTGCATTATTTGTATTTGATTACCATGATGGCTTTTGTCTCAAAAAAGATGGAAAATTTATCACCCACCAACAGATGTTTATATTCTAGAATATAAAACTTATAAAAAGACTGATTTTAGAACTTGGATAGCATATTTTATGACCCCAATTGACTAAATCATTTATAAAATTATGGTTATTTAATTTGTATTATTAATTTAGCTATTTAGAATTATAAAGTTTCTATTAGATATTGCTTTCTTGGTTAATTTAATTAAACATAAAGTAGATAATTTTACCAGCCTGGAGTTTTATATATTTAGAGAGAATTCTAGGTCTCTGAATGAATGTAAAGAAAAATAAAATGAGGTACTGTGTTAACACTGTGCTCCACCACAATTCTAAAATCAATGCTGAACAATATGATCAGTTTTTGCCCTTCAAACACACATCATTGAACAGATAAAAAAGATTCAAGCAAATGTTTTGTACTATCCTAGTTGTTTCCACAGAGTGTGCACCTTTTACTAACTAAATCCAGCTTGAAAATATTATCAATGGTCCAGTGATAGCATATATACATATAGTCATATATATGCTGATAATTTGACAGTATTCGCTTAGGTGGGGGCTCTGGGTTCCATCTTGATCCATGAAGATACACTCATCCGTACCCTGTCGGTCTTGTGGAGATAATCACAGCTCCAGTGGAATCATGAGTGCCAGGACTATGTCTTGACCAGATAACAACTTTAAGCTGTGTCTCTCCACTTTCTCTGATTCTCATACACTATCATCTCTGTTCTCTGTAATATTTCCTGGCCCTGGGGTGGACTGTGAAATGTTTGTTGTGATTGTGTTGTTATTATTCTTGTATAATTATTGTATCTGACCAGATGCTGTAGGGGCACCGTGTACCCTTAAGAATGATAGGATGTGGAACTCTAATTTGATTTCCCCAAATAAGAGTTAAAATTAAGCTCTTACTTTGTTGATGTAAGGCCATAATTATTGTTTTATGTTTTATTTATCCCAGTTATCCTATTATTTTTATTTTCAGATTTGATTTTTAAAATATCCATTGATTTCGAGCTGAATTTTCTCAACTATAGCCTATGAAAAACATTCAATTTCTGCCTTTAGGTAATGGATATTATAGTTGAGGAAAAGAAAATTAATCATTTGATTTATTGATCATGAGTAAGTTTGTCTTCTTATAAATGTGATAATTGCTACTGAGGGGAGGCATATGATGCGTGAGAGCATATCAACAGGTTTGCCAAGCAAGAAAACAAGCCATGATTGGAGAGTGATACCCTAGGAGAAAGACACTAATTACATACAGAGGAACTTAACAAATAGAAAGACAGAATGTTTAAATCTAAGTACATTGCAAGAAATTAAATGTAAAAAAATATTAAAAAGAATGCAGAGAATAGAAAGGAATCATTACTACCAATTGCTTAGGGAGACTGGTGTAATTACAAAAAGCTTAAACATCAGGAATGTTTTTTTTAGAGTGAAACGTGATTGATTCATTTTTTGAAATGATTACTCCAATATCATTCCAGAAAAATTAATCTTGTCAGTGTTTCTGTAAGATTTGGTAGAATAGCAGTGGAGAATTCAGTCTTTCAAACTTATATCTGAATTATTAAGCAGGCAAAAAATGTAATGTTTAAATGGCAAGGTAAAGACTAGAGGCTGGAGGCCAGCTGTGAAAAATTAAAAGAAATAATTTTGGTCCTGGTTACGTCTAACACAGATATGCGCGTGTGTGTCTGGTTTACTCAGCTACTCAATGAAACAAGGGTGTCCTGGAATCACAGGCTAAAATCTCAGCTCTTCACCAAATGGTGTCTTATTCTAGACGCTCATTTCTCATTTTACTGTGACTCTATAGGAGTGGAGTACATTTAAGGAAGTAAACTTCATAATGGCATAAGGTGGAATAGAATCCAAATCTCTGCAGCAATACAAATTTATCCACCTGACTTGACAAAATCATGATATAGCTGGAATAATCTCTCAGTTAAAATGCATCTATTCCCTTAAGAAAGTAATATAGATTGAAGTAATTTAAACATAGAACTGAATCAAGCTGGGCCAGATAAACAAGACTACAAATGTGTAATTGTCCGAGTGCAACACTTCCCCGTCGGAACTTCCATGCACCAGCATAGAAGTGGGATACATTAAGACTGTCGATCACAGAGCAGCTGGATGGCTTGCGAAAGGGGCTGGCCTACATTCTCGTCATTCCTCATTATCTTTGGGGGGACCCTGCAGGCACCAATTCAAGCAGGGATCTACAAAGAGATTCGGGGTTCAGATTACTGCATCGACCTAGATCAGACTTCATGAGGTCTGTATGTCAGGGAGTTCCTTGTCAGAATATTTAGACATGATACAGTTTGGGAAAAGGTTTCCAGGTGACCATCATTCAAATTTCAGGTGCACAATAAAGCTTAAGGCATGACTTCTTAGAAACTCCTATACAAATAACATGTGACCATGCAGGTGGTTTCTATAGCAAAAAGTCTTAGGTTCTCATGTGATCTCAGACCAAAAGAACAGAGAGGTCAGCAATACATAAAGCATGTGGGACATCTCCCATGAGGATAGGTTCTTTGTACTCTGTAAGCTAAGGATAATGGTCTAGATAAACAAGATCCAAAATTCCCATATGCATTTTTTTCAAACTATAAAAATAAAATTGAAAATAGGCCCATATGGCTTTGTCTAACTCTCTCTCTGTCTCTCTCTCTCTCTCTCTCTCTCTCTGTGTGTGTGTGTGTGTGTGCGCGCACGCACGTGCATGCGTGTGCGTGTGTGTGTGTGTGTGTGTGTGTGTATACAGTAATAGGAACCATAATTTAGATAGAATTTATTGCTGAAGATACCACTATTTGAATTCCACTTCACATGAAGCAATGCTCCTCCCAGAAGCACAGGTTGCAAAACAGAAAGTACAGTTGTGTGTGTGGTATACCCATTCTCTAGTTCTTGGGCAAAAGTGCTCTGAAGTCTTCTAAGGCAATACAGAAAGTTAACAGAATTAACAATACAGACAGTTTCTATTGGTTGCCCCTAGAGACTGACGGTAAAATCCTGGATGGCTAGTTTCCTGTCAGCACCTGCGAAGACGGAAACTAAATTGAGAAACTGACTCCATAAGTTTTGTCTGTAGGCTGGCCAGGGGTAGCACACACTTTTATCCCAGAACTTGGGAGGCTGAGGCAGGAGAATCTTTGTGAGTTTGAGGCTAGCCTGATTTGGAGAGTGAGTTCCAGGACAGTCATGGCTGTTACAATGAAAAACCCGGCTTAAAAAACAAACAAGCAAAAAAGATTGTTCTATCAGCTGGCCTGTTGGACATTTTTGTGATTAAGTCTGATGTAGGAGTGCCCAGCCAATTTCAGTTGGGGGTTGTCACCAGGCAAGTGGTACTGGATGGCTGAAGAGGAACTCTGGAAATCATAGGTCAAGCCATTAAGTCACAGCCCTGCATATCGTCTTTCTCAGTTATTGCCTCCAGGTTTCTGCCTTGAGGTCCTGCCTTCACTTCCCCAGATGATGAACTAAAAAACACAAGAAGAAACAAACCCTTTTCCCCCAAGTTGCTTTTGATCATATCAACATAAACCCTAATTAATCCTATTGCTGATGAGACCATAGACTTTGATCACAGGATGTAGAAAAATCAGTGGTACTGACCAGAAGATTTCCTTCTGACTAATTAACTCTCATGATCCCAGAATGGCTGCTTGGGTGGAGGAAGTTATTAAGACTTTTAGGCAGCTATGAACCCCAGGAGCTACTAGATGAAAAAAATATATAGTAATGGGTGCAATAAAGGCATGACTGTCAGGGGAGTGAATAGGTACTTTATGATTGCATTTAAGGACAACTCCACAAGAGGAATTGTGTGTCGATACATATATAAAATTCAGTACAATACAATCTGGCAAAGAACCTGTGATTGAGGATTTTACAGGCTCCAGGAGTGTACCTACTACTATTATTTTTGTTTAATAAACATGGTGTCTAACTGTCCTCTAAATCTGTAAGTGTATCCACAAAGATCAGTGCAGCTCTCAGACATCACCGGAGAAGTTTATTTGTGCAGTGCACGGTGGTCAGTGCAAAGCTTGAAAGTGGTTAAAGTACAGAGCATAAGGGTTAACAGAGAGCACAGTCGTAAAGAAAACATTGGTGAAAGCTTAGAGACCACGTTATAAGAAAGGGTGAAATGATTGTAGAAGCCAATGCCAAGGACTGGGCAGGAAAATTATCTTCTAGTCACGCTAGGACTACTGCCCTCATGAATCCATCGCTGTGATCCTTGCCTACAGAAGAACCTACAGGCAGTCAACCTATCTCAATGTCAAGGAGCTCATGAGACCCCTGCTTGAGGAGATATTTACATGTTGATATCTCTTGGGGAAAGAAAATAAGTTTTCTTGAGGTATGTGGCCCTGGTAGGTCAGCCAGACACCAGTGGATGGCACTATTGCCGTGAGTATGAAGGGAGCACAAGTGAAATTAATAAGCTATAGAGAAAAATCAAAAGAGGACAGGAAGTCGTGATGGGCTGGTGGTGGGCATTGATCTGGGGAGAGTTGGGGAAAGAGTAGAATGTATTATCAAGATATATTACATGCATATATGAAAGTCTCAAAAATCATAAGATAATATATTTAAAAAGTAGTTTCCAACTTTGCTTCATTAAAATATGACTTTAAATTATACATTGTTTTCACCATCAGTTATTTTCCCTTTTTTTTTTTTTTTTTGAGACAGGGTTTCGCTGTGTAGCTTTGGAGGCTGTCCTGGAACTCACTTTGTTTGCCTATTCTAGTTTAATATAAAAAAATTAGTAATAAGTGGCAGTAAAGGAAGAATAAACTTGATCAAATTTGAAAGTGTGACTGACAAAAATTTGAATCTAAATATTCTGACACCTAATCATAAATTACTTATTTGGTTCAATGGCAGCAATGCAAAAAAAAAAAAAAAAGCTTTCTGGTCACGGGATTTATTTGATTTAATTTTTCAATCTTCTGAAATTTTGATTTCTCTTCTTTGAATGTGGTTCAAATTCAAATCAAACAGTTCAAAACTCTTCAGTACTCTGCCTTTGAAACTCAGCATTTTCTTATCTTCTCTTTCTTATATCATGTGCACTTTGAGGATAATTTCAGACTGAGCTTTGACAATTTCTTTTTTCTACTATCTTCCTGATTACAAAAGATGTCTATTCTCATCTCCTTCATTTTTTTTTTAATGTGTAACCATTTATCACATCTTTGGGGGCCTGAGAGGCCATGTAAGGATATTTTATCCAGCACTTTAGTAGGAGATTTGGCTTAAATATACATCAGTTTGTACTGTGTGATCTAATCATAACCAGTTCAAACAAGACAGAGACTATCAGTCGACAGACACAAACGGTGGCCAATGTCTTACTCATTCAGTTGGAAGTGGAATAAGCATGTGTTCCTCGGATAACGCTCATGTGCCAAGATCTGGGAACACAGTCTGCACAGAGTGACTGAATTTCATTTGCATATCCCCATCAGTGCTAAATTGTTAAAGTTTGTTAGTGTGGAAGAGGAATGAATAAACAGAAATAAAGATGCATAGGATTGTTTGGAAGAAGTGAAAGCTCTAGAACTAGGAGTCTGTTGCCATGGTTGATCATTTAATCTCTCTCACATGTAACTGGGTGTGCTAATGGTAAATTACAGTATTGATTGCCATGGAACGGCAATGGGACTGCACACTATTCAGATAGTGTAGAATCACATTAATACTGTCAGATTTTTTCATTTACTATTTATATGTGTGTAAAATTTTGCTGTCTCAGGCAAACATGTAAACAAGCAGTATTTCATATTCAATTATTCTGTGTTCATCGAATTTTTACTAGCAGTATCTTTATCCTTGTAGCATGTTGTGTCAAAAGAAAGCATTCTGCTCTAATTTTTATAGTAAAGGGGAATTTATTTCATCATTGCTTCTCTTTAGCCTTCTTTGAGGTCACAAGAGAGTTTTTTAAATAAAACATCTTGTGTAAAATGAAGCACTAGTAGCTAGCATACATTGCATTTTGAATATTTTGTACATAATTAATGAATGGGTCTCTCTGGCCTCCCTCGCATGATTTATACTTAAATATATGCATGGGCATGGATGGCATAAAATTGCTAACCAGGAAGTTTATTATTATACAGTCTACATTGTATTCAGAGGCTGATACAAAATAGGCACAAAATTAGGGTTTATTTCTCTACTAGTGTCTGTTTCCAAGAAATATATTATATATCAAATTGAATTCTGGTCCTCAAACAAAGAAGCAATTAACCTTATCTGCTGTGCCACTTTGCCAGTTTCCTTGTATTTGTTATCTTAGTTACCCTTAGTTCTCATTTTGTATATGTATAATAAAAAATCTATAATTATATAATATATAACTGTAGAATAATATAATAACTATAACATTGTATATAAGAATATTTAATATCTGTATGTATTTAATACTGTGATAGTTGTCATTAAATATCCTTTGTATTATACATAAATATATTATGGTAACCATTACAGTATTAAACAGCATAATACATATGAGGGGGCTGGAGGTGTCTCAGCCATTAAGACCACTTGCTACTTCTTTAGAGGATCAGAGTTATATTTACAATATGTGCGTTAATCATAACCTCAGAACTGCTCAAACTCAATGAGATCATATATACTGTTTTAGACTCTCCTGCCACTGATATTAATGTATGTGCATGCACAGACATGCATGCAGACAGACAGATACACACACACACAAGTTGGGGAAGAAAACAGAAAGAGAGCACATGAACATTTTTAGACAAATTATATATGTTAGATTGTTTTACAGTAAATTCCTGCCAGTAGTACAGCGTAAATTGTGTGTTTGTGTGTGTGTGTGTGTGTGTGTGTGTGTGTGTGTATGGTATGTCTGTGTGTATAGCATTTACCATTACAACTTTAAATATTAGTTGGTTTGGAAATACTTCTCCATAAAAGGCTATGTCCAAGCTATGGTTTTATGCACGGTAAATAAATACATCAAATGCACAGAGAAGCCATAAATAAGGCTTGCTGATTGCCATTTTATTATATAATTTTTTACAAGGCCCCTTCTCAATGCCAGTCATTATACTAAGTCTTGGCTATAGAGAGGAAAACAAGATATGCAAAATTTAATGGTTGTGTGACTTATAAAGGAGCAAAGTTGAAGTAACTAAAGTAACATTGTTCGATGAACATAAATGATTATCAAAATAATGCAAGAAAAATCAGTTCCCATTCAAAATAAGCAGGAAAAAACAAACAATAACTATTATAGGAAATATGGGTGCAGCATGATGGAGCCGGGACATGGTGAAGCAAACCTGTAACAGAATTCCAGTGGGTGAGGAAGGAAAATTCAGACTTCATGCTCCCCTAAAGTGCAAACACAGTTCCCTCTCCTTGCGTCTAACTGCCTACAGATTTGGCAAATTTGCCAACATCATATTCCTGGGAAGAGACACCATGACCAAGACAACTCTTAAAAAGGAAAACATTTAATTAGGACTGGTTTGCAGTTCAGAGGTTTAGTCCTTTATCATCATTGAAGGAAGTGTTTTTCCATGTAGGCAGACATGGGTTGTGAAAGACAGCTGATTATTCTACATCCAGAAAGGCAGGCAGCCTTTGAAACCTCAAAGCCCACCCCCAGTGACTCACTTCCTCCAATAAGGCCACTCCTCCTAATAGTGCCACCCCTTGATGACCAAACATTCAAATCTGTGAGCCTTTGGGGACCATTCCTATACAACCCACCACACCCTCCCACCCCTATTTCGACTAAGAATGTTAATAAATCTTATACTGTATCTTGATATACCCGATAGTTATACAGAATTTTTCGTAGCAATAGTCTACATGAGTACATCAAGGCAAATGGTGTCAGTCCTATGGACACTCTTCCTGTCTGTCTCTGTGGATTCCCAGGGCCTTTCATTCTCCCTTTTCCACCCTGGGAAGTTTCTTCCCAAAGAAGATCAACATCACCTGGTAATTGTTTACGCATTCATGAAAGCAGGCCTTTTGTTCTCATGCAATTTACACAGTCATCTGCAATTTGCTGTAGCTAGTACATGAAAGGCCTCAATTAGTCCATCTCTCCCTTAGACCTCACAGCCAGCTAATCATCGTATCTTGTCATTTTTATTTTCAAAAGCTATTGTGACTTTGACTACTTGTTTGCTCTTTTTATACCCCTACACACACACACACACACACACACACACTGTCTTGCTTTTGAGTTTACCTTTCTATGCAAAGATTATTAACAACACAGCTATAACAGTCATTTTGCTAGTACCATCCTTTTGAGCTAGGATATAGTTCAAAGCTGTCTATTTGTTGTGTAATGAGCTAAAATATGTTGTGCTTATTCACTTCTGTGGATAGTGACTGGTCATCCCTTTCTCTTTCTTTTTAGACCTTTCTAAGTAGATCCTTGTTTCTTCACCATCACATTTCAAACCCATTCCTGACAGTCTTTGGTTTCTAATTTCCATCTATCAGTAGGCACTTTTTCTTAATTGGTTTTCTTCTTTTATAACTGACCTTAAATCTGTCATCCTCCACAGCATCTGTCACTATCTGATATGGTGTCCAATCTTTCTTGTGTCCCCTTGAATATTATTACCTTAAGGGTTCATGGTTCTATGTGCCTTCACCTGAAGCGTGTCTTGTTTTTCTTGATCAGGAACATGCTTTCCCCACCATGTCCACAGCAAGGGCCTAGTCAGTATTTTCTTTATGAATAAACAGCATGTACCCAAACTACTAGAGATACTGATCATGATACCCCATTGGTGACAGCTTCATGACTTCTGTCACCATTATTCTTAAACAAATACAGCCTTCTGAAACATTAAGTTACTATACAAATTAAGCCATGTGCGTGATGCTGTTGCATTTTATTAAAAGGCTTCTGTTGTCCCCAAATTAGAGGACATACTGGTATATCAAGACAGTTGTCTGTGCACATTAAATCCTGCCCCAGGCTTCCTGACTGCTGCAATCACAGACTGCCTGGTTTCTCCTGGATTCAGTAAGTCCTGATCTATCAATATTTCCCCGTTCCGCCTCTCACTTTAAAGGGCTGCAGATGATCCTCTCAGAATACTCCCAGTGGCGTCTGAGGCTTTTCTGTTAGAAACCTTTATGTGAGTGTGTCAAATATCTGACTTGTGATTTTCATATAGTTTTTATAACTTGATTTGAAAACACAATAAATAAAACATCCTCAAAGACAACTTGCTACTAGACTATACATATAAAGTATTTGTGAGAGCAGACTTCTTAACCTCCTGATTCTAACTCAGTCATCAGAGACCTGCCATGCTTCCTGATTACTGCTCAGGATAGAGGGTACTCTCTCATCTTCCAAATCCCTATACCATGTTCAGTCATCTCTTGTATTTCCTTCGGTTATTTTTTTCAGAATCTTTGGCTCCCCTAGAAGATGTCCAGCCAACCCTTTAACACTCTTTGTTAACTAAATGGCCTTTAACTTCTAGGTCTTATTTTTATTATTACCTGTTGTAGAAAATTTATAAAATTCCAAGTTGTATGAACTGGCTTTTTGGGGCCCATTCCCTATGATGTGATACCTAGTTCAGCCTTCATATGAGGGATAGGGACTTGGTTCTGCCTCAACTTGCTATGCCAGACCTTGTTGACTCCACAAGGAAGGCCTTACCCCCTCTAGGATGTAGATGTGGGATTGGAAAGAGGAAAGAGGAGGGAGAGAAGGGGAGAGAGGGGAAACGGTTTGGTATGTAAAATGAAAAGCATTTTTTAATAAAAAAAAATGTAAAAACCCTCAACCCCTTCTGAGAAAACGGGCTTTTACTTAGTTCTCAGGTATTTTGCTGTATTCAGTGCACCTTAGTCACTGAGCACTACTTGGTGATAGCAGAGGCTACATGACTCTCTGTTTAACATCATATTCCATAAAATCCATAAAAGTAAGAGTAGCCCTTTTGTGATTCGTGTGTACTGTGTCCCTCATGGATTTAAAACCGTTCAAACCACAGAGCAAATGGGTAATCAAATTACAGTTAACTGCACTGAAAATCATACAAAGAGAGGTAGTATTAAATTATTTATTTTTAATTGTATGTGTGCCGGTCTACCTATTTGTTGACATGTACATGTGAATGCAGGTGCCTACAAAGACATGAAGAAGGAGTCAGATCCCCAAGAGCTGAAACACAGGTCATTGTGAGCATCCATATGGTTTTAAGTTCTCTACAAGAATAACAACAATGTGTGTGTGTGTGTGTGTGTGTGTGTGTGTGTGTGTGTTGGTTGGTTGCTTAATTGATTTTTAAGGAAGAGTTTCTCTGTATAACAGTTCTGGCTGTCTTGGAACTCTCTTTGTAGACAAGGCTGGTCTCCAACTCACAGAGATCCTCCTGCCTCTGCCTCCTGAGAAGTGGAATACAAGGAGTTCACCACCACAACCCAGAGCTATCTCTCCTGCCCATGTCTTCAGAGAGAAATAGAAAGAGAGAGAGGGAGGGAGAGAGAGAGAGAGAGAGAAGGAACCCAGTGTGTACATTTTCTGTACATGCTTTTTATCTCTATATATTATACTATTTTGATTTGGATGTTTAAAACTGAGTGTTTAAAGGTGTTTCATAATATTTGGATAAAAATAAGATGGCATAATTGGTGCATTAGCAGTAATAATTACCCTAATGCAACTTTTTGGGAACTGCATACTGAGATTGAGAGGTGCATGAATAAATCAAAAGGACATGGGTCACCTGCAAAGAGGATTAGCCCTTGAAAAGGTTCTGAGAGCAGAAGCAGAAGGCCATGGAGGACGAAGGCAGATGTGAAAGCGAGCAGCTAAGTGCAGTAAGGGCACAGACTGCAAAGGTCCGAGGGCAGGTGAGAGCCTGCAACTCAATGGTGAGTGTTTGCACAGATAGTTTCCCACAGTGAGAAATGAGTTTTAAGCTTTGAAATGAACAATCCTGACTTGAAGAAATAGAACGGGTTTGATGCAGTGGTGATTTGGACTGGGGTATAATCGTTACAATAAAGGAGAGAAAGAAGAGGCAAAAGAGCGAAGTAAGGAAGAAGAGAAGGGATAGAGAGATTGAAAGAGACAAAAAGAAGTAAGGACAGAGGTGGTCTAGAAAGTTCTATTCGTTTTGGGTTTGTTTTTGTTTGTTTGTTCGTTTTTAGGTTTTCATTTTTTTTTCTCTTTTGCAAGACTGAGCCTAGTGTGATCCTGCCTAGTGTATATTTCTAGTGTATATTTTGGCACTGAAATACCTCAGCTGCTTCAATTAAAACTCTTTCATTTTAATACTCAACTTAGATATATAACTTCATCAGCCCTGGAGCTTAAAGAAAATAGAAAAAGAAATGCAGGGCAAAGGTTAGGAAGAACGTCAGGTCAATATTGTATTTGCACAAAGCTTCATTCTCAGTAAAGGCGCTTCAATTTCAGTAAGGGATAGTGCTAGGTAATAAAACTTATAGAATTGTGCTGAGTGTATCTATACATTTTAATGCATATAGTTTGCACACTTCTTCCTCAAGGATGGTATCCTTATCACTATTTACAATGTAAGCAAGCTGATAGAAATAGATGTTATTTGTTCCATATCATTCCGCTGGCAGGACTCCTACCCATATCTACCAAAGGTCAAAAGCTAGTATGAGTTGATTACACTATATAAATTGTATAAAGGAAAGTTAGCTCATATGCAGTGGGAATACTGTTCAGGATAAGAACGTTCAGGCAGCATAGGAGAGACCTTAAAGTTTTGTCCTTGGCTCTGAGGGGTATAAAATCATTCCTGGGATCTCACTCTATGTTCACGAGTTCTGACTAGTAGATGTATTACAAAGTTTCAAGACTATACAAATTTGATCTCTAAATTTATTTAAAGATAACTTTTGAAGACAAGGGGCTGGGGAGATGGCTCTGTGCCCAAGATTACTGGCTACATTAGTAAAGGAACTAGTTCCATTACCAGAACGTACATGTGGCCCACAGCCATCTGTACCTCCAGTTCTAGGGTGTCTGATGTCCCCTTCTGAGCTACATTGGTTCATGCATGCATATATACACATAAAATAAAGCTAACTAAACATGTTTTTATTAATAGCATGACTTATGTATACCAAATGTACTCTAGGAAACAATATTCTCTTAAGAGATACAATTGGCTTGACAGAAAACCTTATAGCAAAAAAAGCAAAGTCATTTAAATTTTTCTACTTTTCAAACGTTAATCCTCTCCAACATTACATACCAACTGCAGTTAGCTCTCCCTCCACTCCTCCCAGCCCCTGCTTCACCTCCCCTATCCCCCAGATCAACTTTTCTCTGTTTCCCTTATTTAAAAAAGAACTGGACTCCCAGGGATATCCACTGAACATGGCCTAATAAGATGCAATAAATCTGGGCACAACCCCCATATCAAGGCTTGAGGAGGCAACCTAGTAGCAAGACATAGGTACCAAGTGTAAGCAAGAGTCAAAGACACACTCCACTCCCATTGCTGGGAGTCTCACAAAAGCAGCAAGCTATACAACCATAAGGTATATGCAAAGGATCTAACAGAGCCCCATACAGGGTCCATGATTATTGTTTCAGTCTCTGTGAGCCACTATGAGCCACTATGAGCCCTGTTTAATTGATTCTGTGGATCATTGTCTCCTGATGTCCTCAAGCCCTCATTGCTAGTCAGTTACAAATTCAATATCTGAAACTTACACCAAGGCCTCCGCATGACTTCTACAAATATTAATATCTTTCCACCTTGAGTTAGTTGACCCCTTTTTCTCATATATGGAACTCCGACTCTGTGGTCCTTTGCCTAGCTTCTCTACTCATTTACAAAACTTATGATAAAGTCATAGCCTTGGAGAATAATTCCCTGATTAACCCAGTAGTGTCCCCTTTAAGCCATGTTATTCTCTCTTGTTGAACTGGCTTATTTCTTTCATAGAAACCCTCTCAACTTATCTCAATGTGTCGGTTGGTCTCTTGTAGTGGGGAGCAGTGGGCTGGCTTCCCGCCGCCCGTCTAGCTTATGCCCCGAAATAACAACACACAAATTGTATTCTTTTAAACACTGCCTGGCTCATTAGTTTCAGCCTCTTACTGACATCTTGACTAACCCATATCTAATAATCTGTGTAACACCATGAATGGTGTCTTACCAGGAAAGATTCAGCATGTCTGACCTGATGGCTGGCTTCATCGCATCTGGCATCTCTCTGAGGAGAGGCATGGCAGTCTGCCTAACTTAAGAGAGGCGTGGCGTCTGACTGAGCCATCTACCTCACTTCCTTCTTCCTGTTCTGTCTACTCCACCCACCTAAGGGCCGGTCTATCAGATGGGCCAGGCAGTTTCTTTATTAATTATCCAATGAAATTATCAGATAGATAGAAGACACACCTACATCAGTCTCTGAGTTAACTGGTTTATAAGATTCTGAAGTCAAAAAGACTTTTCTATTCCCCAGTGTTTATTTAAAGGACAAGACTTAATAAATATTTATTAAATTGATTTTATAAGAAATTAACTGTGCAGTGAAAATATTTGTTTGTCAAAGAAGAAAAACTTGAAGCCCAGTCTTATATCTCTGCTTATTTTTCTGTAACTTCCATTTTCAACATTAGGTAAAATCAAAATATGTAAGGTTTCATTCATTCCTTTGATGGAGGAGAGTTATCTGTCTATGTTTCTTTCATTGGTTAACTAATAAAGAAAACTGCCTTGGCCCTTTAAGAGACAGAAAATTAGGTAGGTGGAGTAGACAGAACAGAATTGTGGGAACAAGGAAGTAGAGTTGGGGAGACGCTTGAGGCAGTCGCCATAGTGAGTCTCCATGCTGCTCCTCTCCGAGATGGACGCAGGTTAAGATCTCTCCTGGTAAGCCACACCTCGTGGTGCTACCCAGATTACTAAATATGGGTTAAAGGAAGATGTGAGAATTAACAAATAAGAGGCTACAGATAATGGGCCAGGCAGTGTTTAAAAGAATACAGTTTCCGTGTAATTATTTCGGGTGTAAAGCTAGCCGGCGGCCGGGTGGCGGGACGCAGCCCCGCCGCTTCCCACTACATTCCTTCAATTAATTTTGATTAATGGCTAAAATAATATATCTGGTAGAGTTATTTTAGTGAGCACAAATAGAGTTGGCAAACTCTGGGTTCTTGAGAGAGCCTGCCCGAATACTTAAGTTGGAGAGTTAGTAGGAGCCATGTGATCTCTCCAGGGGTCAAGGCCTGAGAAAAGCATGAATGGTTCTCCTCATAGCAAGACCCTGGAGATCCTGACTCACTTGGCAGAGACCTGTGGATAGTTCACTGCATGAATCCAGGTATGACCCTGGGAGTATATATGCTATTTCTCTCCTTGCTTTTACTAGGCTGAATTGAATGAAACACAGTAGGTCAAGAAGTTTAATATTATATATTTATATATTTGTTCTGGAAAGAATGTCTATAACCACTAGAGTCTTTTAAAAATGTTATTAAATGATGATGATATCAGGAGTTTATAGGGATAGCTGAGGAACAAGGAATGAGGTAGAATCACAGAAACCCACAATTTCCTTAATTCTAATAATTGTGATAATGCCTCAAGAAATTAAGGGACATAAGAACAAGGGATAAACTGTGCCACCTATTAAGAATAACTTTCCAAGTTATGTTGCTTATAGGATAAAAGGAAAAACTTGATGTAGTCCCAGATGAGATAGAATAGTACATAATATAGAATGGATTGATCCAGTTTTTACTGGTGAATTAATTGTGAGAACCCAGACCCTACCAGATGTAAATATTAACCACAAGAGACAAAACTCTCTCTTGCCCTGCATAATATTATAACTGCATATGCTGTCAACTGGGAACATTGTTCTACCTGTAGCTGTGCCTAATTAGAAACCTTCCTTTGTAGCCTTGAAGACTACTTAGGCTTCTAACAGTAGAGCTATAGACCGAAAATGTAATTGCTACCAGTTGGAAAGTTGGGGAACAGATGGGTAAAGAAAGAGACAAGGAACAAACTGGTAATTATTGGAACAATTTTTAGAAACTTACAGAAGCAAAACTGGTTGTAAAACCATTTGTGCCAACCATTGAAGCTGTATAAATAACAACAGCCCAAGCTATGCGAGGCTTCTTGTTTGAATAACAGGTAGTCAATGTCTCTTCTCGGTACCGACTTCACACATCCATCCCCAGTCATGGACCACATCTAGAGAAAGGCTCCCAGAAGAGAGAGCTCTTGGAAGACACTTGATATAAACTTCTGGCCTCCACAGGCACATGAACACAGGTGTGTGCATACCTATACCTTCACACCATGTTTGACTAAATATGTGTGATGTATGTATTTATATACGTGTATATGTGTGTGTATTTGTCATACACATACACATTCAGATAAAGAAACATAATCCACTGATATAGATAGCTTTTAGTAGCCAAGCAAGAGCATAAAAACAGAAATATTTAATAGTGATACATTTGAGTTCATTATTTTCCAACTGTCCTGTCAACATAAAATGAGTGTTAAAATCATTATCAAGATTTTTTTACATTATTTTTAATAAAAATTGAAATCCAGTGTGTAATATAATTTTATGGTCTGCTAAAATTTACATGCAAAATTTTCATTGTACCTGTTAAAGATATTTAAACCTGATAAAATTTGCAGTTGAAAAGTAGACATATGTTAGATACAAATGCTCACATCTGTAATGTGAGCACTGAGTTGGAAGATAGGATGATAGTTGCATTACAGTCAGGGTTATAAAGGAAAGGTAAAACATGGAAAGGTAAAACTACATGGAAAGGTAAAACAGATTTTCATACTTATTTGATCTGGACACACTTAAAACTTCCCAATAACTTAGTCAATTACTAGTATTAAAATCAAGTTCATATGACTAAAACTACATCATATTATGTTTATTTTCTCAGTCCTCTTATTCACTTTTCATGTTACTGCCCCCAGGGTAAACAATAAAATTGAAAGCAGAAGTGTGTGAATGAGTCTTTGTACAGTTTGTTTTCTGGATTTGCAAAGGGTAGGATTTTTGATAAAACTATTTGTCGGTAACCAGGTCAATTTTCTTCTGTGACCAAATGCCCAATATAAGAAAACGTGATCATGAGACAACGTTTGAAGAGCTACACTCGTTATAAACTCAGAACGGTTTCCTAGAAAAGACAATTACATATTGATTTATTCAAATCAAGTGCCAAGATGGTAATGCCAGATGAACAGCTGAGGTTTTGCTTCCTGAACTTCTGCTGTTGTCTGCTTAGCCACCACAGAGTGTCACTGTGGGCTGAAAAGCCTTCCAAAATCAACAACCAAGACCGTGGCCAGGAATGAGAGAAGAAAAATGAGTGATGATCAGTTGAATTCCCCAGGGTTTCTGGCTCTACTCCTCACGTCTGACAGTAGTGCACTTCAAAATCCATAACAAGTCCATGAGGAAAATTAAGTCAGAGCACAAAACCAAAAGACTCCCTAGTAGATAAATATCATTTTTTGAAGAATCTAAACTCACATATATTAGTCAATGCAAAGTTGATTAATGTCACAGAAATAAGATGAACTCTTGGGGTAGGATGCTGCCAGAATGAAGAATAAGGTCTTGTCTTGATGTTTTTCTCTTGCTAAATGGTTGATAGTTTTACATTTGCCTCTTTTGATTTTTTGTTGAAGGATGAAAGTTTGGAGTTTTGTTATTGTTGTAGTTAATGCTGTAAAGGTAATCATTTCCAAGCATACTGATGCAGCTCAATATACAATATAAAGTTCATGAATTTATATTTTTCACATGGGAGGAAGTAATATGTCTAATATAGGCTGACTTATGAGTGACCATTGAGTACATTTTGTATCATTTGTTTTTTATTTATCTTATGATACGGTCTTGTTTAGTAGCCCTGCTGGTCTGGAAATCTCT
Organism: Arvicola amphibius; assembly: GCF_903992535.2. Taxonomy (NCBI): domain Eukaryota; kingdom Metazoa; phylum Chordata; class Mammalia; order Rodentia; family Cricetidae; genus Arvicola; species Arvicola amphibius. The sequence continues at coordinate 161,292,616 of NC_052058.2, forward strand.
ATGAAGTAGTGATTGACCATGAACTCACAAAAATCCTCCTGCCTCAGCCTCTCAAGTGTTGGGATTATAAGCATGTTATCCTATGCCATTTTAATTCTGTACTTTTTGTTAGATTTGGGAATTGTAGAATACCATTCAAATTTTCATAAAACATAAAAAGGTGCTTTTATTTTAGGTATTGGTATAGGCTTGCTAAGTTCAAATTTGTTATTAATGGTTTTAATAGAGGGATTTATTCATTAGCTTTATACTATAAAATGAAGACTTATGATAGTCATAAGAAATATTCAGGAATGTTCCAAAGGTATTTTCCTTACTCTTCTATATCTAAAATATGACACAAAAAAATGAGTCACTATAAGTGATTTTGTAAGCATCTAAGACAGAAGATTTAGAAACTCTTATTTTTGTTATTGGGTTTTTATTAAATTTCAGTATATAGTTTCAAGCATCTGAAATAAGTACAAAGTACCTTATTTATTTATTTTTGGATGTTATCCTTAATATGTTCTCAAATAGTTGTGTTAGTAAAGATCAACTTTAAGAAATACCTGTACCATATTTTTTCTTTTGCGTCTACGTTGTGGATTCTAGAAGAGTGGGAAGGCTGCCAGCTCAAAATGACCCCATCCCAATGAGAGATGGTGATGCTGAAGCAAACAGGTGTGCTTCAAATAATAACTGCTAATTATTAGTTCTTACTCGAGTTATATTCTTGTTCAAAACAAAGAATGTATAAGGGTGAATTCAAAATGAAGCAGAAGTGAAATTCAAAACTTTGGACCATTTTGAAACTAAAGAGCACCTTGTATTTCTTGCAACTGTCTACTTGAACCCTTACTACAAAATTAACATGTGGACATTCATTCTCATATTGAAAGTATGAGATGATAGCCTTGTTACACTGTCATCTTGACAGCCTAGAATCATCTGAGAAGAGAAGTCTGTATTCAGAAAATTCTTTGATCAGATTGGCCAAATTACAATGCAGAGATTCACTATTAATTATGAAAGCTTCGCCTTAGCTTAGGCTTTTTCCCAACTAGCTGTTATAGTTTAAATTAACCTGTCTTTATTCATCTGCATTCTGCCACAGGCTCGGATACTTCTCCTCTGTGCCCTATGTTAGCGTTTTTCAGTGTCCCTGACTCGCTGGATTGTAGCCCTGAGTTCCTCTCTGCCTGGAAGTCCCATACATTGTCCCCTGCCTAGCTACTGGTCTTTCAGAACTTTATTAAACCAATCACAGTGACACATATTTACACAGTATACAAATATTCTGTAACAAACCTTCTATTCTCCTAATTGCTCTTGGCCATGGTATTATCGCAGGAGCAGAGAGCCACCTAGATCAGAGGGCCATGAATAAGTCTTTTACTCATAATAAACTAAGACCTGGATCAGTTCTGTAATATAGAATTTCTGCCAGTATTAGCCAGGATCCATTATAAAGCCTGTTAGTCAATACCCAGGTCTAGCCATCTGTACTAATTCAAACAGCTCCACTTGTGAACTAAACGAAGGAAATGGCTTCCTGTTAATGGGCTATAGGAAAGAATCTCCACTGTCTTACTTCTTCATGTACTCAGAGTATTATCTTTAGGTTTTTAATCTTTTATGTTCTTAACACCTAGGCTTTTTAAACCTGATATTTGTATGCATCACACAATGTGTAGGCAAGACAAACCTTACTGGGAATATAAAACTAAGCATAGGTAAACTAACTATTACAATCCACCATATGAAGAGTTCTCAATAAAAGCTAGCTATGTCCATTGTCATGAAAAATGAATTGGTGTAATCTTAACTAAAAATAGTTTGTCAGACACTATTGAATCCTACTCACAAATGATTTCTTCTAACATCAAAATAGTTAAGAGATAGTTTGATTTTTTTTCATGTGTCTTAGAGTTTCTATTGTCATGATAAGACACTCTGGATTAACACTGTTCTTTAGTTTTAGCACTGTTATGAACATGCTTTGTACTAATAGAGAGATCAAGTTAGTGTCATACGTTTTCCCAGATTCTGACAGTTAACATGCTAGTTCCTTTCCACGTAATTCATGACTCGTTCTATAAAATCAGCAGCAATATCCCTATTCCATAGGTGAGTCTAAAATGAAAAGATCTTAAAAAAACCTCCGGAAGGTCATATCACTATTTAGCAAATAATTTCATTACAAAACCTTAGTCTATTCACTCTATAGAACATAATTTCACATGAAGCTTGAGGTTCTAAACTAAAATTTTTACTTATGTGAAACTTTTTTCAATATTTTTCCAGAGGCCTATATATAATGCAAAATTCTCAATTCACGAAAGACTCCTGGCAGGTGGCCTCCCTTCTCAAGCCACATCTCCATATCACATGTGATTCACATCTGTGACTGTTCTCAGCGCAGATCACCAAAGTACCAGGGTGCCATTCCATGTACACCCTTAAATAAATTCCCAATGTCTTTCTTATAACCACATGGTGTCAAATAGCCAAACAATGCTTTTGCTTTAGAATTGTACCTTGTAAAACTAACTAGTTTTTAATGATAATGCTTTACTTCTTAGGCACACGTATCTCTGAATGTGCTTGCATATATATGTATGTGAGCGCAGATACCTGTAGAGATGAGAATAATGGGTCAGGTCCTCTGGCACTGGGAAGCATTGGCTTGCTTTCTGTTGCTGTGAGAAAAGACTATCAGCAACATGGAGAGGGAAGCATATATTTCACCAAAGAGCTTGTAGTTCCATCATGAAGGGAAATAAAGGGAGTTGCTTATGACATGAACCTGAAAGTGAAACCCAGTGCAAGGTCTATAGAGAAACACTGCTTACCGGCTTGCTTCATTTGCTTTCTTTTGCAATTTGGATCACCTGTGTAGGATTGATAGCGCTATCAGGAGGCTGAGCATTCTCATATCACTCATCAATCAAGAAAATGCCCCCATAGACTTGTCTCCAGGCCAGTCTGATGGAGGCAGTTTCTCACCCGACGTTTACTGTTCTGAGATGATCCAAGCTTGCTACCAAGTTTTGCTAGGAAAAAAAAATTCCGCCAGCACACTGAATTACAGGTAGTGATGGTCCTCTTGATGTGTGTGCTGGGAACAAAGTTCTGGTTCTCTGATGAAATAGCACATGCCCTTAACCACTGCCTTAACATCTCCCAAGCACACCAAAACTAAGGGATTTAAGAGGAAAAAAAAAACAATCAGCATAAATAATAAAAAAATTGGGTATGCTACATTTAATGAACTCTAAAATTTTAGCTCTGATGGATATAAAGTTTTCTGAGGAGTTGCCTATGGGGCCATGATATCCTATAGCACAGTAATGATCAAACCTTCTTCTTTCTTTAATAGCTACTGACTTTTATTCCAAGAACATAAAATAGCCTTTATATTTCTTTTTTTAAATAAAATAATGAAAAGATTTTTTACTCTATATATGAATTGAATCATGGGGACACATAACTTTCTTGGATGCTTTCATTTATGGAATAACACAAGCTTCTTGCAAGTGGGCACCCAGTATTCTGTGTGGAGGAAAATTGTATCTGAGCTAGCTCTGCCCCTCTGCTCATCTCTGATCTTAGCAGCATTTTTGCTGGTTAGAGAAAAAGAGGATTCTGGATGTCTTTATGTCCTGAACAAAAGAGACAGCACTATCATCTTCAAACAAGCTCCTAAATCTCCAAGGATGAATGCATGGGCTGTCCTTTCTCACCTATGTGTTATTCCTCATGTGTTCAAACCATTTTCCCAAACAGAAGCTCAGCCTGCCTGAACATACTTTGTACAGCATCTCTCTGATTAGAAGGCACCCCAGAACGTCTTCAATTTTGCCCATAGAAATCTTGTAGACATTACATTTGTAAGCCTGACTTGGACAAAGTCCTTTTCTATCAAGTACCCAGTTATTAGAAGAAGAAATAACTATGTATAACATAATCTGTATTTTTTTGCAAACTATTCTCTATTTTGCTAATGTCTGCCTTAGAATGCACATATCGATTGTGATCAGTGAGAGTAAGATAAGTCCAATTCATGTATTAATTTTATTTTTGAAAGTAATAGGGAATGAAGGCAAGATAGGTACATCAAGTGAGTGAGAAGCACTCAACTCTAAATGGGACATCAATATCACACCCCCACTACCTAAGGGTCAGGACCATTGTGGATGTGAGACAGTGTCTGTAGATGTCTCCAACAAAACTGTTTTCAAGACATGAAGGAGCCCACAGAAGTGAAACTGTTCTACCTTGACTAAAGGTCAGAGAGTTCAGACTTATTATTGCACCTTCAAGGTTATAGTACAGAATGTTTTGGCATAGGGTGTGTTTTCTTGATGTTTGGAGATGTGAGGAGAAAATCATTTGTTTGTTCTTTGTATTATGATAAGGAAGGAAATCTTTTGTCTCCCCCCTCTTTTAAATTTGAGTATATAAAGAATGTTGAATAGTAAGCTTAGGGAATATCACAGTACTCACTGGATGCCCACCCCCAATCCTGTCTGTTGTGTCTGGTCTATTTCTTTCCTACTCCCCCCGCTCCTCTGGAATGTACTGACCTGTCAGCCCAGACCTGACAAAGACGCAGCAAGTTGTTTACACATATGGACTCAGAGAGATTTTGAGAACACTGTAGGCTCAAAGCAGAAACAATTCCAACATGAAATAAGCAGGTAGACACAAAGTCCCACATCTGTGTAAGGAGCTATTGGTCATTTACAGATGTTGGGTGTGGGACAGTCAGTTTTCTTAAAGGTGTGGTTCATAGAAAATCGACCAGACTTCAGTCTATGACCACACATTCAAGAGCATGTCAGCATCTCAAACTATGTTCTTAATTGATTTTAAAAGGAAATAATAGAAAGGGCACACATTTGCATGGAAGAGAAGGGGATTGGATCTGGGAGCCTTTGGAAAGAAGAATATAATCAACATACTGTATGATATTCTTAAAGAGAAAATAAAATGAGTGGGAAGATAACGGGTAGAAGACAAAGTCATTTTGAACGTCTGTAATATCCTAGACCCCTTGCTATAGGTAGTAACTTATGGAAATAGAAAATGTTATAGCAGTATAAAGGCCATGATTCCTGCCAGCTGTGTCAGGCAGCATCCTGAGGTCAAGTACATTCCCATACCTATTATATAGAACACTAACTAATTTTCTAATAACATTTCAAAGATATATTCTTAACCACTCAAGAGTTTATTTTTATATCATCTGTTTTTTTTTAAATGTTCTTTTACCCTGAAGCATTCAGGATTTGACTATCTTCCTTTTAGCAAACTTATCAAGATAGCAATGCAGGGCCACAGTTTAAAATAATGGCAGGAGTTTCATTTGTATTCTTAAATAAGTCAAAAGAATCTCCAGCTCTATCAACAATAGTGAGACATCATTTCCTCTTCATAATGTCTAAACTTCTTTTCTTAATTACCCCAGATTTTCTTTATAAAGGTCAAATTTATTTATCCTATATAAAAATCAATTTTGAATTAAAATCTATGGAGAGTCTAATTGGTTGAAATTTTCTCAGATTTTAAACTGCACAAAAATGTTCATTTAAATCCAAGCCAGCAATAAAATGCATTACAAATCATAGAAAAACCTTAAGAATGTTTATTCCCTTACTGTGAGTCTACTGAGTTTATTAGCCCTCCTGTCTGCTAAGCATTCATAATATTTGTTAGGGAAAAACAAGCTGAAAGTTTCTGAGAGATATAGTTCAAAAAATTGCCTGACCTAATAGTCAATGTAAATGAAAATGGTTGCTGTGTAGAACAAAACAAAGATATCTACATTAGACTATGAAGCTAGGAAAATTGTTGAGGAAGGAAAAGGAAAAATGGAATAGAATATAAATTATACATGGTGATTACATAGATGTTCTAGGTAAGTCAAGTTATTAACTGATAGGAAAGACTAGAGCCAGGAATAATTACTATAGAAAGGTTGTCCCTAGAAATAACAAATATAATTTTAGTATATTGTATCAATCACAAATATTTATTTCAATACAAATTGTATTATCATATTATAAACTATTACTATTTTAAATCATACATATTTTAACTATTTCCCTTTATGTTTATGGTTTCTGTTGCTGTGGAGAGACACCTTGACCACAGCAACTCTTATAAAGAAAACATTTAATTGGAACTGGATTTCAGTTTTAAAGGTTTGGTTCATTATCTTCATGACAGGAAGCATGACAGCGTGCAGGCAGACCGGGTGTTGGAGAGGTAGCTGAGAATTCTAATGAGTAGGCGTTAGGAGGTGAAGTGTGTCACATGGGGTGTATCTTGAGAATGGGAGACCTCAAAACCTGCCCTTCACAGTGGAATGTGTCCACAGTGGAATTCTATTCACTCATAAAGAATAGTAAACTGCACTATTTGTGTGATCTATAACCTAGAGCAGAGGTAATTGATGATACAGACTTGATTATTATTTGTGATCATCTATTCACACCATTCCTTTACTGCTTTGGGGTTTTTGAGACAGTTTTACTTTGTAGAACAGCCTGGCCTGAACTCACTATGTAGCCTATGCTCACTTTGAACTTACAGCAATCCTCCTGTCTTGTCCTCCAGGTGCTATGATTATAGGCATTAAACACATGCCCAGCTGTAGCAGGCTTTCTTTGATCCACCAACCAGCTCCTATATCATGACATGGAGAATTACTGTTATTTATGAATGTTTGGCCTTATTTTATGCTTGTCCCACTAGCTCCTACAACTTATTTTAACCTGTCTTTCTTCATCTACATTTTGCCTTGGGGCTTTTTACCTGCCTTTCATTCTGTCTGTCCTTTTCTGTGTCTGTCTGTCTGATAACTGCCTAGCTGATTGGTCCTGGACACAACCCTCCCCCCCTTTCTCTCTTTTGCTCCCTCATTCTCTCTCCTACTCGAGCACAGATTCCTCCTTCTCCTTATTCTCTCTGCAGGCTAGCCTTGCCTATCACTCTACTGCTTAGCTATTGGCCAATCAGCTTTTTATTAGACCAATTAGGTGCCTTAGGCAGGCAAAGTAACACATCCTTAGATCGTTAAACAAATAGAACATAAAAAGATGCAATACATCTTTATCTCACTGACCAAAAGTAACACATCTTTGCCCAGATAAAATAATATTCCACAACACTCAACCTCTTTCTTTGTATTTTCTAGATTTGCAATCCAAGAATCTTACTCTATTTTAAAACCTTTTTACATAGTCTTTGTATGGTTGCCTGATCTGATGAAAGTGTTATTTTAGTGGTTTGATGAAATATTTTTTTAGCTTGAGACTGTGTTAAATTATAGCTGTTTTTAGTGTCAGTAATTTTTACTAATATCTTTGACTTTACTGATAAAATTATGTTAAATTAAGCATTTTCAACATCTCAAGAATTCTAAGGCCCCAAATTGCTCCACATAATCAGAATAGTCATGACTATACATAATGGTTAACTTCTTCATGGGCACTCTAATCTTAATTGCATGTTTGGCCCATGCAGTCATCTAACTGGATTTTATGATTCAAATGTGATTTACAGTCATCAATTAAGTAATTGTCTGTGGCACTGCCAGGACTATTGGGGCTGCTGATATATGAAATTTGATGAGTCTTGTAGAGCTTAATGTGGCCTGTGAATAGAAACCAGCTCAGGAATTTATATCCTGTTTTATTGTCTCCTGCAGCCTGGTCATTTAGATCAGGAAATAGAAAAAAAAGAAGAAAACGTATTATCTGTCTCAACCCTATGGCAGTGAAGTGAAAAGATTTAGAAAGTTATAAAAATTACTTGAAAAACAGAAGAGTATGGAAACAATTTGATCAGGGTTATTTGGAAGCAATGGAGCAGAATAACTTCTGTCCAGCAGCTCATAGACATATACCCAACTGGCCTGTACCTTATGCAGCTGTGGAGGACTATATGTTACTTGAGACCTGCAGACAAGCAATGCTTTTAAATTCATCACTCACTCCCACACCCAGTGATCTGTCCTGTGAACCTGAATTATTATAGTTATGTAAAGAGAAAAAAATAACACAAGGATTTTATAGATAGAGGACAAAGAGTAAAACAGTTGGTAGCATTTATTACAGAGGAACATCAAGAAGGGAGCACAGGACACACACACACACACACACACACACACAGAGAGAGAGAGAGAGAGAGAGAGAGAGAGAGAGAGAGAGAGAGAGAGAGAGAGAGAGAGAGAGAGAGAGAGAGGCTGTGTTGTTTAAGAGGTAAGAGCTATCTCCTATATCTACAATCCATTTTTGTTGGGGTAAACAAAGGCTCAGAAAAGTTAACACTTGCCCTGGGTCATACTGTCCAGGTGATCTCACCTAGCAATAAAATTGAATTTTAAAAGATATTTCCAGAAATTTTCTTCTATCTATTCACTTCCTGCCCGCTTACGAAACTTAACCAAGTTTTGCATTCCCTTCAAACACACTTTTCCTCAGAGGCCAAAACTAGTGATTTGATCAAGATAGAGCTTCTTCGATTTTCTTGTAATTTCACCCTATAATCCTTAATAATTCTATTAAACCTTTGTAGAAGTCCTTGAAGAATTATTCATTTGTTTATTCCTACATTCATTTCAAATTAACTCTTCAGTTAGTTTACTGACTAGTTAGACTGCTAATTAGTTATTTGAGATGGCACAGTGTGACTTTGCTTCAGCTGTTCTCAGGCAGGATCCTCCTGCCTCAGCCTTCCGTGAAACTAAAAAAAAAAATAGAAGTGTGGCACAGCATGTGACTCTAGGAGACTTTACAAACTCCTGTTAACAAGAAGGATAGGATCATTTCATCTCACTGCATCGTGGCAGAAAGCAGATAAATAACATATAAAGCAATAGTAAGTACCAGCAAACAGAGGGGAACCGTGTTAATGGAGGTTTGCTTTACATTGCGTGTAGAAACGTGTGCTCATGTGGGACGACTTCTGAAGGAAGGAGAGCTTGCTAAACTTGGCATGCCGGCCAGTATTTAGGATAAGATGGGAAGGGCTGACTTCACAGTTTGACCTACTCATTCTCGGAGCCATGATTAGAGTTCTCTATAAATAGCATAATAAATGTCCTCAGATGGAAGCTTTCTCTCTATACGACCATAAATGCACTAGCAGCTACAGTTGTACTTTCTCCTCACCTACTACCACAAAACGAGGTCCTCTCTGGTTCCTGAAATATTTCACGTGTAAAAGACCAATGCTATTACAATATCATAGCTGTCTATTGATGCATTGTTTCTTTTTAAATTTAATTTAATTTATTAACTTTTTTAGTTATTTTACATACTGACCACAGTTTCCTTTCCCTCCTCTCTTACCCTCCTCCCTGACCCCCCATCCACTCTCCTCCTCCATTCAGAGAGGGGCAGGCCTCCTATTGGATTGAACAAAATATGGCATATCAAGTTGAGTTAGAACCAAGCTCCTCTCCCTGCATCAAGGCCGAGCAAGATAATCCAGCATGAGGAACAGTTCCCACAAGCTAGATAACAACCAGAGACAGGGCTGATTTCACTGCTAGGAGCCTTACAAACAGACCAACTGTCACACACATGCAGAGGGCTTAGGTCAGTCCCATGCAGATTCCCTAACTGTTGGTCCAGAGTTCATGAGCTCCTACAAATTCAGGTCTTATGTCTCTGTGGGTACCGCCATCATGATCTTGATGCCCCCTGTCTTGTACAATCCTTCTTTCCTCTCTTCAACTGGACTCCTAGAGCTCAGCCAGGTGCTTGACTGTGCATCTCTGCATCTGCTTCTATCAGTTACTGGACAAAGGCTCTCTGAAGACAACTAGGGTAGTCACCAATCTGATTAAAATACATGGCCAGTTCAAGCACCCTTTCCACTACTGCTGGGAGTCTTAGCTGAGGTCAACTTTATGGATTCCTGAGAGTGTCCCTGGCACCAAGTTTCTCCGTAACCACAAAATGGCCCCCTTATCAAGATGTATTGTCTCTACTAAAATAACCTAAATGCAGATAACAGAGTGGTTCACAAACTTAATGGCCATAGTTTATAATATCCTTCAGCTTACACGTTTATTCAAGACACACATAGGAACCACACATAGTGTGTCTAGGTATGAGGACTGGAATCTAATAATGTTTAAGGGAAGCTGAAGTCCTATTCTCTAGAACGTGGTATATGCCACAGGATTTGATGGGAGGTTAGTCTCTTATTTACTAACAACAGGTGAATTTCTTTCTCTTGTCTTTGGGCCTGCCATTTCAAAGTTTTGATGGTAATCACCTGTGGCCCATACCTCTCCTAGCTCATTATCTACTTAAGAAAACAATACGTCAAAACTATTATCCCATTCTGAAGCTTTTGTGGCTGCTTCATGGGAATCATCAGTGTGAAAGTGCCAGTAGGGTGAACATGTCACTCCACCGTGGCTTAATACATATTTATAGCACAGGAAAGCCACAGCAAACGGATTGCTGTTTTCAGATTCAGAACAACTGAGCGTTGTCACCGGCAGCAGGTACTGAGTGAGAACCCTCCCGCTAACACTGGTACAGCACCATGTCTATCTTCCTTGCCGGTGGAGTATTGTTATAAATTGTCCTTTCATACACTTCAATAGAAACACAATTCCATTTCTTGTGTTATTGAATCAGCGTTCGGTTGGTTGCAAGGACCTCATACTCACTAGACTCACAGAGATAGGGCCTTTCCTGCATGGTTTTGTTTTATTACATTCTGGATAGAAATATAGTTTATATTGTATTTCCCTTTATGAATTGTTTTATAAAAAGCATACTATGAAGTATATACTATGATTTTTTTCTTTTTTTGTATTTTCCTCCTGAGTAAATAATATATCTTGAGGGATATTGCTCTTGCCAAGAGAGAAAAAATCTAATTCTCTCTAGTAAGAGGGAACAAGATTAAATTGGGATGTGTGTCAGTAAAGTTTAAGCTTTATTGACAAGGATGCTATATCATTGTGTAAAATTCTTGCTAACTGTCTCTTGAGATAGCCTAAAGATATATTAAATGCACCGTGACATGGAGAAGCAGGCCCTGAATCTCAGCACATGGAAAGGCTGGCAGCAGTGTATTTTACCCTTCAGGATGTATTCAACATCCAAAAAAACCTCAGAGAGACTCAAGAAAAAGTTCATGCATGCTAACCTTAGGTTATGGGACCTAAGATTTAAGTGGGTAAATCCTAAGTTATGCACAATTCACCCTGTTCTCCGGAGCCAACTGCTCCAATATGTCTTTCCCAGAATGGCACATTCTGAAGTGCGTCACTCTGCCTCTGATTTAACAGGTAACCAAAACACTGTCTTGTAGGTGGACTTTCTTTGGACCACCAGCACCATATAATAACACAGAGACTTCTTATTCCCCATACATGCTTGGCCTTTGTATTAGGGTTGTTTCCAACTATAGCTTACGATTTAAATTAAACTGTTCTTATAGTAATAGATTATTATGTCCTGCCATATGACTCCTTACTTCTCCATTCTATAGTTCAGTGTTGTTTGTGTCTCACCGCCCCAGTAAAATCCTCATGACTAGATTCATCCTCTGAGATTCTCTCTGTGTCTGGGAGTTTCTTTAACCTCCCCCTGCCTACCTATTAGTCATTCAGTTCTTTATTAAACCAAGTTTAATAAAAATCAGGTTTTTAAGCACATGAGGTAAAACATAGACACATTTCCACGCAATGTGATTAAATATCCTGTAATATTGTCTCCCACTTAAATAAAGTCAGGCTGGGGAATTTGGAAGAGGGTTGTTATTCAGTCAAAATATCTTCTAAGGCAAGCTGAAGTAAATTGAAAGGGAAAGTTGCACCCATTTGATTTGTGTACAAATTTGCATGAAGATATTGATTCATTCACCTTACTAGATCTTCATAAGCCATGCATATAATGGTTCTGATCTATGATAATCATAGTAGATGTTTATGGAAACTATTGATCCTAATCTCCTTGGTACTCAGTATGTTGACCAAGGACAAACTAATAAAAGGTGACATATAAACATATGTTTTATTCCTAGAGCATTTATCATCTTCCCCAGGATTCTCTCTTGGACTTTGGGTCTATAGAAAATCAAGCGTGCACCTTATTTTCACATTCCTTTCCTCCTCGGTAGGCATTCTCTCCTTTGTCCTGTCCATAATGTCCAGAATGGGCTATCAATCCTTTAACACAGCGAGGTGCTCAAAAACAATCATGATGCAGCCCAAGAAGACACTTTCTTTACTTATACTCGGACAAGTGAGGGGCTTTGTTCTACTCTGCACAGAACCACATCTTCCTATCCATTAGCTTCACCTACATTAAATTATTTTCTTTCCCATTATATCATTTTGGAACAAAAATTATGAATTAGCAGAGTGCTTCATACCCTGGATTATATTCTAAAGTCCTTCAGAATGGGTCACCTATGGTATTAAAATATGTGACATATTTAGTCTGTCCTTGTCTCATTTTCATTCTTATGACCTGACAATATTCAGATATAAAATCATACCAATTTTTCCTACTTCAGTGTTTCTATCCCACCTCTTTTATAGACTAGCTCTGTGCACATCTGAATGAGATAAAAGATCCCTGCAACCCTAATAACATGCCTGGATCTTTCCTTCCCACTATCTAGAGAATACTCTTTCTGTCTGTATCACATTTTCTCACAAAGATGAATTCAATTCCTCTCCTTCAAAGTGAATTTTTACCTGCATTTTTATAAAGACCCTTTGTCAGAGTACTTTCCTGTATTATCAGTGTTACTTTTTATGCTTTGTTTTGCTCCCTGTGACTTGCTAGCTTCTTAAAGGCAGGGTGTGCTGTTGGCTTTTATACCAATTTAACACAGATTAGTTGTCATCCAAGAGGAGGAATCCTCAGATGAGAGACTAGCCCTACTAGGCTGGCCTATGGGAAAGCCTCTTTGGCATTTTTAAAAATTGATTGAAGAAGATTCAGCTCACTGTGGGTGCTACCACGCTGGGCTGGTGGTCCTGGGTTCTATATGAAAGCAGGCTGAGCAAAACATGAAGACTAAGCCAGTAAGTAGCACCCTCTATGGCCTTTGCATCAGCTCACGCCACTGGGGTCCTGCCATGTTCAATTTCTCCTTTGACTTCTTTCAGTCATCACCAATGATATGAACCCACAAGGAAAAGATGCCCTTTCTCCCCAAATTGCTTTTGGTCATGCTGCCTCTTCACAGCAATTGAACAGTAACTAAGACAGAAGTTGGCACCAGGGGCTAGGGTATTAGTGTGACCTAGGCCTAAACACCAATGGGAAGCTTATGCATATGTATTTCAAGGAATCGCCAGGTTCTAGTTTCACCAAGCAGAAGAACTTGTCAGCTTTGGTGTTCTGGTTCTGACTTTAGAGTCAGTAAGTCTATAGAGGAAAGGGTTATGGTTATAGAATATTTCTCTTGTGTTAAGGAAAGTCCTCAAGGCCAGGAGTTTGCAGTGGAGGACCTGCACGAAGGCTTGGATAGGTCACTGCATGAAGTCATGCAGGTGAAGCCTGGACTGCCTTGAGGAACCCACACTGTTGGAGAAGTTGGAGCTGTGTAATGCCTGCCAAGAACTGCATGCTGGTGTGGAACAAGCTCAAGTGATTGAACTATGTCACACGCAGCAAATCTGGAAGGGAAGAGTCTTTGGAGGCTTTTGCCTTCAGAATGGAGACTCAGGATTTGGTGTTTGGGCTACAATTTTCAGTCTTGCTTTGGTCCAGTATTTTTTCACTAGGCTCCCTTTCTTCCCATTTGGAATGGGAACAGATATTCTAGGTCATTGTACGTCAGAAGTATGGGACTTGCTTTTTTATTTTTATTTTGCCAGGGGTTACATTTTATAGTTTAAGAAATTGCCTTGAGTCTCAGCAGAGATTTTGGACGTTGGACTTCTAATCAGTGTTGACACTGTAAAAGACGATGGGACTTCTGAAATTGGTCCAAATGCATTTTACATTATGATGTGGCGATAAGCCTATGGGATACAGGGAGTGGAATGTGGTGGTTTGAATGAGAATGGCTCCATAGGCTCACATATTTGAATTCTTAGTCATCTGGGAGTGGAAATGTTTAAAAAAGACTGGAAGGATGAGAAAAGGGTTTGCCTTATTGGAGTAGATGTAGTCTTGTTGGTGGAAGTCAACTAGAGGTCAACTTTGAGATTATGAAATTGCGTGCCAGACCCGTGTCTCTTTTCTGACTGCTGCTTGAAGATGGGAATGTATGGTTCTCCGCTACTGCTGAAGCACCACGGCCGTTTGCTTCTCCCCATGGGCTCTTTCACTCTCTGGAAATTAAATGCTTTCTTTTGAAGAGTTGAATTGGTCATCATGTCTGTTCATAGAAATAGAACAGTAGCCAAGACACAGGGATTCTTTAATATAAATATTATTGGTGTGAAATATTTTACTGGGCATCAAATATGGCATACAATGTTTTTCAAAATGTTGCATTTTCCCAGTTAAGGTTGCCTCCTTTCGCACAACTGTAGCTTGTGTCAGGTTATCACAGCAAACACATTAATCATTTGCTCAGTGTCTATTGAATGTCTGCCAACATTCAAATTCTGTTCCAGGATACAATAAATAGAACACACAGAAAATTAAATGCATTCCTTGTTAAAGTGTATCACCATTTTGTATGGAATAAATATATCTATCAATTGAGATATCAACGTGCATGCAATTATGAATTTTGTGATGAACATGACTCATGTGCATATTTAGAAGAGGGAGAATTTTTAGTCAATAAACAAAACCAGAAAAATGATTATAGTGCAATATGTTATCTCAATCATAAAGTGCAGTTAGGAAACAAATATGCAAGCAACATTTTGAAACTGCATATAAGAAAGCCAGTAGACAGCACTCCTCTGTGATCTCTGCATCATCCTCTGACTCTGGGTTCCTGCCCTGCTTGAGTTCCTGCTCTCACTGCTTTTAGTGATGGACTTTTATATGGATGTGTGAGGGAAATAAGCCATTTTCTCTCCAAGTTGCTTTTGGACATTGTGTTTCATCAAAGCAATAGTAACTCTAACTAAGAATGAAATTGGTAGCAGCATAGTAGGAAATTACTCTAATAGACCTGTCCATGCTATTTTTGAAGGATTTTCAAAGTTTGCAATAGAAAAGCCACTGAGTGAGTGTTCTAAGTTTCATGTGCTGCTCTGTGGGATCTTGTAAGATAAGATTATTGAAAGATGAGAGAGTCCTGGCTTGTGAAGTTCCAGAGAGAAGTTTGAGCGTCACTTAAGGGCTTTATCAGTACATTTGCATATTTTGGGATAAGAATTTGTGGTCCTGATTATCTGGGACTAAAGAAATTATCTGTGGCTAACAAGTTTTCAGAACCATTAAAGTGAAATCTGGTGTTCCTGGAATATTTTATGTTGGACACATCAAATTAGCAGAGATTAAGAAGACACCATCATCACTGAAATTAAATTAAATCTACTAGAAGTGTTTCCCCAGGTTTAACATTCAGGAGCTGTGTTCCAGAGGTGGCCAGGCTGTAACTCATGCTGAGAACGGAACGTAGTCATTTCTAAGAGTCTCCAGCTGGTATTGGTTCTGAAGGCAGGAAGCGTAGCCCTGCGAAAGGCTGGGAGAGGTCACTGGTGAAGGTACAGTCTTGGTAGCAGTTGAAACCTTATGGTGGAAGGGGTTATGGAGAGAAGTTGAGGTTTGACACCATGAAGAGAGACAGGAGAGACTTCTGGTGGAATTGAAGTCCAGCTGTAGCAGACATCCCAGCATGTTGGAGAAGGTAGTACCATGGGATTTTCCAAGTATAGCAGCAACAATGGAGTAGAGTCAATCTAGGAGACAAGCTGTGTGTCATAGAGGCTGGAGTCAGAGAAGTGACCCTAGGTCTCTGGAGGATCCTGGAAAATGGCAAGTGAATCCCAGACATTAGACACTTATTTATTTGAGATGTTGCTCTGTTAAAATTGAGAGTCTATCCTGTTTAAGTCTTCTTGAAATATGAAAATATTTTTATATTGATTTTATTGGAAACACAGTTGAGATACTTTAACATTTAAACAGATTGTTCAATTTTTAAAGAGATTTACATATTTTAGAGACTGGATGTATTTGAGACTGGAAGTTTTGAATTTCTAACAAATATGGGATTTTTAAGGTATTCATCCTTCATATTGCAAAGTTAATATTAACAGGGCTTCTTGGAGACAAATAAGAAAAGAGACATTCTAATTGGCCAGTGATGTGTCTGTGTGTCAAGTTGAGAAGGATTCAGTCATGCTTGCAAGGTTTAAGTCAACTCGACACAAGCTAGAGTCATTTGAGAGGGAAAAAAAAATCTCAGTTGAAAAAAATGCCTTCATAAGTAAAGTATATAGGAGGACTGTAGGACATTTTTTTCGTTTTAAATTAGTTATTAACGGGAAGTTGCCACTTTGGGGTGGTAGCCCTGGCATATATAAAGGAAATAGTAGGCTGATCAAGACAGGAGGAGTAAGCCAGTGAGCAGAACTCCTCCATGGCCCCTGCATCAGCTTCTGACTCCAGTTTCTTGCTTTAGCTCACAGTAAAGCAGAGATATTTTGAGAAGCCAGCACTTTAACCCACAGGAATTATTTCACTGGTTAGAACCACACCTTGGTGAGACATTCATTTTCTCTTACCTTTTCATCTCTTTTTGATCCAGAAAGTATTCCATGGAAATATGAAAGCAATTCAGAGCCATCCTACAGCACACTTCCCGTGAGTGGTTTATAGGTGGGATGATAGATGTGAGCCTCACGGTCTGCCCGTGACTTAAGGTATTCTGAAGGTATTTAATACAATGGCCAACATCGACTGTGGTTCTCTCCCTTCAGCCCTAAGAGAATGTCTCAGCTTCAACTTTGACTGCAAACTCTGACTTCCCTAAAGCCCATCTAAATTTCTTACAGTCACCTCATCAATGTCCAGAGAATGAACTCTTGCCAATGAAGAAAGACCTTGCAGCTTTTCCTAAGCCAAGGAAAAGCTTGTGTCCTTGCCCAGTGTTGTGATTTGGAATGGGGTATGGAAATGCTGACTCTATCCAAGATGGGGAAGAACTGTTATCTCCTCTATTGAACATTTAATACAATTTCAGTCAAACAATACAGTGGTTATGCCATTTAGTGTTTCTTTAATAGAGACTATACTAGTTTCAAAATCAAATGAAGAGGGTCCTCAGGTGCTCTGGCTACTTACTGCCTTAATTCTCTGAAAGCACCACTAGTACTGTCCATGCTGACTACAAGATGGGCAGTATTCTGATCTTCCTATTCTTTAAAATTATAATTACAACATTTCCCCTTCTCTTTCCTCCTCCCAAGCCCACCCAAATACCTTTCCTTTTTCTCTTTCAAATTCATGCCTCTTTTTTTCATTAATTGTTATTACAAGCATATGTTCATATATATATATATATATATATGTGTGTGTGTGTGTGTGTGTGTGTGTGTGTGTGTGTGTACACACATATATATATATGCACACACCACACACACAAACATACACACACACACACACACACACACTCTAAATATAACTTGTCATTTTCTCTATATAGTACATTGCTAAGTGTATGTGTGATTTCATACGAAATAACCAATTGGTGAGCTCTTAACCTGAGCAAGACGATTTCCCCTGCTCTCCGCATTCCTTAGTTCCCTGTAGTTCTGCATGTAGGGTTGAGGTCATCTGGGCTTTCAGTCCCCCACTTTTCATGTCCATTGGTATTCTTGTCAGATTATGTTTGGTTAGGCATACTGGTGTGAGACATTACCAGGTATAGCTTCTGCTCTTTCTAGGAGGCACAGTCTCACAGCACACTCCCTGAGCTTGTCTGTTACCATCTTTTTGTGCCCTTTGCAAAGTTCTGTGAGCCTGAACCTTAGGTATAGGAGTATTTTGTAGTTGTATCCATTGGGACTGGGTTCCCATGGCTCTGCATTTTGATTGGGTATGCTTTTCTGTAGTCCTCTCTTTCTGCTGCAGAGAGAGGTTTCCTTGACAAGGAGTGACGACTACACCTATCTGTGGTTGGAAGAACAAATGCTGAGATTGTCATTGGAGACTATGCTGGTTTAGTAGAGATCCTAGTGTCTCTTCTAATAACTATGACTTCGCTAGCAATGAACAGTTAAGTTAGGTTCCCAGTACTAGACACAGCTCTCTTCTTGTCTGGCAGGTTTTGAAGTCTAATTAGAGAGCTGTTGGTCACCGCCAATGTACTCTTAAACTCTTCCAAGTGTTAATGCATGAACACTCTCAGTATTTTGTAATGTTCAATTTATACATGTGGAGCTTATTTTATAGAGAGGTTTCTTAACATATAGGGTTCTAATCTTTTAAGAGTTAAGCCAGGAAGTGAAGCACACTCAAACAGTTTGGTTCCAGCCTTGTATACTGAATACAAAACAGACATGGCTGCCTAGTTCTCACAGAATTAATATTTTAGTCATCAGGGTTTCTTATATCCAGCAAATATTCATTATATAGCAACCATAATGGTAAGAATAAAATTTACAAAATGGAAAATAAAAGACAAAAGTTTTGCTACCTATGTTTTTTTCTGATGTACACTATTGTTTTATCAGGTTTCATAGGAACTCAGAGCCAGAGCTATATGAAGGGTAATTTCACACATGTAGAAGTGAATACACAGACAAGAAGTGTTTACATCCGAATTAGAATGAAAGTTAGTTCCGGGTGTTTCCTAAGATACGGCTTTGTTTCTGATTGCTGACCGTGAGTCTCACCCAGTAGACTGACGGTGAGAAGCATGGACCTCCACCTTGAAAGGACGTTTGCTGCCAAGTCTGAACGAACAGTTATGTCTGCTGTAGACAACATGAGAAGCTCCTAGGGTGTTGAGCATAATAAAAAAATAATGGAAAGGGTAAAGTTAAAAGAATACATGGAATAAATATTCAACCATGGATATAATAACATAATTCTCTATGAGATTTTTGATGCTTCTCGTCTGACAAAAAGTCTGTCCAGTTGTAAGTAAACTCACTCGTATGATCTATTTTGATTGTGAATTTATATATATATTGCACACTGGGCCATAGGAAAACATATCTGCTGTTCTGTACTCGGAAATATACTACACTGGAGTTGATGCTCTTCTCTGAGTGGAAGATGTTATATTAGAGTTGGCAGTCTGTCTTCTGAAGGGACTGATTAGATACCCCCTGTTAATGTGTTTTGTCATTTGAGAGGACTAGGCTTTCTTTGGGCTTTACCCCACTTTCCAGTCCTATTCCTGAGAGATTCCGATAATGCATCAGGGTGAGTCAAAGAATCTGCTATCTGTAGCAAAGATCTTTTAACATTCCCATGTGAGAAGCAACTCCAGGCAGATCTACATTCTTAAAGCATGCCACAAATGACCCTTTGTAACCACTTCTAGTAGAGGCACGGTGCTTTTGCCACTGTACAGCAGATCAGAAAGAGGAGTTCACAATCCTCCGAAATGTTATTTCATATTTGCTGCAGTGAAATATGAGAACATTTTCGCAAAAACAATTTGGACATTTTTTAAGTGTCAGGGCTTTGCTCTCTCAGGATTCTTAACTGTGGGAGAACATTCATATTTCTCTGTTTCTCACAATAACAATAATAAAAGCAAAATAAAATAATAAAACAGACCCTTCATGTCTCTAGTCCATTGCCAAATTTAATTCAAAGCAGTCAGTATTAATTCAAGCCTCACAGGCCCTCAGGAAAGATAACACACGCCAGACTTCTCTCCTGTATTTGATTTTCTTGTGTTCTATCAAGGTTTTCTAAATCCACTTAGTCCAGATCCCAGCCTCAGGCATCTCCGTCTGCTGGTTTCATGCTCAGTTATCACTCATTTGCGTTCCTCATAAAGAATAGATAGTTTTATGTTATTAAGAAACCGCAATAAAGTGTTCCGTGACAAGGAAAAGATTGATTTTGGGAACCTCTATCAAATCCACAAAATTGATTTTTATCATTTTTTTTTTTTGCTGAAATAATAGAATGCTTTGAAATACATTACAGGATCCCCCCTTAGGGTAACTGGTACGATGGGGATGTATACAGGATGTTCCTTCCTCTGGATCATCCCATGAGACAGAAATATGTAAATTCCTCAATTATCATGAATCCCCATAGGAAACACTAGAAGCCACCAGAAGGACGATATAATACTATTAGAAGTACCAACAGAGGACAACAGTATATTCTCTTGATTTTTGCATGCATACGGAATAATGTGGAGTTGCTGAGATAGCTCAGCAGGTAAAGTACCTGTTATAAAGCCCGAGGACCTTAGTTCAACACCTAGAATCCACATAAAGGTGGAAGGATGGAAGAATTATACAAAACTGTCCTCTTACCTCATATTTACCGTGGTATCTATGTGTGCACGTACAAGGTTTGTACACACAAGAATAAGAAATAAAAAGTTCGCACCACCTGTACCCAGTCAATTTCCTATATACTACAGGAACTAAATTTTGTACTGCAAGGATTTGCATGAATTATCTAAAATTATGTTCACAGCTCTTCACATTAAGTAGCCCCCATTTTCAGAGAAAGAAACTGACCTTTAGGAAGGTCAAGGTCACTGTGGGCTTGGAGGGAGTTGGAGTGGGAGTGGGAGGAGGGGAGAGGGAGCACTGTGGATGATGCGCAAAACGAATAAAAAATATAAAACAAAAAACAAAGAAAGTTCAATGTACTTTGTCAGGCTTGGTAGTTGATGAGATTGAGAGAGTGCGGAACTGGGGAGATTTGCATGACTGAAATGCCTATCATATTTCCACCAATTATGCTGGAATAGTATGTTATTTGTCAATTATTTGGAAGTATTTGTTGTTTGAAAAGGTAACAATTAACAGTGAGTAAAGTGGATCTATTTTAGTGAAAGTACAGCACAGGTCTGCCCTACAGATACACAAGACTGATTGTTGTATATGTACGCGGTCTTCAGTATCCTAAGTTTTTCCAACACATTTTAAACTATAAAAATCTGATTGATTTGATGGTTGGTTGGCTGGTTGGTTAATTTGCACATGTAAAGGCATGTTTGCCAGTGCTGGCACGTGTGGAAACAGGAGGTTGAGGTGGTGATGTCTTTCTCCATAACTTCACCATCTTACTCCTTGAGGTAGCACCTGGCACTGAACTTGGATTCTGCAATTTTACTATCCTGGCTCCAGCAAGCACTGGAATATATCTGCCTCCAATCTATGCATCAAAGTTACAGATGCATGCAGTTATGACTTGGCTTTTGACATGTGTGCTAGGGCCTGTATTCATATCCTTGTGTTTGCACTTCTCCCACTATGTCATCTCCCCAGTCTTAAAATGTTGATTTTAACTGCACTTTTATAGTTCCAACACGTTAGGTTATCGTGAAAACTGCTTTATTATGTTTTTAAATATCAAATATATGGACCCCGATTCTGACCATTTGAGTAGTCAGCAGTATTTGCAATTCATATTTTTCTAATATGCCAATCAAATAGCTCATTTTACATAGTAAAATCAGTGTCAAATTTTTATTAGTCATTAAATATAAAATATGAATCTTCTGAAATGGATTCTTACATGATAAGAATTAGCTTTGATAGTTATTATTACACATTTTTAATAAACGAAGCACTAATTTCACAAAATGATCATCTTCTAAATTGTAAAGAGGCATAAATACTCTCTATATATTACCGTGAAGGTGATTAATAGTTCTCTTAAACTAGTAAGTAAAATGAAGTGTTAAAATAGATGTCTTTATGCTCAGCTTCTAAATTCTCCTATACCTGTCATGAAAATTAAGTACAGAAGGAAATATGTAACTATAGTAGAAACTGAGGTCAATTAGGGACTCGTTATGAAGGAACAGTGAAATTGATTTGCAACTGTATCTTTTAGGGTTTCTGATGTTAATAATAAAATCTTAAATCTGACAAGAGGACCCATTAAGGTACTTCCCAGGGACGGTTCATCATTGCTTCAGAAGTGGATTATCTGGAACGTATACCCATCTTCTACTAAGATTTGTCATGTCGAGGAGATTAATAGCGTTGAATATAAATGAGTCGGATGACATCAGTTACCATGATCCACATTTTCACGTGCCGTGGTGTTACTTTTTTGGTCCTTAAAAAAAGAAAATGGTTCTAGAACCTAAGTGTTAGCTTTGGACAATTAGTGCTGTCTGTCCTGCATAGTGTTTCCTCTAGATGAAAATGAGTGGGATGTGATACCATGAGAAAAACAGTTCTCGGAGTGAATGCTTAAACTACTGGGTGACCTGCAAATACCACATGCAGTTCCAGCGAAATAATCAGAAAGGATCAAAATAGCCTCAGTCAACTAAATCCACTTAATTTGTTCATTTCCAGACAGTGGAAAAGTTTCTGTAAGTCTACAAGATTGTTCACCTACAATAACTTCTGTAAAGTGACATCCATGGCAGCATGCCGACCATCTCATACAACACTAATATGATTAGTTCTGACTTGCACAGCAGAAAAATCCTCAGGTTAAAAAAGTCCACATCTACTTACGAATAGTTCTGTGGGTTGGAAGTCGATCACACACTGTGGCTAGCTAGATTCCTCTGAAGAAGCCACTGTGAAGACAGGCTGGGATGCGCTCATCTGGAGTTTGCAATCTCCCGGTCAATCTGTAGGTACTTGGTTCCTTTCTTTATACTGGCCAGGATCATCTTGAAACCACCTGTGTTCTATTGAGCCTTTCTGATGGTCTTGTTGGTCTGACTTCCTGTCCTGAGTTTTAATGGTTTATGTGACTACAGTAGACTTACCCAGATAATACATGATTGTGTAATTTTTTTGTAACAGCTGGCTAGAAATTTTAACTCCATATGCAACGTCTCTTGCTAAGTAAGCAAACGTAACCAGAGAAACTGCACCAGAGTACAGAGTATATTTAACCAGGGGTGATGGTGGCTGGATGTAGGAAAAAGCATTCTCTCTTCCACAATTTGAGAATTACAAGTTCTGAATGTGATTTCTGCAACTAAATAAACCACAGTGTTGACCTGATTGAAAATGGAGATTTTCAAAGATTTTTCATGAAGTTATGCACAGCAGGTTTGTATCAATTGAATACATAAAAGAGACCACATTGAAGGCATTTCATGAGGTAAATGTCTATTCACTGTAGGTAGTTAGATGCCTGATTTGGAGTCGGCTTGACCATTGTATAAACAACGTGCCAAATATTGAATTCTTAAATAAAATGTGTTTTTCTCCTCAAATATCAGGGGTGGTCATTTTTATTCTTTAATTCATGAAGCACATATCTATATTATAGCAAAAAGTAACTGAAAGGTTGGATATTTCATGCATGAAATGCCTTTTTAAAATGTAGAAAATACTGTCATGTTGTAGGCTGACTTACATTTTGTTCAGCCTGACAAATGCAAAAAGAATAAACAAGTCCAAATTTTGATTAAACTCTAAAAGCCTTCAATTATTATCATTATCGGTTGAGATTCTAGACAATGTACTTAGCACTGCTTAAGACAAGGGAGACATTACTTCTACCCAAGAATGCTTAAATCTAACTAGCTTTCAATGCACACTCTGTGAAATTTAATACTGTTCATCTTGATTACTAGCTGGGGACTTCAATCAGACACTAGGGCTGGGAACGCCAATCAGACTCTAGGGTGACCAACTCCTCTGTGTCCCCACAAATTCTCCCGTCCTTTTTCATACATACTTCATGTTGCCTGAAAAATAAAATTTTAATTAGGTCTTTACTTACCATACTGTTGTTGGAGGCTGTTTGTTTGTTTCCTGGCTGCCCCGACTGCCAAAATAATCACACAATCTGTATTAATTGCAATACAGTTTGCCCAATACCTTAAGCATACTTATGGCTGACTCTTCCATCTTAAATTAACCCGTTTATATTAATCTGTAAATCGCCATGTGGCTGTGGCTTACCGGCTGCAGCAGAGGTGTCTGTCTCCTGTGGATAGCTTATGGCTTCTCTCTGACTCTACCAACTCTCTCTATATATATTTCTTCCAGCCTGACTATATTCTGTTAACCCACTGGCCAAAAGCAGCTTCTTTATTAACCAATGGCAATAAAACATTCAAAGCCTATATCACCTCCAACATCAGCATACTTAATTTCTGTTCCATTGATCAGGAATTCAGACATGAGTCTTTTTTTTCCATGGTTTTTTTTTTCTTTTTTTTCCAGTTTATTTATTTTTTATTAAAAATTGCCATCTCCTCCCCTCCTCCTCCCCCTTCCCTCCCCTCCCCTCCACCCACACCCCCACTCCCTCCCTCTTGAGGCCAAACAGCCATCAGGGTTCTCTACACTATGTTGAGACCAAGGTCCTCCCAACTCCCCCCAGGTCCAGGAAGGTGAGCAACCGAACTGACAAGGCTCACACAGAGCCCGTCCATGTCGTAGAGACCAAGGCCATCGCCATTGTCCTTGGCTCCTCGGTCAGCCTCCACCATCAGCCACCCTCAGAGAGTCCGATTTGGTCGCATGTTCCATCAGTCCCATTCCAAGTGGACTTGGTGGGACCTCCTGAAGCTGAGCAGCTTCTGTAAAGCATGGTTTTTTTTTTATATTTAAAAATTTCCATCTCCTCTCCTCCTCCTCCCCCTTCCCTTCCCTCCACTCCACCCATACCCCCCTCCTTCCCTCTCCAGGCCAAGGAGCCATCAGGGTTCCCTACTCTATGTTGAGACCAAGGTCCTCCCAACTCCCCCCAGGTCCAGGAAGGTGATCAACCAAGTTGAGAAGGCTCCCATAGAGCCCGTCTTGATAAGGAAAGAAACTATGAGGTGAATCTATCTATCTATCTATCTATCTATCTATCTATCTATCTATCATCTATCTACCTATCATCTATCTATCAACTAACTATCTGCCTATTTTGTGTCTTGTAGAACCTATTACAATCTTTTTTAATTTTCTGGTTCTTTTCTATCAACTCTATTCCTGGTTCAGATAACAATTCTTCCCAGATCTTGGAGACCCACCCTACCAGCGTCCATTTCCCTGGGACAGATGTTCTATCTTTGAGCTTTCATTACAACATATGCATAATACAACCATATCCTAGAAGTTTTCATATGTTTGAATCTGTTATCCTAAAATGAACTGCTTTCTTTATATTTATGTCTCTAACATTTGGTATAATGCCTACATTTTAAGATTGTGAATGAATGAATGAATAAATGAATGCTAAGATTCTTAAAGTGCAATTTTCTCCAGATTTAGGATAGAATGACTAGAGAACACATTTCTTTGGATTCCTCTATCATAATGTGTATTAATTCATTATTTTCATTAAGTATGGAAAACAAGAGACATTTAATTCTTGGTTAATAGTCACACTCTAATCTTTTGGGGGGTACTATGGATAGTTTGGCGAGAGCTTGTATAGGAAATGAGTGATAGATTGCCACATTTTAATCTTCTCATTAGATCAAATATTTTAGATTACATTTAAAGAGGAAGACTGAAGAAGAGAATACCAGTTTTAAATTTTAAAAGGCTATCATATTGATGAATAACTCATTGATGCTAAGGTATTAAATAACAAAATACAAAATACACTAATGAATTTAATATCTTCTTCATGAAAGAACGATGAGCCTAACCATTTCAAAAAATAATTAGTAAATATGTTATAAAGCACTCCCATTTCCTTATTTTCAACCAAAGCTTAGGTGCATCATAAATTGTATGTGTTCCTAAAACTTAGAGTCCCTATACTGTAAATTACAAGAAACTTTATATGTTTGAAGTTTGAATTTCCATTGCCTCTAAGTAAAAAGAGATCTTTTATTAGAAAACTGTTGACTCTTCATATTTTGAGGGCATTGCCGTGAGATTTGCTTGTAGAACTTCGCTCTCCTATCCATTGTTTTCAGATCAGAAAGCAGGTTTCCTGAAGAAGAGCAGCCTAAGACAGTTAGTAACCAAGAACAGAAGTGGTAACAGAGACCCAAGTGTGCACAACCTAATGGGTCTTTGATAAATAATGACATGATAATGCATCCAAAGAATCTATACATAAATTCTATCATTGCCACAGCAGAATGTTATGAGCTCAGGCTCATCATCGTATCACAATCATATTCTCAATCTCTCCAACGACTCCCCCTTTCTCCCTCTCTATCACGTCATTATGTTATCCATGTTGACCTCAAACTTGCTGTCTTATACTTTCTCCTTCATGATCTGTCAATGTTAACTTTACGTTCATCAATGATATGCATGGTTAAACTAATTTTTTTTAAGTTTTACCTTTTTTACCCTTTAGATTTGCATTGAAAAACTTTTGAGAAACAGGAATATCAAACCAGTTAGTTTTTTTTAGAATAAGTTCATAGTAATTCATCGCATAAATAGTAAAATAATAATTATAGAGAAACGATATCCCTCCACTGACTAACTGAATTAATATTGTCCTAATATGAATATTGAAGTGAGCTAACTCAAAGATCAAACTGTGAGCTAAAGTATTACAGCAGTCAATTTCTTTGCCCTCCACGTAAATTACACATTCTTAGGTTTACACTTGGATTATCTTTTTTTTCTCTGTTAAATGACATAAAGAATTAATTATATTTTAATCACTTTGCCAGACAAAATACTTGCTGTTTCACAAAGTAGTTAATTTTGATTCGTTTCTTCAACTGAGGGAATGTCAAATACAAATCCTCACATTGGAGAGGTTATGCTAAGTAAAATACTACCATAAAATTGAATGACTTAAGGAACAATCATGCTTTCTTTCTTACTCTTCTACATGTTGGCAGTCATAACGAAGTAGGTGTAAAGTCCTTCCGGACACAGGTGGCTCACTCATACATCCCTGGAACTGACAAGGCACTGTAGGGTCTGGCTCTTAGGGAAAACTAAGATGGAAAAATACCACTTCTGATCCATGTGTTTCCTCAGCTTCCATAGCAGTGTATGATACTTTTATATTGATACTTGATGGCTAGGATAATTGTCAAGAGAATGCGGAAGTGAGAAAAACCTCATGAAGTCCAGAGTATACTGGGAGCGAGACCTTTTCTAGCATGTCCCATTTACTGGCCAAACATCAGACCTGACTTAGAAGACAGAGAGGTAATTCTTACTTCCTCTTAGGAGGTCCTTCAATGTTTTAATGCCAAGAGATACATACATTACTTACCACAAAGCTCATTTCCAGACAAAAACAGCACTAAACATACATTATTGGTCTGGTAATCTACAGTTATTGTATCACATAATTTATCTCCTCTATTAAAATACATTTTATTCTAAGTAGAAAACCACCATTATCATTGTTACCATATTCCCAATCTCCTCCCTCCTTCTATGAGAGATTATATATATGTATGTGTGTGTATGGAGCCATCAATACCCACTTATCTCTTTATCCTCAAAAATTTGAAAATGATTCGTGTTTCAACTGTTTTTAACTTCATATATTCTTTGTCTTCTTAATTCAGCAAGTTATAATTCAGGATGTGATAGGAACACAATACGAAACAATATCCTCTTTCAAGCAAGAACTCGCAAGCTGTGATTTTCTCATTAGGAGTTCTTGAATTACTATACAAAAAGGCAAGCAGAAAGAGAAAGGGTGGAGACAGTCAGAAGTAGAAAGCGCTCCAGTGAGCATCACATAATGACAGTAATAGGGGTGGGGTAGGGTATTGTCCTAGTTACAAAAATTCCCTTCCAATGACAAATTTCAATTATTTCTTTCCAAATGAAACCAAACCGTCTATAGACTGATGAGTATAATTTTTATCAGTTTTATCACTGAAAGAAATGAGATTTGAATCTAATTATTATGTCCAAAAGAACTTAGTAACTTAAAAAGGCATTTTTTTCAAGAAAAAAAATTTGTACTTTGAAGGCTCTTAAAGAAAAGCTCAAGACTGTGGTAAAGCCAAGTGGTATATGTTTTTTTAAGTGGCAGCTATGTCCTAGTTGATTAATTTATACTGTGTTCATCATCAAAATCATATTTCCCTTATTACCTTATACAATCTTGTCAAATGTTTGTATAGTTATTATGTTTATAGTTATTTTGCTCAATTTATTTTGTCATATGAAATAATAGAAAGTAAGATATGTCTTTCTTTCCATTTCCTGGTAGACTCATTTTAATTTTTCCTGAAAATGCAATATAGTCAGTTCTTTGTATTTGTCGGATCAATAATCTACATACCAAAGTTATTTGAAAAACTTGTATATGTTTTGCATGTTCGTTTGCCATGTTTACCTAAGCAGTGTACTATAAGAACGATTTCTATCACATTTGTATTTTAGGATATATTATAAACAATCTAGAAGCATGTGTGTGTGTGTGTGTGTGTGAGTGTGTGTGTGTGCATGTCAGTGTGTCATGTTAGTGAGTGTGGTGTGAGTGTGTGTGCTCTCATGTGCACGCACACACACACATGCACACAAGTTTCTTGGGCATCTACAAAGTTTTATAGCTATAAAGCAGAATTTGAAAGAATTCCATGGAAAGCAAGGGTTGATGGTTTTCCTCTTATAGTTAAGCCCAGTTTAACATTCTGGCTTTATATTGTTTCTCTGCCGATCCCTCTCTCTGTCTTTCTCTCTTGTATGTTTAAGTGGTGCAGGATTAGTCACAAAAGAAAGAGAGAAAACACTGTGTATGAGCAAAACTAGAAACTGAGTAAATAAAAGGATATTTACTTGCCTCTTCATGGAAGTAAGAATAGCATGGGTTTTTGGCAGTACTTGGAAAGACACCTGAGTCTTTCCAAGTCACAGAGAATGAAACAATAAAACACAAAAAAAGCATAAATTTCCCCTAGTGCAGGCAAATTAAATTGCTTGCCCTTATTTTCAGATTTTTTTTGGACTTACCTCCTAGCTTTCTCTGGCGTTTGTATGTACCAGCTGTGAACCACTGATTTCTTCTGGTGAATGCGATGGAATTCTCAGTGCTATTTCAATTCTATCCACAACTCATTTATCTCTTCTGCACTGTTTTGTTTTGTTTGTTCTCGTTAGATTTCTACTTCTACTTTGCCTTTATTCAAATTTCTGAGACACTCAGGTGAGTTTTGGCCACTCTTCTAAAATCAGTATTTTTCAAGAAATAGCTCTGTTTTCTTCCTTTATGGAATGTTCGAGAACAGCATTGTATATATTTATGTATGGTCTGCAAAAGTGTTAAAGGTACACAATTTCTGCTTTATGCAAGAGCTAAATTAACTAAATATTACTAACCAAAATAGGTACCCCAAACAAATAAGTGTCAAAGAAAAATTTTCGGGTACATCTTTAATCCTTTCATAATTGTTCAGACAGAATTTCCTTTGAATTGTCATTTCTTCCCCCTACATACCCAAACAAGGCCTTGATCTTAGGGGAGGGTGCACTTTAATCTCTTAGAGGGGCAAGAGTTGGAGTTAGACAAGCTGGGTCGTAAAGATCCAGCTACTTGAGTTTGGATGGGAAGTGTCCAATGGCAGGAGAAGATGACAGGAAATCAAATGAAGATAACTATCAAGATCTCGATAGAAAAGTGCACTGCTGTGATGATACCTGAACATATCCCTAAAGGATGAGAATAAAGCAGCAACACCAGTTAGGTAAACCATGGACCTAACTGATTAGGTTCTCTACTACAGAGGAAAAGTACTTTATAAAATCGACAGAGAGCAGTGTGGCTGGTGGACATGTTTTTCATGGAGATGTATTGTAAAACGTCATCTGTTTTTTTCCATTTCTGCAAGACTTAGTAAGATGCTTGCACTCCAAAGTATGAGAAAAGGCAAGACTACACCAAGAGACGATCTTTTCAAGTTCTGGCAAGACTACACCAACAAAGGAGCATTTACTTTTGATTCATTCCCTACCCTCTATGTGCTTGCCTTGGTTAATGGGTGAATGTGACTGAAGCTGGACTTGTCAAGCATCACTGGAGACACTAAGTTAACTAAGTAAAATCAGAATTTTTTTAACCTTGATTCCATACTTAAATCTCATAATATGCGTTCAGTGTTCTGGATAGTAATGCCTTAAACAAGTGGAAATTTAAAAAGTGTGTGCCGATTTCATATTGGATTTTGAGAATAATGTGTCCATGGAAATGACAAGATGAAATTTAGTGTGAAAGCCTGAATCAAGAGCAGAGAGTAGGATAGGCCTGTTTCTAAGAGAATAAAGAAAATACCTATGATAACATTCCCCTCTGTAACAGCATTTTCAAATCACATTCAGACATTTTGTTCCCTTTCAAGAACTATGTCAAGTGATTAACTGGCACCTTAACATTAATCCAGAAGCCTAAAATCACTTTATACACATTGATCACATCACTAAAACCACTTCAATATTTCATTTGATGACCAATTTCCCGGTAATGTTAGAGCAGAGAGAAAAGGTTAAAGTGCAAACAGAACTTAGAACTGTCTTCAAGGTCCTTCTTTCTACCTGGGTACAGGAAAAATATTTAAACAAAGAATAAAATATATGCAAATGGATTGATCAGTAGATATATAGATAGATGATGAATAGACAGAGACAGACAAATAGATAGGTATATATATAGAGAGAGATGATGATAGATGATATAGATACCATTCATAAGTAGATGATATTTTTTTCTTCCAGAAGTTACAGGAATGTATGGCTCTTCTCACAGGATTTATATGAACAGCTGAACTAAACTAGAATTCTCTTCATTTTGTTTTCTTCTGAAACAAGTACTTGTTATATAACCCTGACTGGCCTCCAAAATCTTTCTCCGATTTCTCCTCTCACACCCTGGGATTACAGCAGCGTGCTATCATATATCTCTAGAGTGTTTGCATAAAGTATTGTATGTGTTTACTAACATTTCCCCCTATTTCCTCTTTCCTTTGTCAGAGTCAAATAAATAATGATCGAGCTTCCCTCTTTTGGGTGATGGGGCAGAGATGATGGAAGCTTCTGAAATTGGTAGGAAAGAGATATTCAGCAACCTAACAGGAACCTGGAGACTAAGGAGAAAAACAATGAAGTAATGGAGGTTGGTAAAACTGTGTGGGTGGTAGTCTGAGAGAGAGGGGGGGCTTCAGGTCATGTTCTAAACAGCTTCTAAGGCTTCTTAAGGAGTTTCAACTTTACTGTGTTAAAACTAGGACATAACAAGGGGAGGATCAAATGATTAGTGTGTGTGTGTGTGTGTGTGTGTGTGTGTGTGTGTGTGTGTAATTTTTAGCTGGCTGGGTGTGATCAGTCAATAGAAATGTTTGGATGTTTGATTTACCAAGGAAAGCAAAAACACCTTCCCAGCATCTCTTATAGTGAGGGTTGTGTGTACATAACTTAGGATCCAATAATTAAATGAACCTAAATGAGAGGGATGTGAAGGCGTGAAGAGTATAGAGAGCTATCATTTGGTAAGGCATGAAGCAAAATCCTCAAAGGCCTGTGGTGGTGATGGGGTAGGGGTTATAGAAGCTTGTACCAGGCTTGACCAGTGCTTTGTGGCAGGTATCAGTGAGGATTTGGATATCACCATCTTCAGAGTTGGATGTTGAGTTGCATAATAATCTAGCAATCAAAACATCACTAGAGATGGGTGTTCTTTCTGTCTAACATACCTTGCCAGACTCTATTTTGGAGACTCCTTGCTTAGAGAAGGTTCTTTGAGTTGCCTAACAATCTTTTGATAAAGGCAAATGGACTAAATTAGCATAAGTCCATCATTTGTAATTGTAAATATTAATTATTAAAAGGTAATCATAAAAAAAGAAATGTCTAGTGGATATGAATAAAAAGATTATTGGCAAAATGCAACTGAGAAAGGACATGGGTATAAATTCCGAAACAGAAACATAGGAGAATCCAGTGCTCAACAGAAATCACTTATAAATAACTACTGAGTCCTCAGAACCCTGATATCAGTAATAGTGGGTCCAGTGGCCTGTTTAGGAGGGCCAGAGTTCCCTTTGGAATCTGGCCTATGTTTCAGAGGAGGAAGCTAATCCTTTTTAATGTGTGGTATTTATTTAGGGTTATTATTGACCTACCTCCAACACTGCCCAACCTCCACCACAATGTTTCTTCTGTGGTGTTTGACAGAGGGAAGTCTGCATGTTAAATAAGTGGATGAAGTGACTTTACAGATAATTGAGTAAACTATAAAAACAGAAGTGAAAAAGCCTACAGACCTAAAACAGCAGGAACTTATAAATGAAAATTCATGGGTGACAAGCTGAGTTCCTTTCCTTGATAATTTCTTAAAATTAATGGATAGAGGAGAAAGCATGATATATTTAGGCATTAGCAAAACATCTGATACTATGTCTGATGATATTTTACTTGCAAATTTATTTTAAATGAGCTTAGATGACAAGAAAATCAGTCAGATTAGAACTGAGAAAAGGCTTATAGGCAGAAAGTAACAAACACTAGGTTTGGTCTTATTTAACATTTTTACTAAAGATCTGGATCAGGGGAGTAAACGGCATATTAATAGAAATACTAAATGACAGTAAATTTGCAGGATTACAAAGTGTGCTTGTTGCAAACTGTGAGAAAAGCAGAAAGTGACCCAAATACAATAAGAATTTAAGCATGAACAGAAATAAATATCAAATAAAAATGTCAGTAATCAGTCACAGATATATTTAATGTGCAGATGGCAAGGGCAGAGAATGTAGTATTAGAGATAATGTCTTGCTCCAATTCCAATGATGTTGGATGAATACGGGGTGACAAAATGTTCAGGGATATGGCCTTGAGCAGCGCTTCAGCTCCTTTGGACCACATACCTTCTCAGGTCTGAAGTTTAAACATTGTTCAAGTGCCAATGGTTTCTCCCATTCCTAAGTTCTGTTTGTTTCATCTTTTCTCCTCCCATGTAAATGGTCAGCTATTTCCTTTATAAAGAATACTTGCTTTCTAAACACTTTATGAGGCTTCTCTGCCTCAACAGGGTCATGAACAATGTTCCCTCTGCACACGTGCTCTCTCCAGAGCCATGCACGGTAAATCCTAACACCAGAAGCTGGTTTGATGACCCTGAATTTGGGAATGACTCATTGACAGATCTGTAATGGTCTACCACCATTGATCACATGACAGGCCCTGTTAGATGGACTCTCGGATAAATGCCATATGCTACTTATTTTCGTTTTGTCTGTTTGGTGCAGATGTGGATTCACACAAATGCTATTCTTTAGGAACAACATGGATGTCACCTTTATGTAGGGTGGTAAGTTAGTGATTGTGTTGATCATACCCATCAACACCTAGTGTGTTATTTGCCTTCTAACAATGTGAAATAAGAATCGTTCATTTTGCCCCATGAACATGTGTCATTTGTCAAATGACTTTCACACAGAAATCTAGACTAATCCTGGATAAAAGCAAAGTAAATGATACTGTCTTCATTTATCCTCAAATTAAATGAAGATACAATAGCTTATGACCTAGTAGAGTTCTGAAAGCAATTAACTCCAAGAGTTTAGCTATATTTTTGCCTATCTGACACATTTATGCTTCTATGTAGTGCTGCAAAGTTACTTTTATAATGCTGATGTAATATTACATGGGTGTGTTTTTAGACCCTTCATAACATGAGTAATATTATTAAGGGCAGTCAGAAAATTATAGGTGAAAATAGTTTTACTGATAACTTGTAAAACTATGTGTTTACAAAATAAACTACATAAAAATTAAAAATAACACAAAAAAGGCACAAGAAATCACTTCACTCCAGGTATTGTCAAGTGTACACTATATAAATAAGATAATGTCCAAGATTTATTCTAACATTATATGAATATTAGTGGGAAATATCTGAGAAATTTTTATATAAACATATATTTTTCATGAATTATAGAGAAAATTAAAGAATATTCTTTTGGGGTTTTTTTTTTTTTATTTTTTTTATTAAAGATTTCCATCTCCTTTCCTCCTCCTCCCCCTTCCCTCCCCTCCCTTCCACCCATACCCCCACTCCACCCCTCTCCAAGACAAAGAGCCATCAGGGTTCCCTTCACTATGTTAAGTCCAAGGTCCTCCCAGCTCCCCCTAAGTCCAGGAAGGTGAGCAACCAAACTGACAATGCTCATGTGGAATATATACATATTAGAGTACTACTCGGCGGTAAAAAACAATGACATCTTGAATTTTGCATGCAAATGGAGGGAAATAGAAAACACCATCCTGAGTGAGGTAACCCAGGCCCAAAAAGATGAACATGGGATGTACTCACTCATAATTGGGTTCTAGCCATAAATAAAGGACATCGAGCCTATAATTCATAAAAAAAATAAAAGAATATTCTTTTAAGACCGCCTCTAGACTGAATTTCAGGATGGTTTCTAAATTCCATCAACATCAAGTTCCAGTCTTGTTCCATCCTATTCCTCTCTAGAATTCATGTAGTCTATGCTCCAGTTCAAGGGCGTTTCATGATGGAAGCTGCTTTATAAGACATGGAATCATAGACATCTGACAATCTCCTTGTTCTTTCTCATAACGAAATGCATTACTTTTACTCCAAACCAGACACTACCTTTTGCATTTTAACTTTATGTGTATTATTAATGTGCATAAGTATGCAAAGGGGGTATATGTTGATGCATAAAGATTCATGTAAGTGTGCAAGTACCTTCATACCATGGTGCATGCATGTAGCTTAGGGGACAGCCTTGAGTGCCAGATCT
Organism: Arvicola amphibius; assembly: GCF_903992535.2. Classification (NCBI taxonomy): domain Eukaryota; kingdom Metazoa; phylum Chordata; class Mammalia; order Rodentia; family Cricetidae; genus Arvicola; species Arvicola amphibius. The sequence goes on from NC_052058.2 coordinate 161,327,335, forward strand.
TACCTTCCCCTTGTTTGAGCTAGATTTTCTGTTTTTTGCCTGCGATTGGCATTAATAGATTTAGAAACTTTGACAGACTCATGTGTCTACCTCCCGTTAAGCCATAGGAGCATTGTCATTAAGGATGGACACTACTGAATCTAGACTTCTTTTGAATTCTGAGTATTCAGATACTAATTCTTTCACTTGAATGATAAGTGCATTAACTATAACTTATAATGGAGATACATCCATTGATAAAAATCATTTATGATTTTATGATAAGATATATATCACTATATCTGTGTTTACATTTAACTTATATTGCTTTGAAATATCACTAATTCTTTTCTTCACAAGTTTATTCTATACCATGTCACATTATAAGGAGACTGAGAAGTTGTAGGTCTGTAATATATACTCATTAATTTTAGTAGCTTTTTTATACCTATAACATTGAATAATAAATGATCATATAAATAACGTGCCTTAAAACAAAAATACAAAGCTCCAAAGATTTATTATTTTCTATTTTATTGTAAAACTACTCCTGAATAATTTTCCAACTTTGAGCATCAACTCTTGCCTTCTATGTTATCTGAAGCAGGCTATTTTATTTGTTAATGATCTGCAGACACAATTATACTTGACCTAAGAACCTGGGGGCATGCTCCTGTCTCCACCTTCTTATATATGACCCTCGGTCTAAGATTATACTATGAAGATGAACACGTGATGTTATTGCTGCTTGCAGTACATCATTAGCATATGGACAGAAATCTCACAAATGGAACCGTGTCTGAAGAATTATAGCCTGTTTTGAGCATTGGTATTTGCCCCTAGAGGCATAACCTGGCAAGCTACACTTTTGACTAAATTAGGACAGACAGAGGGTCTACAAGTAAGCTAGAATGAAGGTCCTTTCAAGTAAAAGTTTCTACTGTTCCTTATGATTTTAGAATGTTTTCATTAAAAATACATTACTGGAATGACCACTGCTAGCTTGGAATTAGCATTTAAACAGTGATAGCCTTGAGCCCTTAGCTCTAAGATTTCCCCCTCTTGTTTTGCAGCCCTTAAACCTTGCTGAGTTGATCCTCTGGCTTTGTACCTCCTTCACTTTGTTCTTTCACTGAGACCTAGAACCCTAAGTAGATGACAGTAGAATTCAGAACATAAGGGATCAATTTGCAGTGCAGTTAAGCATCCTTTGGCTTGTCCACTAGTGACAGAGTTAGGGAAATTTGGCAATAATTAGAAACCAACAAAATCAGTCAGGATCAGGGAGCTAGGTCACGAATGGGAGGAAGAAGACGTTGATGTAGATGATCCTTAAAGGAACTTCTGAAGAAAGGGAGAGGCAAATGTTACTGACACAAATTAGTATCACACTGTTCTGCTGTCTTTCAGTAACACCCATCGCTCCTTACCACCGTTATCTACCACCTATTATAAGTGACATTAGTGTTGGCAAACGTCTGCTGCCCTCCTGGAGATAATTATAAGAGTCCAGGTTCTGGGAAATTAACTATATCCAATGCTTCTACTTTTTTGAAATGAGCAATTAAGGTTCCTTGTTTTCAAATTAACAGCTATAGAAATGGTATGTTCCACTCTCCACCAACTACCTTCTCGAGATCTTGCTCCTCTTGAACCTCCGAAGAGCCTGAGATATGTCTGAAGCCCCTATTAGTTGTCCCCTAACTGAGATAACCCAAGTTATTTAGTTTCTAAAGTCTATGCTCCTATTGTTAAGCATTGTACTTCATGCCATCCATTTAGCTCCTTGGATTGATAAAATATTCTGTATTTGCGTTCCCATCTGTACATGTTTTTCCTCTAGAAAATGATATCTGATGTTTGCCTCTGTCCAAATATTTTGTTTGTGTGTAAAAATAGAACCAAGAACTATAATTTCAGTTATATACTAATCTCTGAGCATATGTAGTTAGGCTCAGAGCATTTTCTGCTTGAATAAGAAGTTGTCAGTCTGGTATGCCTATGTTAAGCTAGTTTCTTTTTATTTTTCTAATGTTCCACGAGGGAAATGGAAGTCAACCATTAATCCCTACAAGGCTAAAGTATCTTTTTCTTTTTAGTTGTTTGCATTTGTTGCTCTCATGTATGTAGCTTTGGCCCACATATTTTTTTTTCATTCACCCATGTCTGTTACTTACAGTGTTATATAATATTAGAATCAATCAATTGTGAAACTAATGTCATCACAAAGGACAGAAGAAATGCCAATTAATGGAGTTTAACTTCAGTGTCTGTCCCAGGTATCTTATGGGTAAAGTGCCCTTGCATTACCAATCACCTTCAGGAAAGGTCTCTCATATCTGTACTTAGATACGGTTCTGATTCTAATCAGCGGATTCCATTATAGACCTTTAAGTTGAAAAAAAAAAGTGAGAAAGAGAAAAGAAAAAAAAGTGCTGATGAAGGCCATAAAAATAAATGAGGCTTCTTGGTTCTTGACATCTTTAGCACTTTCCTGGCTTCCTGAGTGAGCAGCAGTGGCAGACAATAGCTAGAAGATTGTGTGTAAGATAATGAGAAAAATAAATGCATCCTCAGATGCAGCCAACAGGAACTGCTGTTAACATTCATTATCCAGGGTCCTGAATGCTCCCACGATGATGCTATTAATTTGCAGAACGAGCTTAGAGGTGTGAAAGAAAGCTGATGTTTGCTTATAACCTCCTTGACCATCACTTTGAATATTAACTAAGGGGTCGGATATGTTATTCCTTTGATACTATATTTCTTTTATGTCACAGATGCCTGCAGGCAGTATTGGGCCAGTCTATTCTTACAACCACTGAAAAAAAAGCAAATGAAATCATGCAAGCGAATGTCCAAAAATTACCTTGAAATTCTGACAGAGGGCCAATACGCAATTTATAGGCTTTAGTGCTGTTATTTATTTATTTATTTATTTTTAATTTTTTTTCTTTTTTTTTCTTTTTTTTTTATTTTTTTTTCTTTTCCATCTCCTTCCCTCCTCCTCCCCCCTCCCTCCCCTCCTTCTCCCCCTTCTCTCCCCTCCTTCTCCCCCTTCCCTCCCCTCCCCTCCACCCATACCTCCCCTCCCTCCCTCTCAAGGCCAAGGAGCCATCAGGGTTCCCCACTCTATGCTAAGACCAAGGTCCTCCCAACTCCCCCCAGGTCCAGGAAGGTGATCGACCAAGCTGAGAAGGCTCCCACAGAGCCCGTCCATGAAGAACAATCAGAGCCCAGAGCCATTGTCCTTTGCTTCCCAGTCAGCCCCCCGCTGTTTAAAGTCTTTGTTTGCCTCTGGTTTGTTTTATGTTTCTAGGATTCAAACCTGGTCTCATGCCTGGTGGTCAGCATTCTATCATTGAGCAAAATTTCTGGTTCTTATTTGCAACTATATAAAGATGCAGTATGTTCTTGTTATGAGAATGAGAATGAGAATATTAGAAACCACTTTGATCTTATTGATTTGCATAGAGATAGAATCTGACTACAGAAATGTAAAATCAAAATGTAAAATGAGAACAATAATTTTTCAAAAAAATTTAAAAGCCTTGTTATATCTTAAATCTAAAAACAAACAAACAGACAAACAAACAACAAGAAAACACCTCTTTTTATGATAGACCCAATACATTCTATATTCATTTCAGTGGGAACTTTCTGCCAAATTCAAAATTTCTTCTAGACTATACAATAGAATTCAAATTCTAGGCACCTCAAGTTACCATTTCTAGATTTTCCTAGTGTATATATAATTCATTTAGACAGAAGATATGAAATACTAAAGTCTGGTCAGAGGAAAACTAAACTCTCCTACCTGGGGAAGGTGTGATGATAAGATCTGATTTGCCCAAGGTTGTCTGGAGACTGGAGAGCATCCCCACAAGCTTTCCACGGCATCATGCCCTTCAAATCTAGTCAAGGTGCAGTGATAACGCAACCTTTTCCTTCTTCCCTCTCATTCTTTCATACGTATACAGAGGGGATTTTTCAGGGCTGTGGGACCTGAAGAACACATGCAGACATAGATAAAATGACTTCACCACTTGGCTTGCATGCAAATATTAAATATCTGTGAAAATACAAATCTCAAAATATTAAATTTATTTGAAATGTAGCTATTTTTTAGTAAGTACATAATGAATTAATTGCTATTGTTTTAAGGGACTTAGCTTGATATTATTAACATTAATATATGGTAAATATTTATAAACATTACTCAAGTAAACAAAGTATATAAAATATAAAAACATTAATATATGATAAATATTTATAAGCATTACTCATGCAAGGTAATGTGGGAGTCCCCTCCATATGCTGTGAATATATTTTATTTCCATTGGTTAATAAAGAAGCTGCTTTCAACCAGTGGCTTAAAAGAGTAAATCCAGGCAGAAAATCCAAGCAGAGATATATAGAGAGAGTAGTTGGATTCGGGCAGATGCTGTGTAACTGCCGAAGGAGAAAAATGCCAGAACTTTACCCAATAAGCCACACAATTGTGATGATACAAAGATTAATAGAAATGGGTTAATTTAGGATGTAAGAGTTAATTTAAGATGTAGTTAATAGGAAAACTAAGCTAATAGGCCAAGCAGTATTAGCTTCTGTGTGATTATTTTGGGTTGGGGTGGCCAGAAAACAAATGTTCAGTCTTTTCCTACAAATAACTTTTTGAAATTTTCAATTACAATTATAGGAATCCATACACTTGTTAATTTTTCCTTTATCTTACTATATCAGTAAATAACACAACAGAATTTAAAGCCAGGAAAAAAGGCTAGTGAAAATATATATATATATATATATATATATATATATATATACACATACAAACTTATATAAACTATGAATGTTAAAGTGCTTGAATTCATGTTTCCAAAAAAAATTTAGTTTCTTTATGCATGTTGTGATAGGCATTGAACTCAGAGACTCATGTGTACCAGATAAGTGTTTGATTGCCCAGTCATAGCTCCAATTCTTAGTAACTTAAGTGTCTGATATTCTAAAGAAGGAGGCGCCACAAAGCTAAAATTAGACTTGGTGCTTCAAAACATTGTTGACAAACTGTAGAAATCTTGTTAAAAGGTGAGAAGATGAAGAATATACATATTGGATGAAAATTAGTAAACAGTGCTGGAAAAGCACATGACACAGCCTCCTAAGTTCAAAGGAGCCCAGTAACCGTAGCATACAACTGTTTTTTTTTTTTTCAGTGTAATTTGATTTAGCTATCAATTCTTTTTCCCCCTCTACAATGTCTTCCATATTATAATGTTTTAACTGCCCCTCAAAGTATTAAAATAGATAGAACCTTATCCTTGGGTTTCTTTCCTTTTTCTTGTCCTTCCTATCTGATCTGAGCAGGCTTTAGGATGCTGTCATCTATTCCTGTATCATCATCCATGTATCATCCTTTAATGATAACTTCACGTGTGAATTTCTGGGCAATACCTTCTCTTTATGCTCAGCATTAATGTGTACAACTGCTCGGTTGAAGTGTCACTTACTTCCTTGGGTTTCTTATCATGTCTTCAATCTGTCCCAAAACTAACCTGATACTCCTTCAAGAGTTATGCTCCTATAGAATTATCAAAAGGAGTTTCACCACTAAAGTTACTTGATCCTAAAAATGTGATGACATTCATGACTACAATATTAACAACCACAACAAAACTGCCGTACATTTCATTAGTAAATTCCATTTCATCTTCAGCCTATCTGACGTATAGCTACTCCAACTACTGTCATTGTTACTTCTGTTGTTACGCTAATCACCGTTCCTTGCATTAGTTTAATAGTCTTTTAAATGGTATGGTGCTTTGATCATTGGCTCCAAAGCCTGGAATCTACACGATCAGACTGCCCCTATTAACTCCAGTAAAAAATTCTCATGCAACTTCTATGTCCCCAAAATCAGGCTTACTGTGTACAATTTCTTACAACCCTATGTAATGTGTGTGTTGCATGCACCAAGTCTGTGCTTATGTATGCATACTGAGACCAGAGGAAGATGTCTATGTCTCCTTCTGACTCCTACTTTCTTGCCTCAAGATAGGGTCTCTCACTGAACTGGAAGCCCACAGTTGTCTACTAGGTTCTTTGGATAGCCAACTCTCATTATCTGTCTGCCTTTTATCCCCTGTTCAGGGTCCCGACACATACAGCCATGTCTGACTTTTTATATGGATGTTGGTAATTTGAATTTGGGCATTCTATCCACAGAGAGAGCAAGCATAATTACCAAGTGAGTCATAGCCCCTGTTCCATATTTGTTTAATTTTTTGTTTAACATCCTAAATCATTCAAGCCATGCATTCATTATTCTTTTCACTACACTTTCATATTATGAATATATGTTTAGTGATTTCTATTAGTCAAATATAGTATTGATTACATGTGGGAAGACTGATAAGAGGGCCATGTCCGCTAATGTTTCAGAAGGCACGGCTTCATAGAGATGATATAATCATGCATATATTTAATCATATTCCAATGTGATAAACAGGGTATATAGAGAAGGGAATGACTAAGAAATGCTTCTTGCAAGGCTGTGGGCTAAAGATAAATGTGGTACAGGAAATGAGTTTCTGGCAGAAAAGCACAGGCGAAGCCTGACAAAGGAGGTATTAAAAGGTCTGTTGAGAGAGGATGCAGGAGAAGGCAGGGACTTCAGAACTGTTAAGGGATCTTCAGTCATGCTCAAGCATCTGGAAGGACTTGTAAAACAGCTGGCGAACTCCTAATTAAGTAAGCGACTTCAAAATCTGTGGATTGCAATGGTCATGGGGGTGATATAAAGGATTAGATAAAAGGAAGCATTGCTACCTAAGCACTATTCATGAGTCCACTGACGACATCAGGAAACTTGTAGGTAGTAAAAGTGGAAAATAGAAGGGCTGAGGAAATTCGGAGATGACAGTATTGAGGGAAGAAAGACAAGACGTCAAGAAAACATTTTAAACTGCAATCCTTCAGGTCAAACATTTGTACTAGAAAGTAGAACTTTCTACTCAGCCTTTAATCCATTATGGTTTGCTAATTCTACCCTTCAGCCTCTATTTCATTCTGTAAACCTGCCTGGCTATTGGTTAAACAGCTTTTATTAGTAATCAATAAGAGAAATCATAGCATACAGAAAGATCATCCCACGGCGACAGTGTTTAGAAATTAGTCTAACTAAATATACTTGGTATATAATGGTATTGTCTGGTATGCAAAGAGAACTGGCGCATAAAATACAATGTTTGTGTTGTATGACATAGAAGTTCTGTCTACTGTGCTACATTTTAGTAAAATAATGACTAATGTCATAGAAATTCAAGCTCGCTTGTAGGAAAGGAGGTAAGAGAGTATAGAACTCGGGACATAACTGCTGTGCTCTAAACGATGGACTCTCACTTGGCCAAGCCTATTCAAGTCCATCCTTCTATAGCCATGGATTGCCAGGCTTCTCACACCTCCTTATTACACAGCAAACTTTATACAGAAGACTTATTATTTGAATCTGAAGATATTAGTGGGCTAAATATTGAACTTCTGATAATTTGGGATCACATCGTCTCTGCATAAAAAATAGCATCCTAACTATTCTAAATATATATTGGAGTTACTAAAATGCTAGTATTGTGACTTTCATGATAATTTTGGTCAACATTTATTTCTCTTGTCAACAGTTTCGGAAAAGTGCTTCTTGCCCATTTTAGATAAACTACTGCCACCCAAAAATCTTCAGGGTAGATATCTATGTCCTCTTTTAGAGCAGACACATTCTCCTTAGTATGAGATAATTAGTGAACAAAGAAATAAGCATATAGACAGAATTTCAGACAGTCTTGCATATTCTGGAAGATTAAAGCGGTGTTTAAAATACAGAGTCATGGACCATGAAGAGATGGGACGGTGAGATGAAGATAACATGAATAATTAGGAAATATCTAATGAAGTGAAATTTGAGTCATGACTGAAATGACAGCAGCAGCTTGGCACTGTCAATAGCTCCACTCTCACGGGACCCAATGCTCACTTCAGACCTCTGAGAGCACCAGACACTTACAAGTGCGTAGACAGACATACAGGCAAAATACCAACAAACATAAAAATATGTAAAAATATTTTTTTAAGATTTAATTATGTTAGTGCACAGGAACGAAGCTTTTCCTGTCAAGTAAACATGAAGAATATCTAGCCTGGGAACCCTTGGACATCTCAAGGAACGCAGCACCTGTCCTAACTTACTGTCTGTTGCTGTAATAACAACCAGGGCTTATTTGAATACATGTAACCACCACAGTCTATAATTTAGGGAAACCAAGGCAGGAACTCAAGGAGTCTTGAAAGAACCTGGTGTCTGGGAGGAACAGAGGCCATGGAGGGTGTTGTTTAGTGGCTTGATGCCCTTGTGTTGCTCAGCTTGCTTTGTAAAGAAACTCAGTGTCAGGGATGGCACTATCCACAGTGGGCTCAGCCCTCCAATGTCAGCAATTAATTAAAGACTTGCCTTCAGGCCAAACTGATAGAGGCATTTTTGCAGACGAGGTTCCCTGTTTCTAAATTACCCTAGCTTATGTCTAACTGACAGAAAGACAAGCCCTCACAGCAGCCATGGTAGCTGTTACTACTGAAATAAAGGTATGCACATGTGAATTAGTGTGTCCTATGCTTTGAAAGAGGTGAATGTTGGCATTGGGTTGCTTGAGCTTAATATTAATGTAATATAGATGGAAATTAGTTTATACATAATTTTCTTGCCTAAATAATCAAAGCTGTGAAGGAATATTTGTTGGCCTGAAGTATGAATATGTTAAATCAATTATAACTTGTGTGCAGAAAAATGTTAGCATGCATTTATGCTTGGGTCCCACAAATGATGACACAGCAACTAGATTTCATTATTGGTTTGGAGAGATGTTGCAGAATTTAAGAAGTCTTGACTTCCTCCAGTGGCTACCTGCACCCACATAGGATAGATTACAGTTCTCTATAGTTCTTCATCCAGGAGATATGACTCTCTTCTGGCCTCTGAAAGCACCTGAGACCCCCATGGCAGATACTCACACAGATGTATACACATACACATGAAGAAATACAAGAAATCTGAAGAATATTATTATCATTTTACAATGAATAACCTGTAGTTTTAAACGAACTACTTGGCCTAAATTGTTCATGAGTGGTAGTAGGAAAATGTATAATTTTGCACCTGGGTGAGTCAGGATGAAATCTGTCCTCCATGCAAATTATGTGATTTTAGAAGACACATTTAGTGTTTTCATATAAATGAATTTTAAACATAAAAAATACTACATAATATACATCGTTTTTTTTTCCAAGTAGCTATTTCTGGTGTAGCTAATACTGACACTGGAGTGCCAACCATAGTTCTGATTTTATAAAGCACTTCAGATGTCTTTTAGTGTATTAACACACTTCATCTTTACAACTCTGTGAGATAAAGATCTTCCCCAAATAGAACGAAATAATGAATTAAGCTGAATTTTGCTCATCCTGTATCTTCTGCCACAATTTTCCACCCGAACTCGATTTCCACTGTGCAGGAATTTGCCGGAATTACTGCCTGCTACTGTAGCTTCATGCCTGTGATTGTGTTTTCCCTTCTCTGCAGAGGCGCACTCAGCATGACAGTTAATAAAAGCATCTCCCCTGCCCAGCAACTTTATCAGTTCTGCTTCTCTGTCAGATGGGTCTCCCGCCACTCTACCGTCCAGACTCTAACTCTGTGTCCTTGACATCAAAGTCACAGCACAATGCTCATAGATTTCCTTTCTTTGTAACATTTGTCTTTCTTTATCAACAACACCCGGCGAGTTGGTCTAATCTCCAAATGGGCAGCGTTAATCACTCTTTCCTGCTTCCCCACTAACAGGAGGACCCAATCATGTAACTGGCCATGTTCTTCAGGTTGAGGAAGAATGCAACTTTGTACTCACATATATTCTTTTGCGAATAGCATTGGCACCACTTGGGTATTTCTCAGGCATGCACAAATCCAGGGCCTACTGGGTTTATTTTATTGGGATCTGCATTTCAATGAGAACCTCTGTAGGGTTCCCTGAGCCCAAGAAAGATTGAAAAGTACTCCTATAGAGGAACCGAGGATACAATTCTCCACTTGATCTTACAGACAGTGGGAAGTCAGGAGGAGCCTTGGAAGGAGCGAAGTCTCCTGCACAGCAAAAGTCTCTATTCCACACGGATGATAGGCCCATGCTGCCTGGGTATTGATTAAATATTTTTACATTACGTTTATCCTGCACATAATCCCACAAATCACCAGATAGTATCATCATTTTCTGACGATAAAGATGAAGTGTGAGAGCATGCTGAAACCACTTTCTGGTCGCAGTGTAGGAAGCATGAAGGTCCTTGTGCCCATACAAGGTAGATAATAGGCTTAAATTAGAAACTAGGTGCGTGGCCTCATATGGAAGTTCCTTGCCAGAACAGGCTGTTCTCTATTCATTGGCTGGCATTAGAGGCTTTCTGAGAGGAAGCAGAGGGAAGGCATCTGCCCCTTTCACTAATATTTGAAGCAACAGACTTAGCAGCCACACAAGTTGTACCTCCATTCATGTGCCTCTTACAATTCCGTTAAGTGTATGCTCGTTTCCCTCATCTAGAAAGTCCTAAGGTCGAAACTGATGTCTATATTTAGTTGGGAAAGAGTGTAAGGTTAGATATTCATCAGGACTCTGGTGATGACCAGCACTAACAAACAGGGACTCTCACCAAAGATATGTCTGCGAGGAACCGTATTGATAGTGTTGACTACATAGACATCTGTACAGACAAAGACCTCATCTGCCTGGTGTTAAGGAAGTAAGACACACATTACTGCCATCAGCTATTCTGCCGTACCCTTCATCCCGTGATGGAGGGAGTATGCGTGGATGTCACTGTGCACATCTTCATCGTTCATCAGACAGCAGATCATGTGATGTGTATTTTCTCAGAGTATTGACTGTTTGTAGAAATGTCCATTGGTGCAGGGTATAGGGCTTACCATTATTTAATGAAATGACCCCCAAAGTGTGTGTTTATCATTCTTCCTGCTGGTATAAAACACAATGGTTATTTCTTAGAACTAACAAGACAAGCCACTATATGTTACTCAACGACAGTAACATTTGACAGCACTGAATTAAACAAAAGTCCCATGTGTATGGGACCTTATAATAGTTTGTTTAATTCGATCTTTGAAGGGTTACTCTTTTAAAGTTAGCCTGTGATATTTGCATTTGTACAAAGGGAAATGACATGTGACCCTCATGCATGTTAACTAGCTTTCTCAGGTTTTACATTGACTATGTAGTTTGGCCAGGTTACAAGCTTAGGCACTTTTTTAAAATTTACTTAAGCTTATTTGAGGCAACTATACTGGACAGTGCAGATTTGTTCTCTCCCAGGCTGTGCCTTGTGCTTTGTTGTCCCTCTTATTTTTTTATTTTATTTTAAATTGGATCCCATTCCCATGGTAGGACACCCTGCAGGGGGAGGGGCTTGGTTGTGCCTCAACTTAATATGCTGGCCTTTATTTGTTGGCTTCCCATGGAAGGCATTACCCTTTCAGTGGAGTGGATGTGGGATGGGTTGGGGAGAACATTTTTCATTTCTAATGGAGGCAATTTACTTTTAACAGGTAATACCCTACAGAACAGAGGGTCAATGGATGTGCATGGTAGGAATTCAGGACTAAGGAGTAGGGCACATCACACTTAGTTCTTAGAATTACACAGGAGGGGTAGTATTCTGAAGTTTGTTTTGTTTTGTCTTTGCTTTTACTTAATAATAAAGCATATGGTACGTGTGTGTGTGTGTGTGTGTGTGTGTGTGTGTGTGTGTGTGTGTTTCCACTTAGCAATTTAAAACTTAGCAATTTTAAATTAGCAATTGATCATTTGCTGTCTATCACAGCTGAGTTCAGCTAGGAAGTTTTGTTTCACCTGCTGGCCAAAGATGTAAGCCTCTGGAAGGCTGGGCTCAACAGAATCTCCAAGGTAGCTCCTCCAGTCATCATTGGGTAGAGAGAGACCATAGAATCTAGGAAGGTCATTACATCTGTGTTTAAGGACAACCTGGGAAGATAGTCTCTGGGGAAATCTATGTCACCGCTGGATCTATTGCCTTTGGCAGATCTACAGAGTTGGCAGGTTCTGAAAGGCAGAGATGGAACAACTACCATCTTTCCATAAAAATAGTGTTGGTCACATTTTTAAGACCTATGCATACTAGAAGGTTCTATTTTAACTACGCTCACTAGTACAAGTTAGAACCAGAACTACCAGGGGTTAGGGGAGGCTTTGTCTTTTTAATACCACTTTGTAGATAAACACTAAATGGTCACAGTAGCTAGAGAAGTTAAAATTGGTCTCAATGTGTTTAAAACATAATTTCCAAAATATACCTTTGATTGAAATTGTTTTAAAAAGTTAAGTGTTTATTATAGGCTATAGTAGTAGCCTGAAATCTAGGGCCTGTATAACTTATATCCTGACCATTTCTGGGAGCCTTTAGACAAATCACTGAAGTTTTCTAAGTTGTACATTGTTTACGTACCATGTAGCAACATTTAAAAAATCTTGACTAAAACCCAGGTCTATGGGTTGTGCCTGATAGCTATAATTTCCTAGGATTCTTATTCTTTTGAATTCTATCTTACTGAACTGAAAAAAAATGGTGTTGATGGTGTCCTTATTTTCTGAGGAGTCATTAAATATGGACCTTAACTGAGCTAGTAAATATGAAAGTCTTTTGAAAATGGCACTTACTATATAAATATACAGCATGGTTATTATCAGTAATTATAGACTTAATGTCTGAAGCGCAGGAGAGCACATGGCAAGGACAGGAACTGCCAACTGAGAAGAAACAGGAGTACAACCTTTCTTGTGGAGGATCATTCAGAACTTACGTTCTATCACGGTGCAGTCTTAATTGATTAGGTCTGGTGCTACTGAGTAATTTAGTTTAGGAACAGTCTGTCAATACAGTTCTCTAAGTCCTGTCACATCAAATGACTTTCCATAAACTGAGATTTAGGAAGAGTATAAACACTACACTTGTGGGGATGTATAAGATATCTATGAAAATCAGCAAAAAGATCTTAGGTTGGAAACAGAATTTTTTTAAAAGATAATTTGTTAATTGTGATTTACTTATTTATTCATTTATTTATTTGTGTGTGTGCATGGGTGTAGAGGTCAGGGAACCACGTTTAGAAGTCATTTATCTATCTTTCTTTCTCCCATGTGACTTCTAGGAAGTAAATTCAGGTTATCAGATTTTGTAGAGGACAACTTTGTTCTCTGAGCCATTGTATTTTTCCATGGTTACTAATTTTATGAGTATATGTCTGATCTTACAAGCTTAAAGACTTACACAAAATTATGTGCATATTTATTACGATTAAAATTTATTTGTTCCCTTTTTCTTTTGGAATCAAGGCATAATTCTTAAAGCAGAGACGAGTCTTTCATGATCAATATCTTTCTTGGCTCATTCCACAAATGAGTCCTAGTTATAGGTTCCCATCTGGAAAATGCAAAAAAATATATTCACATCATATATTTATTCTTTCTTCCTCTCTTTTACTTTCTTCTTGGAGTTCCTCTAACTCTCCACAGTTATAATTATTTTTAATATTTATCAAATCAGTATGTTTGGTAATAAAAGCATCTCAGGCATAGAAAGAGGTAGAGTTTATGTTATTCTTTCTTCATCATTAGATAAGAAATATTTTCAAGCTTTCATTTCCTCCCTGGAAACCTGTAGTACCAACTAAAAGAACACCCAATCACATTTACAATAAAACTATTGCCTATAAAATAATAGTGGGACACTTTTCCTTCTTCTTGAGTTTTAACAAATATTAGCACAATGAAGAAGAAAATGTAGCGAAGTATTGAGTATCACTACCGATGAAATTGTGGTTTTCTAAACACCCTAGGAAGTCAGTACGCAGTCTCTCAGGTAATACACTTCTGTCATCAGGAAACACCCTCGTTGCTAAGTTTATGCCCTGGCTCTTTTCCTGCCATCAGTTTTTCCTGGGACAGCTGCTGTTTTATATAAACTCACTATAAATAGAAAACACAGCACACAGAATTTTAAATGCAGATAATTAGGAAATACCAACTGATGTGGATGTAAATCTATTTCATAGGTGCATATGTACACAGAGGAGACATTTATGCAGTAATTAAAAATTAACTAAGTTGTGAAAGTATAAGAAAAAGGCTAAGGATAACCCTTTTACATCATAGGTATATGATATATTACTATATATAATTTCTTATTCAGAGTTTGGGCTTACTGTGTTTGAACTTGTAGTTTCACGCCTTCTGAGACAGCTCAGTGACTAAAAGCATTTGTTGCTCTTACCCAGGACCTGCTTCATTTCCTGGCATCCACATATTCGCCTATAAACCATCAATAATTCAGTACTCTTTTCTGACCTCTACCAGTCCTAGTCATACTCATGGTGTACATATTTCATGCAGACAAAATATTCATATATGAAATAAATCCAAATTTTATAATTAAAAGCAAAAGAAAAAATAACTTTATAAAGATGAATAAGAAGATATTATTTTGAGTTGAAGTTTTAGAATAACAAATGACATGCTGAGTTGATGAGATATTTCCTTTTTGATTTGTCAAAACACATTGAGAAACACTACGATACCATTTTGGAGTTTAAGCTTAGAAGTATGTAAATGACAGAATTAATTAGAATTACTATAAGTTCAATAAATGGAAGAGATTTCTTAAAGTCGAGTGATTTAAAATGCGGGATGATTCACCTATGCTCTAGCTATGTGTTACTTAGAAGTTTTAAGAAGCAAAATACTTATATATCCAGGAAGTTGTTGGCATTGTTTTGTTCCTGTTGTCGGATGAAGGAAGTAGGACTTGGTTGGCTCAGAGTATATGCAAATGCTTTCCAAGTGTAGTTGAGCGTGACTCTGCTAACATTTAGCATGCTGGGACATCTCCCAGTAATTATCTTGGAGTCAGCCCTTAGGCTAGGACTACAACCTGTAAGTAGAGGTTATCTCAAGTACTGGCATTCTTTCAGGTCTCTGGAGGACATTTAGCTGGTGTTCTGTTGCTGTGGAGAGACAGCACCCAATCTTGGCAACTCTTAGAAGAGATAGCATTTAGTTGGGGCTTGTTTGCAGTTTCAGAGTTTTAGTCTGTTACCCTCATGGCAGAAACATAGCAGCCTGTAGGCAGACATGGTGGCGGCGGAGAAGGAGCTTAGAGTCTACATCTGCATTTGTAGGCAGCAGTAAGAGAGACACTGAGACTGACTTGGATTTTCGAAATCCCAAAGACTACCCCCAAATGACACACTTCCTCCAACAAGGCCACGCCTCCTAATCCCTCTCAAGTGCTGCCATTCTTTGATAACCAAGCATTCTAATCTATAAGCCTATCAGAGGCGTTCTTATTCAAACGACCAAAAATGCCAATGCTCCAGGTCCATAGTCCACTTTCAGAAGGGATGTAGGAAGTTCTAGTCAATGTGGGCTTATTGCATGAAGCAAAAGGATGACTTCCACTCATTATGTTTATCATCCCAAACATCTCTGGGATATTGTAAATTAGAAATAATCTTTAAAAAGTGAAGGAATTCTTTAAATAAAGGCTGGTGTGGTCAGTACCACTAGAAGATGACAAAGTCTATTATGGGTTCTTATTTGAAAACGTATGGATTTCAGTGGATTCTTATTCATAAAATCGTATGGTTTTTCAGAAGCAGTGAAATGGTGATGTCATGGTTCTAACAGACATTTTAATTTGATATAAAATTTATGGGAACAGTGTCTGTGTTGATTGAAATTTAATATTGGCAGAAGGAGAAGCTTTGTACCAAGGTCAACAACTTTGAAGAGCTTCCGAATGTTACTAAACCTTATCCAGTCTTACAATGGTAGAAGATACATGTACTCTGAAGTTGACAATAAGATTAGTAGATTCTGTATGCCAAATTTCAGGTGGCTTTCTGAGACTACATATGAGCTAAGTAAAATCAAAGTGGTATTTGCCATAGGTGATGTTGCTACAGATATACAGAGTATATGGCAACACCAGGAGGCTGGGAAGGGGAGGGGTTTGATATATGAAATTGTGTCAACATAAATATTAAATGATAGAAGCACAGCTAACCCAAAACCCAGTTGCTAATGATTTGGAATTTTTGTTAAGAGGCAATACCATTCAATATTATCACATTGATTTTAATAATATAGATAGAATCATCTCTGATGAATAGTAGGGGGTAATATAATAGCTCAATTAATTATATTATTTCGTGGCTATAACTATAGCAAAGAAATGTTTGTCATTGTTCCAGGAATTGAAACCCATTTTGTTTTGTTCAAGAAGAAGTCAGAAGTCTGTAGCTAATGAGATTACAGCTGTTTATAAAAATAAAAATCTTGATACATATTATAAAATATCACATGTTTTTCATATGTTCAAGTTGTCCACTGCACTCACAAAAGTCTCTATAAGTAATCATATTGTAAACATTTATTTGCATGTGTGTGTGTGTATTCATGAACCTGGAGGTGTAGGGACCTTATTTGTTGAAGCACAGATTACACAGCCCATGTGTGGAGATAAGTCAGATTTCTCCATCCATCCTGTGTGTTCTGATGATCAATCCCAGGTTGTTAGTTTTGGTACAGATACTTTTACCTGCTGAACAATCTCACCAGCCCACTTTTCATTTTAAATAAATATTTTCAACACTGGGCAAAAAAAGGTGAAAATGTCCCGAACCATGGATGTCTCCTCAAATTACGTCCAGGACACTATTCAGAAACAAGTAGTGGGATGGACTTCATCATATTACAAGGCACCATTTACACCAGAGCTCAAGTATTCGGAAATGATCTCCAACTTGATAAGGGTCAGAAAATTTCAGGGGGGCAGCCGTAAAGCTCCCCACAAAAGGATATTATAAGTAGAAAAAGTGTTTAAGGAATGCTTAGTTTTGCTTCAACTTAATTCTGTTCCTTTAGAACTGAAAAAACTGCCTCAATAAGATTTGCTCATACGTTTGAGATAAAAATTAAGTCTTTTCTTCCAAATTGATTTCCTTTGTGTACTGAAATTTTCAAAGTAGAGTAATTACTTAAGGTAATTAATTATTCTGAATTATTTAAAGTTTATCCTTTATGCATATAAAATGATCCATATCTTATTAAGATATTGATATTACTTATTTGTCTATATAAAATAAAATAATACAATCAAGAAAACAATTACAATATTAAACTACATTTAACGGATTTTTAAAAGTACACTACTCTTTAGAAGCATATAAAGCTTCATAAGCCTTTGTTTTTAAAGAGTCTACAGCTAATATTAGTCTTTAATTGTTTTCTAAAAACATCTTTTTAGTATTGAAGTGCAAGACATTTACTACTGTATATTTGAACACATTGTGTAGACATCAACTCAGGTAATTTTTTCAATATTCGGTACTCTGCATATGTGAATTATCTTATGCAGTTCTTCCAAAAACATTTTGATCTGCGTTGACAGCATTCTCTTCTTTTCAAGTGCACATTTTATCCTTGACTCTGTTGACTTTGTATGGGAAACAAGAGGGCTATGCAGAGAGAGCACACTTCTCTGGGATCACACAGCCTGAATGGCTCCAGCTCACTGTTCTGCCTGTAAAACCTGCTGAGTTCCTGTCCTTCTGAATGACTGCATATCCTTCAAAAGTCATTGGCATTTTAATTAGAAATGGAAAAATATATTTTCTGATTTCTCAGATCTTTCCCTAATAGCTATAAAAATACCTTGGCAGAAAAATAGAAGTCTTCAGAGATTTGTACTCTAACTTTAATTGCTTTTCTTTCTCTATTTTTCTCTACTTGTCTTAGTTTAACAAATAAATATTTAAAAAATTATGTGGGCCTGTGTGTTAACTAATCATAGAATAGCAGGCAATTTATTACTAAGTTTTTAAAAATCAAGAATCATTGCTGAAAATACTAGCTTTTAGCATCAAGTATGTACCTTTTGTACACATAACCAATAAAAAGAGGGAAAGTTAATTTATAACTCCAGGTTTCCCTTCCAGTAATTTCAAATGGAATTATTCTCCAGACAGCATTTATTTGATTAATACAGTAAATTAAATATAATCCAATTGCTTTCCATTCTGAGTTCATCTAATTAAAAGTTATTTTCATACTATAGAAGGTTAATAGTACATTTCACTTCAACTCAACCCTAACTTTCAGTAAATGTCTCTATAGCAACCGTTTTATCCCAAACACTAAATGAAAAGCACTGTGCACATTTCTTCATAGGAAACAAAGACAACTGTGACTGAGTTTTGTAGGTTCCGGATAGAATGAGTTCAGGTGTAATTTGAAAAGTTTGAAAAGAATATCCAAAACAAATACAGTAAGTTTTTATCAAAAGATGAAAAGAAATGCCTCTTGAGTTCTGTCAGAGAAAATAGTAGAAGGGATTTAAGGTATATAATCAAAATGGCTAAAACTTATACAGGTAAACATAGTGTAAAAGATTAATAATGAGCCATCAGTGAAAGTGGGGAACATGAGAATAAAAGGGGCGGTTGAAGGCCAGAGCAAGCAACCTTGGGTACTCAGAGAGTGGTATTTAAACTTGTGTGGGATAGACAGAACGAAGTTTCACAATGTGGGCTCTTTGCTTTCCTGCAAGAGATGGATATAAATTATGTACATCGTTTCAGCAAATGAGTGTGAAATCGGAAATACGTGGTGAGTGCATGAGCCTAGTGATTTATTAAACCCACAGAAATGCTTGTTTTAAATCATATAATCTTGTCTTTAGGTTGTGAGTCTAGATTTTAATGGTCGAGGAATTTCTCCAGGCAAGTTCTGAGTATTAGAAGAAGAATTAACCTCTCTTGAGGGGAGGGGTGTCCCCTTATTGGTTGTCCAGTGCAGAGTGGTTAGTCCTCATCAGGTTGTGTACACATACATATGTGTGTATATGTGTGTGTGTGTGTGTGTGTGCAAAACAAATATAAACAAAGACTATAAACTTGAGAGTGGGACCTATAGGAGGGATAACATGGAGGGTAGTTGGGAGGGGCTGGAGAGAATAAAAGGAGGAGAGAAAGTGATGTAATTCCATCCTAATCGAAAACATTAAAATTTGTATAATCTTAACCATCAAGCTAAACCTTTCATTTAAGCAACTCATCATTTATAAATACATAAATAAATAAATTACAAAATATTTGCATATGACCATCTAGATTACTATTTGCTTGACAAACTGAAGAGAAGATAGATTTGTGAACCTCTGAACTAGTGGACCAGTGAACTAGCACATCCATTACCTCTCAATGGACCTGTGGCATAGAGGCCGGGCAGGCACTTTTCCACTGGCCTTGAGTTCCACCTCATCCTTCTGTGACTGCTCATATTCTGTCGTCACCCTCATAAGCCTCATACATGGGAAGTTTGAGCCTTTTAGAGAACTCTGCAAAGGGATTAGAAAGCATAAGAAAAAAACCTAGATGAGACATATCATTATCATACCAATAAATAAAATTTAGAATGTATAAGGAATTATTTCAAGTTCTAAGCATATAGCACTGACTCGTATCTGTGCTATGAGGGACTCTCCATGTATATTATAAAATAGTAATATTTAAGGTACTTCTTCAGTTACCAGGAATGTGTACACTGCACAAGAGCAATGAGACGTACTTTATAATGTAACAGTGCTGTATTGTTATGATTTTGAAACACATCGTTTTCAAATATTGAAAATAAAATCGACTGAATGGTTCTGCATTTTTTCAAGCATGGGATTGGTATCAGCAATTAATACATCTGAAATTAAACATTTCTTCAGCAACACATTTGCTTCGGTTCTTCATCATTTTATTATTTCTCTGAAACACTTTAAAAGTGTTTCAGCTAAAGATATAAATGAAATCATTGTTACATTTTTTTCAACTTCACCATAAACCTAGTAAGCAATATAATATATTTTTCATTTAAAGATTTATTATGAAATTTTAAATTTACAACAAAGAAATGACATATTTATATATTTGTATACTATAGATATGTATAGTTGCTGAGAAATCCAAATATTACGATATCCTTAGATAGACCAAAAATTGAATTTACACATAAAAATTGAAAAAAAAGATGCATTTTTGGGGTTCTTGTGCCTGTTTCTATAATAATGAGAAAGAAAGGAAGAAAGGTATGGAATTGGGTGGATGGGGAAATGGGAAGAATCTGGGAGAACTTGAGAAGGGGAGCCCATAATCAGAATATAGTGTATGAAAAAAATCTACTTTCAATAAAAACCTCAAATTAATATTTAAACATTATTTTTAATATTTTGATTTGATGGTCATAGGCCCTTCCCCAGGGCACCACCTAGTCTGATTCTGTTGTAATGCAGAGTTTAGAAGGGAGAAATGAGATGATTATATTATAATTTCAAAAATAAAAGAAAAAATGGGAAAAAAACCACAAGGATAAAAGCGTACGTAGTAATCCAATGACAACAGAAGTAGAGATGGCTTTTGTTATACATAAAATAAGGGTATTTGCAAAATAAAGAATATTGATGTTCTCCCTAAATAAATATTTTGATTTTTTAAGAAAACTATTATTTTCCCTAAAGATTTTTGTTATAACGTTATAGTGATAAAAACTAGCTATTAATTTCATACTTGTATTTTTACTGTCTTGAACAGCGTTGCAACCTGAGTTGTAAAAAGTCCAGATGGTTTCCCTTTGATTGAAATCTGGGTTTGAAACAGCCCAGAGGCTTAAGGCAAAATTTTAGCTTCGCATTAAACCTGCTTCAGAAAGTGTTAGGCTGCTATCCACAGGGAGCCTGCCCCAGAGCTCGATATTCCTCATCACCGGTTTGTCCTTACCTGAGCCTTGTGCTCAGCTTCTCTGATGGTAGAGTGAGCAGAGAAGTCAGTCTTGTGACGTGCAACCCATCCGTAGAAGTGACTGTATCTAGCCTAACCCATACATAGAAGTGACTGTATCTAGCCTCCCAAGTCCTGGTGGCTCACTCGTTTGGGACCAAGTCAGTTTGTGTATGGCAAAGCTCTTCTATGCAAAGCACTAACCTAAGCCCGCAGAACCGCCACGGTTTTCTCTGCCTCCCCCTCCCTAAGCTGCACAACAGCATACGGTACAGAGTTTCAGCTATGAGCCCTGCTGTGTCTACAGCAGCCCCACCACCACCATCAGGGCTTTCCCTAGTACACACTAGTAGAGTTTATCACTACCTCTTTGCCAGCCATCCTCCCTTTGCATTTTGGCTTCTTGATCTCTCTGGTCTCTTGTCTTACCTGAAAATTAGATATAATAATACTATCTAGCTCAAAGGGTTGCTTTGAGGATCAAACGCAATAACGGAAGTTCTAAGGGATAGCCCTAGTATATGAAAAGCATAATGAATGAAGCCTGTGCGTCATTTTGAAGATGGGCAAATGTAGACTCAGATGAAATAATTTTTCTATTGTGTCCTAGAAAGAAACACTGGACTCCGTTTTGTCTGATGTACAAATAAGCTTTCTCTTTGGACTCTTTTCACTAAGTTCTGGTGTTAGGAAGCCAGTCTGCCTGGGCACCATAGAGACCCATGCTTTGCCCTTTTTCAAAAGGGACTCAATAACAAATATGCCTTTTGATGTTATTTTTTGATATCCCACAGTGGTAGTTTAGTCTTGGTGTAAAGACCTGTCTTTAGACTGTGATGTCATGGTTATCCCAACAGTTTTTAGAGGTAGAGAGTCACAGTTAAAATATATATTTAAATAGCAAACAAAGTTATTAAAAATTATATATATTTATTGTGTAACATATTCTACAGTGTATTTACATTAGGTTAAACATAGCTGCCTGCTCAAATACTTTTGATTTCTTCATGGTGAAAGCATTCAAATTTTTTCTGGTAGCACCTTGAAATAAATGACACACCATCAATACCCGTCACCCCGCAACCATGCACCCATAGGTCCTGTCTGTGAATTCATGAGCCACATTGAATATACTCTTGACTCTGACCCTGCATTTTTCTCTGTCTTGCTTCACCCTAGCCTAGGTCACCATGTATCTAACTGAAGTCTGTGCTTTTCATTTCCTGTCATCTCTACCTTCAGTTGTTTAAGAATCAGTTTACCCAGATGCTGTAACCCACAAGATTTTCCTCAGCCATGAAATGGTTTCTTCCCAAAACTGAGTGTTTGATTCTAGCATCTTCAAAATAGAAACAAACAATGAACAAAGGTGGAAATAATTGGCAATGCAAGCAAATAGGGTCCTGGTTTTCTTCGTCCAACAGAAAGCTCACAGCCAACTCTAGGCAGATAACTTGGCATTGCATATGGAAAGCGCTCCCTTAACCTGCTTTAGTTAGAACAGGGACAGAAAGGAAGATGGATATTAAGAGAAAAAGTTACTTCTGGAGAAAGCCGGTGGCCTTTGTAGAAAACTCTATGTTCCTTCTGTCTCCCCTGTGACAGAATAAATCTAAAAATAGAAGCTCAAGCTTTTCTTGACAGATGCCATACGTCCTGCTGAGGGAAGACTCATTTTGATGATCTAGTCCAAGGAGGAATGTCCACCCCCAGGAGGTGAAATAGTCTGGGGGTCTCAATCATCTGCCTAATCGCCAAAGTGCTGTTTCCTATCTTCACTCAGCATCACAGATG
Source organism: Arvicola amphibius (assembly GCF_903992535.2). NCBI lineage: Eukaryota > Metazoa > Chordata > Mammalia > Rodentia > Cricetidae > Arvicola > Arvicola amphibius. The sequence continues at coordinate 161,350,058 of NC_052058.2, forward strand.
TTATCATCTAAAACACCGGGCACACAAACACAGGCGTGAATGTTTCGGGAAACAGAACGATAATTCTTAGCACTTGAAGACAAACTCGCCTTGTTTTACTGGATGAACAGAAGTGCTAGTAGTAGGATTAATACCTTAAGGTGATATGTCTGATGTTCAAAGTAAACTAGGGAAATGTTTTCCACCCACATGAACTGTTTTCCAAAGCACTATCATCTCAGATGTAGCTTGTGGAGGGGATGGAGACTAGAACTTTTAAAACTTGCTCTGCATATCCCCAAAGTGTGAAGGGGACATGAGCAGACAAAACTTCACAGTTTCCTTCCATGTCATCTAGTGCATTAGCTGTGACGTGTTCAGATCTCTCTCCTGCGTTTCCCTGAGTATGTTAAATGCCTAATGCATGACTTGTGAAATGCATTATTGCTTGTGAGAGTACTTGAGCTGGCTCTGGCAAAACATTAAGAACTCTACTCTGATCCAATCAGTTTCATGGACTTACTTAGGCAAGGTCTCAGTCTGACTAAACATGGAACTAGAAAACAATCTAGAAATTATTCTTGCATTGGAACAAAATACTTTCTTTTCATACTGTATAGGAAAAAATAACAGTAAGAGAACTTCAAACCATGGTACAAAGGGTGGAGCACTGGTTTCCAGCTATGATGAGGAGTGAGAACTGGAGCACTCACAGCATGGGTGAGGAGTTACACATTCCTCAAATTCTGCGAGGTACCATCTTTTTTATTTTTCATGTTGCAGGCTCTCTCGTGTACTATAGTCACATTATGTGCCATCCACTTTGCAAGATTTGGATGGTTCAGAGAAGACCAGAGCAAAATGATTATCATTAATGAAGAAAATAGTGTTGTATGACTGCAAGAATAAAACACAGTCTAAGTGTGTTGGAAGTTAGTGAGATATAGGGAGAATCAGTTCATTCCGTCCATAGGACTAGGGTAAAAGAGCACAGAAGGAAACATTGTACATGCAAAATTGCAGACAACAAGGGGTGAGTTTATGTTCAGGAGTCTATGCTATGTTATAGTGAAATCCTTTTGATGTGGCTATCAGGGAAAATTGATGAGTTATATAATTATGTTTACAAAATTAGAAGTATTAGGATAGAAGTGTTTGCTAAACAGCCTAAATCTGTCAGCTCAACACCCCAGAGTTCTCTTTGTGATACAGAAACCAGTTTGATTAATATTCCGTGATATCAGCTCTGATCACTGCAAAAGCTGCATTTTATTGATTTGGGTTTATATTTTTGGTTGTGATCCTAACCTTTAACAAATAAGCCATCCCTCCAGGCCTGATTTGGGTTTTAAGTGTTAGGAAAAATTTAGAAATTATCTCTCTACATAAGTTTGCTAATGACAGGTTCCCTCACCTGTTACTCCTGATACCAGGTGCATCATAGTGGCATCCCCTTTATGTTCTGTGCATCAAAGTGGCATCCCCTTTACGTCTTGGGAAAGGTACAGCACTGGCTTCTCTGCGGAGTTCAAAGTAATTCTTACAAATCACACTTATGGGAAAGAATTGGAAGATTTTTTGGGCATCTGGCTATGAGACAACCCATACTGATGCAATGGAAAGTTTGGGTTCTTCTGAATGATGTTCGTCCCAAGTTCTCAAGAAAAGGGAGTGGCTCATAAACTTCTGGGCTGACCCCACCATGAAGACTTGCTGCTCTTGGTACCTTCATTCCTGAGGGAAAAGTGAGAATCCCATCTGTGAGATGAATTGTGCCATTAGAAATGATAGGCAGAAATGTAGAGTGTGGGTTTTGCTCCAACTGGAACCTGCTAGGAAAGATTACCATTTCCGCCCACACCCTGTGCTGAGTTTCCCAGAATTTGGGGAAGAAGCCCAACTAAATGTATCTTATGTAACCTTCTGTCTGCCTGTGAGTCCTGCAAAGTTGGGAGCTTAAGAAGAGCATCTTCCTTATGCAGCACACAGTAGAAATCCCTCTCGCAGTAAACAGTTTACATTCTTCCAGGCACAGCACCCTGAAAATTCTATTGACTCAGGAAGGCACTGACGCATGTTGCCATTCCGTTAGGGTCTGAGGTGACCTGTGGGATCCCTCATGGTGATCAATGTGAACATCAGAAGGTGTCTTGATGAAGATGGTAAAGTATTGTAATTTTGATCATTCAAGTGCTGCCTTGTGTCCCATGTGTCACTCCAGCTATGATAAAATACCTTGTGTCAAGTACAGCCACATTTGCTATACCACAGACTACAAAGAAAAATGCCAGATAAATAACCAGCTTAACTACTCTTGCCTTTTATTTCCCTCATGGTTTTCCCATTGCATTTCATCCTTTCTACAGTTTTTTATTCTTATAAAGATGTCATCTAATTCTGCAGTCTGGAATGGGGATAGGAAGTTTCTTTCATTGCCCAGCCATATGTCTCATTTTCTCTGCAATTTCAGACTCATGTCTAAGCCGTTATTTAGTTGGTATCTCTCTAGGCCTTGCTTAATTACCATGATGGTATATGAGTTTTGTAACTAAACACAAATTTCTTCTTTAGTTGAGGAATTTAACTATGTCAAACTCAAGTGTCTAAGTAGCCAATTACTTAGAAACGAGATGGCACCGATCTGCTTCTCTCCAGGCACATGCTAGGTGTCCAGGCTTTCATTTGCGGCCTGTATCTCACTTCCACTCTTGACTGTTTGGAGTGTTCAGAGTATGAATCTCACGAGCAAAACTGGAGCACCCAACCCCATCCATGTTGGCTCAGGAAGCGGCAAGCAGCCTAGCCATGAGGAGTTAATTTGGAAATCCTTTGCTCCTTGATTGCATAGAGATTTATTTGGCCTAGGCAGATGGGAAATTAGGCCTTTCCCTTAATATCAAATCCTGCTAAAATAAATTGTGGCTGATTCCTGACAAGCTGCAAATAGCAACCTTACCGTTTTATGTTTTCTGTGATATTTCTCAGCAGAGCCCATAAGATGCACTTCGCAGAGTCCTCCCTAAGCAATTAGCGCGATTAGCGTCTTCAGTGAGCATATGGTCACAGTGGAGAGGAAATTAGCCCCATGCCACATTTCCGCTACTGTTTGTATACTTTTGGACACAGTTCATTAGAATGCCTTTCCTTCAAATCTATCTCCCTTAAAGAGGCTGTGCTACGTGTTATCCTAATAGTCAATTATTTAGCTTCCCCCAGTGACTACCTTTCCGAGGAAGATTGCCCTTCTGTTTATTTCTCCTCCGATACGTCCAATTTGCAATGATCATGGGCTACATATTCCTCCCCAGATGTCTATTTCTCTTCTCATCATCAGCCCATGCAAATATATCACTCCTATACTTTAAAAAATAAATCTAAGTATGCTTTTATTGCTTAAAGGCAACTTAATCAGGACGATACTTGTTGTTTTGGTTGTTGTTTCTCATGAAGGTCACAAAACATCTGAATGGCAGTCTCCTAGGTCGTCATTCTGTTTTCACACCACATTCCTTTGCATTAAACTTTTCTTGGCACATGCTGTTGGACTCACTGGGGACAACTGTGAGATCTATGTAATGGGTATTAAAGGTCTCTTTAGTTTACCTACACTTATATAGTCACTCATCGGTAATGTAGTTGGGATCTTATCCAGTGCCCAGTGCCGGTAGACCTACTCCAAACACTCCTCCTTTGAACCAAGGTCAAGTGATCAAAACCAAATGCTTGATGCAGGCTGTATGACCCAGAGCAGAAAGACAGGAAAAGTGAAGGAGATGGGAGGTTGGAAATTACCGAACTCTGTCATCCGAATAAAACTTCAACACCGTAAAAAACAGCAAAAGACTCCACAAGTTTGGCCCAGTGCTTAGCTATGGATCTCTGCATATGCCCAGTCATAGAGAGGGAGGAGCAATATTGTGAACAAAGGGGCCAAGATGATGGTGGGGATACCAGCAGGAACAGCTGACTCAAGCTAGTGGGAGTTCTCTGACTCCTGATTGGAGGCTGATTTGGAACCAGCATAGGACCAAACTTGCTCATCATGACTTGTTCAGCCTGCTTTCTTATAGACCCCAGGATCAGCTGCCCAGGGACGGTCCCATCCGTAACGGACTGGGCCATCACTCTTTAAGAAAATGCCCTGCATGCTTGACTATCACTGGATTATGGAGGCATTTTCTCAATTGAAGCTTCTGCTTCTCTAATGTCTCTAGCTTGTGTCAAATTGAAGTAAAATTAGCCAGTATAATAGAGAAAAGCATAGTAAATGGTTTCATAATGACAAGTTAGGACTTAGATTAACAAAGGAAAAAGCAGGGGGTTTTAATGCATTGCATAAAAACTTTCAATTAGTTTAGAGCATCATATATCAGGGATTAGATCAGATCTTCAGACTCTGCCTGTTTGAAGGAGGGGTCCATTGAGGGTGAGACACTGAGTGGAGGGAAGGGGTTCTTTTACAGGGTACTCCATAACGTAGTTGCCTAGATAGAATAAAACAAGCTGGTAGGTCCTGTTGCAGATGTGGTTATGTTTGTGTCATGGTCATTTGTCAAGAAAGGACAGGGTGATGAAGTGGCATTGTCAGTAATGATATTCTGAGAAAAACATGAACCTGAGAATGAGTTAAATCAAGATACATACAAGGAGGAGTAGTAGTGAATTTCTTTTTCCTAAAATACATTGGAAAAAGGAAGTTCTTTAGTGTCTTATTTAAAGAGACCTGAAGGAAGTGAGAAATGCCTGTTATCAGGGGAGGACATAGTTTAATTAGAGAGAATAAAAGCAATAATTATGTAAACAAGAATATGTCTGCTAGGCAGAAATATTAAGAAGGAAGCAATAGGAAATAAGGTCTGAAAGTTAAAGGGCGGGGCAGGTAATGAAGGCTATTATTGAAATGGAGTGGATAGCTTTCATGTGACCTGAGAGAGCAGGGAAGTATACTATGGGCATTTACGATAATGTAAGTTACACATACATTAGGGTGACTTGAGAATACACTGAGTTCCATGGAAACCTAACAAGGATAACCAGCAGTGGGTTATCGAAGAAAAACAGAAGGCAAGGCCCTGAGCATGATTCCACAGAAGGCACGTCCCTGAACAGGATTCCACAGAAGGCACGTCCCTGAACAGGATTCCACAGAAGGCACGTCCCTGAACAGGATTCCACAGAAGGCATGTCCCTGAACAGTATTCCACAGAAGGCAAATCCCTGAATAGGATTCCACAGAAGGCACGTCCCTGAACAGGATTCCACAGAAGGCACGTGCCTGAACAGGATTTCATGGTCATGGAATCAGAGGATGACGCCACGATTTCGATCCTGGACTAAAAGAGTAACTCTACTTAGATGGAAAAGTTGGAAGGAATGTGGAAGAAAGTATGGGAACAAAACTGATTTTATTTTTGGATATGTTAAATATAATACATGTATTACATACATAGGACTACATATTAAGACGTTATTAACTAGTATTGTAGCTAACAGTATACTGTAGTGGCATGTTAGCTCAAGAAGTTTTGGTTAGGCTCTTGTGGAGTCTGTGTGTCTGTGTCTGTGTGTATCTGTGGGAGTATATGGATGCTCTACTATGGTGGTAGAATTTATAGGTGGAATTCATAAATTTACATTACAAACTTATTTAAAATTTTACAATTTAAAAGCTGTAAATGCTCTTGCCCTTTTCTGAAGCAATTATGTATGATCTTGTTCTAACATATTCATCATCACTGATGAACCACAGTGAAGTGTTATTCACCTCCTCTTCTCTAGTCCCTGGAAACTATCAGTGGAGTTTCTGTGAATTTGCTTATAATACTTCGGATGAATAGAATCATCTAACACACGGGGTTTGTCTCTTGTACTTTGCATAATATTCTGAATTTCTCCAGAGGGTGGTCTGTTCTGTCCTTTTCATGCTGTTTGCTGTTATGGAAAATACCTAAAAAAATACTTTAACAGAACTAAGATTTATCTTGCCTGACTGTTTTACAGTTTCCAATCCAGGATCAAATGGCTGCTTTTTGTTTGGCCTTGAATAACAAGATCGTGGCAGAAGGGTGTTGGTTTCTACAGTTGTGTAGAGGGACAGGTTTCCCGTGTTAGGCCACTGTCTGTTTTTCTATTACCACAGGTGATTACAAAGCCACTAACACTCACAGTTTCTCATCACAATAGTTAAGTTTTTTAGGAAATACACTCAAAGTTATGCCTAGAAGTGTGCATTACTGTGTCAGTAGCCATGAAGTTGACAAGGAATAGGCACCATGTTCCTTGGTAAGGGTCATTGTATTTCATTGTGAGGATTCCATTCCTTTTCATCTCTCTTTACATCCTTCATGTCCACTAATGGATTGATGTGGGAGAGTCTTCTGTTTGAGTTGATTTCATTGGCTAATAAAGAAACTGCCTGGCCCATTTGATAGACTGCCCCTTAGGTGGGTGGAGTAGACAGAACAGGAAGAGGAAGTGAGGTAGAAGGATTAGTAAGATGCCACACTTCTCCTAAGTGAGAGAGACCGCTGTGCCTCTCCTCAGAGAGAAGCCAGACACGATGAAGCTCCAGCCCAAGATGGACGTATGCTAGAATCTACCTGGTAAGGCACCACTTTGTGGTGCTACACAGATTATTAGATAGGGGTTAGTCAAGATGTGAGTAAGAGGCTGAAAATAATGGGCCAGGCAGTGTTTAAAAGAATACAATTTGTGTGTTGTTATTTCGGGTTTTAAGCTAGCCGGTGGCCGAGAGCAGGGCGGTGGGAAACCGCCCGCAGCTTATCACTACAATGGATGTCTTGATTGCTTTCACCTTTAGGTTGCTATAAATACAAATACTTTTGCTTTGGACAGGTGTTTATAAGTAAGGGTAACTGTGTGCAATTAGTCTCAGAAGATACCATTGACACTAGTTTTTAGATCTAATTTTGTCCTTGCTATCTTATCTGAGTATTGCATGTTATATTGACAGTGCAGTTTCAATAAAAAAAATTTCTTAATAGCTTCAATATAAAGCAATTCCAATATTAAACAGATGGTTTGAATCAAAGTAGGAAATATTTTCACATAATCTATTTTCTGTGAAAACTTGTTTTTCATCATGATGTTTTAATGTAACTCAAGAATAGATTTATAATAATTCAAATAAATCTATACCATATTTTGAAGGGTAATTGTATAAAATCCATTTCTAGGGAAGAAAGAATCATAAATATTTTGAATTGAGTACTTGTCTTGTAGGAAAGAAACTTTGTGACTGTTACATTAGTTTCCCTTCAAAGCAACTTTAAGACTCCGATTTCTCTTTGCTTTAGTGGTAATAAAATGAACAGCTCTGATTATTTTGTACTAATTGGTTTTGTACCAATCAAAGACAGTTTTGCCTCTTTTGAAAAGTACATTGAATTGATAAAGGTACAGTAACTTGCTGGTAGTAAGAGTTACACAAGCACAAAGAACATCAGAAGTGATGTCATTCATACAGAGCACAAATGAAACCCTGATTGGCCAGTGATATAGAACATCCAGAAAATGAGGACCAATCTGAATGAAGATGCACTGAACTTTGAACATGGAAGTTTTTCATTTACTCTTTGTATTATTATGCTTATGTTGGTGCAGTTTATGTACATAAAATTAAATGATATGGATTCTCCTGATTGTTAAAACACCTGGGGAAGATAAAGTTTTCTCTTTATTCCTAATGAACAGATAATAAGTTCTTAATCAAAATTCAGAGGGTTCTAAACATCACTTTCATGCCCATCGACTTTCATTTTATTTTATCTTTCAATTAACAAGGATAGCCTACAGTAGAATATGTGTGATATATATATATATATATGTATATATACATATTCTGTATAATTTTAAATTTATTTTTGTTTTTCATGTGAGTGTTTTCTTGCATATATGTAAGCAACCATGTTGGCTTTTGTAACCAAACTCAGGTCCTTTGTAAGCGCAGCAATTGCTCTTAATCACTGAGAAATTTTACAGATTTAATATTAATGTATTTTACTAGGCCAGGAAGATGGTTTATTGGATAAAGTATTTGCCACCCAATTGGTTACCGAAGTTTAATCCTGAAACCCACGATAAAAGGAGAAAACCAACTCCTGGAAGTTGTCCTCTGAGAAGCTCAGAGTGTGTTATGGCACACACACACACACATACACACACACAGATGCATGTATGCACACACATGAAAATAATGATAATAAATAATTTTTAAAAAAATTCTCAACCACACTTTTCTAAAGTGGTATTTATTTTCATTATATCCATAGACTATGAAACAGAGGCATAGGTTGTGAACAAAGCAAGTCAACATCAGAGCGGGTTAGAAATCCCTAAAGTTTTATTCGTGTGTCTGTTTCTCTCGTAAAACGTGTGTGTGTGTGGAATTGCAAATAAAGTATATGTGAGAAAGAGTCCTTTGCCCCAGTGAAAAGTCAGTCTTAGTTATTACATTTCTACAAGAATATGTCTGTTAAAGCACATATTGCAATATTACTAATGAAATAAGCAGGTATTTATTTAGTATATAAAGAGCACTTAAGTTACATACAGTATCTAAAAGCATTAAAAATGGGAAATACGTTTTATTTGAATAAGACAAAGCATGAAATAAAAAGATAAAATCCCCCTCCACATCTACACTTTCCTCACCCTATGGAATTCAAGCGGGAGATAAGCACAGATAAGAGGAGGCACAAATGTATTTCTTAAACACCTTTGAACAAAGGACACATCTGCCACTTTTTCTTTTAGCCCGCTAGGTGAACCAGTTCATGGTCCTCGTTTGATTAAAGGATATTCTGCATCGCTTTGAATTGCATGATTGTTTCTTAGAAAAATGTGTCTGTATGCCACAGAAATGTGTAAACATTTGATATTTCTGCCACGGCCTGCCCCTCTGACCAGCCAGAAATAACTTTGTCATTGTCCAATGTATGAATTGGTGGCAACTGCTTTTTCATTCATGGGCTAAAGAACAAAAATCTGTATTGAAAATTCCTTTTTGGAAAGAAGGCAAAACAAATGCAGAGAAGACACAAGTATGAAGAGATAAAGAAACTGTCACTGATGGGGAAAATGGTCTTCATTACATAGTGAAACTTTTCTCCAGTACTGATTTCTTCATCCATAGCTCGTATGCAGATCTAAAAGTTCTCTTTCACAAAAGTTCTTAAATTTTCACTATTCTATCCCCTTTCAAGTGTATAGTTGCAAGGGTTAATCAATACCAGAAGACATTTGAGCCATGGTTTCACTTAAAAAAATACTTACATTTATTTCTTGAATTTTTATTTATTTATGTGTGTGCCTCTTTTATATCATCTGCTACTGTACTCATATGGTAGTCAGAGGAGAGCATTTATAAGTAGGTTCCCTTCAGGGAATGAACTCAGGCTCCCAAGGATGGCCGCTACTGCCTTTTTTTGATCAGCGATAAAAAAAAGTCTAATGTATGGGTTTCTTCTTGTTGTTTGCTTTTGTTTAAATCAACAGTTCTCTCCAAAGTTGAAAATACTTAAATTTTGCTTATAGTAAGTTTCATGGACCAGAAGAAATGTCAGTATTTTTCTCTCTAGACATGTTTTTAAATATTTTATTTCTTCATCTTCTCACTTGTAGTAGTCTACTTTGAAATTTAGCAATGGACATCTTGAAATTTTCTTCAATTATGTACTGTAAAGTAATGCATTATGTACTGATATTTTAAGAAGAGTTAGTGGATCCTTGTTGGCTAAAGCCCTTTAAAGCCTTATGCCTTACACGAGGTCTAACAACCATCTCTAACTCCAGTTTCAGTGTATCCAACAATCTCTTCTGGCTTCTTTCACCAATAGGCATGGGCATGGGTCATAGACATGCAAACAGACAGGAAAATAAGCTTTCACGTAAAATAAACATTTTAAAGAATTATAATTAAAATGAAAATTTAAAAAATACATGCATGGTTTTGTCTCTTGAAGGCCCAGAAACTTACTTCTTTAATTTCCCATTCTCTAGGCTTTCTTTATTTCCCTATACCCCTGTTTGAATTCTTTCATTTATATTTGAGCCCTTTTCACTTTTTTTCTAAGTGGAATAATAAAATCTAAAATAACAAAGTTCGATTGTTAAATATTTGATATAAGGCAGAGTCTCCCTTTTCGTCTGAGCCAGTTCTGAGGACACTATCTCATGTTGTCCATCAGCAGAGAGAGTAACTGCAGGTATAATTTCCTGTGAAGGTCTAACATCTAAGGATTGGAGGTTGACAGGTCATCAATATCAGGCCTGCAGACATTGAGACATATGACGGGGAAGAAAGCATCATGTCAGTGTTTTGAACATCTCACTTTGACATATATTATTTTCCATTATCTTTCCAGCAAGAATTCGTGGAGTGGATTTGACCTCATGTTGATATAAGGAGATTAAGACTTACAGTCCCGTTCCTTGGGAACTTAAACACGGGGCTTATGTGTCCTACCAGAAGGGCCATGCATCTTAGATCTCAGTTAGTAACTTTGTTCCAAATAACAGTTTCACAATTAAGTTCATTATAAGCTTTATGAGCTATTTAATCTCATTTAATCTTTGCAACAATCTTTGTTATAGGAATGAAAAGAAATCTATCTTCATGTTTAATCAAAAAGAAACTTGGAGATATTAGCTTATCAACTGTGGTATATTCTATATGGTAACAGAAAAAATATTGGGGTGAGAACCCTTACTAATATTTTATAGATATATGTTATTTTTCTAGGTAGTCCACAGAGAATGGTAGGATCCAGTCTTTAAACTCGGGCAAAAATGACTTCCTGAGTCATTATGCAACTTCATCCTGTCTCCACTCATCAATACTGAATGTCCACATTGTGCCAGGGACTGTGTCAGGGACAATGCTGAAGATATTAAGTTGTAGTTATAACTTCTGAAAATATATGTCCAGATCTATAACTATGACAGATGTACAACTCCATTGGAAAAGGTCAGTCTAACCAAGGATAAACAATGCTGTTCTCAGAAAGCTCATAAAATTCTGGAGGTCGTCTCATCTATCACCTGAGCTAACTCTTCCTATTCTGAAGTTGAATAGAGTGGAATTTGTTGCAAGGAGGCTGCTTGTTAGTTGATGGCTGCTCAGCCCCAAAATAATTGCACAGAAACTATATTATTTAAATCACTGCTTGGCCTATTTGCTCTAACTTCTTATTAGCTAGCTTTTACATCTTAATTTAACCCATTTCCATTAATCTGTGTATTGCCACATGGCAGTGGTTTACCAGCAAAGTTCTAATGTCTGTCTCCTGTGGGGCTACATGGCTTCTCTCTGACACCTGCTTCTTTCTTCCATAATTCAGTTTAGTTAGTTTTTCTGCCTACCTCTAAGACAGTGTCTTTATTAACCAATGGTATTCACAGCATACAGAAGGGGATCCCATATCAGGAATTCAATGTAGAGAATACTACACAGTTGAGACCATCTGTATATTTTAAATATTTCAATATGTTTGTCTCTAACATTGCATTTTTATCTCATATAAACAAAAAAGAAGACAAGACAGCAGAATAGGCAGTTGGAGGAGACCAGAAGGGGTGTAGGGTGAGGTGAGGCTTAGGTGGTAGTAGATATAATTAAAGTATATACTCCCCTTAGAGTTCTTGTCTTTTTCCTTCTGAAAGAGACAGAGAGAAAGAGAGAGAGAGAGAGAGAGAGAGAGAGAGAGAGAGAGAGAGAGAGAGAGAGAGAGAGAGAGAGAGAAAGTGACAGAGTCAGAGATATATATAGAGATAAGAGATACAGAGCACTAGGAAGGGACAATTTATTCTTTTGGAGTTATCTTTTCCTACTCTAATTGAAACCACAAATTGACTTAAAAAAAGAATTAACTCTGGGTACAGTCTTACATCATAGCTTATATATAACTTCCTGTACATATTGTATCAGCTTCATTCTGAAAGTTCACCAACACAATCATACTTTGATGTAAGAGAAAATGTAACTCAGATATAATTTCCTTTAATAACATTACATATTCACAATTTTTCTTTCATCTTTCTAGAAGTTTATTATCATTCATTCATTCATTCATTCATACATTCACACATCCACTCATTTTCTAACCTGATGTTTTGTGTAAGTTTCATGCAAGTTAATTATGAGGAACACAGAGACCTGTGAAGTTTAGAGACCTAAGGGAAAACAACCAACTTTGATCTTCCAAGTTTACAGTATAGTTACAGGCAGTAAAAGGAAGGCTTAAAAGGGAAAATGAAAGAGAAAGAAGACACTGAGGGCCAGAGAGTCAGTCTAGGTTTCCTGGAAGGGATACCTAATAAGAGCGCTGGGGCATAGATAGTGGATCAGTAAGAGGGCAGCTACTCTGAATGGCTGGGGTGTGGAAGAGAACGACACATGAGCTCATCTGAATGTTTCCAATGTCACCTTACTAGAAGTAGAAAGGACATGCATTTGGGAACGTAAGTCATGGACCATGACATGACCCTGGAAGAGACTGGAATATATGTGAAGCCATTGTTTTTCCTGGTCTGACCTCTGTGGTGAAGGGAGTAGTTGGGAAGATTTCTTGTATTGTGACTCATCTCATGGATTGATTGAGAGTATCCACAGTTATTGCAAAACAGCAATCTATTAGAGGCAAATGGCTTAATGGGGCTTTTCATACATTAATGACCAAGATTCACAAGTGCAGCATTTCCTAGTAGAAAATCAGTTGTTGCGCCGGTACCAAGCCATTCCTTATAACACACTCTTTTGTTAAATTATGGTACTATAAAACTTGTAATTTATACCGAATCATTGCTGAAAGAGGCACTGCTATGTGTAAACTCATTAATAAACTATGTGTGGTGACTAGATATATGTCATAATTCAAATGGGTTTCAGTCCTGGTGGTTGTCACATAAACAGATTGTCACAAAAAGGTAGGCTTAGCTTTCCTCTTCTTATGCATTTAGTGACTGAATTTTTGGGACCCCACAAGTGGCAGCAGTTGTTATAGCAGAGCAATCTGAATTAAAGAAAGAGAACAAAGCAGTGTACACATTATTAGTGACACTGATAATTACAGTTCTAAAAGGGGTCAGAGATCCCCTAGGGTATGAATTGAATATGTTATAAGAGGAAAATATGGAGGCCAGCTATGCGTTCTCAGTTTCTTGAGCCCTTTTACCCCAGTCTTAGCTCTAAAGTATGCTATATAAAGAAAAGGTAGTTTAAGTGGTTCTAATCTGAGAGGTATATTTGAAGGGGAAAATCATCTTTTTTTCTTCAAGCAGAAGACTAAGAACAGTATTTGGAAAAGAAATGAAAAGGGTAGAAAGAAAATGGTCCAACATTGTACTAGGTAAAAAGGTATCACAAGGTAATACATTTGGGTGGTAATGTATTGACTCCCAGTTCTGCAAGGCAAAGGCTAAGATCAAGTTTCCACGGAGCTGGTTCCTTGGAGGGGCTGAGAAGAGGAAGCTGGCATTTGAGTGGAGTTCGTCCATCATTCTCTTTCCTGGGCCAGTCCCCTCAGAGTGATTGCACTCTTACCTCATACCTGGGCATCTCCCACCTCTGCTGTGTGATCGAGCTCTTCGTTCACCAGCTGCGTTTTCTTTGATGTTCATCCATGTGTCACCTCTATAAGATGTTCTGTGCTCACATCTCTGTCCCACTGCAGACTTACACTCTGGATTAGAGATTATCCCAAGAAAGTCATTTTAATTTAATCACTGTGAAGAGTCCTTGTCTGCAAATGAAATCCTTATTGAAGTGTAACCTGTATGTTTAGAGAATCTCATATCCTAACTTAATGTCGAGAGAGGACATTTACAGAGGTGATGTAAGGAGCAAGATAATACAAGTAGTTACAGTGTAGTTGCTAGTGATGTATGACAAAGCTCTAGTCTTAATTCCGGATCCTAACGTCTACTAAGTGCTTCTTGCGAACTTGGGAAACTGCTAAGTCTTTTATAAGGCAAATACCTACAACAGCCCTCTTGAGCAGTGTGAGTCTCAACTACCAATGAAATAGAGAAAGGGGGGGGCAGTTCCCCAAGTATCAATTAATTACATTGATTAATTAATTAATTAATTACATTAATGGGGAACAGAGTTAGGGGCTGAGGTTAACCTTAATCTTGATTTAGTTTGGATCTCACACTATTCCCTTCCACTCCATATTCCCTTTAAATGCATACTATCTTCTCTCTCTACTGCTTATCACAGTCCATTTTAAAAGTAAGTACCAAACTTGTCTATCTTTTGTTTAAATGTCACACAAAGAGGCTTAGTATATTTTTGCATTAAAAAAAGATGAAAAAGGAAAGAAGAAATTAGAGTCAAGTATATTTGAAACCAAAAAGAAAGACTTTGATGAAAGAGACAAATGATTCATGTCAACTAAGTGGGCAAAGGGAAAACAAATATCACATAGGAAGTCAGGTGACTTCAGCGGACAACTGAAAACTAGAAATGTGATTGGCACATATCTTACTCAGAGAATTTTCACGTGCTTGGAATGAAGGATAAACAAGATTCTCTCCTACCCCTTTAATCTCACAGTGTTAAATTATACTCCCATGGGTTTGAAAAAGATGGAATGAATTATAATAAATAATTACACAGTTCACCAGCTCACTAAGCCATTAGGTGAAACACAGTGGCCAAGAAGACTAATTTGTCTTACCACTTAAGAGACTTGATAATGGGTCCAATCAGGCCTGCTGATTCTGGAGACCACAGCAAAATCAATACTGTTATTTACCACCACAGTAAGCAGTAAGTACTCCACGGCTGCAGACCACATGCCAAGTACCCATCTTTTGGTACTCTCTAATCATTTCTAACTTCACCTGGAATGAAGAGAGGCTTATATATTCCACAAGATAAATCAAGTGCCTAACTCTTCTACCGTTACAAAATTTATGTGATTTTCCCACAAATAATTGAGAAGTTTTGCCTATTGCCAATATTCCAAAATCTGCAGAAGAATAAAAATAGAAAACCTTTACCTCGTGTGTCATGGGAAAAAAAGGAACAGTCTGTCCCTCCCCTTGGCTCTTCCATTCAGTTGGTCTTAGGTTGCTAGCATATAATTTCCGTTCTTTTATATGCCTCACACTGGAGAGAAGCAGCTAAAAGTCTTCTCGGTACTAGGTTGAGCTGAAGAAAGTCTAATGCTAATCTGACTATAGCCCCATCGATGGACAGAAAGACCAGCAAATCATATTAAAGAACTATTAAGCCAAAATATCCTCCTATCCCACATTCCCCTTTTTGATGGCTTTTGTGCAGAATGGGTGAAAAACATAATTGTTTATTTTGACACTGTACCGTTACATTTAAGTTCCTCTCATAGTTCCTATATCATGTGGGCTGCTTTCCACTGGCCTATAACTCTGAGACTAATGCCACCTCCTCTTTAGATGGTGCTAATTATATTACATTTCCAATAGGCACATTGGAATAATTAGATAAACTATGAAATGACTTGTTATCTCTTAACCTCTCATATGTACCCAGTTCCTGAGACACCTTACCTCCCAACACAACCAGCCTGGGTCTCAGAATATGTATTTTAACAAAAGCCTAGCCCCGATCTATGGTGAGAACTCTCCTCCCTTTCTTAACCTGTCAACCTTCACTCTGACTAGCACCCAGATTAATAGTTATTTAAATGCTGAACAATTATGACAGGTGATTAATTAATCTCAAGGAGCAGTCACTTGCACTGCTATTAATCAGCCCATCACCAAACAGAAGGAGAAGGAAAGCAATCTGTATTTGTTTCAGAATGGGCTAGGCAGGCATTACTCAGGCAATAAGAAAAGGTCATTGCAGAGCTGCAAGCACCAAGAGCAGGTTTTGTGAGATTGATGAGGGAGAATTATTTTCTGTATATATTATAGTGGAGGAAAATCTGCTCAACACAGTGTTTGGAGAAACTTAATGCATAGAGAATGAATTTCTCCAGATGTGCAAAGGACTTAAATCTTATACCCTGGGCATAAAACAGTTATTTCTGAATTGCACTGTAAGGTAAGGTGGTTGACTGTTGTCCCATCGAGTCTGCAAAGACCACAATGATTTCAATTGTTGCATGGAAAATTACATAAATAATTCATTTATGTTTAGTGATCTATGCCAAAACCCCACAAGTTACCTTCTATTTCTTGATTGTCCTTCTTCACTGCAGCCTGGCTCAAAGCATCTCTTTAATGGCTCTCAAATCTCCCCAGAGCCATTCTCATGTTACTCTTGGAATCACACACCTTATCAACTCTCTGTCAACATTGAAACCCCCTTTTTCTTGACTAGTTGTTTTGTTCTTAATATAATTGTCTTGGGCTTTTATGATTCATTTCCCCCCCCCCATAAAATTAAAATTAGATATTGGTAGCCTTCTGATTAAACCTATAAATGAGTTCCTGCTCTCCTGAACTTAGCCCTGTGATTATATTGTCCTGAGGTCAAACTATGTGGCTTGAGTTCTACATCATTTTCTTATTTTCTTTTTTTTTTTGGAGCTGCATGGTTTTTGAGTAAATCCCCACCTTCGCTTATTGGGACAACAGACGTGTCATGTAACTCGAACTGGTTAATGCTTTTGAGTGCATAGGAAGTCAGTGGCAATGCAGTATGTCTTTGATAGGTTGTTATTTAAAGCCACGTGCCACACCTGATCTTTGTGACACACCATGTGCTTTCTTGTCCTCACTCCTGTCTTCCTGATGAAAATTTGCCCACTCATTTAAATTCCTTTCGAATACTTGCATTTTATATAAGCCTGCTGTAGGAGCTTGGTTACTTTTGTAATATGTTTGTTCTTAACTCTGCTACCAGCTCTCTGGAACAGAAAAATTTTACTGCTTTCACCACCTTATGAGGTTTTCCTCGGTTGCCTGACACGGTAGATTATGCTAACAACACTGGTGATAGAGATTCAGGTGTTCATGGGGAGGTCTATCTTCTCCAACTTTATTGCTCTATATAATAAAATATTCATGTGCAACAAACTTATAACTAATATGGATGAATTATAGAATAAATTCTGAATGAATGAATGAATGAATGAATGAATGAGACTGGAAACATTTCCCCATCAAGGAAAGACGCTATATGGAGGAATAATGGTAGCTCCGCCAACTGAAAATGAATCAGATAGCTGGCACACTGGCTGATACAGAAGCTTAAATGGGTATTGACTCTCTGAGGCATTGCTGTAATTGGGCCCCTGAGAGAGCAGTCTAGATTGGAATAATTAGCAACTTGAGACATTCTTTGAATCACACTGTCTATTAAAATTATCATCATGCAGGGAAAGTGCTCAAAAAACTAAAACTAAATAAATGAGGCTTCCTTCTGGCAAATTGTCAGGCGATGCCGCTTATTACCAGATTGCCTCTTTACGAGGCTCTTCGCAGGCACAAGGGACTAAGAGTTATCTACAGCAGGGGGCAGGTGGGAGTGGGACTTAAGATTCCCATTTAGCCTAAGCTAAGCACAGAGGGCTTCTTCTGCAAAGATACGCCATCATGACAACCAAAGGGTTCATCTCTCACTTTCTTTTATCACCTTTCCTGGTTAATAGTAACACCTGTGTGCTAAAAGCCCTGTTCGCCCTATTTTCCATATTAATCATAATTTATACGGCAAACACTTGGGGTGCCACAAGAACAAGCACATGACTTCAGGTGGGTAATAAACAGGAGAGGCACACGAACTTTCTACAAAAAAAGGATGCTATTTTCACATGGTTCAATTTACCCCTCCCTGTGTGGATGGGCTTAACTACATTAGAATGACTTTTTGCAAAGCACCTGAGGAGGTACTTAAGCTTAATTGTACCATGTGCACCACTCTGGAGTACTTAATCAGACACAAACTAGGACACAGACCTTTTGGAATTGCTCTTTCATGGAACTCTCTGTCTTAGAAGTCTGTTACCAAGTCAAGCTGTATATTGACTACATATAATACTAAAAAAATCAAGAAACTATGTCTTTCTTCTCAATAGTGATGGTCATGGAGAAGGCATGATATCAAATATCTTAATTACATTAAAATGTTATAGTATATCATTTACTTTTTAATCTGTGTTTGTAGGATATGCACATATGTGTGCTTGCAATGGCGCCTATGTAGAAGTCAGAGGACAGTTTGTGAGATTTGTTGCTATCTTTCTACCGTATGAGGCTCAGGGATGAAGCTTAGGTCATTAACCTAAGTTAATTTGAGCAATTGAAGACACCAAAAAGACAGAGAGATGGAGAGAAAGAGGGAGTATAAAAAGGGAAGGACGGGGAGAAGAGGAAGGGGAGGGAGAGAGAGAAGGAAAGAGTCAGTACCTGTTCTTTGTTTCTCCATAGGTCATACTTACAACCAGACTCTGAAAAACGATTCTTTAAACCAGACGAAGGCCTTCAAATCACACAAGTCATGATATTCTCATCACAAAATTTTCATACCTAACAATGGCTTAGTTCAGAAAACATTCATACGAGCAACTTTACACGGACCGTGCAGGTTGTTTTATGGTATTTAGAAATATGTGTATAAGTATATATATATATATATATATATATATATATATATATATATATATATATAACAAAAATGAATCAAAATGAAGTTATAAATTTGAAAGAGAGCAAGGAAGTATACATAGGGTGCTTTGGAGAGAGGAAAGTAGATAGGCATATGATATTATAAATCTCAAAAACTATTCAAAAGAAAGTAACAATTCTGCATATCTCAGCAGCCTCACAGCTTTCTTAATTTAAGTGAAGGGGGCACGCAATGAATCTGAATTAGAAGTGAGACAAGCACAAACTGACGTTGTGACCTGTGAGTCTACTTTAAATTATCTGGTACATATCAAGTTATAAGGAAAGACTGGAAGGTAGGATCATGAACTCTTGGATTTAGCAGCTGATTGGGATGTGGGGGAGGGGGACAGTAACTTGATATGAGGAAATCCTGTGTGACATTTGGCAGTTTTTTTTTTTTTTTTTTTGATTCTTGTCTCTAAATCATTATAAACAGCTGCAAAGCAAAGGTATCTAGCATCATCTTAAATTTCGAACATCAGGCCTTCCAAGCTTCCATTCTTCCATCCCCACAGTTGCTCTCCACTGTACAACCCCAGCTAGAATGCTACGGCCTGGCACAATCGTCTGCCAGAAGCTAAGATTTTGGATACTAGAAGGCTAGGTGAAGGAGCAATAACTGGACTTTGTAACCTTTTCTCAATATCTGTCTTACGGTAAAACTTGAGATGGGTAGCGAAATTTTCTGAAAGGAGTGTTCACAAATGTCTCTAAGTGCATAAAATAAAATGGATGAAACAATTTTGCTTTCTAATATATTTGGCCAAATGCTTCTAGGAAATCGCTAGCAGAATTTACCAGAATACTGACAGATTTCCATACATCTTCCATAGATGTAATGTTATAAGAGAGTGCCAGGATTGCCCACACTACCAACAGAGCCCAGGTCATGTGGAGGATGACGTTACTTGTGTTATCTACATGCACAACAGAAGGAGTGATGACGTCTTCGGTGACACTGCAAAGTGATATTTTTGTGTGTATGATTTTCTAACACTGTGGATCTTACCCAGAGACTTCTAAAAGTCCTGAAGTCTCTGACAGTTGCCTTCTAGTAGTTTACATCAATTCTTCCTGGTACATCTTACCACATGTGAGGAAGACTCATGTAATATTCCTTTAACAGATGAAGACGTGGAATCTCAGATGCAGGGTTATAATCATGGTGGTGTCTTAACAAAGTCTTCTCTTATCCTAGTCTGCTTCTCACTGGTCCACCTCCCTTAACTTTCTCAATTATTCTCCACTTACATTAGTCCATATGATGTACATACTTCTATCCCTAAGATCCTCAGGTAAGAAAGAAATGGACACCTATGGTTTTACTTATAAGGCAGTCTGATGAGTTCTTTGAAGATAATGATGTGAAGGAAACACTCGAGAGAAGAGGGCTCTCTGGAGAGATGAGGTGATTCCACTAGATGTGAGATGTAGCAGCTACTTACTTCACAGAGAAACAACACAGTGCAGTTGAAGGCAAAGGCAGAGCCCAACCAGTAGGGCTCAGTAGCTCAGTAGTTTCCATCTTTAAACTAAAACTAAGTGAACACCGAATTTGATTGTTATAGACTCATATAATTGTGAGGCCCTGGGTCTGTTTTGAACATACAAGAAGAGCACTCTGTGCTTTGCCCTGTTCATATAGAATTAAATTGAGGGTGTGATCTTGAACTTGAGCTAATTCTCTGGGCCTCAGTTATCTTGACTAAAGAGTGGTCGTGAACATTTCTCTTTCACTCTGATTCTACATTAAGATAAGGGACACTATCAGTTATATTTGAACACATGTTCCTACAAAATCCGAATTCTTTCTTCTGGTAAAGTAGCTCCAAAAATTACCCACATGCCACTAGCTCTTTTGTTTTGTTTTGTTGTTACCATTTTATATTATAGCTCATTATGACTGAATTTGGTGGCCTCAGCATGTCTAAAAACATCTGGAGATAGTTGCTCTTACGTCAAGCAATTTCAAGCTTTCAGGGCTTGATGTTTTCTGAAACACTTACGGGATGGATACCACATTTATGATGTTTTTCTCTCAATAGTTTTTCTATGTCATTTTAATTTGTTCTATCTGTGAACTTGAGCATCTGGCAATGTCAAACTTATGCTAAGGTGATGACATCCCATGAGTTTCGAACAACTTTGTTCATTATATATAATACATGCCCTTACCCAGATATGATTCTGTGTTTATATTTGTGTGTGTGTGTGTGTGTGTGTGTGTGTGTGTATGTGATATCTGGGACACTACAACAAAATATTTGAGACAGCTAATGCTTTAAACACTAAAGTTATGCTTGTTTCACAAATTTGGAGCCTGGAAATCCATATCTAACATAAACTAGACAAGGACGTGGCTGCACTCCCTGACTACAGATGACGGTAGTGTGTGGTGCCTGGGAAGAGCCAGCACTTCTACCACCAAGCAGAAGAAAATGATTACAATTAAATGCATGGCTTTATACCAATCTTATACCAAGGCCAGTGTCCTATTCGGCACAGTGTTGGAAGCTCCTGCTAATACGTTTGATATGTCCACCCCCTCTCCACACACCCGGTGCGTTTACTGCACATTTACTATCAAATCTTGTTTGCTTTATGTTCTTTATGGCAGAAATTTCAAGTTTGATCCTTGCAGCTATTAGCTCTCACAAAGCAGATGTTAACATTGTGGCTCATGTACCAAAGAGATACTTCATTTTGCTTGACTCCTGCCTGTTTAACTAAAAGCTTTCTCCTAGTTCCATCTTGCTGTGGAACAAAAACCAGCTTCCAGATCCTATCCTAGTTACCTGAGAAACACACCAATAAATACAAAACAAACGTTAAAGCAAACTGCTTGTGTAACTTCTCCCCATTCTAAGTCCATGGTTGGCTGTAAAAATAGAAAAAGCAATGATACCAGCAGATTAAAGTTCTTTTTTCTAACCTTACCCTTCTGCCCCTGCTCTACCTAATATTGACTACCCACTTATTCTGCCTTATTTATTGATAACTTTTTATCCACCTCAAAATGTTGACTGCTTGATTCCTCCAACACTCCAGACTAGTAATACTTCTCAAATGTGTTCTTCAATGAGTTTATGTCATCTTTACTAGTACTTTGGTGTCTGGATTTCTTTTCAGTTTTTTTTTTTTTTCCTGCTTCAGGATCAAGACTACCTTCTAGACACGGTTACAATAGAGTGCTTCATCTATTAAGCTCACTGGCCTTGAAAATCCTTTGAAGTAGGCATGATATTCATCTATTCATTTCTAGGTATTTACAATGCTGACTCACAGTAGCTACTATGTCTACGATTTTAAAAAATAGATGACTGAACGAACTGTGTGTTAGTAGCCTTTTGTGTGCGTTTCAGTAGCTAATGCACCACCGAAATGCCACCAAGGTGCAGAATAATTGGTATTTTCAGACAGGTTACTACACAGTGAGTTACAGGGCAGTTCTGCTGTTTGCTAGCTCACTCTTGGGAAAATGGGACAGCCGGTTCTTACTGGATGCGAGGCAGTGTTTGTATGTCATTTTGTTTTGCGTTTTGTTTGTAAGCACACAGATTCTCTCCTATAACATAAGCAGTGAGTTGAACCTTGTTAAATTGTGTCCTTAGAGCAATATCAAAGGGTCATCAATTATCACCACTAGGAAAATGTGTGTCTCTTTGATGCCTCCAGCAGGGAATCGATCTCCTTGTTTCTCAGCAGGGTTTTATTTGCAGTTGAACGTGGCTTCGCCATGCTTTGTGAAGTCCTGGGGTTCTGTTTATTCACAATCCACACAAACATTCTTTAAAGTCTCCAAAGAGAAATCAGAAAGTGAGAACATTCTGGACACATTTGTCAGGGATAGAAGGACACAGACTGAATGATCTGCATGATTCCCCCTCCATACTTGAACTTCCCAAGAATCTTCTTGTTTAGTGATCATTTTGTCCCT
This sequence comes from Arvicola amphibius, assembly GCF_903992535.2. NCBI lineage: Eukaryota > Metazoa > Chordata > Mammalia > Rodentia > Cricetidae > Arvicola > Arvicola amphibius. The sequence continues at coordinate 161,372,595 of NC_052058.2, forward strand.
GGCTTTTGCTGAATTCTGCTTTTTCATTTTCAGACATACTTGTACAAGGACTTATATTCTATGTTTTAAATTTGTTTATCTCCTCTGCTCTTATAATCTTCCCACATCTATATGCCATGGTATTAGATCATACATATGGGTACAATTCTGCTCTCTTCTTTTTAAAATGAAAATGCCCTCAAATGTATACCTGCACTATTCACTTCAGAGTCTTCTAGTTGTAAGCAATGGTTTGACATTTTTCTTAAATGGTTTATGATATTAATCCCATCTGATACTTATATCTTGCTATAAAGTCACACATGGTATATATAGTTCACAACTTAGTAGTTGTTGCAGAAAAAAACTGTGATTGTGGAGAGTAACTCTCTTCCTCTTGGTGATGACGGTCACCATCATTTATCTATCAGAAATAAATACAAGAAAATGTGGAGGGTTTTTTTTATAAACTTTTTCTGTGACCCTCTAGTGTTTTCAAAACAGGGTATATTTTTATATCTATAGATTGACATTAATTTGTGAACTGATTAGCATCATCTGTGAGTACGTAGATGGACATGGAGGGACAGTTATGACAAAAAATAATTATTAGTACATAGTAATTAATTGTATATGGAGCAGGAAAACACAGGATTTGACAAGAATCAAATAGTTAACCCAAAAAAGCATACAAAGAAGGAGCACTATACAAATGTCTTAGATTATTTTTAGGAATATCTATGTATATACATACACATTTATGCAAAAATAGCAACCAATGAAGAAAATTCCATGGAATTTGAAAGGGAGTAAGGAAGAGTCTATGGAAGGGTTTGGAGGGAGAAAAGAAGGGAGAAATACTGTAATTATGATATAATTTCAAAAAGGAATGGGAGGAGGAGAGGTAGAGAGAACTGGTATTGGTATGTAAAATAAAAAAATAGTTTGTTTACTTTTTAATAAGAAAAAAATAAATTAAAAAAGAAAACACAAACAACAACCAAAAAGTAAAATGAAATCACTTTTAGATTTTGTGCCTGGCATTTGGATAAAGGCATCTTCTATTGACGTGTGGAAAAAGCGGTGGTTGGTAGGTCAGCAGTGGGAAGTAGTGGGGAAAACTTTGTACAATGGATAGAAGTAGAACTATCAGAAATAGTCTTATCCATGTAGGATGAATTCTGTCATGATGGTAGTCATTGACTGAAGTTGTTGGCATTGATAAAATCCTGTAATAAATATGGATGGTGAGATAAAAGAGGCCTTGGTATAAATTCTCAAAAACCATAATTAGGGTTTGTAAGCAAAGGGAGATTATCTCAAAAAGCAGTCAACTCGTCATTTTCTCTTCTGCTAACATCATTTTTTAGGATGAGGAGCCCATACAAGATAAGATATTTGGATGCATCAGTATTCACCCCGTGTGCTCTGTGTTTCATATTATCTTTTCAAGTTTCTCTGCTTGCCAAGGCCATCTTCATTCAAAAAGGATCTCCTCAAGTTGTAAAATCGATAAGCACTTCCTAAAGTCATTATAGATGACGACATCTCTGAGCAGGTTGCCTTGAACATTCTGGAACTGGATCATGTAGTTTTGTACCTATAGCTTCTCTTCCTTATCTGATTTTATCTTAGGAATTCAAAATATTTTATAACATTTTGAGCATTACTATAGCCCAGGTATAACCTTGCTATATGCACAACAGAATTCAGAAGCAGATATCATGCGAAGGAGCAAAGTGGGGCAGTTGTCTGTTGATTAATCTACTTATTCACCCAATATGTAAATGAAGGAGCATGCACTCACAGGAGGAAGGGAGGGAGGGGCGAAAGAGGGGACTGCATGAATTAGCAAAGAAAATCCCATTCCAACTGGGTTTGTTATTTTATAAGGATTAATTAAGCAATCATAAAACCAATTTATCGTCTCTGCACCCCTATGATGCAAAATGTCAGGCTAATAATTTATTGAATGTGGATTAAAGGTGTTCAAATGTTTGCGTGATGATACCAATTTCTTTAGAATCTGTGTCTGAGATGTTACAAAATTATTCAGCTCTTTGGACATAGAGGTTGCTTCATGGGTGGCAATGAAGTGTTCATTTTCTAATGGAACTGCCTGTCTGCAGTCAGTCAGCAGGACAAGTCCAAGACTAGGTCTGCCATTGTATCTCTTGGTGAAGAAAGATGCATTTCAATGATGCAGACTCCATATTTAATTTCTTTCGCCTTAGTAACATTTAAAAATTGCAACATTCAGAAGTTTTTATATATCCCAAGTCATATTTATTTATTATCTATCTGTCTGGTATCTGTATTGGTCTGTCTTCCTATTTATTTATGCGGAGTCTTTCTCTGTAGCCCAGGCTGACCTCAGATGCACAGAAATCATTAACCTCTGAAGCGTTGGGGTTACAGCTAGGAGGCAGTAGGACAGAGCTTGAAGGAGTCATGCTTTCCATATTTCCTGTATACTACACCGTTAGAACAAAATGTCAGGGATGGTCCTTGGCTGCCCTTCCTTAGTTGCCCTTATTGGGCTTTGTTTTCTTTTTTTTTTTTCTTTTTTTTTTTCTTTTCTTTTTTTTGGTTTTTCGAGACAGGGTTTCACTGTAGTTTCTAGAGCCTGTCCTGGAACTAGCTCTTGTAGAGCAGGCTGGCCTCGAACTCGCAGAGATTCGCCTGCCTCTGCCTCCCATGGGCTTTGTTTCCAAATGGTTGCAACTCAGTTGGAAACACCAGGCAGGCAAATAGCTGGCACCTTTAGATTGATGTCAAATTGAGAAAATTGAAATGCAGTCTCTCAGTGGCTCTTGTCATTTTAAAAGAATTTTGTCACCCAATAATAAAGTAATACACCATGATTGATAAAACAGTATTCTTTTCCTTATCCTTTCCTGAGTTCATATGCATCAGAGGGACACAAGCTTCTGTAAATGAGACTCAGTCTTTGATTGTATCTCCTGGCCATTTTCTTCAAGTTTTCCTATACATATGCAAAAACGAAAGGTCCTATAATGCTTGGTCGTAGTCTTTGCTGGCCAATACCTTGACCTCTGTGTCAGCCTCCTTGGTAAACAATCTGTGGAGTTACTCAATACTCAAGTCAGACGCATTGGTGTTTCTCTTCAGCGTTTCTATTATATTCATTTGTTTTCTATTTGTCACACGTTATTGGATGTTTCTCCTCATCCATGTCACTGAAATTCATTCTACTACCATAGCGAGAATACCCCGTACCCTAAATCAGCCTCAGCATCTCTTAATTAGAATTACTGCAAGAGATGCTGAGCTCCTCTCTTATGGCCCGCAGGTGTAAGTAGGGCTTTCTGTTATTCTTGTAGGCCAGTAGCTAAAGCCCAAAAGTCATTCCAAATATCATAGTCAAGAATCACATGTAACTGAGTGCACTAATGAGTTCTGACATTTTGAAGGATGTAGAAATAAGAGGAAATTCTACTCCAAGACACTGTCATTTTTTTTTCTTCTCTCCTGTTAAGAATTGAATTTTGAAATGACATGGAGCATTGTGGTGTTTTACAAAACTTGGAGAGATCCACAAGAGGCTATCTCCTCCCTAAATCTAAACAATAAGATGACCCAAGAAAACTCAATCCTAGGACAGCAGATGTTCACGATGATAGACCCCAGAGTGATTAACCTACTTCGTGTGTGGCTTTACATATCTAGCACGGGCACATGTGTGGAGAGGGTGAATGAGAAACAAGGGAATGGGAGTGCTGCGGTAAGCAAAGCAGTAAACAGGGCACGATGAATCCCATTATTAGTTCGCTCAGGACAAGTCAGGGTTATAATGATTATTTCTCACATTGCTGTGACAGAGTATCTGAAGAGCAAGTTTGTGAGGGCTTCTTTATTTCTGCTTATGGCTTGAAGACATGGCAGGGTGTGGTAGTGCAAGGCCAGGAGGAAGTTGTCATGACTGCACGAAGTTCTCTGCTTACATTTCCATGGACCAGGAAGCAGAGAGGGAGGTTGACTGAAATGGAGGCCAGACTATAGCCCTTAAGACCCGCCTTACTTCCTCCAGCTCTCTTCTGCCTCCTAAGTGAGGAGCATCCAGCTTTTATCCTTCTCTGTGTAACACTGGACAGATAACTTAGGCCAGACTTCCAGTATACAAACAAAAGGAAATCTGACCAACTGATTATGTCATCACAGAGAAGTGAGGTTGTACTCGTGAAATAATTTTTAATATGCAGAGCCTCATGTGGAGAAAATCCAAGCTTAGGGTTTCTATAGCACACACACACACAAAAAAATGTCCAGGAGAATTGTTTGTCTAAAACTCTACGATGATAACGAGAAATTATCTTGCCTTGTCTACAAAGGCGTTGTCCCTTTGACAGGGACATCAGTTAAAATCAATTAAGGCCGAAGTTTAAGGAGAGTTACCAAATTAACACATCTGTGTGACAAAAAAAAAAAAAAACCTCTTTATGGAAGCCTTTGATCTTTTGACTACGAACATAAAAAGAAAGCAGCATGTAACTAGTGTTATATTTAATGCCGGGTGAGAAATGAATGCATCAGTGTGTGGGTCATAGGACCACTTTCAGTTCTCTTAGTTTCTCTCTATTGCTTAGAAAGAAACGTTGGGCCTTGTTTTGTTCTTAGTGTGCTTCATTCTTAAAAATGGATGATAGCACATGTGTGCTCTGCCAAGAGAAATATTTATATCTTGGGAAAGAGAATGAGAGTAAACAGACAGGACCACATTTTTGTTCAAGTTAAATGGAAATTTTCAGCTCTGCTCACCCGCTTCGAATTAGAATCAAAAATGTGATAAAGTATTGTTTATTTTCCCATAAATCTCTTTTTTATTTGTAATTTGTTAGTTTTTTTGTGAAAATGGACTCTTATCTCATTACAATACATCGCGGCCACATGTCCCTCTCCCCTCCACTCCACCAAGATCCCCCAACCTCCCCTCTTCCCGCAGTTCCACTCCCATTTTTCCCTTCAGAAAAGAGGCAGGCCTCCAAAAGACAACACCAACATGGCAAACAACATGATTACCGTAGTGACAACGCAAAAGCACTCACATCGAGGCTGGGAAAGGCAAACCCAATAGGAGGAAAAGAGTCCAGGTACAGGCAACAGAGTTAGAGATAAATAGGACTTCCAATGTTAGGAGTCCTAGCAATCTTCCAAGCTGTTTGAAATATTTTTAAATATTTAAATTCTCTTCATTATTTCTTTAAATTGTTTGTATATTTTTATTCATTTATTTCACATCCCAGCCACAGTTTTCCTTCCCTCCTCTCCTCCTGGTCCCTCTGTCCAATGCCCTCTCTGTCCCCACACCCTCTCCTCTCCCATCAGTTTCTGTTTAGGATGGGTGCAGGCTCTCATGCACATCAACACAAAAGTTGTATCAGACTTAATATAGCCTCCCCATATATTAATGCTGGGCAAGGTGATCCACTCTGGGTAGTAGGGTCCCAAAAGTCAGTGAAAGAGGCTGAGACAGCTCCTGTTCCCACGGTTAGAAGTACTGGGTTAAAAGACTGGGAAAGACATAATAGAAAAGGTTTTCTGAGTGGACTGCTAAGGTCGGGATGGGAGCAGGAGGTCAGCAGGTTAGGGGAGGGTAGTAGAGGGGAGGAGTATTGTTTTCAGATTCTTATATAAGTCAGGACTACACTGTTTTCACTCTGATGGGTGTATGTAAGCCCATGTGTTGAAATGTGTAACAGTGAGTGTTTCCCTTTAATTTGAGCTTGCCATAATTTTGGTTTCATTTAGGCAACTGAAACATTGTCTTGATAAATTAGATTTCACCTCGCAGATTACCTGTTTTAACTCCTGCAAAGAAATAGTAAATTCTACTGAAATTGTAAATCTACAGCCAGTTTTCTACATCAAGTTCAGGCACAAGTTTGTTTTGGATCACCCCCCACCAGCCCCAAAAAGTCGGTAACAATAAAATAGCCCAAGAATTTAGTCTCAACTTAGCTATTTAACTTCTCAAAAGTAAATGTAAACTCCACCTCAACATGAACGCTTTTAAGGAATTCTTGAAATCAGTGATTAATTTAATCTCATGGCCCTTATGAAATTCAGTTATGATCGTTTTCCATATTGTTATCCATTTTTAAACATTTTTACACCCTAAGTGTTCTTGGTTGTGCTAGATATGAGGTGAATAAATATTAAAATTAATATATTAAATTACTATTAAGATTAAAATTTTAGGTGGGAAATGTCGTTTCCCTCAAGTTTATGACTAGTTTGTCTTTTATTGTTCACACACACACACACACATACACACACACACACACACAAAATGAAGGAGGGGAGGAGGAAAAAAGAGAGAGAGAGAGAGAGAGCGAGAGAGAGAGAGAGAGGAGAGAGAGAGAGAGAGAGAGAAAGAGAGATCTATTCTCTTTAGACTGATTTAATCTCATGTTGTTCAGGATGACCTTGAACTCACTGAGATTTAACTGCCTCTGTCTCCTGATGCCACCACTGCCTGGTCTCTATGGCTAACTAGTGTGGCTTGCTCCATACTCTGATCAATAGGCAAGCTTCATTTGTTTAGAGTACAAACAAAATCTAAGTACAGTTAGAAACTCTAGTATAGTGTGTAAATTTTATGTAATGAAAAAGTTATCTAAATATGTGGTGTATGTTTTTTAACTTAAGTGGAAGTCCATACTGGAAAATACTTTAGATAAAAGCCAATATATATATATATATATATGTGGTGTTGTAAAATATTCTAAACAATATCCTATAGGAGGTCTGATTTAATAATATATAGCATAGTTTTGATGACTTGATTTAAAGTTAATATAGAATATTTTCACTTTTTTATTTCCAACACAATTAAAAAGTCATGATAATATTTATCTTCATTTTTGTTTATTTTCTTTCTTTGTCAAGTTGTTAGTTAATTCTGAAATATATTCAATAATTTTATTACGTATAACTTTCATTTTCAGTCTTATTGGAAATTTATTGTTCTCTGGTTCTGTGATCATGATGTTTTGTTTCATTTGTGTGTGTGTGTGTGTGTGTGTGTGTGTGTCTGTGTGTATGTGTGTGTTAGGTATGATGCCACCACAGATAGACAATTAAAGTATACTTTAATTCCCAATTGAATCAAGAAGTCCCATCAATGCCTTTAACAAATGGCACAGGACGGTCTCTCTCTCTCTCATAAACAACATAGATTATAAGCTGTATATCCAATTTCACAAAACTAGGATCTTGGTTATTTGGGGTAATAAAAAGTAAACAGTGTGAGACTCAAATGACATTGATTGTTAAATATATTTTGGAAAAACAAAATTGTGTGTAGGAAGATTCTTTCCACAATTTCTACAACAGGAATTGCTTTTGACTTGAGTACAATTGTTCTCTTGTCTTTTTGAAATGGCATGAGATTTGTGCTTTGGAGGAAAAAGAAAAGACAGTTGCTATTATTTTTTATTCCTGTTTTATGCTATAGAAAGACCTCTATGTTTGCATGTACTTAGAAAAAAAATGATATTTAGCTTATGTGCTATAAATGGACTGTAGCCCGCAAGCATCCCCCAAGCAGTATTCATCATTCCGCTGGTTGTGTGTGAATATGCAAGGCATGGACAGGAAAGCACAAACTTCGAGCTTTGGTGGCAGGGGCTTCTCATAATTTAAAATGGGATGGAGATAAGCAAACCCATTTCTGCAGGACCTTTATAGCTTGCGAGTGAATTATTCCTGTCCATAAAACAGAGAACCTGCTGTGTGGTATTTGTAAACAGCAATTCCGTTCGTAAAAACAACATAAACCTTTTATGTGCCTGATGCCCATTTCCTAACTGTTTTTCGCTGAATGTGTCTCACATACCAATGGAATGCTAGGGCGGAAAATAGATGCTCTATGCAAATAGCGTCTCCCGCTCGTTGCTGTGATTAATCAAATAGGGCCATCTATCTAATAAGATTACATCTAATGCAAATTCACACCGTCTGTGCCGCAGCTTGTCTATGGCTGGCGCTCTTGCTGTTGCTGTGACTGCCAGCATGTCTTAGCCTCTTGTTTAAGGCATGCCCGTGGGCTCCGTAGAATACATACAGTTAGCCTAGGGACTCACAAACATTTCCTTTCTTGTCAATGGTTCCTGCAGGACTTTATCTGGAGAAGAGACACACTCTCCTCTGTTCTGGAGATTTGATGGCAAGTTCTGACCCATGTGGTGAAATTAAAGGGGGAGGGATAGAGGTTGTCTGAGCCTCATCTTTTAAAAAACCAACATACATTGCAAATCACTATAATGAGAATGACTGAGCCAGGGAGGTAGTTGCCTAACTGTGCACATCTGGCTTGTTCATCTGTTTTTGGAGATTAGTCTTCATATTGGGGGCCTCAACACAAAGTTCTGTATCAAGTCTTTGTAGCTGAGATTTGCTTGCCTTTATAGGTGGTTGTCTGGATAAACCATCCACATTGCCATTTGGCAAAGGCCCCTTCTCGTGAAAGTACATACTAGCAAAAATAGCAGGGACTTTGGACTGCATCTTTGCCAAGTTCTAAAAGTGTACCATTTCTTAATCATTGTCAGCCCACAATTCCCAGAATTCATGACCACACCCAGTGTCTTATGGACTTCATCCCTCTCCTGTACTTTTCTCTTTCAGCAATCAGGGAGCCTTTCCAGGTCCTGAAAACTAAATCAATTGTACTTATTTCATGATGCTTTCTACTTATCACCTTGAATTCCTTATTCTTGATTGTTCTACATTTTGTTACCTGTGTCCTTTACACGTTGGTCTTGTTGGTATAATGGATCATTTATAAATCTAGTCTTATACACAAATCATTATTTTATACCACATGCCTTGAAAGATTTCCATAATATTTTTGTCTTGCCAGTGTAAGGTTGTTAAATCAGTGTTTAGTCAATGTGGATACTTATCAAATTACTCAATTTGCAAAAAAATGGTATGTTAATGTTCTTGGATTGCTGATTCACTTGGGTATATATTCTATATTCTAGGATTGCCTCCAAATTCTCCTTAAATAGTTATGAAAAAATCAAAATTCCTTTTAACCATTGTATAAAAGTTCTGTAGTTTTTAAGTCCAATTTATGTGGGGAAAAAAAGGAGCATTGAGTGTATGAATTCACGAGTGTCACATGGGTTCACATGGGCTCGGAACTCACTGGAGCTGTGAAACTCTGCTGTTTCACTCCCAAGAGCTAGACATGCTCTTCTCTTTGTGCTTCTGTGTGGGAACTCTTAACAGATCCAATTTGCCTCAGGTTTACTTCCCTGTGGTGCTATGGACAAATTATACTCAAGAGTCTTCATAAGAACCAATAATCCCTTGTGCTCTGAGTTCATGTTGTAGCAGGGATTCCCCCACCAACATGATGATAATCCTGTCCTTCTCAAACGGTCCTCTTCCACACCAATCCCGGCTAATACCTGGAACAGGAAGGGATCATCGAATATTGTCTTACAAAGCAGAAAGATGCCAATATACAGGTAGATTATCCCTCTGACAAGATAGCCAGTTAGAACAAAACCACAAATTTAGAAGAAATAACTTTACTCCTCTAAGAATAAGACCATTCAAGTCGTCAAGAAAGAAATAACTTGCTGTGGAAAAAAACAAATTAATTAATCATTGAGATATAATGGCTGTCATCTTAATTGCAGGGGTGATCAAGTACGGTTGAACATGCCTGGTCCTCCCAGCTCAAAGTGCTCAGCATCATGCCACCACGTTCTTATTGTACACAACCTGTCCTGGAGCATGGAGCACAGTGGTCACACTGTGTCTGTATGCATTGCTCCAGATGTACATCATGCTGCTCGCATTCCCAGAAGTTTGAATCTTTCCCTGAGAATCCATTTAATATTTACTTCCTACTTTTTTCTAAGGCACTAAAATCCCCTTTGAGGGTGCTGACGTTTCCACTGCATTAGCGAAGTTAGGAGAGTCATGATCCACACGACCTGGGCTTCAGAGTGAACACATCTCAGACAAGTTGAGCTTCAGTTTCTTATAGAGCTGGGTTTTCCCTCAACTTCATTGCTTGGTGACGTTTTAACATTATAATCCAAAATCCTCTCTAAAAACCATTTTCCTTACTGTTGAGTATGGACTATAGTTAATCCATAGAGTTTTAACAATCAGACATAGTTTTATGTTGGCATACAAAAGAGTTCCAAAATAGCCCAGAGTGGAATGTAAGTTGTACATTTTTTTTTCATTTTTGAGAATTTCTTACACATTTACAAAAAAATATAATCACATCTTATTTCTCTCTCCCCTTCTTGCCCTCACTTCCCAATTTCATGTCTTCCTTTTTTTTCCTACAGTAGTCTACTAATTTAGTGGAGTGCTTTCTATTGTTAATAAAGTGGTGCGCCATCCATGGCGTGAGGGGAACCTACTAGTAGCTACAACAAGACAAAAGAGAGGAGGGGGAGAGAGGAAAACCTCTTCGGGACCCCCCCCCCCCCCCTCCTAACCACCCTGGAGCAGCATGACCGGGATGAGAGATTGAGACGAGTGTGGAGAGAAATGTGATGACGGAGAGGAGGAGAGAGAGAGGAGAGAGAGAGAGAGAGAGGAGAGAAGAAAGAAAGAGGGACAGAGATAGGGGGGAGAGAACGACTCACCTTCTCCCAGCATCTCAGTAAGGTGCCTGCTGACACTCATCTGGCTGATCTAAGTCCCAGTTGTGTCTGGATTGACTGAGCAGGTTACAACTGCTTCTGTGAGTTCCTGGCTGCATCCCTCTGTCATTTCTAGAAGACAGCATTTCACAGCACACCCGAATACTTCCATCTTTACAGTCCTTCTATCTCTTGTCTGTTTCTATATTCTCAAAGTCAGCCTTACTCCAGCTGACCAATGGGATCTGTCAGAGAGCTCTCACTCAATACATACATACAACACACCACACACACCACACACACACACACACACACACACACACACACACATATATATCCTTAAAAGATGTCAGTACCCCTCCCAGTATTATTTTGGCAGCTATTCTTTTCATCTACTGGAATGAGTCAAGCCAAGACAATCTAATGTAGCGCTATGTGTGTCACAAACTCTGCTGAGAAGGGCTTATGTAATAAAGACATTCTGAAGATAACCATATGTATAGGTCTTCACATGCTTCATTATACATATATAGGAAATACTATACATATACATACATGCATACACACAGAGGAAAGAAATGCCCAGAGCATAACAAGTGACATATAAGTTTTCAAGGAAATCTTTATATGAAATTAATTACTTAATTTTACCTAACAACAATATTAAGTATAATACATATGTTAAGAACTAAACATATTGAGTGTACCTTCCTTCTGTATTTTTACAACACTTTATCTCCATTCATCTGTCCGTAGATTTCTAGATTGATGTCATTTCCTAGATATTATGAATTGATGAATGGGTAAACAGTGTTGTGAGAGCTTCTCTTCAGTGGGATGGAAAAATCAGTTGAGTATATTCCCAAGAGGGGTAAAGATGTGTCTTATGGCAGTTCCATTTCTATCTTTCTCTCCATCTGTCTGTCTGTCTGTCTCTATATCTATCTATCTTATCTATCTATCTATCTATCTATCTATCTATCTATCTAAAGAATTCTCCTGAATGATTTTCAAAGTAGTTTCACCAGTTAATAAACTGTGTATAAAAGTTCTCATTTCACACATCTATGCCAACATTTGTTGTCAAAATCCTGATGGTAGCCATTCAGACAGGCATGAAATGGAATACTAATTTAATACACATTTCTCTGATGAGTAAGGATGTTAAGCACATTTTGAAGTGTTTGCTAGCAATTTGAATTTCTTCTTTTTAGAATTTTTTTCCTGTAAACGTTCACATTCCATTTTTAATTAGGTTGTTGATCTCATATATTTATTTATTTAATTATTTGTATATTATTTTTTTACCTTGCATTAGTAAAGATCAGCTTGATGTTATCATGTTTATTTGTATATTATAAACAAGAACTCCTTGTCAGATAAATAGTTGGCAAAAATTTTTCCTATTCTGTGAACTGTATGTTGTTGAAGGAAGTCGCTTATTTATTTCCTTCCGGCTGCCCAGAAACCCTTAATAATCACACAGAAACTATATTAATTAAATCACTCTGCTTGGCCTATTACCTCTAGCTTCTTATTGGCTAACTCTTACATATTAATTTAACCAATATCTATTAATCTGTGTATTGTCACGTGGCTGTGACTTACTGGCTAAAATTCCTGCATCTGTCTTCAGCCGGGCTACATGGCTTCTCTCTCTTACTCTCCCTCCTTTCTCCCAGCATTCATTTTAGTTTTCCCCACCTATATCTGTTTCCCTATATCTCTGCTATAGGCCCAAAGCAGTTCCTTTATTCACCAATGATATTTGCAGCATACAGATGGAAATCCCACATCAGTCTGTTTATTCCAGTGTTCTAGGCTGGTGAGGAAGTCCTTTAGTTTTTGTAAGACATCATTTGATGATTGTTGGTCTTATTTCCAGGTCTACTAGAATCTTAATTAGTAAGTTCTTACCTGAGCCTGTACATGGAAACATGCTTGTTAATTTTCTGTAGAAAATTCAGGGTGTTGGGTACTATGTTGATTTCCTTGATCTAATGTCAGTTGAATACTGCACACAATGAGTACTGATAGTCTATTTTAAATTTTTTTTTGCATGTTGAAATTCAGTTGTCAATCTCATTGAGATCCATTTTTATGTGATTAGTAATTTTTAAGGAGACTCATCGGGTGCCCTGCCCAGCAACAGTAAATAAGCCAGACGCAGGGGCTGTGGCAGAGAAAGATGGGCTCGTGATGATCTATTGCTGAGGAGAGCTAAAAGGCAGATACCGAGTCAGTTTCTCCATCTTAGTAATAATATTAGTTCTGAGAGTGTTCAGTTATGTGGTTGGTTCTCATTAATCAGTGCAGAAAACACGCCAGTGAGTCTATGCAATGGCTCAAAATAAGATTTCTTAGAGCTTAACCAAAGGGGCAGAAAGGATACATTAATTGTCTATCGTAATTCATTTTGTACTGAAATAAGACATAAATCAATGATAATTAAATAATCTCTCTTTGAGTTTGATTTAATTTCAGACAAGTACAGAGGGCCGAGAATGGAAAATTATGTAACAGAAAGTTTTATACTTCCTGCTTTCAAAGAACTGTATTTTTTCAGTGTCTCCCACAGACTGCATTTTCTGTGGCTTTGCCAAGTTCCCCCAGTGTCCTTTTGCCATTAAGAGGCGTCATTTCCTTTTTCATTGTAAACCTTTTATTTATTTTGCATACCAACCACAGTTCCATCTCTGACTCTTCCTTAATTGCTTCCTTACATCTTTTCTGAAAAATATAGTCAACGGGAGCTACCACCAAAATGCAGCCTAGCAAAAAGCAGGGCAACACAAATAAAGAAAAATAGGAGCAATTTATACTTGGCTGAGATTATGCAGTACAAATCTTTGTTGTCATATTTAGTGTCAAAATCTGTTTTGAAGCCACTATCATGTTTTCATTGTATTCCAGACATTATAAATCTATGATAAAATCTGAAAAGCTGTAGTTTAAAATAATCCTATTAATTCTTACACAAGGCCAATCTTAGAAATCAGTGCCACAAAGATTAACATCCTTGAGAATTCACAGTATAATAAAACAATCCATTCCTATGCTTAGTTTATAGCATTTTTACTCTATATATGCATTAAAAATTAATATAAAAATAAGTACCAGCAAAATGTTCATCATTTTCAGCATTGGTATTTTTTAACTATCCTTCACTATTCATACAATTTTCTAAGCAATTTAACTGTGACAAAAGAAATCAATGTCACAATTAAAAAAAAGATAAATTAAAGTAAATTAGCGAATTCACTAGTGTTCCAATGTCTAGATTTGGCAACAAAGGTTTTAATGAATGACGCTGTAGCAACATAACTTATAATGAGATTTGTCAGTAAGAAGAACCCCATGATGTGTGAAAATTGGCCTCGTTGGCAAGAGCATGATGTCACTTAAGCCTGGATTTGCTTGGGCCCCCTTGCTTGTGTCTGTTGCCTCAACAGAGTGATTTCTGAACTCTCTTTGCTTCTGTAGACTCATATACCACATGGAAAGAGAAGCTCTTAGTTCTGAGTCTGCTGCCAAAGTAATTTCTTCTTTCAGCCTGCTCACCACCTAATTGTGTTTTCTGAGAACGATTGAAAGTGTTAACAATGTGGTTAAAATGCAGGCAGTATTTTCAGTCAAGACTGTTCTTTTAACCCGTATTTATGAGAAAATAACATGGAGAATTGATCATGAGCTTTTGTGGTCAGAAAAAAATGGGACAAATTCTATGTGTCAACTGCTATGTGAAGTTAACAGCATCGATAAGTCTCTCAAGCCTTCTCTCATAGTTAACAGGGCATATTAAGGTGGCTCAGATGGGATTTTAAAAAAAATATCTTGTGAATTTGAACATAAAATAATAATTAAATATATAGAAAAGGTTCAGCACCACCACCTCCTTTAAAAAAAATCTTACCTGAATTGTTAGCATACTGTCTATTTCAGTGTTCCTCTTGAAGTAAGTAAGTAGAGGCACTGAGTCATTATTTAGAAAGAAATATGTAGAGAAACATCTAGAAATATCTAGGAACAAACAAATACTTGAAAGCTATTATTATCTAATACCTCCAATAGTATCTTATTGAATGAAATCGTTTCCATATGTGTGCAACATTCCTTAAAAGTGATCTGGTAAACCAACATATGGTGAGTTAGATATAAAGAATTAATGTGGAGTGAAAGATTATGCAAAACTGACAAAGAGAAAAAAACTATATAAGTTATTTTTTTAATTTATTTATTTATTATGTATACAATATTCTGTCTGTATGCATGTCTGCAGGCCAGGAGATATAGATGGTTGTGAGCCACCATATGGTTGCTGGGAATTGAACTCAGGACCTTTGGAAGAGCAGGCAATGCTTTTAACCACTGAGCAATCTCTCCAGCCCCCCCAAATATATAAGTATATAAGTTATTATAGGTACAGTTGGGATTGTGACAGGGTGGCACACCGTACATTAAATATGCATTGAAAACACCGATGCCATGTCTGATCCTTGGAATGTGGGGTTTTAAGTGTTTTGTTGCCAACTTGATATAATCTAAAATTATTTGGGAAGTGGCATTCTCCGTTGATAAAATGTCTTCATTGGATTCATATATGTAAGTCAGTAGTGCATATTTTGGATTAATTTTCAAGGCAGGCAGGACCAACACACTGGGAGTCAAGTCACCTCTGGAAAGATGATCCTAAAATGCACACACACATACACACGCGCACACACACACACACACACACCATACACACACACACACACACACACACACACACTCTAAACAAACCATGGGAAACTAGTCAATAAACAGCTTTCCTCCAATTCTCTGCTTCCAGGTTCCTACCTTGACTTCTTGACTTGACTTCCCTCAGTAATAGGTAGGACAGAGTTGCAAACTGATAGAAATAATAAGACAAGTAGAGATAGATGCTTAAGAAACACCTAAGGAGAAGCCACCTACACATAGGGTTCTGGAGTTATCTAGAGTTTCTGAAGGAGCTAGAACAGCTTCTGTGCTATCTGGAATGTGAAAGGAACCTAGTATACATAATCCATACTTGTTATCTTTGATCATCAGTACACTTATTTAAAAACCAAGTCTCCAGTATTGAGAAATTGAAATATGACAAGTATTTTGTCTTTCTCCTCAAGGAAAATAATAATTTAATAATTAACTACTAAATAAAGTGTTTATTATAGTTCAAAATCAGGAGAGAAAAATAATCTATGTAAGGGTTAGATGAAGAACCTTAAGGGAGGCACACAGACTTCACCATTATGGTCATGGAGGTGGTTTTCAAATAAAGGAAGAGTGCAGAATAGTTGAATGGAAGAAATGAGGCTTGGACAAATTCTTCAGCATTGGAGCATTTGGCAAATGGAAAGTAGAGACACAGGAATGTTCATTGGAAAAGTATGAAGAATGTATTTCAGTTTGGAGCATGCAAACTGAATAATTTGGTATGTAGAAAGCTGAACTACATGAAATTGTCATTTTTATGGTCAAATGGTTTAATTTGAGCAAGATATTATATGTTTGTGTGTGTGCACGCACATACATGTGTATGTGCGTGTGTGTGAATGTGTGGTGTATGTGTGTGTGTGTGTGTGTGTGTGTACTCTTTCTTTAACTCTTCAGAATATTCTCCCAAGAGAAAGTGGAGAGGTAGAGAGAATGTGGACTACAGCATGAGACCTACATATTTAGATTCCGATCTTATTATTTACTATGGAAAAAATCATTAAAATTTTCAGAAGTTTGTATGATTAATTAAAATTGGAAATCATAACAGCATACTTTATAAAAAAAACGAGTGAGATAATCATAAATAACAGGGTAAAGGAGGACTCTTTACTAAAATTATCTCAATTTCCAAAGTTAATTGTTAAAGTTTTCCATAGAAACAAATATCAGATTTTTAGGACAAGATCTGCAATATTTCCTTTGTCCGTTCCTGTTATTGTTATCCCCGCAGCCCTGATGCATTCCTAACAGTAGGATCTCACCACAGCTGTTTGGGGACCTAAAGTTTCAGGGCCCCTGGCTGTTGCGAGTGTTTGAAGTATTTCCTTTGTAGTTAATGTTCTTGCTAGAAAGTTAGCAACTTCAACTTCCTACTTTAAGTTCCCAGTAGCTTCTACTTGCAATTAGCTATTCTGAAATATGCATGGCTAAAGGTCAATTATTCTTCAGCATGGTCCTTATTTATGCCACTGTTTATACTACATCAATAAAATTTATTTTGGTGACAATTGTGGATGTAACACTTAAAGGGGGATTGGATCCATCTGAGAGTTCCCTGAATATTTTTCTGTCAAAGTTGTGAAATTGCAGGTCACAAATGGGATTCAAGTTTGTGGAAGAGACAGGTGCCTATACTCTTAACGCAACACAGATCAGAAGGTTAAACTTAATTATGTATTATATTAATTTTCAATTATGAAGCTATTATATGTGCTCACTGTGGCTATTAACACATGAAGCTTCTGTTCCGAAGACTCCATATAACTTTCCTATTCTATTCTCTAAAAACTGAAAGACCAAAGATGCAATGTAGTCAAGTCTCTTTAACAGTAACAATGCTGTCATCAAACAGTTAATACAATAACCATCAACTAGGACCTCTTCACATACACTATCTTCCTAGAAACATTGTGCATCAGAATAACGCCAAGTTCTGTATCTTAGCGGTATCTATCAAAATGAAATAATATATATGCCTGCTGTCTCCACAGTGAGTGGAGAATAGCACTTATAAGTCTTTATTAGCAATACCACTAACTCCATTAATAAAACTTGATCCATTAATATTGAAATATCTGAAAAATAAGGATAAGAACTCTTTTTTTCATGGTTATTACACAAATGGCAATTAGCATGCTGAGAGGCAGAAGGAAACTGTTCCCCAGTGACTACTAGGGTGCAAAGATGAAAGACTACATTATATTTTTAGGGAAAGCTATGGTCTACACATTTTTAAGTTTTCAGTTATGTAATATTAGCTAGTAGAACCATTTAGCAGGGATATATATATATATATATATATATATATCCTCAGAGTTGTTTTGATTTGCATTTCCTTTATCTTTATAGATTTATGTCAGAAAAACCACTTATAGTAAACTCTGAGAAAAAGAATATGTATAAGAAAATAAAATAAAATATGCATATATATGCATATGTATATATGGAGAGAGAGAGTGGAGGGAAGTAGTGTGGTTTGTGGAAGCCTCTCTACTTCATTTTATTTGCACATAGTTCTAGGAGGTAGAAAGGCACTTTTATATACCAGAGTAAGAAAAGGCTAGGTCCCATTAGTTCCGGATCTGACTTTGAAAGACACTATGAAAAATATGAAAATAAACTCCCTTATTCATGAAAAATCTCTTTTAAAATCTTTAGAAAAATTGAGTCAGTGATTTAGACATTTATCTATATGTAATTCAGCTAAATACATGTAAAGTATTTCAAATATCTTGGGGATCAAATGTGTATATCTGTTTTTATTGGGCATTAGATGTTGTAAAGTCCAAAGACACAAGGAAAATTTTATTTTCTTAAGCATATTCTTTTTCTCAGAGTTTACCATAAGTGGTTTTTCTGACATAAATCTATAAAGGAAATGCAAATCAAAACAATTCTGAGATATCATCTTATACCTGTCAGAATGGCTAAGATCAAAAACACTAATGATGGCTAATTCTGGAGAGGATGTAGAATAAGGGAGCACTCCTCCATTGCTGGTGGGATTGAGAACTTGTACAGATGCTTTGGAGATCAGTATGGCAGTTTTCAGAAAATTGGGAATCAATCTACCTCAAGACCCAGCAATACAAATCTTGAGCATATACCCAAAGGATGAACACTCATACCACAAGGACACATTTGCTCAACTATGTTCTTGGCAGCATTATTCGTAACAGCCAAAACATGGAAACAAACTAAGTGCCCCTTAACCAAAGAAAGAGTAGGGAAAATTTGGTACATTTGCACATTGGAGTAAAACTCAGTGGTAGAAAACAATGACCTGAAATTTGCAGGTAAATGGACGGAACTTGCAAAGGTCATCCTAAGTGAGGTAACCCAGCCCAAGAAAGCCAAATATGGTATGTACTCACTCATAAAGTGGATATTTATTAGACATAAAGCAAAGGACGACCTGCCTACAGTCCCAATCCCAGAGAAGCCAAGAAACAAGAGGGACCTTAAGAGAAACATACATGGATTCCCCTGGAAAGGGAAATAGGCAAGATCTCCTGAGTAAATTGAGAATGTGGAGGAAGGGAAGGGTAGAAGGGAAGGAAGGAGCAGAGAATGCGAGGTTGGAGGGGAACATGATGAATTGGGAAGGTCAAGTTGGGGGAAGGACAGAAAGGGAGAGCAAGGAAAGAGATATTTTGACAGAGGGAAGCAGGTACGGTGAGTGAGAAACCTGGCACTAGGGAAATTCCCAGGAATCCACAAGGATGAAACCAGCTAAGCAACTAATAGTGGAGAGGGTGCCTTATCTGTTCTTCTCCTGCAAGTATATTGATGATTACCTTAATTATCATCTTAGAGCCTTCATTCAGTAATTGATGAAAGCAGATGCAGAGATACGCAGGTAAACACTGGTCCAAGCTCCTGGAATGCAGTCGTAGAGAGGGAGTAGTGATCATATGAGCAAAGGGGTCAAGACCATGATGAGGAATCCACAGAATCAGTTGACCCAAGCACGTGGGAGCTCGGGAGCTCGGCAACTCCAGACTGATAGCTGGGAAGCCTGGCTAGGATCTAACTAGGCCCTCTCAACGGGGGGTGACAGTTATGTGGATTGGGCAGTTTTTGGACACCAGCCATGAAAACAGTATTTATCCCTACATGAACTGGCTTTTTGGAGCCTATTTCTATGGTGGGATACCTTGCTCAGCCTAGATTTAGGGAGGAAGGCCTTGGGCCTCAAGTGATGTGACAGATGCTATAGACTCCCCATGGGAAGCCTTACCCTCTCTGAGGAATGGATTTGGAATGGGGTAGGGGGAAGGTAGGGAGCAAGAGGAGGGGAGGGTTAGGGAACTGGGATTGGTATGTAGAATAAAAAGATTCCTTTAAAAAACAAAAGTAAGTTAAAATTAAAAAAGAAAACAATAGTCACATGTTGTAGCTATTCTTAGTAACATTTGATATAAGTGAACATGAATAGATCTATCTAAAACTGTCTTTTTCCTGAAGAGCAAAATCCTTTCTATAATAATTCAAGTATAGATGCTTCGAAGTTATTAGTGTTATTATTATTGCAGCTCCTTCTAACCAATGTACAAGAGAATAGTCTAATAGTCATTGAGTCTGATTTTTGGGAGTCTGACAGTTGAATTTATTGTAAGAGAATTCTAAAATATCTAGAGTCTTTGTATTTAGTTTTCTGGAACTTTCAACAGGGCAAACACTTAAAAGCTAAATATTTACTAGTAATCTAATCAGTGGCCTCCTTCTAAGTCAAGTCTCCTTGTTAAGGACTAGTAATCAACACTTGTTCTAGGCAGAGGCTGATTCTTATAACTTTATGGTTTAACAACCAGAACAGCAGTTTTGACTTTAAGAAACATTTCAACCAAGAATGTGTCTTAGAAATGAAGACTTGACAGATTAGATAAAGAGGATTTTGTTTATCTTTAATATAACATAATGAGTCAGCACACTCTGTTACTTCTGGCAAGACTCCAGAAAATCCTATCATAGTTTAGAGAAATACTTTAGCACAGATTAAGGGTTTTTATTCTCCCCACTTCTCCTTCAGTATCTTCAGTAGAATGTCAGGGAAATGCAAACATGTCTGAGAAATTTCCCTTCCTGGTGACTCAGTGCCATGACAGGCATAAAATATAGATGAGAGAAAGACTCAAATTGCTATTGGTATGAGATGGGTAGGATAATGCAGGCTTGAAAGCTATAGTTAAAACTAAGAAGACACCACTCATTGCAATAGTCCAGTGGTCTAACGTTCACGAAATCTGTCATTATAAATGGTCATTGCCTATTCTTATTCTTATTATAGTACATGTTTTTTTTTATTTTTTTGCCTTTTTATTATTAAATTATAAAATTAAAATACCAATAAATTTTGTCCATAGTAGAAAATTAAAGTGTAATTACAAGGATTAAACACACCTCATTGTTTTTCAGAAATAACTGGATTTTTTTTCCTTAGGCTAAACAATCAGTAACTACATAGGAATTTGTTTTTATTTTTTTCCCTCATGTTTTATTTTTTTTATATTTAAAAATTTCCATCTCCTTCCCTCCTCCTCCCCCTCCCTCCCCTCCTTCTCCCCCTTCCCTCCCTTTCCCTCCACCCATACCTCCCCTCCCTCCTTATGAGTGACTTTTAAAAATGGCTGTATCTATGTATAATAAAACTGGAAAAATTACTAATAGAAACCAAGCAAACTCCTTTTTATGTTGTACTTAATTTTTCTATTACTTTCATAATTGAGGTCACTTAAGATTCATTTCAAATTGATCAGCAGAGGAAAATAGAAAATAAAAGCTACTGCAGTCACATGTAGCATTTAGAGAGTATGCTAAGCTTTTATAATTCATTAATTAAGGGATGCTCAACATTGAATTATAGTACTAGTCAGTATGCCAAGATGGCTCATTAAAGTCCAAATTTTATTATATATTACATGCTTTATGCTTTTCACACAAACTTATTACACCACTCAGATAAGGTGATCTCCAAAAGCACATTAGACTAATGTTCCTGAAACTCTGGCTAATGTCAGTTTTATTGGATCAATGTAGCCAAAAAAGGTCACATAATGATGTGTTCTGATAATGATTTACTAAAAGAAAAATGTATTTAATGACTTATTGTTAAATGTTTGACCTTGGAACAACTATTAAGTCATTGAGATTATTGATATCCCATTGCCACATAGAGAACAGAGAATTATATAGTTTTACACTAGAGTTTTTAATATTTTAATTTTTCAGAAGAAGAGAGAGGAAGAAACAGAATTGAATGCTTATCTTCTGCCTGATGGTGAGGCAAAAGTTTAACCTTTCTCTCCTCACAAAAACTCTTGAAGATTAGCCGGGCGGTGGTGGCGCACGCCTTTAATCCCAGCACTCGGGAGACAGAGGCAGATGGATCTCTGTGAGTTCGGGGCCAGCCTGGTCTGCAAGAACTAGTTCCAGGACAGGCTCTAAAAAAGCTGCAGAGAGACCCTGTCTCGAAAAACCAAAAAAAAAAAAAAAAAAAGAAAAAAAAAAAACTCTTGAAGATTACATCATTCTAGATTTCCAGAAACTTAGATAGGTTATATAAGTAGGCCAGTAACCCAAGCACATTTATACAAAGTCCAAATTTAGACTACGTCAGGATCCAGCCTTGATGGGGTTAGCATGTTCCAGGGTAGAAGTGTGAGAATTATAATTATTAAGCAAAAGAAACAGATACATAAGAGAAATAAAAGACAGAAGCACAGAACAGCACTGGGGGAGAAATTCAGTGGATACTGATATTGCCTTGTTTATTTTCCATCTGCTTATATACCCCACTCCAAAGGGGGAGACAACAGATTTCATTAATATAATATAAGGAATGGACCAAGTATCCTGAAGGCAGACTCTCGATTTCCTTGTTGAATTCTACATGACCTATGGTCAAGGTGGAGTGGATCCACCTCTATACTCAAAATACTAATTAACTACACCTTAGGTCAGGGCCTCTTGTTTGTAGCTACACCTGTTGCTGACAGTAATGAGAAAGCAAGAATAAGCTCAAACTCTCTGACCTTTAGTCAAGGTGGAACGTATTCAAATTTGTGGGCTCTGGCAAGACCTAAGCCTTGGATGCAAAGCTTGCTCATTACATGGGAGGTAGATTTTCATTCTTCAGGAACAGAAGATAGTTAGGTTCCCTCTCTTTGAAAGTAAAGTACTATCTGAATTGGATTCGTAAGCAGTCATGTTGTAAAAAGGGTCAGATAATTAAGACTCTGAAGTTAACTTTAGTGGTTCAAATCCCCCTGTGTCACTTGTGCTCTGAACTAGCTGTTCACCCCTCTTAGGCTTCACTTTCTACGTGTGTATACATGAATACCTGTGAGTCTAAAATGGCGATTAAAACAGATACTGAAACCCAATTAGAAAACACTGCAGTCCTATTCATAAGGGCATTGAAAAGGCTTAGGTTTTACACCAAGTTCCACGTACATGGGGGCCAGCCTGGTCTACAAGAGCTAGTTCCAGGACAGGCTCTAGAAACTACAGGGAAACCCTGTCTCGAAAAACAAAACAAAAAAAAAAAATAAATAAATAAATAAATAAATAAAAAATAAAATAAAATAAAAAAATGTAAAATGGGATTGAGAATCTTTATCTAGAAACGTTAAATTTTCTTACTTGACCTTCCTATATACATACACATGCGTATCATATAACAACAGAGAGGATGTGTAAAATAGAAGCGGAGAATTTGCACCTTAACCCGCAAGCAGGAAACAAACACATAAAGCTCCAAATAGCATGGGTCTTAAGGTCTCAAAGCCTACTCAAGTGGCCTGTTTCCTCCTTGAAGGCCACAACTCCTTTCTCTAGTCAAACAGATGCAGCAGCTTGGGGCCAAATATTCATAATGCCTCAGGCATCTCATTCAAATCATTCGAAGAAGAAAAAGACAAGATCCCCTGAGTAAGTTAGGAGTGTATGGGTCATGGGAAAGGGTAGGAGGGGAGAGGGGAGGAAAGGAGGGAAGTGGAGAAAAGTGTATCGCACAATAAAAACTATAAAAAGGAAATGAAAAGAAACCCAATACCCCCTTCTGTGGAGTTCCCTGACCTTCACCTCTTGTTTCTCTTCATCTGCTACCATTAATTGCTAGAAGAAGCCTCTCTGATAACAGTGGGGACAGTCTCCAATCTGTGAGAATAGCAGAGTATCAGTAGGAATCATTTCATTGACTTTATCTTAGGACTCTGGGCTATACAGAGTCTGGTTCCCGGCCCTCCTGGCAGTGCCAGGCATGGACTCCCTCTCTAGGTGTGGGTCTCAAGTTGTAATATTGCTTGCTTGGCTATTGACACCAGTCCTCCACCACAGTTGCTCAGCAGATCTTCTGGGAAGGACAAGTTGTGGATTAAAGGTGTTGTGGCTGAGTTGGTGCCCCAGTTCCACCATTGGAAGCCTTGCCTGGTTACAGATAATGGCCAGGTCAGGCTGCATATTCCCCATGACAAGGAGTATTCGCTAGGGTCACCCTCATAGATTCCAAGGAGTTTTGATTTCATTCCCTTTCCATGTCAGCCTTTTAAAAAACCATGCTTTCTGCATATATTTAGCATCTTTAAAAAAACAATTTGACATACTTTGATATCTAAAATTGAGGGGGGGATAGGTATAGATGTGCCCAACACAAGATCATAAATAAATGCACTTAAAATATTATAAGATTTTTGTTTTTTATGTTTAATGAAACTTATTTTTCTATTTTCAAAATTTTATAAGTATATATGATGAAAAAATATTATACTTATCCCTTATTTCCCCATCTCACTTCTCAAAAAATACCCCCTCCAGACACACGCAAATCCACGCTTTTTTTGATGACTCACTAGTTTCAGTCACTATTGCCCATATGTGCGGGACAGTGGCACCATCGACTAGAGATTGGAAAGCAGGCCAGTGGATACTCCTCACCAAAGAATGAAAGAATGATTCTCTCTTTCCCAGATGCTACCAACTTCTAATGGCTCCTCAGTGAGGTGGAAGACCTGAAAAACATCTATCCCATCTATGCTAATTAAACTCAGTGGGTCACACACAAAAGAAGTCAAGAAAGTAGGAGGGGACTTGAGAGAAAGTATTTCAGCATGCGAACGAGGGGACATGAGAAAAGCCAATGGGAATGAAAATGACAAATAATCATTACATACATGTATGAATCTGTCAAATGGTAATAGTACTACTTCCACTAAGATTTACGATTTTCATCATTTCTGAGTCTCAGAGTTACTGAAATATTGATTTAAAATCTCTTCCTTTTTTGCTGCAGGGTAAGAGTCAATTGATAACCACATTCAAGCACAGTAGTGTCACTTGATTCTTCATTTTGGAAATTATCAGTCTTTCCTTCATCCCTCCTTTAATATGCCATCATAAAATTGGTAGAGATTTGAAGTATGTGTCAAACTTTACTAGTTAGATGTTTTAAATCTGATGAAATCAATCCTTCATATCATTTTGTCTGGATTCTATAGCTCGGGACATATCCCAGTTATGGTAAGAAATTAACTTTGCATCAAGTCAACTGTAATGGAGACATAGTTAACAGAACACTTAAGTAGATGGGAAGAGACCTATATTCTCATGTTTTTTACTCATAGGTTGAGTATGTGGATGTCTCCTTTTCATGGCTCAATTTTCCTACTTGCTACCAATGTATTAGGCTCCATTTGTAAGCAATATCTTATTCTACTGGCCAAGATATAGCAGGTGTTTGCTTTTACTATTTTAATCTGTTCTTAAGAAGGTATGAAATGTTTAAATTGCATACCCACCAAGAGAACAAAATACACGTATTAAACTTGTGTATTATAAAGAACCAGAATGTTTTGAAAAGGGAGAAAACTGAATGCTTTTAATTGGAAAATAAGTTAAAAATTCCATTACAAGTATAGTCATCTGAAATAAGACTAATATATTTCACTTCATTTTCTTATACATGCCAAAGTTTTGTGCATACTGAGATAGCTATACATATTACACCTACTTTAATATTAACTTAGCAAATATGTGATGGTGTATATGTGTGTATGTGTGTGTGTGTGTGTTCTGAAACATAGTACTTCCCTATGAAATGTCGTATTACTGCTCCATGAAGATTCTTTACAAAGGGAATGTGGACTTTGTAATCATCGTAACTGCTTTCTGTCTTATGAGATCTTTAGAGGGAAGTATTTGGTTTTACTGTTTTTGTTTTTTATCCTTGAAAATACCCAGCCCTGAGCAAGATGACTAATAAATATCTGGGTGGCTCAAAGATGAAGAGCACATCAGATCAAAGCAGAATCCTTGGAAGCTGGGTCAGTAACTTGATCTTAGCCACACACTCCATTTCACATTCGTCCAAAGCTCTGTCCCTTCTGTTCCCACAGCATTTGTTTTTGTCCCATGGTTTATCAGTGTTGCTAATGAGCTGCCAATTTGTGCGAAATTGGAAGGAAAAGGCAGGGAGGGCTGTCTACAGCATCGATGATCTTTCCTATTTATTTTATGTGTCCATGATCTTGTAGTACAGAAATCTTAGACCTAAGTGAAGCAGGTTTGTTGAAGGAGGCTGCCTGTCTGTTTCCCAGACTCCCGAAAATAATCACACAGAAACGATATTATTTAAATCACTGATTGATGTATTAGCTCTAGCTTCTTATTGGCTAGCTCTTATATCTTTGGTTAACCCATTTCTATTATTTTATATTTTACCACGAGGCTCATGGCCTACCTATAAGGTTCCAGCTGGCAGCTGGCATCTTTCCTCTCTGGCGGCTTCATGGTGTCTCACTGACTCTGCCTTCTTTCTCCCAGCATTCAGTTTAGTTTTCCCACCTAGCTCTATTCTGTCCTATCACAGGCCAAAGCAGGTTCTTTATTCATTAACCAATAAAAGCAACATGACAGAAGAACTTCCCACACCACAGGTTTACTGAGTCTGAAGTCAGATTATGACTTCATTAAGAGATTTCCATGTAGTTCCTTAGCAAACTTCTCCCTCTTCTGGTAGGAATTCTGGGAAGGAGGCTAGATTGGAAAAGCAGCCCTCTTTTCATATCAGAAAACACATATGATTCCTCAACACTGGGAGAGCCTGTCAGGGCTTGAAAACTATGGTTGCTGTTCTTCTATTTTGAAATGTAGTAATTAAGTGATATAAATCTATTTGTTTCATGTTTCTGATCTTATTTGTAAATGGAGAATAATGTTTGTATGCAAAAGAGTTTTTCCAATAAAAACAATATACATAAATCATTGGCAGGCTGTTTTGCTATGGAAGTATCTTAAACAACATGTTTTAAATTTAATTTTGTATTCCCTGAACTGTGTACTAAATTCCATGATTATTTCAATAAGACAAATGTGTCATGTCTTTTTTGTGGTTATGCCTTTAAGTAATGTTACCCTGCCTTAATATTTCTAGATTTTTAAAGAATTCATAATCCTAATTTATCTAATTTATTTTGTTCATGCCTGGTTTACAAAATACACTCACTTTCTGCAATTAAGCATGCATTATACATTGTGTCTCTTCAATGCGTGGTCCCAATAACTTAGTGAGGCCTCCATTGCCATCTTCAGTGAATACAAGATTCTTGAGGCAGAGTATTATTCTATGATAGGCTCTCTCTTTCTTTTCCCTAAGATTCTTCTGTGATTTGACATTATTTACATATAGGTGACTCTATAGGACACTCAGTAGGTCTAAAGGAGACCTAGGTCGTGATGGTAAGCTTTTAATAGTCCATATATGTAACTCTACACTTTCAAGTTCATTTTAATTTAGACGGAACTGGTTGTGTACCTTGGGGAATAAACTATGAAATGCAGGGAAGCTAAGTGTCACTTCCTCCTTGGGATGGAGAGGCATTCAAACTATAGCCTCAGGAAGTCCTTTGTATTTATTTCATCACAGAAAAAGTTTTAAGCCCTGAAGGAGTAGCCCCAAGATGATAGTTGGTTCCCCAGTAATATTATGGAGTTGGCTTTTCAGTTTCATTCTCCCAGGGGCAGATAATCCTCGCAGGACCTTCACTGTGAATGGGCAAGACACGTCCTTTGTATTAAGACATTGGCATTCAGAATCAAATTGAATACTACTGCATCATAACCTAGTCTCATTGAGACCTTTTAAAAAATTCATTCTTTTTGGAAATATTTGTTCTTCTTCCATATAAAGGGGGTACGATGAAGAAGTAACAACTGGGATGTATTGAAATACAGTTTTGATGAACAAACTCATCTCACACAATAAGTTATTATAATTTATTAGATAAAATATGAGAACCGTGTGGTTTCAGCTGATTTTTTGATTATAAATATCTTGAGCAAGGTTAATTTTCAATAGTAGTTCCTTTATCTCCCATGTAATCCTTGAATATTCTTGTTATATAACTTAAGATATGTAATACCATTAGGATTTCTATCCAGATGTCACTCAGCAAAGTTTGAAGAGAGACACACACAAAAAAGCATAGCTTCCTTTAAATCATCTGACAGTAATATGTAATCAGGAAATGTTGAAAATTATCCTTCCTCTTGCAATGATATGAGCTTATGTTTGAAATATATTAAGTAAATAGCTAACATAAACACACGCACACACACACACACACACACACACAAACACACACACACACACACACAGGTCCAAATACAGGCACATGTACTTAGGCTGGAGAGATGAGTTAATGCTTAAGAATAAATACTGTTGCTACAGAGGACCCAAGTTCTCTTCCCAGTGCCCACACAAGGCAGCTCACAGATGCCTATCACTCCAGATCCTGTAGATCCAACACTGTCTTCTGGAGTCTGAGGGCCATTACACATATGTGCACATTCCTATGCATATACACACACATACTCATAATTCAAAACAAAATAAGTATTTACAATAAAACCTCAAAACACTTTGCATGCATCGTATATGAAGAGAGTGTTGATTCTGGTACAAAATATAATACTTTCATGCATTGATAATTGCTCAAAATCTGCTACATGAAAAAAAATACTTTTAACATATTATGAGCATATAATTGTTTGAACTTAAATGTACTTTCACAGATACTTTCTCATTTCATGATATCTCTTTCATTTTACAAACAATATTGTTATGTTCAGTCTACGATTAAGAACCTTTTGTGACTGCTTTTACACTCATTCAGCTGAAGACTGGTAATAAAGAATGTTATCATGGAAGGATGGGCATGAATAGGCTTTGAAGAGGTCAAACAAGAAAAGTAGAAATACAGCCATCTAAATGCCAATATGTCTTTATTTTGGTCTTGGAAATAAAATATGCCAGTTAATGCTCCAAGTTCATTATCTGGTCATGGTTTGACTTGTTGAAGGTGAACACTTCCTAAGATGGTGCTTGGGAGGTGAAAATAGCTCCGAAGACAATGGGGAGAGTGCAAAGTAACCTGAGCTTACAGTTGTGCCAGATGCTCACAGTTTGGACCTTGGTTTCTTTAGCAGGTGTCTGATTGACTTTGCCATTTGACTTCCGTTTTTTGAGTTTCACTAGAAAGAATGGTAATAATACCTAAACCCACATCATTATTGAGTGTGAAGATAAGTTTGGTAATAGGTAAAGCTCTTAGGAGAGTAATGAGATGCAAAGAATGTCTGATTCTTTGTGTTTGAGACCTTAGTGATAGCAGCAGTCAATTTTCTGTTTAAAGGGCAAACAAGAGACTTGGTATTGTATTTCATATGTTACTCTCTCACCCACATGGTATGTCTAAAGCTGTTGTCTAATTAAAAAATTATTGACCCATAAGGGACACACAATCAACCACAAACCTATATGTCTCCTTATACCTGGAGACATTGCCAAAAAGCAGATCTTTAGGCTTCATGCTATAAGCCTCTGAGTCTGTACATCTGAGTCATGCCTATGTTACTGAGCCTCACATTGGAAGACAAAGGGCAACCAAACAAGACAGCTAAGGAAAGACTTGAATAGAAGATAAAGCAGCTTTCTGTGGAGGAAGGAGATAGTGGCAGAAGGCAAATGGACAAATTCTCTACTAGCACTGTGACACCATATTTTTTAAGAGTATAGGAAATTTTGATCCTGGCTTCCTAGTCTCCATGATACATCTGAACTGTCTTTGTTTTACTCTCAGAGAAAATCACTATGTTCATTTATCCTCTTTCAGGCCCTTGAGTCGTTTTCCATGAGATTGGATACATCTCTAGTCTTAGAACAACAGTTGCATTTGAGTAGGAATAAAAGCTACCTAAATATTTGTAAATATACAGATTCCTAGGCCTTGCTGCTGAATCTAATTCCATATGTTTGGCAGAAATCCCAGAATTCTATCCTTTCTAGTGCGCTCCCATTAATTTGATGCAGGTGAATGGTTTGTGCACCACATGAGGGAGACAATTTTTGCTCAAATTCTACCTACTATTAAAGCAAAAAATGAATATTACAATATTTTTTCATTTTTAAAATGTAATTTTATTTTTAGGTGACCTTTTTGAACAATTTGTTACATTTCATTAGAATCTGCTTGGTCTACTTCATTTTCCAATTTCAGCATTTGGTATAAGGCATTCATAGAAAAGCAACTTGAAAGCAATTTAACCACCAGCTCAAATTAATTTAGGGAGAGTTTAGTAAACAGCTTTTGCTTTCTGTACTTAAGTGATCAATTTCAACACCTGCTTTTCCTTCCAGATGGAGTTAATTAACATTAAAATTATTGCCTATAGCAGAGACAGTTTTGATAACTCACAGTCCTCCAGCTGCATCTAGATCCCTACACTATTAAATTAAGACAATGATAACTTATCTACGAAGTTATCATTGCAACTATTTCAAGACATGTGCATAGATATTATCTCCAAAGAATGAAAATTGTCATATATAAATGCATGCTCTGTGGGATTAACTTTTACATGGATGCTATTCTAGTTAACACTTCATATTCAAAAAAGCTAAAAGGTAGAATATTTTTGTATTTTTGGCATGCTTCATAATTAATAGGCAGAAGAGTCAGCATGTAAAAACCCTATTTATCCAAGCTCACACATTGTTTTACTACACTGAATGCAGGTCAGACTGAGATAAAATTTGGAAATTTAGTAAAGTACACCCGAGGAAGCTTTTTGGTAGGTTTTATTGATAAGTGTTATGCTACAAATATTACAACTTACCAAGACATATATACCCCTATCCCAAAGTCACATGACACCGCAATATAACATGGTATCTCCCCTTAATTGCCTAAGTAGATTTGGTAAGTGTAGTGAGCTGTTTGTCAGACACCGAGGCTATGAAGAGCTAAAAGGTAAGAGAAATGCACTGCACAAATAGCATCACACTGGACCTTAATCATAACTATCAGGTATGTCAAGATAATGTGAGCTCAAAATATGAAGAAGGACTCAGAGAATAAAGAGTATTTTGGTCCAGACCCCTTATACTTCATTTTAAATCCTCGCATACCCTTCATTTTAATTGGATATCTTACTGGGATAGAATTGCTTTTTATGATGAAGCTATTCTGTAGGAAATTTAGAGGAGTCACTCCTTCATATTTTGTCTTGTACTGAATCTCAGTGCAGTAATACAATTATTTAAATATAAAACAAAATCATAAAATTGAACAGATGAAATGGCAAATGATGTTTAGCATTTGTAAATAAGACAGTGTTTAATATATTGTCCATCTTCATCTTTTCATAGAAGAAACTAACCAGGCTTTTCTTAAAAAAACTATGACTTCCTTTGGCAAAGAAGTGAGTGCCAATTGGAACTGTTAGGATACCTAGTGGATATTTAAGATGTACATGACGTTTGTATACATATACACAAACACCACACACACACACACACACACACACACACACACACACACGAATACCCAAAGAAGCCCAGAGGCAAAACGGTAACCTCTGGCAAGTAACAGTGTTAATGTTCCTTAAATATATTGCAAACAATGAATTAACAAATAGTAAGCCCATTACTTTTATTTTGATAGGAAACATTGAATTATTTTCTTGCCAGTCCCAGTGTGAAGAGTCAAGGATAATGACAAGTTTTGTCTAATGTATGAGGAAACCATGTTTAATATGTATCATAGCTTTATTTACTCTGCCTCAGAGTAAGAAGGACTATACTTGATGCTTGTATAAAGTTTGTTTGAATGTGGCTTTTTCCATAAAGTGTATCACAGACTTTTTGTGGGTTCAGGAATACTAGCTTAAACCATGGAACCAAAACTCCCCAAGGAATTTTTAAAGATAAAATCATAAAAAATAAAAAATGAAAAATAAAGTTATTTTATATAATTAGTGAAATGATATTTGAAAGAGAGTCAAAACTTGGAACAGAGCATCACAGTAGAGAGGACACACCCTAGGCACACTTAGTATCACTAAAATAAGGACACACACTATGTACTATGAGCATCACTACAGTGGAGACATACCTACCTGGCACTTTGAGCATCAGTATAGTGAGGACATAAACAACAGACATTCTGAGAATCATCATGTGGGACCCACACCAAGCACCCTGAGCATCACTACTTAGGAAGACACCACACACACACACACACACACACACACACACACACACACACACCACTCTAAAGACATGACAGGTGATCATAAATGTGATTACAGCTAAGTCTTAGCTGATATGCATGCAAATTTAAACAGATAATGTCATTAAAGCAAAAAGCTAATATATTTACATAGGTGTGCTTGCGATCACTCACACATGCACACTCATGTACACATGTGTTTATCTCTGTTTTCAAAGTAGAACTAGCTTCAGTGACAGCAAGTCAATTTTTTAACTACAAAATATTTTGTCTCTAGTTATATGTATTTTATTTGAAAAATGGCTAAAACAAGTTTAAGTCCTCATTTTATTAATAATAAAACTTTACATATATAGTCTCATTGTGGTTACTTTTTTTCTCCTTCTCCTCTTCCTCCTCCTCTTCTTCTCAACACAAGCTAATGCCATCTGGGAAAAGTAAACCTCAATTGTGCAAATGCCTCCCTCAGGAGAGCCTGTAGCCAAACATGTGGGCATTTTCTTCGTTAATGAGTGATTTGCAAGGGTCAACCCCTGTGGACAGTAGCATTTTTAAGCAGACAATCCTGGATTGAGTAAGAAAGAAAGCTGAGCAATGAAAAAGTAAAAGACAACAAACTAAGCTAAGCAACTCGTGGTAAGCAAGCCAGTAAGCAGCCTCCCTGAAGCAGCATGCTTCCACTACCTCTGTTTCAGTTCCCACCTCTGTTTCAGTTCCTACTCGAGCTCCTTCCATGATTCCCCTTCATGATGGACTGGAGGGAGAAAGCCAAAATCAACCCATTTCTCCTGAGTGACGTTTATCTCATGGTATTAATCACAGAAAAAGAAAGCAAACTCTACAGATTATTTTCACTTACTAACATAGGAATGTAACCCAGTATGAAGCCTTCTATCATTTCACTTTTAAGGACATTCTGTAACAGAAAAAGGGGGTGGTATGGATTATTTTATGATCTCATCGGTTATTTTAGAGTAAGATGTGATTTGTTCTAAGTGACTTGTTGTGTGTTTTAGTCCTGAACATCTTTTTGGCACTGAAGAGTATTCAAGTATAGGCAATTCAATTTTTCCTGTGTTATTGAGAGAATCATAAATGTCTTACTTCTAAAGTGATGACATTGTCATTGCTCTATAAATCTCTCTTGATACACTTCATTATAGTCAATGAAAATCACCTTCCTTATCTCTTCTAATAGTTTGTTAGTATTATTTAAATTATTGCATATTAATGGTCTACCTTAAACATTCAACTAAATAGCATTCACTCATTGTTACTTTCTACCCTCATCTTTCAATATCTTCATTCCTCCTTTTAAAAATCATTTCTGTCCGTTGCAAAGAGAAGTTTCTTTGATGAAGGGTGGAGACTGCACTTACCTATGGGCGTAAAGACAAACATGTAGACTGCAGTTATGGACTATGCTGGTTTAGTTAAGTGGCGTTGGCAAAGAGACCATTACAGAAAACTCAAGTTGCTGAGCCTAGTCCAAACAGATACAACACAGTTCCCATGCCTAAGAGTCAGGGATCACTGGGGTGGGGGTAGTGATGGGAATTGTGAAAGCCAGAAGAACAGAGAGTTTGCTATGAGATTGCATGGCCCATGACTAGAAGCCGTACCAATAATGACTCCACAATATGGCTGCGTAAGCTTGAGCTGAACAAAAAATAAATAAATAAACAACAAACATACTAAGTGAATAGAGTAGTGTAGCAATTAAAGACCAGTAGGGCTCAAGCCTACTAAAGAATTGTGGGCAACCGAGAAATGCTGAGAGAAATAGAAATAGTCTCTTACCAGGAATATCCAACTGGTTACTGGTACAAAATGGTTAACCCTATAAATGAACATATAACTAACAGTATTCAGACTGCACAGGATTTTTACATATTTAGGGGTGGATGAATATACATATACATAAATATAGGTAACAAAAATGAATGAAACAAAGGTCATGAATCTGAAAGAGAGCAAAGAGTGTTATATGTGAAGGTTTGGAGAAAGAAAAGGTAATATGGAGATTATTTAATTATATGATAATCTCAAAAGATAAAATAAATAATAAAAGAAGAAAACAATGAAAAATATTCCTAAAACTTTGGCCTTACAAGATATGGAATAGTATGATCTGTAACAGTAATTTCTATTGTTCTTTACCCATTTATACAATTTAATCTCAATCAAGAGGCTTAGTTTATGGCCACCATAATTACACAAAATAATAAAAAAGGTGTACCTGAAATACAACCACTCAACATTTGTGGTGCAAAACGATGAGTTTTCTACCTCCCCATCGTCTCAATGATGGCAAAGTGTGAGTCCAGCCATATCACTCGGGAGTTTGCGATGAGTTCAGTCTCTGTAAATCACTTTCCCTGACTCTTGGAGCATATTAATGTTGGGGAGACACATTTTTTTCCTCTAAATGATGAACTGTCAAGATCTCCTGAAGCAGCCTTCACCTCTGACAGTTTCATGGCTAATGGGAGTTCCAACATCTGGCTCCTGGAATTGAGCCAAGAGCTAGGAATGTGCCAGAAGGTTGATGTATCACTTCTGACCACATAGATTTCACTTTTGTTTTCCAGACCCCATGTATAGTTTATCTTAAAATAGAGACCCGTTATCTGAAATAAACCTCATTCCACCCTCCACCTCAGTCATTTACTCCCTCCTCACGCAAGGCATGAGTTCTCTCTAACATCCAGCCATCAATGTTCCCCAGAGATATGGAGCTAAATTAACACTCAGCAGGCTATCATGGGCCAGAATTCAGCTGCTGCCATTCTGCAACAGGAATAAAGGGGAATAGGATAGATATCTGTGAGTTAAATGAATGAAGAGAGCTCTAATGTGAGATGTATATATTGTTTTTATTTTTAAATATTAATTATTTCTTTTTATCCTTTTAAGGTCAGTTTTGTTTGAAAATGAACGCTAAGAGAAACACTGACTGGTGAGTGACTGCATTTCTCAATTTGGCTCATTTTTTTTTTTTTAGTGTATATTCTACAGTCATTCTAGCATGCTTGTCAAATGAAGTACCTAAAATATTTTGCTGTTTTCCACACCTATGCATTTTCTAAAGAATATTTTAAAAAATTAAACCTTCCACTCTGGAAAATGGTAATAAAATCTTTGCCACACCTTGGTCATTTTGTCTAACAGTTAATTTGAACTACATACAGGATTTGGTGAATGTCATGTCATAAGCTAAGGGAATCATATATTATCTGTTATGCATCAGTCATAAAAGTTGAAATAACTAGTATTACAAAGCCAGATTTTTCATCAAAATTTAAGAGGAATCTAGTTTATTTCCTAAAGAATGTTTTAGATCTTGCATGGGAGGTCCTGTGGACCTGTATAACAGGGTTACAAACCAGGGCAACACAAAGATCTCTCTCTTCACTTAGTAAATTGCAATGGGTAGTTTGTTTTAGAGGCATTTTTAGTGTTGGTGCCTCTGCTTTGTGTAGTCAAGTGTTTCATAAATGCAAGATATCTTCAGCATGCTGTAGGTAAAGTGTCATTTAAAGGGTGATGATGTATTTTTTAAAATAGGTATTCAGAAAAAGTTATGGATATGAATACCTCCATTTATTTTCTTCATAAAAACATCTTAAAATATGTATTTAAGGATATTTCATGTAGTGATAGAGGAACTTCTTAGCAGTAGTAGAAGGTTAACTCAGGAGAGCTGGTTGCTTTGCACTTTCTCCAATTGTTACTATTCTATGGTGTTAGTTCTTTTTTTCCATATTACTCCTCCTGTAGGAGAAGACCATTTGATAGCACCCCAGATACATATAATGCTGAGCTGTTCCAAACTAAAGAGTATGAACTTCAGTTGAGAACAGGCTGAAAGAAATGGTTTGTGAGTTTTGTAAGCAGTCTGTGCAAACCTTGAAAGACTGGAAATAAGGAGAGTGGATGTGAGAGAATGAACTGGGGGGAGTTGGGAGGACATTGGTCTTAGCATAGAGTGGGGAACCCTGATGGCTCCTTGGCCTTGAGAAGGAGGGAGGGGAGGTATGGGTGGAGGGGAGGGGAGGGAAGGGGGAGAAGGAGGGGAGGGAAGGGGGAGAAGGAGGGGAAGGAGGGGGGAGGAGGAGGGAAGGAGATGGAAATTTTTAAATATAAAAAAAAAATAAACCATGAAAAAAAAATACAGGCGTAGCAATTCACTGCGTACAAGCAGGGACATAGTTTCAAAAATTCAGTTTTGCTAAAAACTATATCCTCTCTGATTTCCTGTGAAAATTTACCCTTACCGTAAGTCCTTAAAGGCAGCTCACTGCCAGTGTGCAGCCACCCACTTTACCTAAGAGTTCCACTTGCATTTTATGCTCCAACATTCGCTCTCTCTGTTTTCCCTAATATTTGTGGCATTCAGTACATTTTCTTCATCTAAAATTTTCCACCTAATCCTACTCTGGGAATAATTCCATCTTTTATAGTCTCATGTTATAGTGGTATTATCTTTTTGAAACTTCCCATGTTTCTACCTTTCCACGATTGGCAGTTAGATACTAAAAACACCCTCCACCTGCACAAACACCCCACAAAACACAACCCAAAGTAACTGATTAAACTCCATATTTGTTTAGTCAGTGATAGGCCATCCTATTAAAAGTGAGTCCTTCCACTCAGAGCTGTAACAGAGGCAGCTTCTTTCAGTGGGTATTCCCTTAGAATCTAAGAAACAAGGTATTTCCATAGTTGCGAAATGACCCCTCAAAAGATTCAGATAATTTTAAAGGAAACAATAATAGCTTTAGTCCAGAAAACTTTGTCAGAATCCAGAATCCCTCCTCATCAAAAAATTGATGTCAACATCATAGGGATAGTGCTAGGCATCATGTGCTCCCTGTAATTAATGCCATTTCTGCATTATGTGTGCAAAAAATAAATTACATGAAGCTAATCATTGAGACATATCAGACAACTACACTCAGAAGGCTCCATACAAGTGCCGCATGCTATTTAAGAACAGAACAGTCATGAATGAGGACTCTAGAGCAGTTTTGGATAAAGGAACAGCTTAGTTGATATGACGATAACCATGACACATGATCCTGGTTAGAACATTAGTGGGGAAATTGGCAAGAGTTAACTAATGTTTTATTCAATAATGTGCCCATGTTAATTCTAGTTCAGATGGTTATTTAGGAGACCATCTTCCATTTAAATTACTGGTTCTCAACATGTGAGTCACAACTCCTTTGGCAGCCACATATCAGCTATACTGCATATTACATATTTACATTGTAATTCATAGCAGTAGCAAAATTATAGTTAGGAATTAGCATCAAAATAATCTTACAGTTGGGGAACATCACAACTGAGGAACTGTATTAAAGGGACACAGTGATAGGAAAGTTGGGAACCACTGCCCTAAACCCTTAGAGCTACAAATCCTCAAAGGATGGAGGCTGGAGTATACCTACTGGTGTTGATTTCAGATACTCAATTTCTTACTCGACCTCATTCCTTATGTAATTGATATTTTCATTACTATCTATGGAGAGTTATGTAATGAAGTCTCTATGTCTCAACTTAATTGAAATATTGCTTTTATTCTGTGCTAATCTTAGAACAGGGTGGCAGCTTTCTCATCTGCTGGGAGCAAGAATAGTCTACAGAGTGTCCCCCAGAGAGAAGCAGATGGGTTACAACATTGTGTGTGTAGACATCAAGATATAGTAGAAAACACAGATCGAATCACTGTATCGTCTGAATGGCAGGCTATTGCTGAAGTGAAAACTTCTGCATGGTCTGAGAGTGTGCAAATACGGGCTTTAACACTATGAGAATGAGATGTATCTAGAGAAGGCTATACCTGATGTCCTGGGATTACTTAATTAATTGAGTAAAGAAGTGTGAGCACATGCTAGTTAGGTGGCACATTGTGCAAAAGGCCATTAGGTAAAGAAAGACATTCAACAATACACTTGGATATTTCGACATCTGTTATGAGACACTGAGGCATCTTACTTTGAACTCCAGGTCTTTTTTTAAGTATCTGCTAGTTAGGCTGTGTTCATACCACTTTGCTATGTGTGTTAATAAGAAATCAAAAATTTTGGTTCACTGAAAATACTTGTATTTGCATGTCTTATTGGGAAAGACATAAAGAGAGTAGATGCAAACAGTCACATACAGACAGGGAAGAAAATAAAGAGTCACCAAGCCAAGGTCATTTCTAATGTTCTGGGTCGCTTGTGTTAATTTTCACAAGCAGTTACATGGGTCTCTGTGTGTGTGTGTGCATGTACATTTGTGAAAATGTCCCCTGAAGAAGCCTAGTGGTTTTATTATTAGTAGTGGCATTGGAGTGATTATCTTCTTCACTTACCGTACATTGACTTATGAGAACCATGTTTTTAGGCTCTCGATAAAGCTTGTTGACTGACTGACTTTCACAAACATTTAAGATAAGAATGATGTATATTATACTATCATTTTGCCAACAGGAAACTAACTGTGTGCCAAGATTAGTATACAATGTAAATCATATGGACAGGACTCTCCCCGGAATGCCTGAAGAAAGCACACAGATGCACTTTTCCGGGAAACCATTCACTTCTCCACAGCTCACAGCTGAGAGGAAGGCTTCAGGCAAGACCAAACAAACAATTTGTGAGACAAGACTCACAGTAGACTATATTCACATCAGATTTTCCTGTATTTTTATGGCATTGTAGATGGGCTATGAAGCAATGTCTACATATCGCAGACAGCAGATAAGAGTCGCTGCTGGGGACCATGTTGGATAAGTGTGCACTTTGGAAATGGTCTCTGCCAGAAGGGAAGCAAAGCCTTCAGGGTCATCATAGTTTATTCTCTCACAGGTGGCTTGTACAGTAGCGCAGATAATGCCTCTACGCAGGAGATGCACATCCCAAACCTTGGCAACCGTGAATATATTGCAGCTTAGGCAAATGTGATCCAATTGTTAGCCTTCAGATGGGGACAACTATCCTGGGTTATCTTAGTGAGACCAATGTCGTGAGAGTACGCCGTGTTAATGAGAGACAAGGGAGTCCGAGTGAAGAAATGGCGGGAGCAAAGATCAGGGAATACAAAGTGGGTATCTCAGAGAAGCTGGACAGATATTTAAGCTGAGAGGGTCATGAAATACTTACGAAGAATAAATATAATCATTGGTAAAAATGAATTATGCAAGATCAGTTTTCCAAATTAACAGGATATAATCAATCTGACTATACAGTAATCTTTTCTTTTCAAATAATTTTTTTAATTTATGATTTAAACATACATTGTTGTTATTTTTCTGATTTGTAATAGCATTTTTTAAAACGTACAGATTATCTGCCATTTTCTTCCAGTGAAAAGTGTGCATCTTTCTTCTAATAATTCTAGTCAAAGTTCTGTGCTGATAGTTATGGACCTAGCCTAGCTCATGGGCTGTTTATGGAATGAGAGTGAATTGCATAATTATTTAGATGTAGGAACATATCTATGTTGGATAAACAGATAACATTGCAGAATTTATAAACACAGTCATTTTTTAACTGATTTATGAATGAACATTTGATATCAAAAAAACAACAGTGAATTCAATCGAGTTTTGTTAATAGTTAAGGAAGGCAGTCTCCTTGATTTTTTAAAGAAAAGCAAGTCAGTTTACTGGGGTTTCTAATGATTTCGGAATAAAGGACCATGGAACACGAAAAAAAAAAGAAAAGTAAGTCATTAGAGTTCTTGGAGAAAAATCTAAATTCTCATTTTGTAGATGAAACCAACATAAAAGAGGATAAATAATCATTTAAGTTCAGACTTCCAATTCATACATGTCTATTTTTTCAAGTAATTTTGCCTTTATGAATACCAACAAAAGCTTGTTCAGTTATTTGGGGAACCAGAAAGTTTCTAAAATGATACGGATTTACTTAACTAAACTCTGTTTCACCAGGAGTTTCTCATTCTCACCACAAATTTAAATATCTTACCTCCTCTCCCTCCTCTCTCTGTCTCTCTCTCTGTCTCTCTCTCTGTCTGTCTCTGTTTCTCTGTTTCTCTCTCTCTCTCTCTCTCTCTCTCTCTCTCTCTCTCTCTCTCTCTCTCTCTCTCTTTCTCTCCTACACAGAGTAACCCTTTGAGATTCATTGGTCTTAGATTCCATGCTGCTCTTAACCTTTTGCCCGAATTCCAGGTCTAAACAACAATTCATTCTTTCTATTCAGCAACTGTACATTTAATACCTGCTTTGAGCAATAGACAGAGTTAAGTTTTGGAAACACCGTTATAATTACAATAGTAGAAGAATATCAGCATGCCGACACTTATTGAAGTATACAGGCAAAAAAAACAGAAGGGAAAAATAAATGCAGGGGATTTATGACAGTGAAAGATGTGATGGGTGTCACAAGAAGGAGAGCAGCAAAACTGTTCAAGCCTGGGAAGTCTGGAGCTGGTCAGAAAAGCTATTGACACTCAAGGTATTTCTTAACCTAAAGGACAGAAATCATTTGAAATGGTATTATAGGGAAATATGTCTTTAAACCTGTAAAATAGGCACTATTAAAAATTTCATAGGCCAAAACAGACAAATAATTATGATGAGACTCAAACGTGAAAGAGATTTTTGGTGGAGAGAATTGGTAGGGGAACAAGACACAGCTGTGAAGGGAATATTAGGGGTCAGAACAAGGCATCTACGAGCTGTGGGAAAAAGCTCCAGCGTCATATAGAACATCGCTAGTCCTTAGAGGGTTTTACGCAATGGAGAGGAACAATGTGACTTCATCTTTGTACACTCTCTGTAAGGAGTAAATTGAAGAAAGTTGAACAGAAAACAAGTCCAAACAGGAGCCTGTTAATCCTACTAGGTGTGACTGCAATTCAAGATGTTAAAATTCTAACAAATTTTATTAGATTTCAAAACATGCAAGCAAGATACTTAAAAGTTTACAGTTTTCATAGTTTGTCATTTTGGATTTGAATAACACAGAAACAGACAGTATCTAGTTCTCAAATGCTTACTTACTTGTCAATTTTAGAGTAGAATATATGCTGTGGTCTGAGGGGGCTTTCCAGTTTTAAGGCTCCTGCCATTTGATCAAGCTCTCAAGGTGTCCAAATATGACTTCAAATGCAAAGTCTACTTTCTTAGTACTGCTATATATGCAAGTCTGATATAATGGTTGATAGATTCTGCAAAGGAAAATGAAGAAAGAAAGAGTCCTCAAAAGCATCAGTTGAGCTCTGTCTTGAATTTTTTGTCAGAAAGGTAAATAACCAACTTCATGTGACATCAAAAATACGATCAAAATGTGGATTCATGAAGATTTATGCTTTATCTAATGAGTCATACTGTCCAAGTATAGCAATATCTAAGAATAATTGTGTAGTGTAACAGATAAAATCTCTTCTAAAATTAACTTAAATAATTCTGATGTTTAAATAGTAAAAAGACCACATTGATATGACCCAACCTATATATCTGAGTTAGTGGTAGCACAGACAAAAATATCTAATGTTTGAGAAACTTGAACAGAGGTCTAATGTTAAGTAGGTCTAAGTCAAGGGTCCATATTTCCTCAAGGCAGCACATTATCGAATACATTTTTCCTATTTTTCCTTGATGGTGTTTACAATTATGGAGGTTTCAAATGGTTTATGATGAAAGGTAAATCTTGGGAAAGCTCATGGTGCTGATGACAGTGGGCTGCACAGCGACGGGAACAATAAGGATGCACAGCGTGGCCTTCAATGAGGATGCACAGCGTGGCCTTCAATGAGGATGCAAAGCATGGCCTTCAATGGAAGATGCACAGCATGGCCTTCAAGAGGCAGACTAAGTAAAACAACAGCTTCCATTAGCAGTGGAGAGAAACGGTAGACGAAGGGAAGCAGGAACTTAAATATAAACAGCATGGAGGGTTAGGAAATAATCTACATAAGACATAGTTGTGGCCTGGTGTTCCAGAGGTGCTTGCAGGAAGTCACATTAGAAATATGTATGTAAAGATGTAAAATGAGAGTAGTTCAAACTATTTGGTTCATAGGCATTCCCACCAACTGAGGATTAAACAGCAAATTTGGTGAATTCTAGAACCGTATGCTATGTTGGGGCTACCAGGATGTGGGAAGAATGTGTCTGAAACAGAAGTCAGAGCCAAACGCTCAGGAATCTAAGATGGTCCCTTGTTTCATCATGTATTCTCTACTGAAATGCAAGCCTCCTAAGAACAGGACACACCCTCCGCTCTACTTGTTATCAGCACATTGATGGACTTTTATTCGATATTAATTATTGGATGAATAAATCTACTTGAGCAGGTTTGCTTTAACCTTTTAAAATATGTCGGGTAATGTAAGATACCTTTTCAAATTGCATGCATTATGGGGAGTGTAAATACTAAGGGATCTTTAAGTGGAATGTCTTGTTTGAGTCTTAAATCCAGTGTTTAATAATAACTGAATGTTATCTTATTGAATCATTCAAATCTCATATTCATCATCTAAACTTTTTAAACACATCTACAAATATTCTAACTTGGTGATGATTCTGATGATGTCATAAACTGGTGCATGGAAAGCACTTAGGATTACCCAGGTTGGGATTTTCATGTTTAAGGAAATCCAGAGAAGGCACATTTGAAAATGACTATCTTCCCATGGAGATCGTTTCCTTGTTACATTATTGTCGAAAAGGATATACATTGCACTTGAGGTATCATTTATTTATCTGTTAGCTTTGTTACATATTTGGACACTATACATGTGTAACAACAAAACTAGACTCTTGCTTCAGCTGTTTCTGGCGTTTGTAAGCACGTGGTGTGCATATATCAAAGGTAGAAAGGCTTAGAAATACAAGACCTGTGACTCACAGATTTAAGTCATAATCAGTGATACGTTTTTCATGTTTTGAGACAGGCTCTCTTTGTGTAATAGCCCTAGCTATCCTGGAACTCACTCTGTAGACCAAAATGGCCTCAAACTCACAGAGATCCGCCTGCATCTGCCTCTGAAGTGCTGGGATTAAAGGCATACGCCATCAACACGAGATGATTTTACCAATAATCAGCAATTTTTACCAGTAAGATTTAAAGATAGTTTAGACTGAATCTGTGTCATGTTTCAGTACTCTCTCCTGTAGTATTTTTCTTTTGTTCTCAATCATTTGTTTTGTTTCTGTGACATTTAATCTTGCAAGAAATGTACTGTCTGGCCCAGTTTCTCTAAAGGAAATATTTTTCTTTAGTTATCCATCCAAGGCTATCTTCCCCACACAATCCACCTCCAGAAATACCAGCTGAGGCTTTAGAGGAGCATTGGCCTCTCTGAGAAACTGTATGGCATGCCCACTCTTCCTTTGGAAATGAAACCCTTGAGATGAATGTTTGATGTGTGTTCATCTCTGTATGTTCTCATTCCCCTAAATATTCATTGACAAAGAAATCTCTCCAAAAGGTGAATCACCTTACAAAGCCAGGTACTGCAAGAATGACTATGGGTCATTTATTTTGGATAGGGACACATCTGCCTTGCCATGTAGCTAGGCTTTATGCCACAAATTCAAAACACTTGAAAGTTACTTTTCTGTGTGCCTACCAACTCTTCCTATAGGAAATACAAAATTTTGTGGTTCCAATAAACATTAATTTCCC
This sequence comes from Arvicola amphibius, assembly GCF_903992535.2. Lineage (NCBI taxonomy): Eukaryota > Metazoa > Chordata > Mammalia > Rodentia > Cricetidae > Arvicola > Arvicola amphibius. The sequence continues at coordinate 161,416,167 of NC_052058.2, forward strand.
TGAAAATATTTGAATAATTTAGGTACACTAGGATAAGCTTAGAAATGTAATATAACTTCAAAATCACTTTAAATGGCTAACATAAATACCAATAATCATCTGTGTGAGTTAATATCCTGGCTACATAGATGCTATAATTCCAATTTGAAAGGGAAAATAACTGAGGACCCAACTGTTTGAATAGTTTTCCCAGTTACATAACCAACCTTATGTCTCATTTGCCTTTTGTTAAGATAAGGTCAGGATACATGGGTTTCTTCTGGCATCAAACTTCTCATCCTCCTTGCCTTGTTTCTTAAGCACAAAGATTATAGATGTGAGCCATCACACCCAGTGCTCAAAACCAACACTGTATCAGTGTATCAGGAAGATGTCTTTGTAACCTAAGCTTTGCTTTCCCCCCTACATTTAGCCTCATTTCAAATCATTTGGGGTGCATGGTAGAGTCTATTGCCATTTACAGATGCTCTGTCGTTGCTAAAATCCTCACTAGACAGCAGATGGAATTCTTGATTAAAATTACAGTATAGATGAAGAATCTTATTAGGCAGGTCTCCTCAGACTCAAGTTCTCTCCTCTTTTGAATACTGTCTATTCCATGCTGGGTGCTTAATAAATATTAATTATGAAGATGCTTCACAGAATTTATTAAAATGAATGGAGCTCTAGCAAGTGCTTAGATTGCTTAAGAGGGGACTGTATCAATTCAATGAATTTTACTTTATTATAATGTAATTTTAACTGAGGAAGAGACAGCAAATGATCTCTAATCATTTTGACTATGATAGAGAAAAGAACAGCATCGCCACTGATTGGAAGTGCAATCAATGAAACTAAACTTACAGAATGCTTTCCTTATGATAAGAGCCCATCGAGAAGCATTTCACGTATGCTAACTTTTACTATTTCAGCAGCTATAAGTAAGAAAAGGCCATAATCTTTATTTTCTAGATGAGGAAACTGAGTTCCTAAGGAATGAAGGAGACAACAAACTAGCATCAAACCTCCAGTTTATCTGTCCTTGGTACCATAATGTATACTATATGTGTTATATAGAGTAATGCTATCTTGATGTGGCTGCATTTTCATGAAGCATGGTGGGAAGTTGAGGGCCCCAGTCATTCTCATGTTCATCATCTCTACTTTGAAAGGTATTAATTAGGCATTTTGTATGGCCCATGTACTGTAAAAGGGTCTACTGGTATGTAAGGCCAAATAATCTCTTTTCTGAGAAGATAATACAATCAAATGTCATGTTCACTAGTACATATTGTGGGCCAAAGTGAAAAGATTGTTATAATGGAATCCGAAGTTGATGGTGTGAGGGCACATATCTGTAATCTCAGATTTTAAAAGCAGAAGCAAGAGGATCAGGGTTTCAGAATCATCTTTAGAATCACAGCAAGACATAGGCCTGCTTTGACAACATTAGAAAATATCTTAAAGTATCAAATTAATAACAAACAATCAGTAATATTGTATGAGAATATAGAATTCACTATGACTGGGAACTATAAAAAAGGAATATTGAAGAGCATTTAAAAACCCAGGGTAAAAGATAAGAATACATGTTACTGAACAGAGGAATCTTTAAGCATAATCAACATAGACATGAAATTTTATAATAGTTTGGAAGTTTAGCATATATTCCTAGGGAAATAATAACCCCTATACTCAATGCTCTGGTATATACTGACCATGTCCTTTTAAAAACAAAACCAAAAAAAACCCCACATTTTCAAAAATTGTAATAGAACTTCAGGAATATCAACACACAACCAGATATACCATTGATCTATTCTATTTATTGGGTTTTGGACATAAATTTTTGTTGTACCCTCTTTCCCTGAAGGTGCCGCAATTTGTTCAATGTCTAGTGTGTTTTGTTTCTTCTCCCTGGTATAACTTCATAGATGTCTTAGGCTTTGTCCCCTCACCTCTGTTTTCATAATGCAAACATGAATGAATACATTAGATGAAATCAAAAGATAGAAGATAAAAACAAGAATGTAGGACTAAAAGCAAGAGCATTGACCTCAGATATCTGTGGCACTTAAACTTGAAAACACTGATTCCTTTAAAAATACTTCACTCATGGACTTTGTATCCTTGTGGTTTGTTTCTAACTACCAAAATTACATAGATCTTTATGATTGTTATCACATAACACAGAGGGCAGGAGAAACAAAATCTTAGGAGAATTCACATCTGACATATGAATAATGCAAGCCTTTGTACACATGCATATATGCATCCACATACAGCATATGCACATGCTCTGAAGGATTAGGGAAGTAGGTAGGATTCCCTTGAGCCAAATCCATAACTCACTATTCAAACCTGAAAGTGCAAATTGCTCTTTCGTCCCACATCCCTCTTTATAAAGCTCTCTCTTTACTTTATTAGTAGGTCATCCCCGCTTATATTCTTACAGTGGTGTTGTCAATGAGCTTCTGAAATCTGCTTCTGTCTTGCAAGGGAAGATCTATGTTCCTTAGAAAATTACACTTCCATACTTGATATCTCTTAAAGTCTTCATGACATATCATGAAGAGAAAGAGGAGGGATGAAGGTAAAAAATGATACTTCACTGGGTATTGCACATTCCTACTCTTCCATTCTGCTGCCTAAGATTTCCAGGAGGAAGGCATAGTGCAATAAAAACAATAAAAATATTATATATATATATATGAATTTCTAGCGCTAATTCTGTTGCTTCAGCACCTTTATGCCATTGTTTTCTGTCTCTTAGGATGACATTGCTATCTGAAACTGGTTTTCTGCCGAAATCTCGGTGGAGACATCCAATTGCCGCGCACCGCGCCCCCATGTCTGCGTTCGGTGCACTGGCACCCAGTTACCGAGATTCGGGCAAGGGGCAGGAGGTTAAAATACACAAAGACTCACACAGACAGAGAGACAACGACACAGGTCATCCTTGAATTCCCCAGGAATACCCCCTTTATTGTGTTCAGGGGCAGATTATATAGAGATAGCCACTCTTCTGCCATCAGGAACTCCCTAAGGTCTCGTGCTCAGAACAGCTGTAGGCACTCAGATGAGGGGATTACAAGAAATTCAGGATCTGGGGTCTATTGCTCCCAACAGTTTTCAAGGAAGTTCAGTGGGGGGCCTTTTTTACAGTCTCTAAAATGGCAAAGACAATTGGAAGTCATTTTGGATATGTGCTCATAATAATAGGAGTGCTCCTGGTATCCACATTAGCAGCAGTCATAACTTCGCTGATATAGCTGGTCTCACTGAGGGACGTTGCAGGCACTGACCCATTTGGTAGTTGGTTGATGTCAATATTATTATACCCATTTTCATATGAGGTGTCACTGATTTATAATTATGAATTGTCAAGGTGCAAATTAACTTTATAGGTATTTGAATTCTGCAAATACTTCTCCGTTCTATACTATATTGTCAGTCAAAGGAAAGTAGTAGCAAATTATCAAGGAAAAATGAGATCAGGTTGGTAAAGTATGAAATGGCATTGCATGCTATGGTATTAGAGAAATTTACCAGAAACTGTGTGCACAGTTTAGGTTTTAATGAAGAAGTAACATGCAAACTGAATTTTTAAAAGAGAACAGGTGTTGTCTAGGTTAAGAAAGTTAGAAGAAAAGGTGTTTCTAGAGAGAAAAGAGCATTTGGGAAGGTGGGAAGGGGAGGGGTTTGAAAACTGATTTATTTGAAGAGTCCACATCTCACAAAGATTATGTATGGTAAAGGGTTTGCTCTTTTCCTAACAGTTATAGGAATCTAATGTGAGATCTAATAAGCTTTTTTGAGAAAAGACATTGATATTTATAAAGCTATGTCAGATTTCCATCAATATATGAAATTACTTGCAAAGAGAAAAAACTGACATGTGGGTTTGAAGATTTCAGTCACTCTTTCAATGAAAAGGAACTCATCTGTGCATGAGCCAAAGCCAAACCACTCACCACGGGACCCAAAAGTGAGGAGAGGGAGAGAGAGAGAGACAGAGAGAGAGAGAGAGAGAGAGAGAGAGAGAGAGAGAGAGAGAGAGAGAGAGAGAGAGAGAGAGAGAGAGAGAGAGATCTTTAACTTCTGGGCCGCCCTTGGGAAATAATAGAAGCTGCAAATATCCTGAGTGACAAGAAGGTTTCACACTATGTTGACATGCATGTATACTTTATTGGGTATTTGTTGAATGAATTATTAAACTCCAGGAAATAAATATGATTAACAAGTATTCAAATGATTTACTTTGTAAACTTAGTAATAGAGTATATAAAATCAAATATTTTTTAAAGTGGGCAGGCAACTCTATAAACTGTTTGAGTCCCAATATGAAACATTAACACAGATTTTATAAACCTATATCTCCAGTTCCCCCACATCATGCATGCATACTTAACATTGACTGCATGCATACTTAACATTGAAATACAAGAAAAAATTGGTTTGTTTCTTAAAGGTGGCCAAGTAACAACAGGTGCCAACTAAACAGCATAAAACGTGTTTATAGTGAGCTTGTTGAGTTCCAGCAGCTACTTAAGTAATTTAGACCACCAGGTGTCACTAAAGATTAAGCAATGGTGAAAGATTTCCTGGCCTGTAAATTCTTCAGAGGCTTCTGACAAGCTAAGCAAATGGATGAGACTATTCATTTGAAGAATAACAATAAGTGGGAAGCTTTTGAGTCTTGTTCTTGTTTCTTTCTGCCTTCTCTGCCTTATTCCTAGACTGAATTCATTACCTAATTTCCTAACTTTTGCCTACTATTTTCGAAGTAAAGAATTGCCATCCCAGCACGCCTGAGTGTGCTTTTTGTTCCGGCAATTTGTTTGATTGTGAATCATATTTTCACGCTTCACTTTTCTTTGACTTCGTAAAAGGATACTTCCCTGGCTCACTTTTATTAATGAGCCTTTGCATAGCCACCTTGCCTGTAAGGGGGATTGAATGGGCTGAGCGTGTATCTATGATAATGGCCATGTATAATGGGTAGTTAATCATGAAGAAAATTCATTAGCTGAATGTCACCGGAAGCCTGTGTCTTGTGGCAAACGAACAGGGGCTAGCAGTTTGAGTTTTAATTTCTGCAATGAGTGCTTATAAGAATAAAGCAAAGAGAGGGGAGAGAGAGAGAGAGAGAGAGAGAGAGAGAGAGAGACAGAGAGACAGAGAGAGACAGAGAGAGACAGAGAGACAGAGAGAGATCCTCCTATACTCCATATGAAGTTGAGTAGCAAGTTCATGGTGACAGATGGTAGTGGAATCTGTTGTGTGGCCTGGATTACTGAAGATTTTGTTATTCATGTAAAATTCTCTACATAGTCTGCAGTGGAGGTAGTTTGCTTCTTAAGACACCTGAATTGTCTATTTAAAGTCATGGAAAGATGGCATATATAGTCTTTGAACAAAAAAAAATACATTTTTCTTTGTTTTTGGAGAAAGCGTTTCTCTGTATATATTCTTGGCTGTCCTGGAACTTGCTCTGAAGGATAGACTGGCCTTGAACTCACAGAGATCCACCTGCCTCTGCCTACTGAGTGCTTGGATTAAAAAATGTATACGCTACCACCACCTGATGACAAGTCTCCCCAGATAGCCCAAGCTGGCAATGAACTCACGCTGTAGTAGGTCGCAGGAACTAGCCTCAAAGGCAAAGTGATAACACTACCTCCATCTCCTGAGTGCTAGCATTGCAAGTATTATTGCCATTCAGAGTTCATTTTATGTCTTAGTCAAGTCTGAATACTTTGTGGAGATTAACTCCAGTTAATATTTATTTTAAAGATTCTGGGTATGTCCTGTATTCACTAAATATCCATTTAGACAAGATTCTTTAGTCCAGGCTTACAGCAGGCTCTTGTTGAGTTTTGATGGCGCAACAGTAGGTGGTACTGATATGACAGGGCCTTGTCGAGGCCTCATGAGGATACTTTGGGATATACTTCTTAGTATATCTATTCATGAGGATACTTTGGGATATACTTCTTAGTATATCTAACAAAGGAGGAAGATGAGCACATGGGGAAAGAAGAAAGTATGCAATTTACCAAGAGTATTTTCATACATGTTCTATCTATATTGAGGTGTTATATGCCAATATAAAACAGCTAATGAGACAGCGAATAATAAGAAAGCATAGAGGTGTTAATGAGTAGAGATCATGATCTCTCTGAGAAAGTTGTGTGTGAAGGGACACAGAGAGATGCCAATGCTATCTAGCAATTATCCACAAGAGAGCTACAGTCTTTAAATTTAAATAACCTTTACTTCTTCGTGTAAGAAAGAGACAGACACCCTATATCTTTACTAT